>NC_142028.1:55545576-56146068 GCF_982192425.1 Myodes glareolus | reverse complement strand
CACAGTCAAGGAGCCCAAGGGAAATCAATCATCAGGGCCTCCCGCTAGTGCTCCTGGACTCTTCAGTGTCACAGGTGTTTCCTGGGTGTGCTAGAAAGGTAAACTAAGTGGATTTAGGTGCTGAGTGGCCTTGTAACCAGACCCTGCTCTTCTGTGAAAAGCAGGCCAGGTGGCTAGGGCGATGCCATTTCAAGTGGACGTTATCAGAGGTTTGCTTTGGGGCCTACCGACATTTTTCTTCTGGGTGGGGTGTCCTATTTCCTTTGCACTTTTGGATAACAGCCCTCCTGACCATTTCCAACTTTGCAGAGTTTCAAAGCCCTAATGTAGAGCGTGTTTTCTTACCGGAATTTAGTCACGGGCAGGGACTTTGGGGAATGAAGAAACTGGTTTTTAAAACTGAGTTCAGACGAGGAGAGAGGCCTTAGCTGGGGGAAACTTATACTACAAGAGCTTTTCTTACCTTATGCCTCAGAGTGACAGCGCTCCTCAACTAGAGGACTACATTTCCCGGCGGGCGCTGCGCATCTCACAGGCACAAGGTGGCGGGCTAGGGGCGCTCCTCCTCCGCCCAGCTAGCCAATAGGAACGGCCGGCTTGGACCCCTGCCCGACAAGGAGCACGCGGAAACGAGGGCCCAAAAACTACATTTCCCGATGCGCAAGTATACAAATACTGACCAATCGGTGCCATGCATTTCAAGGCTGTGGGAGGAGCCGGCCTGGTCAGCCGCCCCCATTGGCTAGCCGAGGCTTAGGCGAGCCGGAACCCGGGAGCGAAGGAAGAGCAATGACATTTCCTCTTTAAATAACCGGAGCCCGGGCCCCTTGGAGAAATGGCCGCGTCGGCAGGTGGGTTGCATGGTCCTGCCTCCGCGGTACCGGAGGAGGAAACTAGGAGCGCGGTGCGTGCTCCGACCCGAGGAGGCGGCCGTAAGGCGGGAGGGAAGGATGGAGAGGCGGCGGGCGCGGGGGCGAAGATGAATGGGGAGGAGGGCGGTGGGCGGCGCGCCCGCGAAGACGGGGCGTCTGGGTACCGGCCGCCCGCGAGGCGGTTGAGGGGCGCCCTGGCGTTCGCCCTCGGTCGCGCTGCCCTCGGGTGGCTCTCGCTCCGCGCTCGGCCCCGAGCCGAGTCCCCGCGTACCGCCGCCGCCGCCGGTTCGGCTGGCTCGCCTCACACCCTCCCTCCGCGAGCGCGGTGCGGGCTCGCCGGGCTCCCGAGGTGCGCGCTGGCCTGGGAACTTGTTCACCCCTCGCTGGGCTCTTGGCTCCCAGAGCCTACGCCAGCGGACTTGTGCCTA
Source organism: Myodes glareolus (assembly GCF_982192425.1). Taxonomy (NCBI): domain Eukaryota; kingdom Metazoa; phylum Chordata; class Mammalia; order Rodentia; family Cricetidae; genus Myodes; species Myodes glareolus. Next base: position 56,144,768 of record NC_142028.1, on the reverse strand, counting down.
GACCCGAGCGTTTGTTTAAAGGGTGTGTATGTGGGGGGAAAACCCACGATACGTAACTGGCTTCGAACTTCTTGTGGCTGTATGATTTTTCTCCTTCTAGATTTAAGTAAGTCTTCCCCAACAACGAATGGGATTCCATCTTCAGACACAACCAACGAAGCCATGGACCCCTTCCATGCTTGCAGTATTCTTAAGCAACTCAAAACAATGTACGATGAAGGACAGTTGACAGACATTGTAGTGGAAGTGGATCACGGGAAAACATTTTCCTGTCATAGAAACGTTCTTGCTGCAATCAGTCCCTACTTCAGGTATGACGACGGTAGAAACTTGTATTGCTATCCTATCCGTACCAGACTCCCCTTCATCGCCAGTATTGCTCACGTGGTTCTGATACTGAGTTGGGAACAAACAAATAAAGGCAAGCCGTGCGTTTGTTTTCTGAGAGCAAGTAACAGGCCTTGACTTATTAATGAGTCCTTGTTTTGAACTGTGGGATTTTTGAGTTCAGAGAGTTGGGTTTTAAGTTGGTGGACCTCTGTGTGAGGTGCTCCCCAATATGGAAGACGCCGCCACACGTGAACATTATGATGCCTTAAAATTAAAATATTCAGTAACTCAGCTGCACTAATAGTGTCAAGTGCACAGGCAGCTACATGTGGCTGGTGGCTACTATATCGGGCAGCGTAGATATACAATGTTTCAATCGTTGGAACTTTTATTAGAGAATGATCTGTAATTTATTTTTAAAAATTAATGATTTTCTTTCAGTAAACCTTTTTTAGAGTTTAAACCATAGGAACCTGAGTAGAATCCTTTGCAAGTAAATTAGGACTTAGTAGATTGTTTTAATGCATGGAGTTTTGTAAAACGTAGTAGAATAAATGAAAGAGTTTGTTTATGTCTTAGTTTCCAAGATTCCCAAAGGTATTGGTTTTTTCATTTTCTATTTTTATCATAAAATATTGAAAAGTGAACATTTTAAACTTGTGTCTGAACACTAAGAGCAGGTGATTGGAAAAGGTAATTTCCTACCTGGACATAATGTTTCAAGTATTTTCTTCTCAAAGCTTTTCGGTTTTCAGAAGTGGTTCATGATGGGAGGAACATCTTGTCAGTCACACTCCTGCTTTCTCTTGGGAGGAGCTTTTAGGACATATCCTACTGTAATGTTGCATTCATTCGCTCTTGTTCCTCTTTCTCAGAATCCTGGCTTGAATAGTTACTTGAGCCTGATACTTAAAACCATTTAGACTTATCTTGGGTAGATCATTGAACTACAAAGTATTAATTATCACAGGATAGTAAGCCAGAAAGAAGAAAATATGAAACAGGAACAATACATATCCCATTTATATATGAGAAAAGATTCAGTGAGTGCGATCTATGTCAATCAAGTTGCAGAGCTAGATTTTATCCTAAAACCAGACTTCTTGCTGTGTTACACTTTTGAACAAAAATGGACGAATGGGTCTTCATTAAAGTTTCTGTTTTAAAAAAGCTATTATCTTTGAATAGTAAAATAAACTGGAGCTCCAGAGTAAAAATTTTCTCGTTGAAACTTTATTTTCTAGATAATACCATATGAATGCCATATATAATTAAAATTAGATTTGGATGCCTGTACAGAAAAAGTATGGCCACAATAGATTTTAGTTTCTAAGAAGTTAAAAAATGCTTGAAAATATTTTGGAGCATTCATTCACACACACACACACACACACACACACACACACACACAAGCTGCTAGAAAACTAAAATACTAAATTCTGCATACAAGTTTCCTGGCTCTCCTGATATGGGACTCTCAGGAATCATACTTAATAGACTCTAAGGCTTGCATTGCAGGTGAAAGAATTAGAACAGCTGGAAATGTGACGTGTGCTTTCTGATGCAGCGGTTTCATAATTAATGATTAAGAAAACATTTTGCTCCTTGGATTTTGTGTGAGGGAAGACTCCCAGTATACTCGAGTACATGAAGAACCTTTTGGGAACTCATGAAGTATCAGGCCATTCATGTGTGTTAGCCTAGCCCGTTAAATGCAGGAGTGGCTCCCACGATAAAGTGCTATGTAATGATACTCCCCCTTTCTACCTAATGAGGGGTGGACTTTTCTTTTTATGTGGTAGCTATATAAGTGAATGATTTAGCACCTGAACTGAAAACCAGCTCCAAAATTAGGAACAGTTGGTCTGTAGTTATCAAAGCCAATGGTAATATTAAACTTAAAACTTACATTATTGAAGTAAAAAGATAAGTAGTTTGGATACCAAGTTGAGCCCTTGTACCCTTCAGGTTTCTCATACTACATATTAAAATCTCACACGTTGAGGGCTGGAGAGAGAACTCAGTGGTTAATAGCACTAAGTGCTCTTGCAGAGGACCTGAATTTAGTTAGCAACACTCATATCCAGCCACTTACCATCACCTGTAGCTTCAGTTCCAAGGGGACTCAGTGCCATCTTGTAAACTCTGCAAGCATCTGCACTCACAGCTGGTCAGTCTTCCACATATATACACATAAATAAAAAGGTTAAAATCTTTAAAAAACTGAAATCCCCAAGTATTTAATGAGGGCTTCAAAGGTGTTTGCCCATTTTCCCTCTTAGGATACTTTTCACAGTGTAACAAAACAAGTTCCAAGTGTCAAGATTTCAGTTACGTTTATCCCCAATACGACACTGATTTTCTTCAGCACATTCTATTAAGCACCCCAGATGCTCTTCAGAAAGAATAAAAGTGTACATATTTTTTCTCATAGGTCTTTTGGAAGAATTTTGATATTTAAGAGTTTCCTAGAATGGTGGTTGTGGTAGTGCATGTTCTTAATTCTAACACTTGGGAGTCAGAGGCAGGAGGATCTTCATGAGTTCAAGACCAGCCTAGTCTATATAGTGAGTTCCAGAACAACCGGGTCTGTGTAAAAAGACCTTGTCTCAAAACAGTGACAACGAAAGGTTCTTTAAGATGAAACCTTACAGAAAGGAAAGGATGTCATACAAACGCGTCCAACTGTTTTATCTGCTTACTGTTTGGGGAAAGATGGTTTTATAAATATACTCAGTTAAAAAAGAAATAAAAACCAAACTGTCTTGACTAAAGCAATATATTACAGAATGGCCAGGCTGTTCTCAAGTTTGCTGTGCTCAGACTGCTGTAAATTCATGGCCATACTCTCGCCACAGCCTTCCACAAGCTGGAGTCATACACCGCTTCACCCATCTTAGAAGCTTAGTCCTGAGGGTATAAGTTGGGGAAATTAAAAATAATTTTCATAGAATCAGCAATGTGTTGAATGTTAAGCTCTTTAGAAAAAGGCATTGCATTAACCCTATCATAGTTTTTGTATGAATATAAATAGGTAAAATATAGGAACTTGAACTTTAAAATGAAGTATATTTGTTTTAAGGAAAGGTTTTCAAAGTATACTAGAATAAGTAAAGTGGTCTTTAAAAGGAATCCAGTTTGAAAAGGTGTAGGTGAAGACTACATACCTTTGAAGAACGCTGTTCTCTTTCTGAGATTAAAATTGACTTAGTGCATGCAAGTTTCCTTGTAATTTTCACTGGGCCGTCAAAGATTTTATTAGACTGGCTCGCTGTGCTAGGACTAATTTTGCTGTCCTGATGATAGCTTGAACTTTGTCTTGTCTGGGACATTATCATTTCAGGTCCAAGGCAGTTTGACTTGAAGCTTGATTAGGTGTTCTAAGGATTATCAGATCTGAAATATGTCACTTACAGTGTGGTTTCTTACCAATATTCTCCTTTTTCTGTAGTTAGCATGTGAGAACAGAATCCTGCCTTCTCCCTTTCCCAGGTCTTATGTCATTCCCCAGGTGAGACTTAGGAACCCAATTAGCCCAAGATCTGATTAAAAAGAGATGCCTATAAGAGTCTTATTAATTTTACTTGCACAGAGGGATTTTTACAAGAAAGCAAAATCCACCCAAATTATTGGAGCATGATGCATTTATATCTGTTAGACAAAGAACAATGCATTTGTCAAGGAATGCTAGGGTAAGTGGCGATCTGGATTAGGGCAGTAAATTCTAGGGGTGTTACTTAGGGATGTGGGGATGGAGGAGCCGCAGGAGCACTTGTTACTTGGGATGTGGGGACGGGGGAGCCATAGGAGCACTTGATGTTACTTAGGGATGCGTGAGAGTGGAGGAGCCCCAGGAGAACTTGATGTTACTTAGGGATGTGGGGGTGGAGGAGCCGCAGGAGCACTTGATGTTACTTAGGGCTGTGGGGAGTGGAGGAGCCGCAGGAGCACTTGATGTTACTTAGGGCTGTGGGGAGTGGAGGAGCCGCAGGAGCACTTGATGTTACTTAGGGCTGTGGGGAGTGGAGGAGCCGCAGGAGCACTTGATGTTACTCAGGGATGTGAGGAGTGGGGAGCCGCAGGAGCACTTGATGTTACTCAGGGATGTGGGGAGTGGGGAGCCGCAGGAGCACTTGATGTTACTCAGGGATGTGGGGAGTGGGGAGCCGCAGGAGCACTTGAAAGGAGGAGTGACTTGAGTTTGTGTAGTCAGGCTCACTTCAGCCACAATTACCCAGTTACTCTGGTGATCCTGGCTCTTTCCCATTCTTGGTATCTGAAGGACCACCATCCTGAAAGAATCTCAGTGGCTTGCTGCATAGAGAGAGGCAGGCCACATGCTCTTCCATCGACTTTAGTTCCCCAGGTGATTTCAGCTTGAAGCAATCCACCAGTCTACCATATTTTTAGACTGTATGTTTTTTAACTCCTTTGTCACAAGGTGGAATGACCCTGAGAACGAGCTTTTGTGATTAAGTAGAATTAAGTCTTTGTGCTAGTTCATCCCTCTTCAGAACATGAGGAATGGATTCATTTTGCTTCAGAAGGGCTTCTCTGTGTGTAACTTTATACTTCTAAAAATTTTCATTTGTGGTACATATAAAATATTAACCACTTTTTATTTTCCTTAGATCCATGTTCACTAGCGGCCTTACAGAAAGTACTCAGAAAGAAGTTCGAATCATCGGTGTTGAAGCTGAATCAATGGATTTAGTATTGAATTATGCCTATACCTCTAGAGTTGTTCTGACAGAGGCCAATGTTCAAGCCTTGTTCACAACAGCTAGCATCTTCCAAATTCCTTCCATACAAGACCAATGTGCTAAGTATATGATTAGTCATTTGGACCCACAGAATTCTATTGGAGTCTTTATCTTTGCTGATCATTATGGTCATCAGGAACTTGGAGATCGATCAAAAGAATATATCCGTAAAAAGTTTCTGTGTGTCACCAAAGAACAAGAGTTTCTGCAGCTGACAAAAGACCAACTCATAAGCATACTAGACAGTGATGATCTAAATGTAGACCGGGAAGAGCACGTTTATGAGAGCATTATAAGGTGGTTTGAACATGAGCAGAATGAAAGAGAAGTACACCTTCCAGAAATTTTTGCCAAATGTATACGTTTTCCATTGATGGAAGATACATTTATTGAGAAAATTCCACCTCAGTTTGCACAGGCCATAACCAAAAGCTATGGAGAAAAGGGGCTATCCAACACCAATGGCTGTACGCAGAGGCTTGGAATGACTGCTTCTGAAATGATCATATGTTTTGATGCTGCACACAAACACTCAGGAAAGAAGCAAACAGTGCCTTGTCTAGATATAGTCACAGGAAGAGTGTTTAAACTATGCAAACCACCAAATGACCTAAGAGAAGTTGGGATCCTTGTATCACCAGATAATGACATTTACATCGCAGGAGGGTACAGGCCAAGCAGCAGTGAGGTCTCCATCGATCATAAGGCAGAAAATGATTTTTGGATGTATGACCATTCCACCAATAGATGGCTATCCAAGCCTTCCTTGCTTCGAGCCAGAATAGGCTGCAAACTCGTGCACTGCTGTGGTAAAATGTATGCAATTGGAGGGCGTGTGTACGAAGGCGATGGAAGAAACTCCCTGAAGTCGGTGGAGTGCTATGACAGCAGGGAGAACTGTTGGATGACTGTCTGCGCCATGCCGGTTGCAATGGAGTTTCACAATGCTGTGGAGCACAAAGAAAAGATCTATGTTTTACAGGGTAGGTGACAGTGGTTCTTCAAGGAAAGGGGAGACTTAGACAGGCAGCATCGGGTTTCCTAACCATAAACTATGCTAGGACATTCTTTCTGAGAAAACAAAGTAAAAAAGTTTAAAAATTTAAAATATTTTTAAGTTACTGAAATGGTCCTCTGTTTTGTGTTATGTTTGGCTATCATATATTTTTCCTAAAAACATAATAAGTAATAGTTCAGCTATTACTGTTTAGAGCATTTTTAAAAGCCTTAATAAACAGGTTAATTATACCTGGTTTTTTTGTTTTTGAATAATCAAGAGATGTAAAAACTTCTTCTTACGGGACTTACTGACTGAGTTTACTGGAATTACACTATTCATTTGCCAAAGGACTTTTTAAATGATTTATTTTATATATATATATATATGTGGGTGTGGGTGTGTGGTGCATTTTGCCTGCATTTATGTCTATGCATTGTTGTAAGGAGGCCACTTGTTTCCCAGCCGCCCGGCAGCTCAGACCCGAAATAATCACACAGAAACTATATTATTTAAATCACTGATTGGCCCAATTGCTCTAGCTTCTTATTGGCTAACTTTTACATATAATTTCACCATCTCCATTTATCTGTGTATTGCCACATCTTATGGCTTACTGGCTAAAGTTCTGGCGTCTGTCTCCGTCAGGGCTCCATGGCTTCTGACTCCACCCTTCTTTCTCCCAGCATTCAGTTCTGTCTTCCCTGGCTAGCTAAGTTCTGCCCTGCTATAAGTCCAAAGCGGTTTCTTTATTCATTAATGGTAATCGTAGCATACAGAGGGAAATCCCACATCAGTGCACCATGTGCATGCATGTCCACAGATTCCCAGGAACTGGAGTTACAGGCAGTTGTAAACTGACATGTGGGTTCTAGAAACTGAACCAGGTCCTCTGGTATAGAAGCCAGTGCTTTTAAACATTGAGCTTTATCTCCAACTTTACCAGGCTTTTGTTTTGGGTTTTTTTTTTGGAGGGGGGGAGGGGGTTGTTTGTTTTTATTATATGGGTATTTTGCCTGAATGTATGACTATGTACCACATACCTATTTAGTGACTGCAGAGGCTAGAAGAGGGATACCCTGGAACAAGAGTTAAGATGGTTGTGCTGCTGGGAATTGAACTCTAATAGAGCAATTAGTGCTCTTAGTGCTCTTTGCCACTGAGGTACTCTTTCGCCCCACAAAGGGTTTTAATAGTAATGAAACGTAATTATAAAGGCTCAAAATTATGTTCTGTAGCTCTTGGCTTTTTTTTAATGGTACGTATATATACATGTATATATTTTAAAATGCTTTGTATATTTTATGTTTGGCCTGAAGGCCAGACATAAATATTGGGTGTCTTTCTCTATTGCTGTTCACCTCGCTTTTGAAACAGAATTTTATTGAACCTGGAGCTTACCAGTTATCTCAACTGGCTTGCCATCAAGCACCTCCCGAATCTGACTTTCTCTGCTCCCTCACTGCTGGGGTTATATGTGTGTGCCACCATGCTCTCCTTCTTCGTGGATCCTGGGAATCTAAACTTAAAATCCTCGTGCTTGTATTCCAAGCACTTTTCCCGCTGTGCTATCTTCCCAGCCCATACACTTCTCTTAAATGTTTTAGTTGCTGGGATTTTTAATGCAAATAGATGACTCTAAAGTCTTTATTTATTTTCCATGTTTCTTAATGGGTTATGTGTAAATTATTTCCTTTTATGACTACTTGAATAAAATGGGAACAATGTAGGTTTTTATGAAGATATATATGATTATTTTTAAGCCCTATCCCATTTTTAAAAATGTTTTTTTGCTCTAATCTTTTGACTTAAAAGTTTTTGAGAGATGCCTAGACATGTTTGCCTTACATTCTTTATTCAATTCTGCAGAACTAACTAAGGAGTAATACTGTCTGCTACTTTACTTCAGTTAAATGAAAACGTGGCATGATTTGTGCTTATCTTTGCAAAATATAAGAATGTGTGTATAATTCATTCATCCAAGATGGTTATATCTAGTGTGATGAAGTATGCTCCCCACCTCCATCTCTTTCTTCGTATATTACAGGCAAACTAGTTTATAGAGATAATTTTAAGGCTCCTCAATGGAATATGTGGGCTGTATGTTAATGCAAATACTGTAGCAAAACGACAGTGACTTAATAGACTGTCCTGACCAATATGAATTTAACCGGAGGTTGTATCTTATATAAGAGGACTCTGAAGTCCTGAGTCTTTTTAATTGCTTATCTTTGGTTTTAGTTTATTAAAGAAGAGTTAAGAGTTGAGTTTTTTTTGTTTTTTGGTTTTTGGTTTTTTTTTTTTTGTTTTTTCACCGCCCGGTTGAGTTGAGATTTCTTAAAATTAATTCTCTACAAATTTCTCATAAGAAAAATTGAGACATGTAAAAGGTCTTAACGCCCATTTTCTCTATCAAGAATACTATATTAGCCAATAAGAAGTAGCATGTAAGCAAAAGTTGGGGCTTAAATAAATTGGACTTAAAATGTCACTGTTATTAAGTAGGCAGCTTAATTTATAAGTAAGAGTATCCCTAATTTAGAATAAAGGGAAGCTGTACTTGAAATCCAGTATGCATTATCTAAACAAAGCCGCCTTACACACGAAACTTGATGAAAGCATGAAGGTTATGTCTTACAGCTTGAGCATCCCTAGTGTAAAAACCCAAACTGTTTTGAAATCTGAGACTTTTTGAGTACCGTTGTATTCTACACATGGAAAATTCCGTACCTGACCTTAAGTAACAGGTGACAGGGAATGAAGATACTGTAGTAAGTCACGCTTTGACTTGGAGTAATCCCCCTAATAGCATATTATATGTGTGCAGATACTCTAAAAACTGAAATACTTAGAGTAGTAGGCACTTCAGATAAAGAATGTTCTACCTGAGCCAGGCAGTGGTGGCACACACCTTTAATCCCAGCACTTGGGAGACAGAGACAGGCAGATCTCTGTGATTTCAAAGCCAGCCTGGACTACAGAGCAAGATCCAGGGCAGGTACCAAAGCTTCACAGAGAAAAACAAAACAAAAAATTCAACCTGTTCTACCCATAACTGCTGAAGTATAAGTTTAATCTGCCCATAGAGTTGATATTGTTATCACAATGACATTATACAATGTTCCCAGTAAACTGGGCATTGCACATGCCTATAATCCCAGCTGTCTGAAGAGTGAGGTAGGATGATCTTAAGGCTAGCCTGAGCTCAGGCCGGAGACCTTATCTCCAAAAAACAAGCAATGCTATATCATTAGCAAGATTTTGTAAATATTATTTTAATTCTTACAGACATTTTCTTATTGGCAGTCTGATTCACCACACTCTTTTATTGTCAGTTTATAATAGTAACTGACTCAATGTGAATTCCATAAATTGTTTTGAAATTCATCTTTGCTTTATAACAACATTCATGTAAACATATCAGTGACCCACAAGTACAAAGCTAAACAGTTCTGGGTGCTTTTCTAACCAAATAGCATACACATATGTAATGGATTTTTATGGTTAAGTTGTATGTGTGCATGTTGCCTGCCCTATTCTCCCCAGGTCGTACATACCAACACAGGTTGACTATAATATTACTGTTAACTGTGTATATTTTACAGGAGGCAAATCCTTGGAAAACATGAACTCTGTAGTCTTCAGAGGTTGTAGTTAAAGATGCAACAACCATGAAAATTTACATACTTTTTTTTTTTCTCTTTTTAGGGGAATTTTTCCTCTTCTATGAGCCTCAAAAAGACTACTGGGGGTTTTTAACCCCCATGACTGTGCCTAGAATCCAGGGCTTGGCAGCTGTGTACAAGGACTCGATCTACTACATAGCTGGAACCTGTGGAAATCATCAGCGTGTGTTTACTGTAGAAGCCTATGATATAGAACTAAATAAATGGACTCGTAAGAAGGACTTTCCATGTGATCAATCCATAAATCCATACCTTAAGCTAGTACTTTTCCAGAATAAGCTCCATCTGTTTGTCCGAGCTACACAAGTGACAGTTGAAGAACACATCTTCAGAACCAGCAGGAAAAATTCTCTTTACCAGTATGACGACATTGCCGACCAGTGGATGAAAGTGTACGAGACCCCTGATCGATTGTGGGACCTTGGCCGCCATTTTGAGTGTGCTGTGGCTAAACTCTATCCTCAGTGTCTTCAGAAAGTACTGTAAGAAGTGTCAGGCCTCAGCACGTCTCTGTCATCTACGAAGGGACCTTGTTTGGAAATGCTGTCGACATTGAAGAAAACAGTTTTGTAGACAGAAATGGGTGCTCATAAAGATTGTGGTGTGGGGAGGGATTCGCTTTTACCTTCATGACATTTTCATTTCAGTAAGGAAAGGGAACAAAGTGCAATTATCAGCATTTTTCCACCCCTGGCATTAAAGTATCATTCTGGAATTTTGTGAGAAGCAGTCCCTGAGAAACCAGGTGAATCAAGACAACTATGCACTCTTAAAAAGCAGTTTGAGTATTCCTGGGTAGAGACATCCAAACTAGCTAACATGACTTTATTTTAAATACGGGTAACATTATGAGGCAATATCATTTATTTAGCTGTGATCTCTCTAACACAGACAAGCACTAACTTAGATCCTCATTCGTACTATTTATATGTATTTACATATCTATTTTTGTGTACTGTTTTCAAGTGTATGAGATTAAATGTGCTCTGTTAAGCTGAAGGAAAACTCAGTCTCAGAAAGAACTTTTAGTCAGATTGTTTCATATTCGGCTGTAACTTTAAGTTCAGACTTTGAAGTGGCAGTTTTCTATCCATAACTTTTTCCAGTGCTAACACTGTCTCGTTTTTTAAAATCCCAGAAAGGGCTCAGATTTGTAGGTGACTGGTGCTCGTATAAGTTAATTCTCATGTAGCTAGATAAACTTAAATGGTTTGAACCTCTGTTTATCTTTGAGATTAGCATGCTACTTCCGCGGCCATGACACTGCACCTTGTGACTTTACAAGGTCTGCTCTTTGTGTGATAGGATGTGGCTGATGGCCATTGGTCCAGCTGGATTCAGTTTTACAATTCCAAGTTTGCACTAACACGGGCTGTTTTGTTGCCCAACCTTTTTTCCATCCTCTGCCTGTCCAGTCATTGTTGGTACCGTGAAAGTTAACTTACAATGTGAAGTTTTTACACCTACTTATAAAATTCTGTTTTCTAGAAACAAGAACCTTGCAGTGATCAAATAATTTAGTTGCTTTTAAGGTTCATATTACAGTTACAATCTCTATTTTTTTTTGCACCCAGTGGTAGTAAATATTTTTTATGTTGAAACTCTTGTTCTAGCAGAAGGTGATGTAGAAGGAAGGACAAGTGGCTGAACAGAATCATAGCTTTCTGTATTGTAGGTACTAAGGAGCTGTTCTTAACTGCTAAGTTTCTCTGTTGGGATTATTAACATGAAAGACAAACCAAGTCCTTTTGTACCTGAGACAGGCATTTGGATTGAGAAACGTTCTCATTACTATGTGTACTATAACTGCTAAGTAGTATACATATAAGGCCAGGGTCTGTCCTCAGTCAGAGCAGTTCGATTCTCTTGAAGATAACTGGTGTGGTTTGTATTGGGGGTGGGGGGGGGGTTGTACCAACTGTAAGGTGATACTGTGAAACAAACTGAAAACATTGCCTCTTGCATCACATACCTCCTTTTCCAGAAACTTCATAGACTGCTTTGTAAAGGTCCTACAAGCAGAGATATTTCTCTGAAACAGGAATTCAAGTGGATGGTGTGTTCAGAGTGAGCGTGTTTATGTTCCACACGGATAGCTGTGCGATTTCTCATCTCTGTAAACTTTGTCAGCCAATTTTTTTTTGTACCTTTCTAGTTTGTTTCAGGTTTTCTTTTGCTTCATGCTGTGTTAGGGTTATTTCTGTGAAGTTTTTGAATTATAGTTTGCATTGCTAATTAGAGGGAAAAATAATTTTTTACAAGAGATATCCATGTAATTTATTTTTGAAAGCTTTGTTGAGTATCTAAGATTTCCTGCCACTTTGACAATCTCTGTATTTAGGAAAATGTAATACTTGAAAACGACATAGAATATTGAGTTAGCAATGTACATGTTCCATGTGGTACGTAAGAGAACAACACACTGTGGTTAATTGTACACTAGATTTATTCTGTTGGTCTGTACAGCAGTTGGTCCTTTTGTGATAAAAGTGTCTATTGAGGGTATCATCTGAGAGTAGTTGTCAGGCCAAGGATTAGACTTTGCTATGGGTGTAGAATATATATTTGAGTTTTGTATGAAAAACTATTTGTTTACATTACATAGCGGGGATATTTTGTCACTTTTAAAATGATTTCAGAAAAGGTCCTAGGAAGCTAAGATTAGTGGTGTGTGTGGGCTTATGTGTAGATACTTACGGTACATTTCATGGTGTGAGAATATCAGTAAAAGGCACAATGGCTACTACAGGAGTAAAAGACCTAACAAATGCCAACCCACTTTAGCTATGTTTCTGCGTCTGAAGAATGTACGTGGCACTTTTCCTATGTGGTTTTTACACGATGAAAACTGGGCTAGGTGTAACTGTGTTGTAGGAAAGAAGAAATTATTTATGTCCGTCTTTGTTTCTTGTTCTCCTACAAAGTTGTTCTCACTGATGCATGAGGAAAAGTGGATGTGATCTGAAGGGAGTTTAAAATGGCGTTCAGCATTCAGTGCTCAGGTATGCAGTAAGTACTGTAGTCCCCTGGGGCAAATGTGTAGATATTTTTAAACATTTTGCCGTAATTGCACAATTTTTTGCATTTTTTACCTGATGTCATTGTTTCTTGTAATAAAACCTTTTCTGATTTAAAACTGCCAGTGTTGTAAACTGACCTGAAGAATGAATTTTGAAAAATTAAAGTTTGCTGAAAATCACAAACTTATGTCATGGTAGAGTGAAGTAATACTTTAACCTATTAAATATCTGACTTGTGGCATAAAATCAACTAGTTAGTTTTACCAATAACTTTTATTCTGATTGTTCTAGCCTAAACTGTCCTCAATGCCTCTCTTGCATACATTTCATATCCCATCTCAAGAAATTCTGTTGCTTCCTCTATGTAGCACTTGGTCAATGTCCTCATGGTTAATGTACCATTTTAACCATGTTACCCTGGCCTACGCCTGTCCTGCTGCCTGTGTGCAGTTGCTACTGCAAAGGACTTCTTTCTGCTTAGCACCTACACATTCCTTCTCCACACAGTTGTCTGAGTGCTTCTGGAAGCCAGGGTTGTGTCCCTCTTCTGCTTAGATTTGATGGCATCCCAACTCCCTGTAGGAACTGAGGTCATTACCACTATTGTCTATAACCCAAAACACTCTCAGTCCTCACCGTAATTCCTTGAGCTCACTGGATTCCAGCCACATTCCTTAGACATGCCAAGTGTCTCACATCAGGGCCTTTGCCCTTGCCATGTCATCGATCAGAGAAGGCCTTACACCAGTCTGTATTAAAATACCACCCTCCTTAGTTGTTAAAGAACACTGTTCTTCCAGAGGACTTGGGGTTGATTCCTGGCACCCACATGGGTGCTCACAATTGTCTGCAAATCCAGTTCCAGGTGCTCAAAACAGTGCATGTGTTGAGCATACATTCTGCAAAGATACACATGCAGGAAAATGCAGAGATAAGATTTTAAAGTTTAAAACATCAACTTGCTAACCAAACTTTCTTGATTGTTCTATTTTCCAGGTCCTTCCCTTTCTGCTATTTTCTTTCTGCTCTATTTTCCACACATCTTTCCCCCTATTAAAATGTCATGAAGTCAAGGATTTTGTCTTAAAATTTATATTTATTTACTTGCCATGTGTGTATGTGAGTCGGTCACATGTATGAAGGTGCCTATGGGGGGGCAGAAGAGAGCATCAGATCTGGAGCTGGAGTTGGAAGGGTTGTAAGCCACCCAACATAGGTGTTGGGAACCAATGAAAGGGCAGCAAGCACTCTTAACCACTGAGCCATTTCTCCAGCCCCTACTCCTGGGCTTTACATTGATGGCACGCAGTTGGCATTCAATAATTGTTAATAGAAGAGTTTTCAGCTCAGCATCAGCACACTGAGAAGCAGTAGGTCTGTTAGAAATACAAAGGCCAGGTGAACTAGGGAAAGCCATGTAAGTATTCTGAATTTTCACTTGCAGTGGGTTCCCGCTCCCCACTGTCAATACTGTTAAATACTTAATATAACTTATAAATGGTTCTCGCCCAAGCAGAACCTTTTCTCTGTTACCCCTTATGCTCCTCTGTTCTATTACATTAATAGGCCACCAGTATGTGTTCTGTCCCTCAGATTTTCCAGAAGAAATTACAGGAGATTGGTATACCTTTTACCTTTAGTGTAGAATTTCAAGTGGAGCCACTGACACCTGGTTATTGAAGGTTGCTCGTATTTCTCTAATGTGTGGGAATATTCCATTTATGTATTTCTCCCTGTGTGCCTTTTATCTTTTGAAAGATGTGTCCTTTTCACCTCCATGGTCAATGTGTGACATGAACTTGTTCATAGTATTTTTTTTACATCATTGGAATTGGTATTGATCACTTCCTCATTTCTCATTCATTTTTGACGTGTGTGCATGTATGAGTGCACACACACTTGCTTACAACTTTTTAGCTTGGGTTTTGTTTTTTCAGTATGGACTCTTGCCCTGTAACCTGGACTGGCCCTAACTTCTCAGTTCTTTACAGTGTTGGGGTTTCAGGCTTATACCACCACATCTGCCTTTTTCAAATCATTTTTCTTGTTATGAATGCTTCCCTGGCTAAAGTTAAGACAGCTTTGTGAATTTAACTTGTGTTAGTTTATTTTTATATTTCTTTTTAACTTGTCTGAGTATATGCAAAATAAATTTTCTATATGTCCCTTACAGAAGGGACTTTCATGAGGATCATGGGAATTTCTTTGTTTAAAATCGGTGTTTTTAGACCTCTTACATTTGAAGTAGTAATTGATGTGTTCGTTGCTGTTTCTGTTTCCCTTGTGGTTCATTTTTCATTACTTTTTACACCTTCAATTCTAACTGAGCATTTTATATTACTGTGTTAGAGGAAGGTGCTAGTTAGTTCTCGGCCACTTAGTCCTGAAATAATCACACAGAAACTGTATTGTTTAAATTACTGTTTGGCCCATTAGCTCTAGCTTTTTAGTGGCTAACTCTTACATCTTAATTTAACCCATCTCCATTAATCTGTGCATCACCACAAGGTCACCTACCAGCAAAGTTTCAGCAGTCTGTCTCCGGAAGTAGCTCCTCCTTCCAGCATTCAGTTTAGTTTTCCCCACCTAGCTCTGTTCCCGTATAACTCAGCTATAGGTCCAAAGCAGTTCCTTTATTAACCAATGACATTCACAGCATACAGAGGGGAGTCCCACATCATTACTGTATCTCATTTTAGCCAAGCAGTTGTATTTTACACCCCTGCCATCCCCATGGTTACCTTAGATTTCCAGTCTTTGTTTTAAATCTAATCCAAGGTCCTGTTCAAATGGTGCCATAACACTTTAGGTGTAGTACAGTATATATTTGATTTTTTGAGATGGTTTCTCTGCATAGCCCTACCTATCTTGGAACTCACTCTGTACACCAGGCTGGCCTCGAACTCAGAGATCTGCCTACCTCTGCTTCCCAAGTGCTAAGATTAAAGGGGTGTGCCACCACTGCCTGACCAAGTAGACTTTTAATTATATTTTTATTATTTCTACCTCAGATAACTACCCTTTCATATAAATTTATATTAAAAATATTCACCTTAATTTTATGAGATGGTGCACATTTTCTTTTTGTATCTACTTTTTAATGGACATTGTGTGTGGAGCAGGTCTATAAGAGATGGATTCCCTCAGATGGTATTTTTGTTGTTTTTTTTTTTTTTTTTTGAGAAAAGTCTTTTTTTTTTTTTTTTACTCCTTCACTTTGAAGAATGATTTTGCTGTATCTAGAATTCATGTTTGTTTTCAAAGTGATTAAATCTCAGTTCTTTAGTGGACCTTTATGTGTTGTTTTTTTATTTATTTTCTTCTGATCCATCCTCCATGGTTCGTACTAAACCTGTTCAATCCTTTTCCTGTTAGGAGAGTAAGGAGGAGAGGATCGCCACTCTCCATGTTTACCGTGCTCTCGGAAAGCCTTCTCCCTAGGAGATAGGCCTCGGTTATGGCAGAAGGCTCTGGGTAGGCCTCCTGTCCTAGACAGAGCCTCGGGGGTTCTTTCTCAGATCTTCACCATGAGGAACCCTACCCCTTGTGGGATTCCAGAAGATAAAATGGGCCCCCAAACAATAAGGATAGGGTTCTTGGGAGTTTTCTCTAGAAATCCACCAAAATAACTAAGAATCTTACCTGTTTACAGCTCTAACTACTTCAGATCTAAGGAACCAGTACCTTATCTGTGGTCCTCTGATCCACAGTGCTAGTTGCCAAGGTGACTGAGTAACCAGTAACTTATCTGTGGTCCTCTAGATCTACAGTGCTAGTTGCCAAGGTGACTGAGTAACCAGTACCTTATCTGTGGTCCTCTGATCCACAGTGCTAGTTGCCAAGGTGACTGAGTAACCAGTAACTTATCTGTGGTCCTCTAGATCTACAGTGCTAGCTTCTAAGGTGACTGAGTAACCAGTAACTTATCTGTGGTCCTCTGATCCACAGTGCTAGTTGCCAAGGTGACTGAGTAACCAGTAACTTATCTGTGGTCCTCTGATCCACAGTGCTAGTTGCCAAGGTGACTGAGTAACCAGTAACTTATCTGTGGTCCTCTGATCCACAGTGCTAGTTGCCAAGGTGACTGAGTAACCAGTACCTTATCTGTGGTCCTCTAGATCTACAGTGCTAGCTTCTAAGGTGACTGCATGGAAGCCTGACTTTTGAGGGGCCCAGGAACAGTGACTGAGAGCAGTTTAAATAGCCTTTCTTGACATTTTAGTGCTGAATCTAGGAGTCCCTACAATAAAGCTTCTTATGTCTTTGTATTGGTTGAATGAATCAGTTATTTTTCAAGTTATTTCATACTTTACTCCTGCCTATAAACATTTGATGTATTTCATAATAATAAAAACCCAAAAAACTGTAAAACTTGTCCATCTTCTTACTCATTGTCAAGAATCTTGTAATTTTCATGTCTATGGAATTATTTGACAAACAATTCAATGAATGTAGGCTCTCTCATAACCAATAACTTAGTTCTCTAGGACCAAATTGAAATAATCATATGATACAATTTAATTAAAGTCATCAGTCTTGACTTTTTTTTTTAACGGAGTTGAAATTGCAGTGTCAGCATTGAAATTGTCATATTTATATGAAGCTTTTTCTATTGGCTGGTGTGTTCAAAAAATAAAAGGTTTAACCTGCCCTTTTCTTACCTTCTATTCTAAAAACACATAGCTATTATTTGACATTCAAAATACCTTAATAAATATTAACAAATAGAAACTCTGTAATGTTTAGCTCTATTTATGGGCTTTGTTATGAACACAAATTGCAGTGTCTTTAGTGATTATGAGCAAATAAGATTCTTTTTCCCATGCGTAAAATAGGTTAATATAATCCATCTTGGGAGGTTTTTGTGGGAAATGGGCATTTAAACATTTCTCACAGTGTCTCCTTCCCAGTAAGCATTTAGATGTTTTGTTGTCTTGTCCATAACGCCGCTCTCTTAGACACACAGCTGGGTCTATCTGTAATAGCAAATACAAAGTGTGTGCTGACGAGAGCCCTAACAGTTTGGGCTCTGGTTGCACCCATAAGCCATGCATGAAAACAATTTTCACACTTCTCCAGTCACACAGTTCTCACTTTCATTTATGGACTGTGCATTTAGAAAGGATTTAAATTAAACAGATGGTATTTAAAGCAAATTTACACAAGATTTATAATCCCTGTCTCTAAAATAAGACCATTTTGCTTGCCCATTTTTAGGTACTGAAAGGGCCTGCCTCCTGGCTTATTTTATCCAAGTATGCAGTCAGGTTCAGGTTTAGAAGGCCACCTTCATATCAGATCTTCTTGGGGTGGAAAGTAGGGACAGAAAGCAAGTTCTGCAGTTCTGCCATGCTGGAAATCAAACTTGCACATGCCAGGAATACATTCTCTTTCTGAGTTCTACCACAGCCCCTTCTGGTGCTTTTTTAAGGGTCCATATCCCGCTATGTACAGTTGGCAGGGAAGCAAACATTTAGTCCATATCCTTACTTGATGAAGTTCAGGTCATATAGTTGAGCCCTTGAAACATGATCATACAGGTCCTTAACAGTAAAAAGGGATGTGATCGTGCCTTACAGCTCTACTTAGAATAGGATCGAAGACTGCTGAGCCTGCACAAGAGACGCTGCAGAGTCCAGTGGGTATTTCCCTGTCATCAGTGAGGACCAGATGTAGGAATCCTCATTGCTCCTCCACTTGAGGTTAGCAATGGGATTTTCCAGACAACCGGTTGCAGTTGAGTTTGGTTGAATGAATGAGTTGTCTCAAAGGACTTTGTAATCAGAAAGTAGCAAGGACTTCCTAAGATTTCTTAAGAAATGTAGTTAAAAGCGCAGAAAGTGGCAGTTGAGGATTTAATGGCAGAGACCCACAAAGCAGGGCATAAAACCAGAGAATTCCTAGAACTAGATCCAAAAAGAATAAAAGAACTGAACTCTTAAACATGAGAAGTGAGAAAGGGTAGAAATCAAAGTGCATAGATGCATAGGTGAGGGTGAGCATGGGCTTGGGTGTAGGTGCTCTACCAAGTGGAGAGACTGAGATGTGGAGGTAAAGAATCAAATCTTGGCTGAGAATTCAGCTCAGTGGCAGATCACTCGCTTGCTTGTGCAAGATCCAAGGTTTAGTCCCTAGCACCACAAGAAAAGATAATATTTGAAATAAAAAAAAATAGAAATCTAAGAGTATAGTGGTTTGAAAGAAAATGGCCCCCAAAGGGAGGGAGTGGCATTCTAAGGAAGTGTGGCCTGTCGAAGAAGTGTGTCACTGTGAGGGTGGGTTTGAGGTCTCTTGCTCAAGCTTCAGGAGAATTCTGAAAAGAGGAAACAGTCAGTCTGCAGTTGTCACAGAGGAAGTCAGACACAGAGGAAGCAAGATGAAAATGCCTCACTGATGAAAGGTACCGAGCCACATGGCTAACACAGACAAGAATTATGAGCTAATATAATTAATGAGCTAATCAGAAGCCTGAGCTGATAGACCAATCAGTTTACAATTAATGTAGGCCCCTGTGGGTTTCTTTGGGACTGAACAGCTGCAGGACTGGACAGGACAGAAACTTCTGTCAACATAAACAGAGTATGCACACATGAAAGTCAGGAGAACACAGGGTTCTTTCATGTAGGGTTTGTGTGGCAAAGAGGTCAGGGAGACAGGACCTCTCACCCAGAAGCCAGTACCATACAGTATAGAGTTTTATGGGTCTCAAGTTATCCAGTTATCTGTCATGAGATTAGCCAACAGTTTATAAAAGTATATTTTGCTCCCTTCTGTAAAAGGTAAGACCCCCAAATAAGTTTTTATATTTGTGTATAAATGTGAAATATAGTAAAATATGTGCACCAAATAAGTATGTCTTGGAGGTGGAGAGAGGGCTCAGTTGATGAAGCACCTGCCTTGCAAGCATGAGGATCTGAGTTCAAATTCCCAGCAGCCATGTAAATAACTGGCGGTGGCAACAGACATTTGTCATCTTAACACTGAGGAGGCAGAGAGAAGAAGATCCCCAGAACTCACTGGCCAGCCAGCCTAGCCTAAATGGTGAAACTCCACACTCAGTGAGAAACCGCACCTCAAAAAATGAGGAGTGTGATTAAGGAAGACAGCTGTCCCTGACCTCTGTCCTGCATATACACGTGTGCACAGGCAGAGGTGCATGCACACAAGATACAAAGATCTTGACAGTCTCTAAAAGATAGTTATTAATCTTTTCCTTAACCCTATATGTCACTTTTCCAAAGAATAAAACATTATTCACACTTTGCTATTCAAGTCTGATTAGCTGTTTAACGTGACAAGTTCTGTATTTATCAATCACATGTGGCTAGCACCTTACCAAGTGGAAACTATTTTACCAGTTGGAGTCACTGGTCAACATCTTATCCTGACAAGGCACTATCTACTTACTAAAATGCAGTGTGTGTTGTCATCTTGGACTCTTCTAATGGTCCTGAAGCCATCTGCCATACCTTGCTTGAGAAAGAAAACACACACAAAGAAGAGGAATTGCTAAACTCACAGGATCAAACTGTCAACAAAAGCTGACATGTTAGCTCCCTTGCAGTGAGTAGGGACACAGGAAGATGACCTGAGTAGGCGTTTTCAACACCAGATGATGGATGTGTAAGAGGTCTGGGCGAATGGCCAGAAAGTCAGCGTGGGATGTAAAGTGAGTGAGCTCAAGTTTGGAAGAGCTGTTTCCGGTGACAGAATAAATCGCTACATATAGAGAGCATTGTGCTGCAGCCAGGGTGGAAACAGGACACCAAAGAAAGGTGAATTAGGTCACGGGACAGTGTGGAGCTGGCAGTCACTCAAACATCTGTCAGCAATCCAGGCACTGGGGAGGGAAGAGACCATAGGAAAAGGAAGATAGTCTTTCAAAAGTGCTGAGAACAGTCCGGCTGGGAGACAACCAGGAACATAGCACAGAAAGGGAGAAGGCTGCATGTAACAGAGGAAAGGAGTAATTTAGTGATAGTGGATCCTGGGACTCCTGCTAAGCCTTGTTCATGAAGTCCTCGCTGTTAAATGATGGTCACAAAGTCTGTTGTTTCTGTATAGAATGATCATATTTTTAGTGCAGAGTGTGGTATTTTCTGGCCAGAGAAATTGTTATTTACTATCTCACCCTCAAGTTTCTGCACCTTTGCACAGCACGCTAATCCTTCTCTGCTTGGTCTGAAGCCCCCCTGAGGGCCTGGCCTGGTTCCCTGAGCCCAAGTGTGTGCTGAGCACAGATCATGCTGCCTGGCTCGCAGGAGTCCCTCAGCTCCTACCTAAAAAGTAACTCCATACAAGTTCCTGTGCTAGACAACATGGGGCTTCTTATCCTTTCTAGAACTCTGACTTCATATTCCCTATTGTGATACATTTTCAGGCTCAGGGGCGATTGGCAAGCCTTCTTCTGTGGGGGTTTGGCATTTCAAGTCCGGAAGAGTTGTGAAATCAATTAGTTGCAGATAAAGATGGACAGATGGGGTTGGCTGGGATGGCTGGTCCTTTCCCCCTACATGTGCTCTCTCCGGGATGGTATCATGGAGAATGAGCTTTGCGGGGATGTTTACCATGTTTAGAAAGAATATTGTCTTTTGTTTGGGACTCCAAGTACTGGGGTGGAATGTAGTGTTCTAATATTTGTATTTTGCTAAATAAATCTTACCTGAAGACCAGAGGCCACTTGAAGTCAAGCAATGGTGACACACACCTTTCATCCCAGGATTTGGTAGACAGAGTCAGAGGGATCTCCATGAGTTCAAGGCCACCCTGGGCTACAGAAGATCAATGCAAAAACAAATCCAGGTGGTGTTGGCCTACACCTTTAATTCCAGCACTAGAGTGTATATAAAATGAGAAGAGAGAGGTGTAGTCTGCTTAGTTTGTGGTCACCCAACCTTGATAGAGGTAAGACTTCACTAGTGGCTTAGCTGCTTTGCTTTTATGGTTTTCAGGATAAACCCCAATTTCTATCTCTGGGTTTTTATTATTTATGCTACAGTGGAATATTCTCCTGACTGAGAAGGAGCCTTTGGGTAGATGTAGGGTATTTTGTTGGTGTTGGGTTTTCATACACTTTTCCTAAAGGCTCATTAAATGTCTCTGAAAAAATTAGATTTCAGTTGTTGGTGCGGGAGAATTATCTGTATTCTGTCAATCATGAATTTTAATAAAACGCTGATTGGCCAGGCAGGAAGTATAGGTGGGTCAACCAGACAGGAAGTAGAGGCGGGGCAACGAGAACAGGAATATTCTGGGAAGCAGGAAGCTCCCTCTGCCATTCCTGCCCAGATCACTGAAGAAGCAACATGTGAGCTGTCACACTGAAAAAGGTACCAAGCCATATGGCTAACATAGATCAGAATAATGGGTTAAGATAAGTCATAAGAACTAATAAGTAGCCTGACCTAATGGGCCAATCTGTTTATAATCTTATGGAGTCCTGTGTGTGATTTTCCTTGGGGTATACTGGTTGTGAGGTACTGGGACAGAAACCCCAACAAGCCGGCCCCTCATGCTACAAGTTGTACTCAATGGTCTATTTACTCCAATTCTATTTTTATTACATTTTATTTGTGGAGAAAAAGGACAAAATAAAATAATAGTAATGGGAGAAAGGGCAGAGAACCAGAAAGGTGTTTAGGTCAAATGGACATTTTACTAATAACTGGAGACCAGGGGTTTCTTGATAGGTATTATTCAAAATATTGATTTCTTCCTATATTCCTGAGTTATAATATTAATATTTTACAATTACTTTGTGCTAGACTCCAATTACTTAGACTCTCAGACAGGCTTCCACAGGTGATTAAAACATATTTTTTTCTTCCCCTTCCCTCATCTCTGTTAATATATATTAAAACCACCAGTTCATGCTTTAAAAATAAAAAATGTATTTTACTTTTATTTCTGAGAGTGTTGGTGTGGATTTACAGGTGGTTGTGAGTTTCCCGCTCTGTGGGTGCTGGGAGCTGAACTTCCATCCTCTGTGAAAGCTGCCAGTGCTCTTCACTGCTGAACCATCTGTCCAGCTCCCCATCCCTTGCTCCTTATCTTTCCGAGCCATGACTGATGAGCTGCAGGTCATTCTGGATTATTAAGCATTGAAATGACCTGTCCTTTTTTTTTTTTTTTGAAAACTTTTGGAATCTTTTCCTTGTCCGTGGGTTGTGAAATCTCACAACATATGCCGAATTGCCTACCTATGTTTTCATCTGACACACTTGCAGTTTTCCTGTGTCATTTATTGGGTAATTTTCTGTGTTCTTGCTTTCTTCAGAAATTCCTAATTCCCACTAGTCAGATATTACACTTCTCAGGCATGTTTGGTTCTAGTGCTCACTCTCATGCTATCTCCTGTTCCCACTCACCTCTCCTGGAATATTTTCATTGTAAATTCCAGTCTTGTGTGTGTGTGTATGTGTGTGCGCGTGCATGCATACTGGGAATAGAACATAGAGCCTTGGGCTTAGTAAGCAAGTACTCTGCCACAGAGCCACACCCCAGCTCCTCATTTTAAATCTTTTTCCCCCCTAATTGTCAGGGTCCTGGTCCTTCACTCTTGGAATATTGAGCATCTCTCTATTATCTTCTATCATTTACTGTATGAGTGGTACCATTTCATTTTTATTCCTTTCTGAATGGGCAATTATTACTTCTAAAATATACAGGACTTTAATTTTATTATGGAAATTAAACACATCAAGGATAGCCTTGGGGGAGGGGTTGTGGGACAGGTCTCTCATGACCTCAGTATGAACCAAAGTTATAGCAGGACTGGGGTAATATGCTTTCACCACCCACAAGGTACATGTTTCCCTTCGAGACTCCCCAGGGAAAGCAAAGCTCAAGAGGGCCAACTGTTTGGGGCAATACACAGAATCAAAAAGATAATGCTATACTCTACCTTACAAAGATTTGCTAGTTGCCATCCTAATCTAAGGTCTTAACAGTGTCCTGAAATGTGAGGAGTTCCCCTAGCAGAGTTATAAAAAGCAACCAGTCTGGGAAATCTGACTCCTGAGAACCAGGGAGCCTTTGGGTAGTCCCCTGGAAAGATGTGGTCTTCAGGAAGTGGGGCTTCATGAGAGGGCTTCGAGTCATTGAGGGCCGGGGTGGGACTATGGCCAGTCCCTTTCCACTTTCTCTTTAGAGATATCGGAAGAGGCCTGCTCTGTCCTGCACTAACGCTTTGGTGTGTTGCCTCACCACAGGCCCAAATAATGGGGCCAACAGTGAACCAAGAGAAACTTCTCTTTGTCAGTTAATTTTCTTATGTATCTTATTATAGTGTTGAGAGTGACTTCACATGATGGAGGAAGAGAGAGACTATGCACTATCCTGTTTCACTTCTTGTGGTTCCCAGATAAATGTGAAAAAGTCAAGGAAATGACTCTTCAGACTTGGGAGATAGTTCTGCTGAGGCACTTCCTGTGTATACACAAGGACTTGAGGACCTGAGTTCAACCCCCAGAACCCATATTAGAAAACTACATGTGGTGGTGCAAGCTTGTATTCCCAGCTCTGGAGGCAGAAACAAGTAGATTGCTGGGTCAGGGTCACCCACCAGCCAACTTAGCCCAACTGAGTAGCTCCAGGCCAAGGAAAAACACTATCTCAAAAAGGTAACCAATATGGATGGGTCAATATTGGAGGTTGACCTCTGGTCTCCACACATGTGTACATACACGTATACATGTACCCATACAGAGATGCACCAAAGCAAACATGCATGTATACACAACAGAGAGAGAGAGAGAGAGAGAGAGAGAGAGAGAGAGAGAGAGAGAGAGGGAGGGAGGGAGGGAGGGAGAGAGAGAGAGAGAGAGAGAGAGAGAGAGAGAGAGAGGACTCTATGTCTAGGTCTATGCCTCTATGTCTGCATTTCCATCAAAAGAAAGTGGATATACATTGAAATGTTTTGAATGATGACGTGCAGGGACCGTGGTGGACCATGAGAAGAAGCCACCCTGGGGATCTGTTGCAGAAGAGAATGGAAGGAGAATAGGAGAGAAAGTAAGTATTCTCACAGTTACTCTGAACTAGATGCTCCTCATAGGAGGACAGCAGAACAGGAGGAAGAAATGAGCAACCATGAGCCCCGCAGGTCAGCAAACAAGGAGTCACAGAAGGTTCATGGCATAGGAATTGATTCTAATCTCATGCTTATTTAAAACTAATGAAAGTTAAAAACTGAATCATGATGGTCTCTTCAGATCAAAAGATGAAAATGAATTTTAAATCATAGCTACTGACAGGTAATACCTCGCCCATCTTTCCATATTCTGGTGTTTCACATTGACAGCCAGGATACATCCCTGTTGATGGAATAACAGTCAGAGGAGAAGAACCTTGTGCTGGAGAATTGTCTGTAATCTGTTAATCAGTTTTTAAATAAATGCTAATTGGCCAGGCAGGAAGTATAGGCGGGAAAATCAGACAGGAAGTAGAGGTGATGCAATGAGAACAGGATAATTCTGGGAAGGAGGAAGCTGATTCCTCCTAGTCTTGCGCAGATCACCGAGGAAGCAGGATGTGACCTGCCAGCTGAAAAAGGTACCAAGCCATATGGCTACAATAGATCAGAATAATGGATTAATATAAATCATAATAGCTAATAAGAAGCCTGAGCTAATGGGCCAATCAGCTTATAACTTATGGAGACCTCTGTGTGATTTTCTTTGGGGCTAAACAGCTGTGGGAACCGGGCAGGACAGAAAACCCCAACAAACAGGCCCCCTTATGTTACAACCTTGGACTCAGTGTCCTGCTGTGAGGACCCAAAATGTGATCCCATTCCACCTTGTCTGAAGGTCAGAGAGTTTAAGCTTATTTTTGCTCTTTCAAAATTGTTCACAACAGTTGTGGCTACAAAACAAGATATCCTGATCTAGGGTATGGCTACTTGATATTTTGGAAATTAAGAAGGAAATTAAGAAGGGTATATCTGCTCTGCCTTGACCATAGGTCAGAGAATTCAAGCATACTTCTGTCCTCCTTCATTTAAAATAGGTTTTGGCATAGGGAGGGGATGCCTAGAGGATACTTGGTTTAGGGTATGTTCACTGCCCCAATCATCAGATGCTTTGAAATAATGGCTTGATGTATTGAAGCAAGTAAATGTTCTGGTTGTCCTTTGTGCCATGTTAAAGCAGTCTTTTGTCTTCTTCCCCCCTTTTGTATTAGGGTATAAAAGCATATAAAATATAAACATGGGCAAACTCAGGATTCAGCATTTAGTATTTGCTGAATTGCTCTCCTGGTACTAGCCTATGTCTCCGTGTTTCTTTCTTATCTCTGTTCCTCCTACCTAACATTTCTAATCCTCACGCTCCTACCCTGGAACGTACAAACCCACCATGGCAAAACTGTGGCAGAAGTCATTTCAAAAAGGTGGCTTATGACACCCTGACAATAGAAAGACAGACAGGAAGAAGAGATATAGTCCAAGAAAGAAGTGGGTCACTGTAGTAGGGAGGCTGTTAGTTTGTTCCCGATTGCTCAGTCCTGAAATAATCACACAAAAACTATATTATTTAAACCACTGCTTGGCCAATCACTTAAGCCTATTGCTAGATAGCTCTTATATCTTTGGTTAACCCATTTCCATTATTTTATATTTTACCATGAGGTTCATGGCCTACCAGCAAAACTCCAGCTAGCAACTCGCATCTTTCTCAGCTCCATGGCTTCTCACTGACTCTGCCTTCTTTCTCCCAGCATTCAGTTTAGTTTTCCCTGCCTAACTCTCTACTCTGCCCTATCACAGGCCAAGGGGCTTCTTTATTCATTAACCAATAAAAGCAACACATATACAGAAGGACTTCTCATACCAGGTGACTTATAGATAATGAAAGCATTATAGACAAATTACTTCAACAAACAGAAAAATCAGGACTATATTAATCTATAGTCTCTTGTCAGCTAAAGCACATACTATGTAGAAAAGAAGAAATCTAAGAAGAGGTAAGAAGACAAGAAAGCAGGTGGGGGCCAGGCAGTGGTGGTGCACACCTTTAATCCCAGCACTCGGGAGGCAGAGGCAGGCAGATCTTTGTGAGTTCGAGGCCAGCTTGGTCTACAAGAGCTAGTTTCAGGATAGGTTCCAAAGCTACAGAGAAACCCTGTCTTGAAAAACCAAAAAAGAAGAAGAAGGAGGAGGAGAAGGAGGAGAAGGAGGAGGAGAAGGAGGAAGAGGAGGAGGAGGAGGAGGAGGAGGAGGAGGAGGAGGAGGAGGAGGAGGAGGAGAAGAAGAAGAAGAAGAAGAAGAAGAAGAAGAAGAAGAAGAAGAAGAAGAAGAAGAAGAAGAAGAAGAAGAAGAAGAAGAAGAAAAGAAAGCAGGTGGGTGGCTTGCCTATAGACCTTCCTGAGGATGTAGGAACTAATCAATTCATTGCAGGAAATGCCAGATAATAAATGTTGTAGAAAACACAGCTGACAAAGGGGACAGAAATGGAAAACGACTTGGAAAATCACACAGAACAAAAAGCTATCTTCAATATCTAAAATTCAACAACAAAATAAGCAAAAATAGTCAATTGGGAATAGAAATAAGTTTGCTTTGGTGAAGATTGCTCAAACATGGACTGGAGTGATACATAGGTATTCCTCTGGAGGTCAGCAGGACAGCTGGCCTGGTGCTCTGCCCTTGCTAACCATTGTAAAATCAGACAAGAAGGTAAAAATTACACTAGATTCTGTGGGAAAAGAAAAATGAGATAAGATAATTTGTGAGTGATTGGCCCGCCTCCCAAGAAGTCTAACAGAATCAAATGGAAAAGGATAAATGTAATTAATGCAGCTCAGTGAACTGAGTAGATTATCAGAGGTGGAAGATTGGTAACAGAGGGATCAAACACTGGAGCATTCGAGCAAGACTTCTGAGATAACTTTTAAATAATCTAATTTTAAAGTTACGCTCAAAGTGGTAATTAATAAATTAAATCGTCCTTTAGGGAAATAAGTTTTCAATTCTTCTACAGAAAATTAACACATGTAAAAACATTAATCTGTGCAGCTGTTCCCAGATTCATAATGGGCAGAGACCTAGTAAACCTACTGCTGGTTGAAGGCGTCATAAGTTGAAATGCTTCGGGAGCAAGTGACCTGCAGAACAACCTAGCAGAGCCTGTGGTAAAGAGAGGCTTAATTTACTCTGGAGATGGCATTACAGGTTAAAGTGCATAGTGGAAGTCTCGGAACAGTTCAAATTTCAAAATTCTAACTAAGACTGACTTCCAGACCACTAGAAAACAAGAAATCATAGGCTGAAGAGCGGGTAGCTAGAGAGCCTGTAGAGAAGATTGTCATGCTATCTGTATGTGGAAAGGTTGTGTTTAAAGTACGTACTTATTTAGTGTATATGAGTGTTTTGATCACATGATCTGTACACTGTGTCTACCTGGTGTCCGCCAAGGCCAGAAGAGGGCAATGGATTCCCTGAACTAGAGTTATTGATGGTTTTAAGCCAACAAGTGAATGCTGGGTTCTGAAACCATGTGCTCCACAAAAACAGCAAGTACTCTTAACTGCTGAGCTGTCTCTCTAGCCCCAATATTACAAAAAACGGATTTATGTATTCTTTTCTCCCTCTCCTCCTTTTCCCTCCTCCTCTTTTTCTATAAATCAACTTGTTCTTGTTCAATTATACATATAATCTAAAATTATGTATATTCCATAATATAATTGTATATGCACAAATAATTATATATTACACAATATAAATATATAATTATATATAATTGTTCCCTTTAATTCATATTTATTTTTATATTTGTACACACACACACACATATGTATGTATATTTAAAAAGAAACTGTTTGTCTCGGTCTCGTGAGTGCTGGAATGGCAAGCGTGTGCCACCATGTCCGACAGGCACCTTTGTGCTACATTAGTGTATGTTAGTATTGCAAACCACAGTATGTGAACACACACCCCTTGTCTTACATCTATCTGTAAGCAGAATGTGCACAGTATTTACTTCTATGGACTAACTCAGAGACATGCTCCTCTTGTTTCCCCTGGTCCCCAGCCTGCCCCTTCCACTGCTACCCCGCTCCCATCCCCTCTCCCAGCAGGGTGGAATGTAGGGCCTCACCTATGACAGACAAGCACTTTACCTACCACAGAGCCACCCCTCCTCCCAGCCTTCATTAGATACACTTCGAGTGAATTTTTTTCCTGGTAACTTTTCTAAAAAAAAATCTGCTATTGACCTTTTAAAATTAAGAGACTGTGTATATTAATCATATAAACCAAACAAACCTAACACTAAAGCTCCCTGAATCTGAATCTAGTTTGCCCTCTTACTGCCTCTTCTACTCTTTGGTGAGTCATCTGAATTGCCAGGGTCTCCATCTTGTTTGTAGTACGGGAATCAAAGCACCACATTTACTGAGTTGTGAAAGGACACATTAATATGTGCAACATTTTAAAATTGCTCAGCATGCAGTAATCACATTATAAATAGGGGTATGGATTTAATGGTTCTGAAATATTTACCCTAAATCATTTTTATTAGCAGTTAATTTTTATCAATCATTTTTTAAGTCAAAAATTGAAATGTTTTATAAGTGGAACTTTTGTGTTTCATAATATCATACATCTCTATCTCTTATGTTAATAATTGACTTTCACGTAAAATTTCTCATTTTTCTTCAAATATAGTGAAGAAAATATGGCATACTACTTAAAGTGTAATAATATCTTAAAAGAACCACTGGATTTTAAGGAATGGGAATAATACTGAATTTACTTGTCGCTTTGTTGTTTTGTTTTATTGAAGCGCTGTCTCACTATGTAGCCCTGGCTGGTCTGGAGCTCCCGTGTAGAGGAGCTTAGGCTGGCCTAAGGACACTGCCTGGGTGCTAAGGTTGAAGGTGTGCGTCACCACACATCCACTGTTTTCTTTCCTTCTCTCGTTTTTCCTTCCTTCCTTCCTTTCTTTCTTCCTTTCTTTCTTTCTTTCTTTCTTTCTTTCTTTCTTTCTTTCTTTCTTTCTTTCTTTCTTTCTCTTTTTTTTTTGGTTTTTCAAGACAGGGTTTCACTGTAGTATTAGAGCCTTTCCTGGAACTAGAACTAGCTTCCTCTCTCTCTCTCTCTCTCTCTCTCTCTCTCTCTCTCTCTCTCTCTTCCCTCCCCCCACTGGGGATTAAAACCAGTGCCAGAGCCAGGGCCCTGCACATGTTAAGTACTCTCCCAGAGAGGGCCACCCCCAGATCTTACCTTTAGCTTTTCATATATCTTATCTGCCCCAATTTTTATTACTCTTTAATTTTGTACATTGTCTCTCACTGCCACATGTTGAACAAGTTTTTTGAAGAAGAAAACAAAATGAAGCAACCAAAAACAAACCAAACAATGAAAACATTTGTCTGTTGTTTAAAAAATAATGTATTTGAATTTTCTCATGCATATGTATGTATTTTTTGTTTTGTATGTATCATTTGTTTTTGCTGTGCCCAGGGTCTTGTATGAACTAGACCAGTGACTGTCTTCCAAAGATTCTCATGTTGTAGGGCTGGTCCCCAGAATGGGGACAGGGGTGCTGGGACTTTAAAGTAGTAAGGGCTAGTGGTATGCTTTTGTTTTGTTTTGGTTTTGGTTCATCTTTTCAAGACAGGGTTTCTCTGTGTAGCCTTGGATGTCCTGAAACTCACTTTGTAGACCAGGCTGGCCTTGAACTCACAAAGGTTCAGTTACCTCTGCTTTCTGAGTGCTGGAATTAATAGGCAGTAGGCTTTTAAGCCTCTGTAGTATGGGGTGATCTTAAAAGAGACTGGGGTAGTTCTTGTGAGTCTTGAGTTCATTCTTCTGATAATAGGTTGTGAGAGAGAACCTTGACTCCCTCTATAGCTATGTAAGCTCTTATTTCTCACATATTCTACCATGACATCATCTACTGTCTGTGCTCACCAGAGGCTGCTGATCTTAACTTTTAGTCTAAAGCTCCTCCGGATCCATTCTTATGCAAGTAACCCTTCTAAGGTTCAGTTACACATGCGCGCGTGCGCGCGCGCACACACACACACACACACACCATGAACCATGAACATGGCAAGGGAACTTGTTGGGAAGAGGGTTAGTGGGAGGGGATTAGAGAAGATAATGGGGATGAACATGATCAAAATGTATTGTGTACATATATGGAATTATCAAAGAATAAATAAAGTTAACTAGGCTTGATGTGACTCAGTTGTCAGAGTGTTTATTTAGTATACACAAGCCCTGAGTTCAGTACCCAACAATGCATAAATCAGGTGTGGTGGCGAGTGCTGTAAACCCAGCATCTAGAAGATAGAGATAGGATAACTACAGAATTAGATTAATTAGAAGGATTTCAATCTTCTTAATGGTTCTACCTACCCTTTAATACAGTTCCTCATGTTATGGTGACCCTCAACCATCAAATTATTTTGTTGTAACTTCATAACTATAATTTTACTACTGCTATGAATCATAATATAAATATCTGATATACAAGACATCTGATATGCAACACTCAAATGGGTTGTGACCCATAGACTGAGAACTGCTGGATTTGAAATTCAAGGAAAAGAGTCAGAGACCAGGGAGGACCAGAGCAAAACCGAAGCTAAAGACAAAACTGATGTGTACTGAGGAACCTGAAGCTCTGCTTGCCTGTATAAGACCCACGCAAGACCAACATCGCTGCATAACAACGGAGGACCATGAGGTCTGCTCTCTAGCTGAGGAGTTATTGGCAGCTGATGGTTGGCAGGCCACACTAACTTCAGGTTCAATGAGAGACCCCATCCCAAGAAAGCAAGAGGGAGAGTAAGAGAACAGGACATCCAACATACTCCGTGTCTCCTTTGGTGTGGACCCCCCCACACAGGGGTGCACCACATATGCACCCCACATGCATAGGCTTCTGTCTGTCTGCTTGTCTGTCTCCCTCCCTCCCTCTCTCTCTTATAAATTCTCTTTAAATCCAGGGAGGAATACACAAAATCTAGTGTCTACAAGCTGCAGTTGCTTCATTTATCAGTTCTTCAAACCCTAGGTATGCTATTTTAAACACCTTCCTGATTCTTACTTGTATAAAATAACCACAACTTCAGATGTGGAGTTCTAAGTAATTCGTTTCTTCTGTGTACACTGCGGCATTTACTTTAGACATAGCTTTCATTATTGAATGATAACATTTAAAAGCAACCCCAAGGTAAAAGTTATCGGACAACATAAAAAATGAAGTCACTTCTTTCGTGTTGCCCATTGGCAAATTACTGTGTTTTTCCTGCCACTGGGCTTTATCTAACGGTGTGACCTTTCTTGTGTTAATGAACAACAAACAAAAAACTGCCAAACTGTGATAAAATACAGTTTTTAAGGATAAAATGATTTAAGCTAAGAAGATTCATGAAGGTCAAAAGCTCAGAAAGAATTAAGTTGAAGAAGTGATTTGGTTTTGACTCATGTTGTTGTGCCAGGTTTCCCCTAAGGTTATTTGTTTGAACTTTTACTGCTAATAACTGTGTTACAAAATGCATTTTTTTTATAAAAAGAACAGCACTGAGGGTTGTTGACTAATGTTTGCACAGGACCCAGGGTTTGTGATTCAAAAACTCTTTGGCATGCACCTACCCATGCCAGGTAATGGAGACATGCTAGGGAAGGACTCAGCAGCTGCTCCTGACCTCCTGCCACTTAGGGAGTTAGCCCTGCCCCTGCCCCACACAGGAGGGTCCAGCTGCGAAAGGAGAAATGCTGGTGGATGTTGTACCCAGCTAGCTCAGACTGCCACACCACGTCCTAAAGAGAGAAGGGGAACCGCATATACACTCCACACATGTAAAGGAGAAAGATGGGTGTATATTCTAACATGGAAAGTTCTTTCTGAGGTGAGGGAGTCAAGTATGAGATGGCCAAGGGCTATGAACTGATGATTCTCAATCAGAGATATTTTGGCTCCCTGGGGCATTTGTCAATGCTTAGAGATACGTCACAAATGACAGAGAGCATGCTACTGGCCTCTAGCAGGTGAAGTGCAGTGATTCTGTTTACACCCCATAATGTATATGGCTGCACCTATGCTATATGTTACTTTTTCCTGGGAGACAAGTGTCTATTCACCCCAGATACAGCACCAAAGACAAACCAGAGGAATGACCCCACCTGAGTGAGCCATTATTGGGGCTACTTACAGGAGGACTCAAAGACAGCTACATCACAGGAAAGCCTACCCCAACGTGGGCAAGGACTACAGACAGTCGCTAGCCTCACGTTTGTGGTCTTCCTCCCTCAGCCTCCTAATTCCTGGAATTAAGGTATGCTCTACCATGCCCAGTTGCCACTGTAATGGTTTCAATGTCCCTTGATGATCTTCAGGACGGGCAGATGGAAACACATGGTTGAAAATCAAGCTTCAGATCTCTTCCTGAGCATGTTGGTTATTCCTAGATCTCATCTCTTCATGTGTTTCATGTTGCAACTTCCACCTGTGGGGTAACCACGGGGCCGAATCCTCATGCTTACCATTTTACATTCTGCAACATTTCCCTGACTCTCGCTCGGGAAAGTTTTCTGCTTCCAAAGGTGTGAGTGACTTAGTGGGTGCCCTGGCAGATAATCCAGGTGACTCTGTATACTATAAGGTCTGTAACCTTTCTTATGTCTGCAACGCTCCTAGTCATGTGACACAGCATACGCACATATTCCAAGAATAAGAGTGTGTATCCTTGGGCATGGAAGAGTGAAACTTACTTTTCCTGCTGCTGTGATGAAAGCCACTTCAAGAAGAAAGGGCTTATTTTGGTGACAGTTCAAGGGAACAGGCCAGCACTACAGGGACATCCTGGTGGTAAGAGCTTGAGGCAACTGGTACCATGTTATCTGCAGATGGGGAAGCTGAGAACAATGAATATTTCTGCTCACCTAGCTTTCTTTGTTCCCTGTAGTCTACGGTCCAAACCCAGGGAATGGTGATCTCTTCGATTAACCTATTCAGGATAATCCTTCACAGGCATGGACAGAGGCTGACTTAATCCAAACAACGCCCCACTACTGTGCCCAGAGAGTTGTCTACTGGGTAATTCTAGACCCTATGAAGTTGGCTATCAATATTAACTATCACAGGAGGCATTCTGTCTACAATTTTGAAGAGAACGACCATGCAACAGCTGTTTAATTAGAGCTAACAGACATATTTTAGATGGGGTTTGAGACTGCAGATATAAATTTGTTTGCTGAATATGGAGGTAGGAGTATTTCAGATAACATTTTATCTGAGTGCTTGGAAATTCAAAGGTAGGAAGAAATGAGGACATCTGGTGACTAGTCAACCATGGGACATGTGAGATTTAAAAGTAGGTTGGAACCAGAGCAAAGATCTCAAATTTGAATCATTTTTCTCCCCATCCTGTAGCAAAATCTTGGTTCCTGGTGAGTCAGGTTGGAGACATTAAGGCCAGGAACTGAGCAAGTCAGTCGTGCGAAGGCTATAGTTAGCAAATTCGAAGGACATGTTCGAAGGACATGTTGCCCAAATACTGGCCCGAACCCTCACTCTGAATTTCTTTCTTCCTTTGGCCTCAGCCAATCTCTCTTGATCACTTGCCTTTCAAGAATCCTATGAACTCAAACACTTTTCAAAAGACACAGAGTAGAAACTGGCTAGGGGACAGATAATTACTATTCTAGGAGTAAGGGACGTAAATGGTAATTTTAGTTAATTAAGTATTTTGTAGATCTGCCATATAATTCTGATTAAGACCATTTCATGCTGAGTAAGTCCCCGAAAGAGTTAAATTCTGAGAGAGAGGACAAAAAGGCCGGTATTTCTTCAAAGTGGGCAAACTGTGACTCTGAAAGACCCATTCCATGCAGGGAGGGTGAGACCAGAGGATGCAGCAAGCTCAGAGTGAATAAACTCCCATCCTGTTAAACAATAGCTCCCAGGAAGGACCCAGCCTTCTGAAACTACCGCGATGCCCACCCACCCCCATATTGGGTGAAAAGCACAAAAATCAGCCGAGAAATGGGGCCAGTAACTTGGGAATGAATAAAGAAGCATTTCCCCTCTAATATATACGTATAACGAGGCCGCCTGAAATGGAGACGAGATTACAATATAAATGACCTGGGAACAACAAAGGCTTCAAAGCTTTTGATAACTGACCATGGTGGATAAGATTTTAATCCCTTAAAGAAAATGCTGAAAAAAACTGAAGAGGGAAAAAGAGACTCACAGAAAAAGAGTCACTCAGCGCTTTGAAGGGAAACCCAAGGTTAAAATAGACAAGGAATATTAAGAGCTAAAGCTGAATTAGAAAAAAATACCCAAGTGTGCTTAATGTTTGCCTGTTTCCCCCAAAATCGGTATATTTCATTTAAAGACAGCATTGTTCATGCTGACACTTTCCTGTTTAGCAGAGAATTCTGTTTTTGAGGAAGTCTGAGTAGAAAGGTTTGCTAAATACTGGAACTGACTTAATCACGCCTGTGGGGGAAGGCTGAGGATTCAGACCTGAGTTTGAAACTCAGTTACTTGTGAACAGGGTGGAAATGTCTGTTCCCAAACAGGGAATTCAAATGGGCAAAGGATTAGAAGTTTAGAGGTCACCAAGTGTTAGTATGAACACATCGATCTAAAGAATAATCTTAGTGAATGTTATCTGTTTGTGTCCGTTGCTTTGTACAGCACAGATTGTGGCTCTCACAAGCAGTTTTCAGAGTGAGAACTAGATCTTCCACCTTTAGAGTCTGAAAACCAAGGAAAGCAACTATAATTTTGGGATGCTGGAGGAACTATAGCAAGGCTAACTTGTACAACTTGGAAGCCAATGAGCTTTATCTGCTAATTTGGCACAGTAATTTTCCAAACCTCTAAGCAATAATGAATCTTCTTTTCAAATATTACCTTCTGCAGAATCTAGATACAGATAGCAGACAAAAGATAGAGCATTGTGCTAACCTGTTTCATAGCTCCACATTCATAACAGTTTAAACTTGTGTTTAAAGTCAGACACCATAGCCTGTTTTGACAAAGCCATGAATTGAGAGCAAGGATTATCATGTCCAAAATAATTAACAACACTTTTAGTCTTTGTGAGCTTTGATATCTACTTTATATATTTTCCTTTGTACAACAGGGAAGAAAATCTTAATTGTTAAATATGAGCAGGTTGCAGCTTTGAACCTACCTACTAATACGTCCTCTGATTACTTGACAATGCAAACTCTTGCCAACCCCGCCTGAGGACGGTGAATAGTTTTCCTGCATTTACTCATGAATGTTCTTCCCTCTTGTCCACATAACTGAGCGAGTGTTCAAATTTCAGAGAAGTTGATAAAGGGGAAAATATATCACACACAATTCATTTCATAGTCTATGACAACTGACATCATTCAAAATCTTTTGTATCCTCCAGTGCTCATCTGAACCAAATAGTCATCTAAAACTCAAAACAGCCAAGTGGATTTTGTTCTTTCCATTGAACTCCAAAGCAGTTTTATTACTTGGGACAGTACTGTTGCATTCTAACGAGCCGAGCAAACCCATTCATATTGTAAAAGCTTTTGTGAAGACTGATGGAAACTACATAATGCAATGTCACAAGACAGCCATGACCCTGAATAATTATGTGTACACGGAGACAATTCATTTGTAAAGCTTAATAATTACATTTATAAGAGGATCAACTATATGCAAAGAGATGTCAAAGCCAATGTTTTGAAATCTGTGCCTAACTGGCTTCACCTGACAGCCCAGTATCGGGTGTTAATGCTGGTTTCTGTGTGGAGACTGGCTGTGTTAACACCTGTAAATAAGTGTGTGTTAGGCTGCAGATCATGTCTACAGATGTCTGAAGTAAGATGTGTACTAAATGATTTCAGGACTCCTTCAACAGTTTTGAAGTATCTTTTAACATATTTCAGTAGTGCAGTCGGAGATGAAACTATCTTTTAGCATATCTAAATAGTGGACTTAGTGCTGTAAACAGCAAAAACCGAAAACTCCGAGCTTTTATGTTGGTGTTCAGAAGCCACAAATCTTTTAATCCACCCCTGGACCAGTCTTTCATCTAGTTTTCCCATGAGAGAATTATCAAAGTAAGTCTTGGAGTTAAATTAGGGCATTCTAGAGTCCACAGAGAACAGGTTTGATCTTCTTATTGTAAATCAATACGTAGTCCAAGCCTGTCCAATGTCACGGTTATGTTAAGTTCATTTCTCCAGAATGTTCTGTTATGATGTTTTATCTGCATATTCTTTAGTCATAATAGAATACATCTATTTTCTAAATAATATCAACTTTTAGAAGATCAATCCTTCTAAAGGTTAACTAGCAGGGAACATTTTGTAGAACTGTCTTTCTCAGGATATGTCATGCGCAAACCATTCTGTATAAGGCCTTGACTTTCCTAGTGAGTCGGTAAGTGTAAACCTCTGATGCACATACCCCTTGCAGGACTGATTTGACTTGAAGAAGCATGTTATCAAGGCCCTGTAAGAACAGTCTGATCTCTGTGTCAGTTTCACAAAGTAAAACCCACTAAATGCGACGTCACCATGATATCTGGTTGTTCTCCCTCCCGTTACTCTTCTAGAAGAATAAAGGCTGCGCTTACCTCATTTCATAAGCAGGCAATCTACACCAGTCAGTGTCTTCTAAAGCATTTATGCTAATGACTTTAGCCGTGGAATCTCGACCTTTTCTCATTTCGCTCATTATGATAACCTGTCAGGCATCCCTTGAAAGCTAATACCACACTCCGACTTTCCCTAATATAGGCTCATTGTGAGAGTTAAGTTTACATTTTTCTGTCTTCCTGTTTTGTCTTAATTTTGAGAGATAAAAGTATCCATTGATATCAATCCCTTTTAAAAATTTTTTTTGTTAATTATTATTATTTATTGGATGTCTTTTTTTCTTTATTTTCTTTATTTATTCTACATCCTGACTGCAGTTTTATCTCTTTTCTCTCAGCCCATTCCTTTTCCTTACCTCTCCTCCACCCCTCACGTCCATCCACTTCTCTGTTCAGAAAAGGGCAGGCTTTTCATGGATATCAACAGAACATGGCACATCAAGTTGTGGTAAGCCTAAGCATATCTCCTTGTATTTGAGCTGGGCAAGGCAAACCAGCATGAGGAAGAGGGTCCCAAGAGCCTGCTAAAATCTTCGGGACAGCTCCTTCTCCCACTGTTAGGAGTCCCACAAGTAGACCAAGCTACACAACTGTAACATATATGCAAAGGGCCTAGGTCAGTCCCATGAAGGCTTCCTGGTTGTTAGTTCAGAACCTGTGCGTTTCTATAAGCCACGTTAGTTATTTCTGTGGGTTTTCTTGTGATGTCCTTCACCCCTCTGGCTCCTACAATCCTGCCTCTCTTTAGCAGGATCCTCTGAGCTTGGCCTAATGTTTCACTGCGGGTTTTTGCATCTGTTTCCATCAGTTACTAGACAAAGGCTCTCTGATGACAATTAGGGTAGTCACCAATCAGATCATAGGGCATGGCCAGTTCAAGCTACATATTCACCATTGCTGGGAATTGTAGCTGTGGTCATCCTTGTAGATCCTTGGAAGTTTCCCTTACACCAGGTTTCTCTCCGGGCAGATCTTTCAGTACCCTCCCTCTCCATTCACTCCCAACACAGTTCCGCAAGTTCTCAGCCCCACTCAGGATATCGCTTCTATTTCTGCTTCCTAGGGAGATCCATGTATCTCCCACTTTGGCTATCCTTGGTATCTAGCCTGACTGAGCTATTATGGTTATCTTTTTACTTTACAGCTAATATCCACTTAATGAGTGAGTACAAACCATGTTTGTCTTTCTGACTCTAGTTACCTCAGTCAGGATGACTTTTTCTAGTTCCATCCATTTTCCTTCAAATTTCCTGATGTTAATGTTTTTACCAGCTGAGTAATACCCCATTGTGTAAATGTACCACATTTTCTTTATCCATTCTTCTGTTGAGAGACATCTAGGCTGTTTCCAGTTTCTGGTTATTACAAATAATGCTGCTATGGACATAGTTGAGCAAGTGCCATTGCCAAATTTGTTTTAGGGGATTACTGTTTCCCTGATCCCAAACCACACAAAGACTCAACAAAGGAATAAACTTACATACCAATTTCCTTCATGAAAATCGATGCAAAAAAAAAGCCCTCTATAAAATACTTGGAAACGCAATCCAAGAACACATAAAAAAATTATCCACCATTATCAAGTAGGTTTCATCCTGGAGATTCAGGAATGATTCATCACATGAAAATCTGTCAATGCAATCCACCACATAAACAAACTGAAAGAAAGAAGGCATGTAATCAGCTCATTAGATGCTGAAAAAAGTCTTTGACAAAATCCAACACCCCTTCATGATAAAAGTCTTGGAGAGACCAGGGAAACAAGGAACATACCTACACATAACAAAATAATATACAGCAAGCTGACAATCATCATCAGATTAAATAAAGAGAAACTCAAAGCAGTTTTACTAAGATCAGGAACAAGACAAGGTTGTGTATCCTAGTGGCCAGGTGAAACACTCGGAAGCACGCAGCACCATTGGCATGGTGAGCAGTGCAACTATTGTAAGGCAAAGGGGACTTCTGAAGAACAGTTTGGAGGGGTCATTAGCTGAGATGCCAGATGGCACGCCGCTGGTAAATACAGAGCCTAGTTTGATTAGTCAAACTTGGGGTTTTATGGTTGAGCTGTTTTTCAGCTAAATAGAAAAAAAGCTTATGAA
The DNA here is from genome assembly GCF_982192425.1 of Myodes glareolus. Taxonomy (NCBI): domain Eukaryota; kingdom Metazoa; phylum Chordata; class Mammalia; order Rodentia; family Cricetidae; genus Myodes; species Myodes glareolus. The sequence goes on along the minus strand of NC_142028.1, from coordinate 56,105,258 downwards.
ATTGCTGTTTAAGTAAGCCCATTCCCGCACCCAGAAATGAGAAGAAATTGCATTAGCAGATTCTTAAATTGTAGGAAACACCCACACTCCTTTCCATGGAAACACACGCTGAAGGCTCTACCACATATCTTTCCCAGCGAGGCAATCATTTCTGGTTTGGGATTATATTTGAACATATATATTTGAATGTGATCTCAATTCAGGAATTTGCTTTACCAAAAAAGAAAGTCACAAAAAATGTTAGCTCACTGAAAAGAAAACAAATTTATGTTTCCTACTTTGTCTATGCTGCCCACCTCAGCACGGCTCCCTGCTGCTCATAGCAAAGTGGTAGCCATTAAAGATTTGTTTTCTTTATTTCCCCAACTTTTCCATGATGTAGGGATACTACATACTTTGGCATGTACTTTATCTTCAATGAAAACCTTTAAGTAAATAGAGTGGGGAACCTGTCATGATATTTTGCAGGCATGACTTAGCTGATGGCTTAGACGCTCTATCCAATGCCTGCCTGTGCATCAGGCATTTCATCTTTGACAGATAATAGACAGGTGTGGTGATTTTTTCATTCCTCACTTCCCTTTGCTTTGTATAACATTTTTGAAAAGTGGGCAAAGACTGAAATCTGAAAGAGCAAAACTGTTAAGTAATTTTCTTAGATACCAGGGCAGTGTTTTTCTGGCATGTGAGCAAGAGCAGATTGGAATAGAAAGATCAATAACTATGGCTACATGAAAATTATAAGCTTGTGTCTGATAACAGTGACTGCACACTATGTTAAAAGATAACCACAAGATCTACAGCTCTCTTAAGTAAATTCTTGTGCATTGGGAAGAAAATAGCTTCATAGGTGGCTTAGTTAAGGTTTTTATTGCTGTGAAGAAACTCTAAGACCACAATAACTCTTTTCCTTCCTTCCTTCCTTCCTTCCTTCCTTCCTTCCTTCCTTCCTTCCTTCCTTCCTTCCTTCCTTCCTTCCTTCCTTCCCTCCTTCCCTCCCTCCCTCCCTCCCTCCCTTCCTCCCTCCCTCCCTCCCTCCCTCTCTCCCTCTCTTCCTTCCTTTTTTAGTTTTTCAAGACGGAGTCTTTCTGTGTAGCCCTGGCTGTTCTGGAACTCACTCTGTAGATCAGGCTGGCCTCGAATTCACAAATATACAACTGCCTCTGCCTCCTGAGTGCTGTGATTAAAGGCGTGTACCACCAACGCCCACACGGCAACTCTTTTAAAGAAAACATTTAATTGGGGTGGCTCATTTACAGTTTTAGTGGTTCAGTTCATTATCATCACAACAGAGACTATAGTGTCAGGTAGGCTGACATGGTGCTGGTTAAGTAGTTGAGAGTACTATATCTTTTTTTATTGAGCTCTACATTTTTCTCTGCTCCCCTCCCTCTTCAACCCTCCCCCAAGGTCCCCATGCTCCCAATTTACTCAGGAGATCTCTTTTTCTAATTCCCATGTAGATTAGATCTATGTAAGTCTCTCTTAGTGTCTTCATTATTGTCTAAATTCTCTGGGGTTGTGGTTTGTAGGCTGGCTTTCTTTGCTTTATGTTTAAAACCCACCTATGAGTGAGTACATGTGATAATTGTCTTTCTGTGTCTGGGTTACTCACTCAAAATAATGTTTTCTAGTTCCATCCATTTTCTTGCAAAATTCAAGATGTTATTTTTTCTGCTGTGTAGTACTCCATTGTGTAAATGTACCACATTTTCCTTATCCATTCTTCGGTCGAGGGGCATTTATGTTGTTTCCAGGTTCTGACTATGACAAACAAAGCTGCTATGAACATAGTTGAGCACAGGTCCTTGTGGCATGGTTGAGCATCCTTTAGCTATATATACCCAAAAGTGGTATTACTGGGTCTTGAGGAAGGTTGTTTCCTAATTTTCTGAGAAAAGGCTACACTGACATCCAAAAGGATTGTACTTGCTTGCATTCCCACCAGGAATGTATATAAGTTTACCCCACAACTTCTCCAGCATAAGTTGTCATCAGTATTTTTGATCTTGGATGTTCTTATAGGTGTAAGATGGAAGTCTCAGAGTTTGCATTTCTCTGATGATTAAGGATGTTGAGCGTTTCCTTAAGTGTCTTTCAACCAATTTAGATTCCTCTGTTGAGAGTTGTGGAGATTTGGAGACTGTGATATAAGGTGCAGGGATTGTGTCACCCGCACCAGGGGAGGTGTTGAGTACTGCCTTGGAATCTAAGAGAAGTTTCATGGAATGCTATGGAACATTTCAGAGTGACAAGTCCTCTGGCCTTGCTTCTAAGTTGCAAGTTTCACATACCCTGTGGTTTGCGGAAGTGGCTGCCCTGAGGCACAGTCTCAGCTTGAACCAGCTGTTCTGCTCACTGAAGGAAGTCTTAGATTAGATCGGAACAGTTAGATCACGTCTCTGGAGACCCTTGTTTAAAATAGGCCAGGATGTCTTGCAAGCCCCCAGACCACCCTTGCTACCTTAAGCTGTTTTGTGTGCATAATCTAAATAAGTCCTTGGTTAACTCATGATCTCTAGTTCCTCTTTTAGATAACACCGTTGACTGAAGCAATTGTTTCCAAAGTGTTTAAAAGGATTGCTTAATAAATGTGCAGAGTGCAGTTGCAAGTGCTGTTTTTGCTCTGCATCCCCTGTGTCCTGATTTGTTCGAGACTTTCCCAGGGACCCCGACGCACTAGATGTCGACAGAGAGTTCTCTGTTTAGGTCTGTATTCCATTTTTTAATTGAATTATGTGTTCTTTTGATGATGAATTTCTTGAGTTCTTAGTATATTTTGGAAATCAGATCTCTGTCTGATGTGGGGTTGATGAAGATTTTTCCCATTGTATAGGCTGTTGTTTTGTCTTGTTGGCCGTGTCCTTTGCTTTACAGAAGTTTTTCAGTTTCAGGAGGTCCCGTTTATCAATTGTTTCTCTCAGTGTCTGTGCTGCTGGGATTTTATTTAGGAAGTGGTCTCCTGTGCCAATGTATTCAAGTGTTCTTACCACTTTCTCTTCTATAAGGTTCAGTGTGGCTGGTTTTATGTTAAGGTCTTTGATCCATAATAAAGGCAACATACAGCAAGCCAACAGCCAACATCAAACTAAATGGAGAGAAACTCCCAGCGATTCCACTGAAATCAGGAACAAGACAAGGTTGTCCACTCTCTCCATATCTATTCAATATAGTTCTTGAGGTCCTAGCTAGAGCAATAAGACACCAAAAGGAAATCAAGAGGATATAAATCAGAAAAGAAGAAGTCAAATTCTCACTGTTTGCTGATGATATAATAGTTTACATAAGCCATCCCAAAAGTTCTACCAAGGAACTTATACAATTCATAAACACTTTCAGTAATGTAGCAGGATACAAGATTAACTAAAAAAAAAATTAGTAGTCTTCTTGTACACAGATGATAAAAGGGCTGGGAAAGAAATCAGAGAAACAACAGCCTTCACAATAGCTACAAATAGCATAAAATATCTTGGAGTAACCCTAACCAAACAAGTATGATAAGAACTTTAAATCTTTAAAGAAAGAAATTGAAGAAAACACCAGAAAGTGGAAAGACTTCCCATGCTCATGGGTAGGCAGAATTAACAGTAAAAAATGGCAATCATACCAAAAACAATCTAAAGATTCAATGCAATGCATATCAAAATCCCAGCAAAATTCTTCAGACCTTGAAAGAACAGTACTCAACTTCATATGGAAAAGCAAAAAAACCCAGGATAGCCAAAACGATCCTGTACAATAAAAGAATTGTGAAGGCATCACAATCTCTGACTTCAAACTCTCCTACAGAGCTACAGTACTGAAAACAGCCTGGTCTTGGCATAAGAACAGACAGGAGGACCAATGGAACCAAATAGAAGACCCAGATATTAATCCACACTCCTTCGAACACCTGATTTTTGACAAAGAAGCAAAAAATACCAAATGGAAAAAAGAAATCATATTTAACAAATGGTGCTGGCATAACTGGATATCAACATATACAAGAATGAAAATAGACCCATATCTATCATCATGCACAAAACTCAAGTCCAAATGGAGAGTCCTACATTTTATAGGCCTCAGGAAATCGACTGAGACACTAGGCAGTATCCCGAGCATAGGAAACCTCAAAGCCTGCCCCCACAGTGACACACTTCCTCCAACAAGGCCATACCCATTCCAACAAATTTTAATCTTAGATAGAAGTCTAGTGTCTTCTTACAGACAATTCATTTGAGTATTAAAGGAATATTTAGATAATTAATGAGGACTATATTTTACCAATGGCATATTGGAAATATTCATTGGTTATATTTACCTTATGGACACAAGCTATATACTATGCCGTGTTCTGAATTATTTACCATACTACACTGGTGAATTCTAACACTAGCTTTTTAAAGTGAACCCTTTACTCATAAGCAACATGAAACTATCAGAACTATCAAATATATTTAATGTTATCATCTATAAATATCGATTTCAAGGCAAATTTATATTTTGAAAATCACCCAAGTAGTTTTTCACACTTTTATGTAGTTCTGAATACTTTTAAACATACAAGAATTCAATATTGTTTTGTCTTAAAGAATTCATTCATAGTATCATTTTAGGCAAGAGTCTTTGATAACTTCTTTAATTTTCCCTTGTTTACGTTTACTAGTTACTTTGTTCTTTCTTCAGTTAATATTTCATGTGTGTATTTTTCATAAGAAGTATTCCTTCTGCTATCAAATGTGTTCATATGCATCTCTAGTATCTCTCTCCAGCTAAACTCTATTTCCCTAGTTAGGATTTTCCCTTCACTTCTTAGATTTTCCAGAATTGTGTCTATTTTTTTTCTAAAGACCCTGGTTTGAAATCCCTCCTCTCTCCTGTGGTCTCTAATATTTCCTCTAGTCACTCTCTCCATGTTCCATACGAACCATTCTGAATCAACTCTTGAAGTTCGGTAGAGGTAGTTAGTCCCTGTAGGAAGATCATATAGGTTAAAAACCTTAATATGTGGTGTTTAGTTTTTATTATGTTTAAAACAACCATTCAAATTTTAAAAGTATTTCCTTTTGTGTGTGAGTATATGATCGTATACATACATAATCTATCTAAGATTAAATCTTGTCTCAGAACTTTTGGAAAAGGCTCAAAGTTAACAAAATAGTTCATATTTATTAAACTAAAACAAATAGTCACTATTACTTGCAAATGTATATAAAAATTTATATATAAAATTATTTGAATAATCAGCCTCGGGGTAAGGGATATAGCTAAGTTGATAAGATCCATCCCCCAGAAGCCATGTTTAAAAACAGCAATCAAACAACAGCAACAAAGCTAGGTATAATGTCACATGCTTGTCATCCCAGCACTGAAGAGGCAGAAACAAGTGATGGATCCCTGGGTCTCACTGGCCAGCCTAGCCTAACAGGCAAGCCCCAGGTCGTAGTAAGAAGAGACTGTTTAAAAAGTAAGGTTGACGACACCTTAGGAACAACCACTGTGTTCTCCTCTGACCTCCACATGCACACACTTAAACACACACACACACACACACACACACACACACACACACACACACACCACTCAGCCTTCTTCTCCTTATGTTTTGATACAGTCTTTATCTGTGTCTGTGTCTTCATTTCCATTTTCTATAAGGAATGGTCACGGTGGATCAGGGCCCATCCGATTTTAGTACACTATGTTACCACTTTTAAGCTCCTTTCTACAAAAACAGTCGCCTTCTAAGGCACCAGAACTTAGGGCATCAGTGCATAAGCTTTGAAGGGACACATTTAGCTCACAAAATCTTCCATTATCTGTTTCTGATAGTTTGAAATGAACTTCCCAGAATGAATTCTTGTAATCTTGGTGTCTGGGTGAATCCAGTCTTCAGACCTTATACTGAAACGATGGCAAAGTCAAATAGAATTCAGCTTTGAATTTTATTGGTAGCAGTGTGGTAGTTTGGATGTCTAAGAGTTTTGCATTAGAGTGACCTTTTCTTTTTTTTTAAGGACTCATTCAGTCTTATACTGTGTTTTTGTTCCTCTATTGAGAAGTAATTCATAGACCACATAATTTACCCTTCAGAGTCAAATCCAATGGACTTCCTTCCTTCCTTCCTTCCTTCCTTCCTTCCTTCCTTCCTTCCTTCCTTCCTTCCTTCCTTCCTTCCTTCCTTTCCTTCCCCTCTCCCTCCCTCCCTCCCTCCCTTCCTTCCTTTTTGATATGAGTTGTGTAAATACTAACCTAATTGTGAGATGTTTTCATCATCCCCTCTCAAACTTCATGCCCTGAACATTCACTCCCTTTGTCCCCAGCGACTAGTAACCAGAATGCACTGTCTGTCTCTATCAACCTGTTGTCTGTGTACATTTCAAACAGATGTAATCACAGAACATTTGACCTTCAACAATTAGCTTCTTTCACTTAGCATCTTGTTTTCAGTTCATCCATGGTGTGTTCATTCAGTAGTTTGTTCCTTTCTAGTACTGAACCAGACTCACTTGTGGGCCTGGGGTGATGCTTCAACAGTTAGGAGCACTGGCTGCTCTTGCAGAGGACCCCCAGGTTCAATTCCTAGCACCCACATTGCAGCTGGCTGACAACTGTCTATAACTCTAGTGCCAGGGGATCCAATGCCCTCTCCTAGGACCCACAGGTATCTTCATACATTAATTAATTGCTATCTTCATACATGGTGCACAACAGATACAAGCAGGCAAATCACCTACAAACTTATAATAATAATAGTAATAATAATAAGTGAGTATTTAAAGACTCACTTTGTATAATATGTGACATTTTACTTGGATTTATTTTATTTATCTGTACATCGTATGGAGGATATTTACACTGTTTTCATTTTTTAGCTTTTATGGAAAATTCTGCTACGGACATTTACATAAAGACTATTTGTAGACAAAGTTTTAAATGATCACGGGGGAAAAAAACTGATCACTATCACTCTGTTTAGCCTTTGAGGACCTGCCAAGGACAGCAGGACTTTATCTTCCGCCAAAGATTCACAAAGGTTCTAATTCCTCCACTTTCCTGTCAATACTTTTTTCGGACCCTCTTTTTTAATTTTAGACATTCTATGGCTCTGAGATCATATAGTGTCTAATATATATCCCTTTAATACCATGTTTATGGCATATTTTATGGTGTATACCACACATGATCTCCCGTGGTCGAATGAAACAGTATGTTGATATGGATTTAATCTAACTGGTGGACAGTGTTGTTTTAGTTTAGCTAGGTCTCTACTGATTATCTGCTTATGACTGGGGAATATTGAAGTCTCCAATTATAATACCAGATTCTCTATTTTTCTTTCCAGGTTGATTCCTTTCTATCATGTAGATTTTGATGACCTATTGCCAGTTACATACATACCTTAAAGGTTACTTTTTGTCTTTTTGGGGGGTGTGGTGTGGTGTAAAATTTTATCATTAGTAACTTTGTTTTCTTTTATTGTTGGAAAGTGTTCTACCTGGTATTGGCATGTCTTTTTTTTCTACTGTTAATTGCTATATATGTGTTCATCTATATTTAAAGCTGGTTTCTTGCGTTTGGAGTAAGACATTTCCTCTAAGATTTGGAGTAAGACAAGGATCTTCACTCTCCCTGCTTCTATTCATTATATTACCAGAAATTTAGACCAGAGCAATTAGGCAAGAAAAGGATATAAAAGGTATAAATATAAGAAGAGAACATCAATTATCTTTGTTTGCAGTGATAAGACACTGCAAAGATATAGAAAAACCCAAAGATTATCAGAACTGATAAATGAATTCAGTAATGGTTCAGGATACAAAATCACCACAAAAAATCGGCTTATTTTTTCACACCATTAATGAGATGGTTGAAAATAAATTATGAAAGCTGTCTCATAATAATTTTAGAATCTAAATAACTAGAAATAAATTTAATCAAAGAAGCAAAAGACTTCTATAACAATTTTTTTTAAAAAAATTAGTTAAAAAGACCCAGAAAAAAATGAAAAAAGGAACCTCCTAAGTTCATGGGTTGTGAGAATTAATATTTTTAATCTGTTCATAGTAGCCAAGGTGATCATGGATTCAATATAACCACCATGAAAATACCAAAGTCATTCTTTGCAGAGCTGGAAATGGCAATTCTAAAATGCACACAGAAGCACACAGAGATCCTGAACAGTCAAAGCAACCTGGAACAAAGGGAACAAAGCTTGAAGTGTCATAGCACCAAACGCCAAGATGCACCACAGAGCCACAGCATGTAAACAGCAGGTTGCATGCGTTCAAACAGTCACACAGACCAAGACAGAATAAACACTCCCAAAATAAACCTACATATTTGCAGCCACTGATGCCAAAGATGCCAAGCACACACCAGAAGGTAGACAGCCTCTTTAAGACAAGAACTGGGAAAACTGGACATCCATGTGCAGGACACTGAAGCTTCTCCTCTTACTTTATACAAAAATCACCTAAGGAGAATTACTAAAGACTGTGTTTGGTTAGTTTAGTGAATTGTAAGTAATTGTTAGCATACTAATTGAATAGTAAGAATTAGATACTTTGAAAAAATAGGTCTCCCAGCTTTGACTACCAGGGTTCTCTGTGATGAAAAACTATCAGTTAAGGTTCTCAAAAGAAATAAGCATAGCTGTTGGATATCTCTATTTCTGTCTGTCTGTTTATCTATCTATCTATCTATCTATCTATCTATCTATCTATCTATCTATCTATCCATCAAGCTATTGCCTGTCCTTTAGACATATTCATATCAGAAAGGGGATTTATTACACTGGCTTAAAGGCTTCAGCGCAGGTAGTCCATCAATGCCTGTCTTATTTCCAAAGCAGAGAATCTGATAATTTCCAAGTTCACAAGGCTGTCATCTCAGCATTTCCAATCTGGTGCTGGAGGAGAACTGGGGGAGCTGCTGGTCTTCAGCCTTCGTTAGAATCCTAAAGAAATAGTTCCTAATATTGGCAAAGGAAAGCTACACCAGCCAGTTAGATGAACTTGTCAGTGAGAATGATGACAAGGAGGCTGAAAGCAGTTTCCTTTTTCTATGTCCTTTTATGTTGGCGGCCACTAGGAGGCTGCAACTCCTTAGCCTTAACTTCCTGCTTGCACGCATCCTCAGGCCTACCAAAGGAGGGGAAAATAAGTTGTCTGGGTCTTTTCTCAGCCTGCACATAGGTTTAAAATGCTTCTGCTCTCTCAGATGCCAAGGACTATGTCAGAGGTTTTCAAAGCCACTGAGTAGTTATCTAATTCTCTAGTTTATCCCCATTGTATGTCTCAGATTCTTTTTAGTCTCAGTTGATTGTGCCACCTCAATTAAGTATGATCTTAAATAATGGCTGCTAAAGTTATTTGTAAAAATGCACTAGTCGTGGGTCTCTTCCTACGGAGAAAGCTTTGGACACTCAAGTAAAGACAAGCCTTACAAACGGAGCTTCCCCAGGGAGTTTTCATGCCTGTGAAACAGTGCTTTGTCTGAGAGCCCAAGGCTGTTTTGTTTTTCTCTAGTGGCTACTAAGCTGCTAAAGGGATTTCCATGGCTACTGAATTCCTGGATGTGTTACTGAGGAAGGCTAAGGTAGGGCTTGGGAGATGGTGGGGAATGTAGGAAAACATAAAACCCACGAAGTCTGTGGTTCCTAGTGAGAACTGGCTGTTCTTGCATAAGCCCACACAAAGGTTTATTGCAAGTGTTCAGATAATATATGGAGTTTTGAATGAAGTTGGTTGTGATGATTGTTGCCACTGTCCACAGTGATTGATTGGAAAGACTAACTAGTCTCAAGGGACCTCATACCACCATCTCCAAATGTTTTTCTCTGTTTGACATGATGCCAGGGATACCTATCTTGGTATGATAGGCTGCTTACCATTTGCAGCATCCCCAGCCATGATGAAGACTTCCTGATATTTAACCACTGATGGGAGTTTCCTTTTAGGGAATATTTTGCTTTTTGCAGTTTTGGTTGTGAGCCTTAGTCTTGAACAGTTTAGCTATCGCTCCAATATTTTACTCAAGAAAGCTTATTTTTATTATTCTAATATAAATATAAATATAATTAATAATAATAATAATAGTAGTAGTAGTAGTAGGTGTGCATGGGGTACGTGTACACATGAGTGCAGGTGCCTGTGGTGTCCAGAAAGGGGTGCTGGAGTTGGAGTTATAGATGATTGTGAGCTGCCCGAAGTGGGTGCTGGGAAGAGAACTCGGGTTTTTGTAATAGCAACATCTCATGCTGACTGCTGACCCATCTCTCCAGCCCCAACCATCCATTCTTGAAACTCTATTTTCCCCTCTGTCATAAATGTAGCTAAATATAGATACTAAATGAAAGAAACTCTTTCAAAATAGAACATACTCAATAAATTAATCAGAAACACACAAAAGGATGAAACTGAAATCTCTTTTTAAAGAAAGGTTCAACTGTTTTTCTCAGGTCCATATGATTTTCTGCAAAGTTTTTTTTTTTTAATTTTTGCTATTTGTCTTCTCTCTCTCTCTCTCTCTCTCTCTCTCTCTCTCTCTCTCTCGTGTGTGTGTGTGTGTGTGTGTGTGTGTGTTAGCTTGCGTGTTTCACATGGAGGTTGGGGGTCAGTTCTCAACTTTAGCCATGTGGGTCACAGGAATCAAACTCAGATTCACCAGACTCTGGCAGTTGCTCTTTCTTGCTGAGCCATTTCACCAGCATGAAAACACTGTTATTTTTAAAAGAGAAGTCAATGAGAAACTTCTATATTTGTCAGAGGGAAGGTGAAATAATGAGAAACATTTTTAAAGACCAGATTGGACTTAAGACATTTTATTAAAAATGGCAGGAAACTATATAGATGGCTCAGAGGATAAAAGCACTGCTTTTGCAGAGGACCCAAGTACAATTCCCAGTATCCCTATCAACCAGCTCACAACAGTGGTTAGCTCTAGCTCCAGACACCTGAGGGTACATGAACAACTGGGGGCGCACACACACACAAATATTAATAATAAAATTAAATAAGTAATAAATACTAAAAATAAAAGTAAAAATTACTAGTCATGATGATATATGTTTATAACCCAAGAACTCAAAAAACTGAAGAAGAAGGACTATAAATTTGAGACTGGATTATACAGTGAGTTTAAGGCCAGCCTGAGCTTTATAGTGAGACCTTGTCTCGAAAATTATTAATAGACATAAAATAAAAGTGGTAGACATCATTAAGAAGTGTTTTAATGAAAAAATGCAGCTGTTGGGTAATACTTTCTGTGAATTAGCGTATTTACTCTTGCCATACAGTTTAACATTGCAGAGAAGAACAAGTCTTGGTGCTTACTACCTAAGCCACTTGGTGCTACTAATCTAGGAGCTCAAGGGCTTGTGTAATTGATCAAGTTGATTCTATAGACATAGGTAACAATGGTTTCAGATGTAATCGTATCCTCAAGGGTGAATTCAAGTGCACTGGTGCTATTTTTATATTAAAACACGTTTATAAAACAAATCTGTTGAATAGGCAAATTCCCAGAAAAAAACAAATGTATAACTCATTAATATGTTAATTTAAACCATTATTTATTCATGAAGTCAGCTCGGAAAAATTCTAATTTAAAAACTTTTTACTAGCATGAAATTTTCAAGATAGTCGTTTGATCTTTTATCCATTCATCAAGCATTTTGGAGCACTAAACTATATGTTATGTGCTGATGATTTAAGAAAGAAAATACTTGGCTGTCATCCAGCTCCTTTTTCCACTGTGTAGTAAAGACAGTGGCAGGGTGCATCCCACCACCCAGCTAGCCTAACCCCAGAAATAACCACACGGAAATTGTGTTAATTAGATTATTGCCTGGCCCATTAGCTCTAGCCTCTTATTGGCTAACTCTCACATCTTGATTAACCCATTTCTACTAATCTTTGTTCACCACGAGGTCGTGACTTACCCGCATGAGTCTAACCAATGTCTGTCTTGGGCAGGAGAAGCATGGCGTCTGCCACATTTCCCTTCTTCCCAGCATTCTGTTCTGTCTACTCCGCCCACCTAAGGGCTGCCCTATCAAAAGGCCAAGGCAGCTTCTTTATTCAACCAATGAAATCAACACAAATACAGAAGGACCTCCTGCACCACCACTGTATCCCCACAAAGCAGCAGGAATACATTGACATGCAAACTGAAATGAGTGGCACAAAGGGGCCCAAAGGGAAGGCTGAGAATCCCCTGTAGGTAGGAGTCCTAACTGAGGAGACCTCTAGGGAACTCAAGAGGTCCTGTTAGGTGGAGGAATAGCATGAATACAGGCCTAAGTCTGGGAAGAGTTTAGAAGAGCTAATGACCTAAAAAAATAACCACTCAGTGATGCATAGTGAGAAACAGTGAGAAAAGAGGGTGAACAGAACAGGTATCACCAGATGACGCTGGGTGACACCCAGATCCAGGTAGGCCTTAAGAAGTCATAGTGTCAGTCAAGGTCAAGGTTTCCTCTTTAAGTCTCCAGAGCTTATATTTACTGAACCAAGAGCAGAAATAGTTAGGGTTTAGACTAGAACATTCATAGGAATAGAAGCTTTTACAGTGAAACACAGACTTCTGAAAGTCTCACTGCCAAAGAAACAGACAATTCGTGACTGTTCTTTTGGTTGTATTTGTGCCTAAGATGGTTTTAAGGGATTGAAAGTCTAAATATACTGGAAATGTTTCCACTCATCTTGGTAGCCACCTGGAGGTTCGAGTCAGACCTTCACAGTCCACACCTTGCACACCAGGTATTTTAGGTTGACAGTCTAAGAAGATCTCAATAAATCAGCAACAGTTGCTAGTCGTTGTAGGGGAAATACATGTTGAATATTCTTAACAGGAGTTTTTCTGATCTCTGAAACTCTGTGTAGTTACTATAGTCATGCACTTTTTAAACATGTTGAAGTAACTTGAGCAACTCCCACATCACTTAGAAAGCCATAGATCTAGGGTGTAAGCTACCAAACCAGATGCCAGGACACCTCCACTTAAGAATTTCTATACACTCCCGTGTTTAGTCTAGTCACAAAGCATATTCTGGAAGTTTGCTGATTAGCTTCTGTGATCTGTTCCACTACTTACAAAAGACTAACTTGTATCAACAAGAATAGAAACAACAGGCCTTTACCTATAAAACTGTCTAATACCAGACCTCCAACATGGCTTAGCAGAGAAAAGCACTGAGTTTGATCCCCAGGCTCCCCACGCAGGAGAGAACTAACTCCTGAAAGTTATCCTGTGACTTCTACTGGTGTGCCATGTGTGTATGCCCTCATTCACACCCACACACAATAGATAAGCGATCAAACACTAACAAAGATGGGCTGGTACCTGTACAGAATCTGAGAAGGGCCTGTCAGAATGCTTAGTTCATCCTATTTTAGAGCAGGTTTCTCCTTCGTCTGCTTTCTGAAGAAAATGAGATGAATCATAAAGCTGGTGCCCACGGACTGCACACTTGTGAATCCGTGGCCACTTATATTTGCAGAGGAATGGATGGTTGTGGATTTGTGATAAGCCTATTTTAAATCATATTTCTAAATTTTTGAGTTTTTATGACGTTGGCTGAAAACAGATTTACATTTGATTTTAAATGAATTCAGAAAGCTGAGCTTCTTGCAGAGTAATATACAAGATGTATGTTTTCTGCATTTCCTATGTTTATTTACCTTGTGTTTATATAGCATATAGTCTTTTAGAAATTAGATATTAAATTATGGAGTAAAATGCTCTGTCAATTAATCTTACAATTCTACATACAATACTAAGATATAACTCAGTGAAGGAAATTTAAATTTCTCATATCTTTTCCGTATCATCAGGACATATGAAGAAGCAAAAGAAATCATTTTAAAAAGAAACACAGAAATCTCATACTTTCTTTTGAAACATTTTCTATCTACAACTTAAACTTTTCCCTGCAACTCATAAGAGTGAATATTGATCTCTATGGGTCTTACAGGTATGCATTTATTTATCTTGTCATAATTGGGTTATATTTTGAAATTTTCTTCTGTTCATGATGGTCTATAATAACAGAGTGATTAAAAATGAGTGAGAAATGGTGTTGAAAGGGCACAAGATTACAGCTTGAAGGTGAATCACTGAAAAAGATGACAAAAATATTTCTCCAAAAGAAATATATGTGTATGTACCACCTCATGTTGTATAAATCATGATTTAAAACCAAGTTGAAATGAGTTTCTGAAGGCAAAATGCAATGAAAACTTTAGCACATTTAGAAATTCCCCCTCCTTATGACAGTTATTTCCTAGTTAAATATGGCTGTACTATTAATGATTCCTATCAGTGTGTTTCCACACACAAGGCATTGACATTTACTTGAAAATGTTGATATTTTCCAAGTACTGTCTAAGGGGAGTCACTGTGGACTGAGTATGCCATACATCTGAGTTTTATAGCAGAGTCTGATATTCCCAAATGACCTTATTAGAGCCATGCTGAACGGAGAAATAAGACACAAATCAGCCACACCCTACAACTTGTATTGAGATGATCACTGAAATTACAAGGAACACATAATCAATGGATCTCTAAGGAAAGTCAACTAGTAGCCCCAAAATATCAGGAGTTCAGGGAGTCAACAAGTTGTCCCAAAATATCAGAGGTACCTGATTTAATGATTTAAAGATTTAATGGAATCTTCATCATTGCATCTAGATAGAATTCCAACAGACACTCCCCAGTGCTCCAAACAGTCACAGAGAAAGACTTTAAATTATGGGTATATTTTTAATTGCTAGAAAAGATCTAAATTTTTGTTCAGTTTAGGCTTTTGTTTCTCATGCTGCTAAGCGATCAACAATTTCAAGTTTCTAATCCAAGTTATAACATAATTTGATTCCTTTCCCGGATACATACCCTAAGAATTTGGTTAAAAATATGTATCAAATGAAGGTAGGAATACTTTCCAATCACAGCTGCTCCTTTAAAATCAAATCTGTAATTATAAGATAATAATAATAATCTTTGAAAACCTATACAGTGTAGGGCTAGTGAGATGGATCATTAGGTAGAGGGTTTGCTGTGCAAACCCAACAGTTACCATTTATAAACCAGAGAATGTTTTCTTCATTCTATGGTCATCTGCAAAAATAACTTGTTGTATTAATGGGGAGTTGAGATTTATGTACTACTACTCGGCTTGCTCAAGATTTAAATAAAACCTCTGTGACTATCATCAGAGACAAACTTGTTTGATTCTCAGATGTAAAGGTAGAAAGAATGAATCAATTCTACAAAGTTGTCCGCTGACTGCCACATGGCCAAGAGACCAAGAGATCAGTATAGCCAAAATTATGTGGTTATACAGGAAAGAAAAGTTGGGGAAAGGAGTCCTTGGGCTGGAGAGTTTAGGGCAGTGGGTGAGATGTGTCTGCCAGGATGACCCAGTAATAGGAAGTTGCTGAGAACCTGCAGTCAGTGTCCACTTTGATATGTTAAATAGGCACCTCAGACATTGGTCTGGGGTTCATTTGAGACCTAGTAGGAAGACAGTCATTTAAATAGCTATTTAGAAAAATATCGGACCTAGGATGAAGATCAGCTCTAAGGAACAGTTCTTACATGAAGAAACATAGTGACACACACAAGTGACAAGAGAACTGAGCCCTAAGTTTGGATATTTCCTATTAAATCAGGGCCTGTGGTTATTTGCAACAATAAAACACAGTAGGACTTGCCCAGAAACAATGGTGTGCATGCTCACTTTAAACTTAATGGTTCTTTAGAGAACATACCAAACAAAGAAGACATTCACCTTGATAAAAATGGATGCTATTTATGTGCCAACATTCAGAAGTAGTTGCACTAATGCAGACTCCATTTGGAAATTCATAAGCAGGAAAGGTTTTGAAATCTGAAATCATGTAGACAGAATTATGGAAACTTCTCCAGTGACTTAATGTAGCACACATGTTTAAAGTATATCATCTTGGCCCCCTTCCCTCTGTGGATTACTCTAATCCTTGCAATCAGATTGGATTTGGACAGCGATGAAGGATGGATGGAGAAGCTTGAGAATGTCTCCATCCACAGCTATTTTTGGTTAGGAAGACACCCCAGGAAGTACAGTAGACAAGCTGCAATTGGCAAAGAAACCTGATGCGCAACAGCTTGGAATTAGTTTACAATCAATAGTGCAGAGTGTGTGCCCAGGACAGGAAAGCCAGCCAGTCCCCACCTGATGGCAGATGTCTCTCTTGTAGCTATACAATGAGACCCATTGCAACATAGCAAGAAAGAATTTAACAAGTGCGGGAATTTGAACTGATTCAGTCACTTATCAGGTGATTCTTGAAAGACTTTTCTGATTAAAGGCACTGTGCAGAGTCACCAGGGCGGGCACAGCAGTGAGCAAAAGATATAAACCCCAGCCTCATACAACTTCCTTCTGACTGACAGGAGCAGGATCCAGGTCAGATGAGTGTGCACACGTCCAGGTAGGGTGTACTTCTTGAGCAAGGGTGTGCCGAACGCAAAGCAAGGGAGTGGGTGGGATAAGAAACAGATCGCAGCTCAAATCTCAGACAGAGGCATCTACAAATGCTTTCCCTGGAGAAGTAATGTACCAAAGGGAGAAGAGAGGGAGCTTGTAATGTCATTGTCCGAAGTAGGGGACTTCCTGAAAGAAAGCCCTGCAAGGACAAAGTTCTGACATGGAACCATAACTGACAAGTTCTGTGATGTACAGAGGCCATGTGACTGGAGGAACTAGTGAAGGAGTGAGCAATGGGCAATTGGGTAAATATGATAGCAGTGGGTTGAGTCATGGGACAGCTTTGGAGTCAGGGTGAGAGCAAAGGGCATAACCTTATGTAGTTCTCTCTCTCTCTCTCTCTCTCTCTCTCTCTCTCTCTCTGTGTGTGTGTGTGTGTGTGTGTGTTGTTGCATATTTATGTACATGTGTTCATGTATGTGTGTGTTCATGTATAGGTATGTATGTGTGTGTGTATGTGCAAGTGTGTGTCCATGTATGCACATGAAGGCTAGAAGATGACCTTGGCTTGGGTGCTATTTCATCCTCCTTGTTTCTTTTGTGACAGGGTCTCTCACTGGACTGGAATTTGCCAAGCAGGCTAGCCTACCTAGACAGTGAGCTCTAGCGATCTGATCTGCCTGTCTCCACTTCCTCAGTGCTGAGATTACAAATCCATGTCACCATGTCTGGCTTTTTGGTTGTTGTTTGTTTGTTGGGTGAGTTCTGGCATCAAACTTAGGTCCTTATGCTCACATAGCAGCATGTTACTGACTGGACCATCTCCCCAGCCTAACCTGACATACTCATTAAAGGGCCACAGTGGTTGCTTTCTTTAGCATATTTTGCACCTGATGAGAGAGAAACAAGAGAAGTTAGGAAGATATGAATTAGGAAAATATGAATTAGGTTTGGGGCAGAAAGGAGTTGGCAGGTGAAAGGATTGTAGTGTATTCTGAAGGAGTAGATATAGAGTTTGTTATAGATTAGATATAGCAAAAGAAAGTATAATCCTTTTATGTGGTTCCTAAGTGAGTAGAAGACATACATTTCTTTCATCTGGTAGGAGGTGTGGTGCAACAGGAGCAGACTTTGGGAAGAAATTCAGACGTCTCTGTCAGACATCTGAGTGAAATATCAGCAGTCAGAATACACAGGGAGAAAAGCAGAGAACTGGAGACTGAGATATGAGAGTTATACAGCTCTAGGTGGTACATAAGGTTGTCAGAACATACGTGATCCCAGAACATGAGGGTGACTATGAACAACAGAGTCAAGCTCTGGGTCCCGAAGATTTCCCCTTTAGAGATCTGACAACCAAGGGAAGACAATAAGGAACGGAGAAAAACAGAACCAAGAACAAACAACAGCAAACCAAGGCCTTTACCATATAACATATGTGATCTGGTTTTTTTTTTTTTTTTTAGGTACAGGGACTTACAGACTCACTTCTATAAAAATGTCCCTGCTCTGGAAGATGGGGAAAGTGGGAATAAAATAATGATAGTCACTCATCTTTACCGTGTGCTACAATACACATGCCAGCTTTGGTGCAGGGCGAAGGAAGCTGGAACTGAAGCATAGCTTTATTTATGTACTCTAGAGACACAGCACAAAGGGCTTCAAGGCCTTCCTTGGGGGCAGTGCACTAGAACATGGTAGGGTTTAGCACCACATTCAGGCAGTCTGCTTCCTGAACCAGAAGAAGCTGAAAATTAATTGATACCCAAATTAACTGGCATTGATAAAAAATGGTAGCTTTAGTGTTAAAAGGACTTGGGCTCTATGTGTTAGCACATGAATTCCGCAGACCTTGGGCAGATAGCTAGCTTCGCAGAACTTGAATCATCTCATCTCAAAAGCATGTCAACTTTATTCTGTGTGGATATGGATTATCTTCTAAATAAATCCTCCCCCTCTTCCCCTTCCCTCTCCATCCCTCTCCCTTTCTCATTTTCTCCCCTGCCAGCCAGAGTAACCTTTCTAAAACTCAGATCAGGCTGAGTCCACCATGTTGGTTGAAGCTCTGTAGGGACTCTCTGTTACCCACAGGATAAAACAGTTAGTATGTCCATTCTTCAAACTTTCCTGGACCAGACTGTATTAAGTTCCCTTTCTATATGTCCTCTGTATTTTTCATGAGAATTCTGGGAGATGGACTAGTATCATTTCTAAGCCTGCCTCCTTGTCCTCCATCTTCTTTACACGCATGACAATCTCTTGGAAAATAGGATACTATTCCAAAGAATCCCCAATGCTAGTACAGAACATAATACAGAGTCCCTGAAAGAATGAGGCAAAGGAATATTGCTGGTCAAATAATACAGAGCACTTCTGGGTAAGTGACAGTATTGTTAAAAGCCTAAGCAAAATCATGAGGAGTTACGCTAAAGTAAAGATCACTCAATTAAGCTGGGCTGCGTTCATAGCTCTCCTTGGCAACATGCAGTCCCTGGGCTGCAGGTTAGACAAGCCTGTGGCACACAAGTCCCCGGAGAGACGTAAAAATGCCATCTCAGTCAAAGGATAAGAGGATGTGTGCGATGGACACCGTACTAGAAACCCGCAGGGATTTTGTGAAGTGTGGTTGTAAGAACCAGAGAGCTGAAACTGCATGGTGCATTCTGCTTCCTAAAGCCGTCAAAGATGCTCCACAGGTATCAAATCACAGCCTCTGGAAATGGTACTTGCTTATTTGAGGAATTCTATAATTTCTTCCCCTAACTGCTTGGTTTTCACTTTTATGGTGCTTAGTAGTATGGACAGGATGCTTTCCAGGTTCCCCCAAAGCCAGATGCAAGGACCAGCAGCCCAGTGAGTAAGTGGGAATCCCTTAGACTTGGCTAAGACCCATGACATGATGTGTGCTCATGCTAGCAGTGGGGTGGGGTGACTATGGAGAACCATCAATGGGAGACAGTCCTTCTCAAGGCACCAGGATGTCTGGGAACTTGAAAGAAATGTAAACTTCTAGTCCTTTAAGTCTTAGAAAAAGCATAGTTTCAGAGCAGAAACTATGGGATAGAGCCCCCTGCTTTCCCCCCAACCCTCTGCATGTTCACTGCTGATTGAGAACCAGTAACTCAGGCGGACTTCCTGTTATCATCCAGGGACTGCTAGAGGGGGAAGGACCACAGCCATGCCAGTGAGGAGGCAACCTCAGCTAGTGGACCTGGAGATATTGGCTGGTTGACGGGATCTAATTTTCTTATATGCAAAGAGGAAAGAATGTAAATCCCTGGGATGAAATGTCTCCCAGTGTGATTTATAGACACATTGGTTACCTTTTTAAAATTGTTTTACCAAACACCTGACAAGAAGAAACTGAGGGAAAGAATGGCAGGTTCATTTTTGGCTCACAGTCTGAGGGGATACATTCCACCATGGCACAGAAGGCATGGAGACAGAGGGGGCAGGTCATATTGTAACCACAGTCAGGAGCAGAGGGTGGTGGCTAGGAAGTGTGATTGGACTATAAAATCTCAAGACCCTTTCCCAGTGAGTCATTTCCTCTATCAAGGAGACACTCCCTAAAGGTTCTACTAGCTTCCAGAACAGTGCCTCCAGATGGGTCATGAACTTATGGGAACATTTCAAACTCAAAGTGCCACTGTGGAAGGGAGCAGAAATTAAAACCAGCACAAATAACGAAGGGATGAGGAAAATGCACTGTTCTGAGTGCTAGAGGTTGTTTGGAAGCCTTAGCTGTCTATGCTAAAAGCAGTCCTATCTCTCTGTACGAGGGCTTTGGGGTTCGCACAGGGTGGTCCGCTCATCCCAGCCAACTGTTTCTTAACAGAGTGCAGATCCCATCACTAATGTGTTTCAGATCATTGACTCTTTGTCATTTACATTTGTTAGCTTCTCATCCGTGTTTGTTGCAATTATACTACATTATAATCACAGTTTATAAAGAGAGTTCAATGAGTCATAAGTGGCTCATTGGCGCATGAAAGTGGTAAGGCAATTGCTGGCTACACGCCATTGCAGAACTACCCTGTGGCTGTGATAAATGGTACTTTGGGGGGGGGGGTTAGTGTAGGATCTGAACTTGATTATGTAGGGGCAAGTGAGTTTTTAATATGAGGAACTCTCTCAGTCAACTGAAGGTGAGATCCCCATTTTATCTCAATTTTTACGTCCTCTTCTGAAATTTTGGGGAGGTACCTTCATATTTGTTACTTTCTTCACTGTCCTCAAAAGGTGATTACAGTGCTCTATCTCAACTCTCAGAATTTCCCTCTGGTTTCTCTTTCCCAGGCCCTGACAACTGCCAATTCCCCCCACCAACACCAATTTCCCCAAATGTTGGAGAATTGTATACTATGTTGAGCATGATCTCTTTTATCTGTGAACATCTGGATGAGAAATGAGAAAAGAGGGTGTTTTTAAACTAACAGCATGGTTCAGTTCTTTGATTTGACATAAGGAATTTCAGCAACCTTTTCAGTGCTCTCATATCTAGATGCATCGCCATCTCAAAGCCAAAACAATAGCATTTCTCAAGAAAGTAAAACAGTGGGACATATACTTAAAATGACAAGACTCAGGCTTGTCCCCAGGAGTTAGCCATTTTTAACCTTTCTGAGGAACAAAAGCCCCAACAATTTCACTGTTTAACACACGCGTGCGTGCTCACACACACATGCATGCACACACACAGAGTATACAGAATGTTCTCTAATGTTCCAAACAACTAGAGAATTGGTTGAGAATCCATCTTCCAGGTTACTTATCCCATCTTCCACATTTGGATGTGAAATGCATTTGAGTGTGCGCCATGAATAAGTGTTCTGACGTAAGCTGCACACAGTTGGTCTGTCTGTGTTCTGTGAAATTGTCTACAGCTATTGCAACCAAGAAGCACCTGCTGCCACTTTCATCTCTATTTTCATACTCTCTCATGGCTTATATGCTGGGTTTTTTTTTGTTTTTGTTTTTGTCAACTCAATGCAAACCTAGAAATAGCTGGGAATAGGCAAGCTCAACTGAGGAACCATTTCCATGAGATTGATCTATGGTGTATCTGTGGGGCTTTTTCTTGATGACAGATTGATGTGAATGACAACACTCCTGGGCAGATGGGCTTCGGTTATCTAAGAATAAAAGCTGAGCAAGCCATAAAGAGCAAGCCAGGAAGCAACATCCCTCTATGATTTCCACGTCGATTCCTGCCTCCCCTTCCTGCCTTGAGTTCCTGGGCTGAAATCCTTCAATGATAGACTGCCATTTTAAGTAAACCCTTTCTTACCCTGACTTGGTTTTGTCACTGTTTTATCATAGAAACAGAGAACACAGCTTACAGATCTCTTTTGATCAGTTCTTCCTAATTTATATTTGGAGCATCATGATCATTTTTATTATTCTATATGACATGAACATTGTCGAAGAATTACAGGTCACAGAATCTGTCAAAGAAACTAATGGTCATTGGAAGCTGCTTGCTATGTTGCTTTTGTTTGTTTTTCCCCACTATGGACGCAAGTAAACAAAAATCCTCAGCTATGGTTTTTGGAAACCTACCTGATTTAATGATATTCTGTGAGAAATTAAGTATGTAAATAATTTTACATGCACATTTGCATAGGAAAGACACTTGCCCTTCTGGATCCTCGGATGTCCCTCTTGATTAATATGCATGATACCCAGAACTGCTCATTTCTGGGCAGTGAGAATTTGCAATGAATTTGACTTATTTTCAAGCCCATGACTGGGTCTGGAGTGTTGCAATGTTATGTGCCCAGTTATATGATCATTTCCTGTTGAACTGACTCCCCACCTCAGAGAAGACACTCCATTTTGACACTCAGCACATAGTTTCCTTCTGCTTGGGGGAAAAAATAAAAACTGTTAACAGAAAACAACGGGCTTTGCAATGTAATTGAAACCATATAGTAAACTAGAATGTTTTACAGGATTGCTTTTTTAAAAAAATAGGTAGGGGGAAGGTAATTCCTGACTCCCACCAAGAAATGCATATAACAGAAAAACACAGGTCAGCTGGCTAGAGTGCCCCCAAATAAGTGATGCCACCTTTTCTTATGTGTCTTGTTTCACTTGACATTTACAGAGACATGAAGGCAGATAGTAAAAAGTATCCTCCTTTCTAAGGTTGAACAACAACAACATAGACAACACTGAAGCCAGAATCATTTTAGATAAAATTCTTATCAGGTAAAAATGAAAGCCAGATATAGGGTTCAGTGTATAGTTGGCATTCCAAATCTGAGGATTCCTTGTCTGAGACAATTTTAAAAACAATTGTTTCCATATTGAACATATGCAGGTGTGCATCTGTAGTGTGGGACAATGGTCTGTACCCTGTCACTTGTATTTTAAATAAATGCTGATTAGCCAGTAACCAGGAAGGAAATATAGGCAGGGTGACCAGGCAGGAAGTAGAGGGAGGGCAACAAGAATTTTAGGAAGAGGGAAGTTTCAGTATGCAGTCGTCACCCAGATGTAGAGGATGCAAAATGTGACTGCCTCGCCTAAAAAGGTACCAAGCCACATGGCTAATACAGACAAGAATTATGGACTAATATAAGTTATAAGAGTTAATAAGAAGCCTGAGCTAATAGGCCAATCAGTTTATAATTAATGTAGATATCTGTGTGTTTTCTTTGGGACTGAACAACTGCAGAATCAGGTGGGACAGAAAACTTGGTCAACAGAATGGCATGCCAACGTGAGTCTGACCAAATCCACTTAAAAGCCTGAGAGATCTTGGGAAATTATTCTAGATAGAAAAGAATAGAGTTAAGCATGGCTTCTTGATATCAGCACTTTCTCAGGTGGGCTCTGCTTGCTAAAGGCAAGCACTCTCATTTAAGAGGGGCTTCCCGACTCTGCTTTAGCTCAAAACCTTGCAGCTCTTTTAAGAGGTCCTATCATGAAACATTTAAATGTTAGTGTTGATGAAAAGCTGACTGCATACTTTTTGGTGGTGGCAGGGATCTTGAAACGCCATAGAGTTGTGCCAATAAACATGAATGTGGCCAGTACCTCTGTCATGAGTCTACACTCAGGAAAAAAGCTAAGGAATGGGCTGGATCCAGCCATCAAAGCCACGGCTTTAATCCTAGTCATATCACTTAGCAAATTAAAGAGTCAGAAAAAGAGAGATATACAGTAAAGATAGATTCAAAAATGAAGAAAATCTCTAAAAAGTTTACTATGTGTTTAAAAATATATATAGTCTTGGGACAAAAAAGGATAAAGTCCTTAAAAGAAAAAAGAAAAAAAGAGAATAGTTGTATGTGGTGGCACACAACTTTATTCCCAACACTTGGAAGGCAGAGGCAGATGGATCTCTGTGAGTTCAAGGTATAGTGGCAAACACCTTTAATCCCAACACTTATGAGGCAGAGGCAGAGGCAGAGGCAGACAGATCTCTGTGAG
Source organism: Myodes glareolus (assembly GCF_982192425.1). Taxonomy (NCBI): domain Eukaryota; kingdom Metazoa; phylum Chordata; class Mammalia; order Rodentia; family Cricetidae; genus Myodes; species Myodes glareolus. The sequence continues at coordinate 56,081,368 of NC_142028.1, read as the reverse complement.
TTCAAGGTATGGTGGTACACACCTTTAATACCAGCACTTGGTAGGCAAAGGCAAGCAGATCTCTGTGAGTTCAAGGACAGCCTGGTCTACAGAGTGAATTCCAGGACAGCCAAAGATACACAGAGAATCTGTGTCTCAAAAAGCCAAAAATTAAAAATAAAAATAAAAGATTTAGAGGTTGAAATAAAGCCATGTAAAGATGAAAACTACACAAAAAATCTGGATACTGTATGCTATTATATTGTCTTTAAATTGTTAGATGACTGAGGAAGGAACAAAAACTGCTAAAAGACATTTGATTATAAATGCTGCTGGATTAATCCAATATATATATTTTGAAAATTCTTTGACTTTAAAATTTAAGTCAAAAGATACATTACTTTGGAGATGAGGTTTTGTTTTTGTTTCCACAAGAAATGAGGGACTGTGGATTCATTCTGCATTAAGAAAAATCAGGTTTGACCAAGGAAGACCCCCCTGAGAAATCTCCAATAGGAGGAAAGGCCCAGATGTCTGAATTCTACATTCAGAACAGTTCAAAGACTGCTGCCTGAGATGATCAAGACTCACAGAATACTCCAGTCAGGACTCAATCATAATTCAAAATTTTTAATAGGTCACCATAAGATTATCAGCACCCCCAACCAGCAGTTATCATGGAAAACTATGCTTATATTCCTCCAAAAAATGGATTATGGATGTTTGCTTTGTTTAGACTGTTGGTTAAAAGTTGTTATGAATAATGGTCAGTAGAAAAGCTAAGCAAAGGAGATTAGATACAGAGTTCTTGTTTAAAAAAAAACATGAGGAAGTGCTGTGGGACAATGGTCTGCACTCTATCACTTGTATTTTAAATAAACGCTCATTGGCCAGTAGCCATGCAGGATGTAAAGGTGGGTCAACGAGAATTCTGAGAAGAGGGAAGTTTCAGTCTGCAATTGTCACCCAGACGCAGAGGATGCAAGATGCGACTGCCTTGCTGGAAAAGGTACCAAGCCACATGGCTAATACAGACAAGAATTATGGGCTAATATAAGTTATAATAGTTAATAAGAAGCCTGAGCTAATAGGCCAATCAGTTTATAACTAATGTATTTTTTTTTCTTTGTGTTTTCTTTGGGATTGAATGACTGCAGGATCAGGTGGGATAGCAAACTCGGTCAATGTGTGTGTGTGTGTGTGTGTGTGTGTGTGTGTGTATTATACATGAATGTGGGGGAGCAGGCATGTGAGACTACCAGGAATATGTGTCCTATGCAGGCATTCATAGGATAGAGAAAGATGTCAGATGCATTCTTTCATAGCTTTTAACCAATTTTTTGGATAGTCAATCTCCAATTTATTTCAATTCTCTCTATACTTCCAGTAACTCAGTTGATTGTCTACACTGTGGGAGCTGCAGTCCTCTTCTTCCCCTCCCTGCTCCTTCCCTCTTAATCTTACTCGAATTTCACCATGCATCTTAGCATTCCCCTCTTCAATCACCATCTTACACATATGTTCAATGCCCTTTACTTGACTAACAAAAATTCCATCTATATTTGAACCCATCCCATGGTGCATCCTGCTATGCTCAGTTTTCAGAACTATGCATCACACATCGGTGCAAATTGGGGGCAACAGACGCTTGTGGTCCCTGACTTTAAACAGCTTGTACATTTTCTCCAACGATCCTATTTTCCATCTTAGTTTTTGTCCATTCAAGCTTAGTTTCCACAGGACTTAGGTCAAATATTCTGCTTTCATCAAGCCTCCTATTTCCCCATCTCATCATCTCCTTGATAGAAAAAAAAATGGAGGCAATCAGGAAAATTGTTTCAACTTGCTCCCATCAAACCCCAATAGGTTTACTTCCTGCCCTGCTCTGTTTTAGCTGGGATCTGGTCAAACCTAAAACACGAGGGCAACGCTCTGATACTTTACTAAGAGGGAGGCAGAAGGGGTGGACATTAGGGCCAGCGGAGAAACAGATACAGGTCCTGCTAACATCACTCATCTGTCCACTGCTGCACAATATACTGGTACAATCAGGCATTCACTCAACCAGGAGCTGGGATAAAAACCTGTACCAAATGCTGATTATCCTGAATTTACAATGACCACACTGAAGAATTTTCAACTACACAATGCTGTGAAAGGCACACACGTTTCAAAGAACCTGTACTTCATGTGTCATACTTTGAGGTGTCCTGTATAAACACACAGCATGGTGCTTTCATGATGCTGGGGGTGAAGCAGAGACCCACAACTCCTTGCCAGCAATGAGGTTATAATAATGAGCAAGGGTACTCTAATTTGCTTTGCTTGCAGGATTGATATTTAGGGTTTCTGACATATTTTTAACATATAGTAGGCTTATGGAAATATAATTCCATTGTAAGTTAAGGATCAGGTATATTTTAGGATATTCTGATACGATGAGGAATAGGAAAGAACTCTCTAATGGCCTCTGTTTAGCCTTTGTTTTCCACTGCCCCAGATTTCTCTCAGGAATACTCATTCCCTGTACAGTTCTCTCTTCTGTGGTATTTGGTACCTTTTATCCATTTTGTCATTATTATTTTCTTCTCATCTATCCTCTCCTTTTGGGAAACATCTGCACTCTTTGTGTGGCTGCTGAAAGCCTCCTCGAGCTCATTGCTCCCCTTCCACGCGTTACAACCATTCCTGCCTTGTGATATATTTGGATGGTGTCTGCATCCCATGCCTTCAAGTTCAGCAATCTTCCCTTTTGCTGTGTCTAATCTGTAACTGCCTTCCCATAGATTGTGTATCTAAAGATAGAGAAGTTACATAAATCACAGGATACAAAGAAAATGAGATATTAAGAAATCAAAAAGAGGTTATCTTTAATAAATAATTAATGACATGGAAAGAGACTTACAGAAGAATAAGTGAATGGCCCAAGATATTAGTCAAAACATGTTGATCCAAATTCTGTGTGTAGGTCGATTTGTACATGTACACTTAGTTTTAAATGTATATTTAAAAACATACAATGAAATTAGGATATTTTCCCTAAAGTATTCATTGCCTTTAAAGAATGTCGCCATTCTTTATTTTCTTTCTTAAATGATTCTTATTATTTTTTAAATTTATGTGTGTATGTATGTGTCCTTGCTTGCTTGTATGTGTACCATGCTTGCAGTACCCTCAGAGCCCAAAAGAGGGCATATGTTCCTTTGGAACTGGTGTTAGAGGTTGAGTTGCCCCATGTGGTTTCTGGGAATTGAATCCTTCCTGGTCCTCTGAAAATCAGTAAGTGCTCTTAACAATTGATTCGTCTCTCCATCCCCTCTTAAGTGATTCTTTGTAAGATGGGTATGTTCTGTTACTAGGACAGACAGACAGACAGACATCCCCCGCATACACACACTCACTCACACATGAAGAAGTATTTCCCAATTTGCTACTGTATTTGATTGTTGGATAGTGACAGAAGTCGTGAGAAGGACACAGAGAACATATGTGAAGCACCTACAAGGAAATGAACTCTACTTATCATTAGAGGACAACTCTCACAAGACACATGTGGGGAGCTCATTTGATCTTACCCCTACCTCTCCACTAAAGCCTACCTTTACCACGATGTTCTTTTCTGAACACACAATTGTTTTACTTTTGTCGTTGTTTTCTCCACCTCTGCTGTCAACTTTCTTATGACTCTCAGATTTCTCCTGTCTGCTTCTGAAACCTTGGGACGTTTAGATTGCCTTGGAATTTTGATTTCTACTATCTTTTATAGCACAAGTTTTAAAGTATTTGTTTTTAAACTCTGAGTGAAATTTGCACTTATCAAAGGTTAATTAAACTTCCCCTATCTGAAATTATGAATATCCTGAATATTTACATAGGATTAAAGGATTTGGACACGCACACAAAGGCAGACTTAAAACACATCCTAGCTCTAAAATCCTAATAAGAAAGACTGTATCATTTGATGACTAAAGGTTTATCAAAAAGAATCTTTCCTAATGAGCTGTATTTTCTTTGCCATCTGTCCATCTCTTCCTGACCACATGTGTTTCATTCAAACCACACAGGTGGGGGATGTTTCTACCCTCCACAGTAGAGGTTGAATCATTTCTAAACCTCTGACTTAGCTTGGGTCCTCCGAAGGCCAGTCCACCTTCAAGTATGTGGGTGCAAGTGACCTCCTTGTATATTCGGAGAGGTGACAAGATGGAGTGAGCAGGGATGAAACGAGCCCCAGCAGGTGTTGGCCATCAGGCTGTTCCTTAGCACAGCTGGAGCTTGCTTTTGTTAGAAGCCATCTGAGAGGCTCTGTGAAGCTGACCTCAGAAACATCCGACTTCAGGATAAGAAAGCCCAGGTCCAAGTCCTATGTGCTCTCCCAGACCTCTCTGTCATTGTTTGGGTACCACTTCAAGGATTTTAACTTTCAAACACATCCTGTCATCCCTATAAGAAACTTTCCCCTATCTACAAGCCAGGGGAATCCATGCTTATGGTGGTGTCTAGAATGGATGGCTGTGGGTAGTAGCTGTCTGCAAGGGACTTCTGGGTCTGTAGGAAGACATGACGTGCTCTGGTGAAGAAGTGATGCTTCCTCAATGGGCAGTCTCTAGTTCTCACTCCTGTGTCCGTGTTGAGCAACCACATGACTCCTTGGCAGTTGCAGAACCACACTGAACCTTGCGTTTCCCATCTGGATTAGTATTTTAGTCATAGAAAAACATTTAAACTTAGAAACCAGCAGAAGGATGACTGGATGGTTCTTTCAGGGCAGCTTGTACTTGATTTCTCACCCATTAGGCTGCTTTGCAATGCTGCAGGGGCAGAAGCTAACTTATAGATTTTATCCTATAAAGGAGCAAATCATTTCTTCCCAGTAGAACAATGCTCCAGGAGGGGAGGGTGATGGTCATTGTTGACAGAGGGTTTCTGTCCTGCCCAGTCCTGCAGCCATTCAGTCCCAAAGAAACACACAGAGGCTTATATTAATTATAAACTGGTTGGTCTATTAGCTCAGGCTTCTTATTAACTCATAAATTATACTATCCCATAATTCTTGTCTATTTCAGCCATGTGACTTGGTACCTTTTTATCAGTGAGGCATTCTCATCTTACTTCTGCGTCTGGGTGATGACTGCAGACTGAGCTTTTCCTCTTCCTCTTGTTCTGGTTGCTCTGCCTATACTTTCTGTGTGTCTACTGGCCAATCAGCATTTTATTAAAGCAATACAAGCAACAAATCTTTACAGGGTAGAAGACCATTGTTCCACAGCAAGTTATCGCTCTCCTGGATGTTTTCTCATTTTGTAGTCAACCCAGAAATTGCATCCTCCCATTACCTATGAATGCATGTCCTTTTCTTATTCTTTTAGCTGGTTTATATTTCAACAGACCTCTTGTTAAATGAACTGATTGAATAAAATAGAACACATTCATTTTATGTATAGCTGAGACTTTGCTGTTTTCTAAATTGTCCAATGCAGGTTTATGCTATTAATTTAGCTACAAAGGTTGCCCCTTCTAGGCTTTCATAGAGCCAAGCATCTGTGTACATGGTGGATGGAGTACAGGTATTCGTGTATTTCCTTCTAAGCCTTCCATGGGATTCTCAGGAACCTATTGTGTTCCACTTGTTCTTATAAACAACCCTAAGGCCACTTCTGGCCCATTCTTTGCTTAGAAACTTTGTCTTTTAAAGAAGAGAAACATGCCAACAAAAATAACCCATGTAAAGTCAGGCAGTAGTGGCTCATACCTTTAATCCCTGCACTTGGGAGGCAGAGGCAGGTGGATCTCTGTGAGTTTGAGACCAGCCTGGTCTACAAGAGCTAGTTCCAGGACAGGCTCCGAAGCTACAGAGAAACCCTGTCTCTAAACACCAACCAACTAAACAAACAAACAAACAAGAAGATAATCACGTGAAACAAAATAGGTCATTGAGTGCTGCATAAGTAAGCTATTTATCATCACCAGGGAATATGGAAACTATGTGGAATAAAGGAGGAGGGTCCAGCTGTATCTTTATTGGAGAATGTTGGTACTAGGGATCTGGTGTAGCACTTACTAGAAGGAGTCAGTGCATGTGGCTACTTTGGCTTTCTCTTTGTGACCCAAAAATGGAAATGGAGATGGAGTGGGGAGGTGGTGAGAAGGATATGCAAAAAAGAAAACTGCCAACTATGGTCTAGGTCTTGTCTCCTTTAAAATTCATGCTCAAACACAAACTCTTAAAGTTATATGCTTCTGAAATAAAGGTTTTGGGAAGTAATTATGATCAAATGTGACCTTAGCAGTGGGGCTCCCATTCTGATAGCTTCATAAGAAAAGGGGGATCTGGGCCAACACAATTACCTTGTTCCCTCATATGATGCCCTCTGCCATGTTATGAAGTAGCTGGGAAGGGCCCCACAGATGCCAGCACCATGTACTTGGCTTCTACAGCCTTTAGAATTGTAAGACATGAATGGATTCCTTGTTTACCTGTCCTGTAGTATTCAGTTCTGGCAGTAGAAGATGTCACTGCTATTTGCTGATAAAGTGTCGGCTATTTTGAGCCATTCGTTACAGGAATTGTGGTTTGGTTGCCTGGCCTTTTTATTATAGATTGCAGATCAAAGTTCAGTTTTGACATACGTTTTGACCATTGCTCACTTGCATATTCAGCCTCTTAGTAGAGGTTCAACTCTGTGGAGGTGGGCTGTTAAAATTTCATGCATTACTTATAAATATAACCTTAGCTTAACTACAGGCAAAGAACTAATATGGATAGGAAGCAAACCAAATACCAGAGGCCCAGACCTAAGACAGAAGAGTGTCAGTAACCAGAAAATACAACATAAAGAACTGGAACTTTGAACTACACGTGAGAGGCTGCAGGGCCTCGCCTAGATCCACTCAAAGGTCTGAGACGGAAGGATTGACTGATGCTGGGAAAAGGTGTTGGTGTTTATGTGATGTCTGAAACTTTGGGTCTGTGAAACTCAAGAGGATGGAGATATATTGATAAACTCTCCCTGTAACAAATATGTGAGGTTGTCATCTTACAGAGAGAAAGCCCACTGTGGCCCACAGATTTGGGAATTTAGGGATATGGTGGGGCGGAACCATTGTTGTTAGTCTTTGGGCCAGAGGGCAGTACATCTGGTGAAAGCAGAGATGTCCTTTCAAGGGTGGTCCCTGAGTGATAGACCATCATTTACATACCTTCTGTCTTTAGAGGTCCACTACCCTCTAACAGGGGCTTGGTCTGTTAAAGGGTGGTGAACCTCCTGGTCTAGGGACCAAGCCTTTAACACACAGGCCTTTGGGGACATTCCAGATGAAGGCAGGGGCAGACTGGGGCTTCTGCATTTGTACTTGAATGACTGTTCCACACCACACTTTTTTCTCGGGAACCTGCAGGCAGTTCTGCAAATCAGGGCTTGATTTTATCCCTTACTTATGAACTGCATGAAAAGTAATTTAACATACATCTACAGTTAATTTGTCACACGTTCGCAGCTGCTGGCAAACCAGTTGAAAGCTCATGGGATTAATGGCCCCGAAGAGAGAGGCAATGGAAGGCCTTCAGAAATAAATGGGTTTGTTTACTCCTAAACATGTGCGTTTTAACAGCCAATTTTGGCTATAGGTCAGGGTTAAGTTAGTGTTTCAAATGTCTTTTCAAAAACTTATAAAGTCAAAGATCTTCTTTATCCCAAATATCAAATCTACAGCACAAAAAACCCTTAACCTTCTCAAAAGGTTTCTGTGATCTGTTAAGGACAGCAGATTTTATTTTCTACTATGGAGAAAGCATAAAGGTAAGAAATAAGATTACATTTATTTACACAGTTGAATGCTTTTGTTTGCTTTCTTGAGGTCAAGTCTCACTCTGTAGTTCAGGCTAGTCTAGAAGACACTTTATATCTCTTTCTGGCCCCAGACTTAGGACAATCTTCCTACCTTGTTCTTCTATGTACTGGGATTACAGGCACCAGCCACCACACCCAGCTCCCACCTAATTTTGATAATGAAAAACGTATATTACTGATGTGATATATCTTTAAGTTTTTGTGGATGATAAAAAATAAATGCTCATGGGACTGGGGAGATGACTTGGTCAGTAGAGTGCCTACCACACAAGCCTACGGACCCGAATCAGATCACCAGCACCTATGCAAAAATCAGACATGGCCACATGCATCTATAATCCCAGAATTTGGGAGGTAAAGAAAAGACAAGCCCCAGGTGATGTCGTAGGGCGATCGGTAATGAAAAGTTCCCAGACTATCTTAATACAAAATATACAGCTTTAATAAACAGAAGTAAGACTTACACCAGCTTACACCAGAATCCAAATGGTCCGTCTGGACGCAGGAGCCAGGCGAGAGAGCTAGCGGAAGCGCACTCGCACTTCGCCAAGTTTATAGGTAAACTTTAGCCTAAGGACAACACGCCCCACGAACTGAATATGATTGGCTAAACTCCCCTATCACCCAGGACTTCGTCTAGCTGAATCAGTGAATTCCAGATCCAGCAAGAGACCCTCCTTCAGAACACAAGGTAGAGAGTGACAGATACCAACCTCTAGCTTTACACACACACACACATGCACACACACACACACACACACATACACACACACACACACACACTGTGTACACATGCACACTGTACATACTTAACCGACAGGATGTGCGTTTTAAGCCTAGGAATGATCAACTGATGTGAGGCTTGCCTAGGATTTTCCTGATTTAACACTCACTGAAGAGCCCATGTTCTGAGGCTCTTATAGTACTGGGCAACCTGGACCGTCTGAGATTTTTGAAAGGTTTAAATTTAAATGGATTCAATTTTGAAAAATGATGACTAGAACTGAGTAAGGATGACTTCTATGTTGTTTCCATATGGATGGATGTAGTAAAAAGGAGCGGCAGACCGCTTCCCGCCACCCCGGCTAGCTTTACACCCAAAATAATTACACAGAAACTGTATTCATTTAAACACTGCTTGGCCCATTAGTTACGGCCTCTTATTGGCTAACTCTCACACCTTGATTAACCCGTTTCTAATAATCTGCGTAGCACCACGAGGTGGTGGCTTACCAGGAAAGATCCTAACCTGCGTCTGTCTCGGAGAGGAGAGTCATGGCAACTGCCTCACTGCCTTCTTCCCAGCTTTTTGTTCTGTCTACTCCACCCACCTATGTTCTGACCTATCAGTCCAAGCAGTTTCTTTATTAATTAACCAATGAAAGCAACACATAGAAACAAGGCCCACCTACATCAGATGGAAAATAGATTTACAAAATGCAACGTAAGGAAAAAATGACCAGAGGAATACAGCAATCAAAGAGGTCACAAAGCACACAACTTCTCCATACTGGTGGGTTAAAGAAGTCATGTAAGTGTTATCTTGAGAGTGGGGATGTAGTTCAGTTAGTAGCTTGTTTGCCTAGCATGGATGGAGTCCTGGGATTGATCCTTAGCACGGCATAAACCAGGTATGGTGATGCATGCATGTGTGTAATCCCAGCCCTTGGGAAGTAGAGGCAGGAGGAACAGGAAGTGAAGGCTACGCTTGGCTACTTAATAAGTTCAAGGACAGTCTGAGCTATACCATCACCAACAAAAATAACAAATTTCCTCATTGGGTATCTAAATACAAAGACAAAGTAAAACGGGATTGAGACACTTCGTCCTCCTATTTACCTATCTTCTCCAATTATTTTTGCCAGTTTCTAAAGCACCTTTAGCAATGCTCTCAGACTGTGTGACCTGGACCATCAGCAACAGCACCACTTGGATGCAAATCCCCAGACACCAGAGTTTCTGCGTATGAAACTCTTGAGTGGGAGGGGCAGAGATCAGCTTATCAAGCTTGCCAAGTCATTCTGATGCTTGAGAAACATGGAGAAACAGCCCAACGGGAATCCTTCCTAATCCTTTTCACTTCGGGAGACATAGCAAAACACAGTCTCAAAGATGGCACACTGGGGTAAATCCGAGGGGCTGTCTGGGGTGCAGTGAAGTGCAGAAGGAGTTTCTAAGCAAGTCTGCAGAACTGCCATGGCACATGCTTCTCCATGACAGATGGGAATGGAGCAGACAGCCATGCTGACTTTTCCACATGTCGGCCACAGTTTTCTACTTGTGATATCAACCAAAAGTGGCGCAGGCTGCATGTCTCTTACCCAAATGCTTGGAACTAGAAGTATTTTGGAAATCAGATTTTGTCACATTTACATATATGTAATGCGTTATCTCTGGATGAGACCAAAATAAAATCCATTATGTTTCATATATATCTGATCCACAGAGCCCGAAGGTAACTTGATCTGATTACTTTGAATAAGTTTCAGCAGAATATGGAATTGGTTATTACAGAATTTTCTGTCATTAGAGTTTGCTGATGAGTGAATTTGTTTTTCTTAGACATTGACTAAAGCCAATTTTTGGATTTTGAGCATTTTCGGATTATGGATGCCCAACCTGTACCTGTAGTCAGTAATTGAACCTTCATGGATCTGAGGCTACCTAAAACTGTAGAAGAGAAATACTCTCAAAAGTCCCTTGTGCCTTAGGAGGCAGAGACAGGTGGATCTCTGTGGGTTCAAAGGACATTGTTATCTACACAGTGAATTCCAAGTCAGTCATAACTACACAGTGAGACTCTGGTGGGTTTCTTGTTTTGTTTTGCTATTACTAATTCCCTTGTTTAAGACAGGCTTGGAGATGCACCCTTATCATCCCAGCTCTCAGGAGGGTGAGGGAGGGAGGTAGTGAAGTTGAGACCAGCCTGAACTACACAGTAAGACTTAGTTTTAAAAGAAAAGAAACTACCCCGTGGACCCAAACAATAAGAAGGCAGCTTAAAGAATAGGACTTTTTGGACCAGTAGAGATGATTCAGTAGGAAAGTGTGCTTGTTACCAAGTCTAACAACCTGAGTTCTATCTATGGGACCCACCACAGTATAAGGAGGAAGCTAATGCCTATGAGTTTTCCTTTATGTGCACAGTGTGGCACACATGTATACACATATGCACACAATAAATAAATAAAAAATAAATAATTAAATAAATAAATCTGAAATAAAAAATAGATCTTTGCTTCAATCATGAGTTCAGACACAGACACTCTGGGATCCCCAGCTGCCTTCTGGGTTAATTGAGTGAGGAGAGTAGGGGAATGGACCAGAGCCAGATGAATCCTGTGCTAGTCCTGTGCCGCCCTTCATTGCATCCTTTCCTGTTTAGGTTTGTCCTCTGTTCTGCTTCAGTCAGTGTCTGGGAAGAGGGAATTCCCTCATCAGTGAAGATCAGGCTCTATGACACTGACTACTAGAAGGTAAGAAAGAAAATTGGGACAAGGGGCCCCAATATCCCAAAGAGGAATGCATTGGTACAACTCCAAGGAAAGACCTCAATTGCGTGAGGGAATAAATGATTTGAATAAACTAAGTTGTAGTTTAAAACAGATCCTGTCAGTACTCTAACCAACCCGTGTATAGCAGTTTATTAAACATTTGACTTTAATTTGAAAATTCCTATGTTTTCTCCATGGCGGCATCTAGAAATAGATGGCGCAACCACTATAGACCTCATCTAGAGGGCCATGGGCTTATTTGAGCAAATAGCTTTGGGATGTTTTATATATGTCAGATCCACAACAGAAATGGTCTTCAATTTGAAGCAGTATTCATGGCCATGCAAAGTAGGTCAGCTGTGAACCAAACTGGGCACAGAATGTATGTCCTATTAGGAACAGCTTCTGAAGCATTCTTGTCTTTTCTAATCATCCAAACAATGTTTCCAAAGTCTCAACAAAACATCAGGGTCACTAATTGTTCCATTATCTCAATTAATTCTGTCACAAGATATTCATGTTTTTGTAATGTTTGCTTTTTTAAAATTAAGCCAATATAGTTACTTTTGACCACTGATGCTGAAATCTTTGCAGAAAGTCAGGGAGATACACAGAGTCAAGAATAGATTAGTATTCACAGAAGAGTCAAATTCCAAAGCTCTGTCCCTGCTTAATATTATCTCTAGTCAAATTTTTCTTAGTTGAGGGCATTTTTTATTGGGCATAATGTTGATATGGAACCTTTTACTAAGAATGTGGCTTGATTTAAACTGACTTCAAGAATACAGACATTTATCAGCACGTGGAAGTTCAACAAAGTTTCCCTCCAAACTTGTGTCCTAGAAATTACCAACATTTGGCAAAATTGCACCATGCAGGTTTGATGCTCCAGTGTGTGCTTGACCTGTTGTACTGGGGACACTTTTTGGGGACACATCTTCCTTTCTGTATGATAACCATGGCTCTGATTTTACAGTGTGTGCTGGGTGGGTGAGTGAGTAGAGGACAATGCAAGGCCTCTTAACATCAACTTTTTCCACATGCAGAAATGCATGGAAGGATTTTACTTGAAGTAATTTATATTATAGCTTCAGTAACTCATTAGAGTAGTTATTTCCTGATAAAGAGAGATGTGGGATAATAGAGATCCCTACAAAAAAGAGGGAAAGGTGACTAAAGGGCCAACTTCTTGGCATTATTCAGCATCTTAACTCACTAGACACATCCATGCTCACACAGACATTAGATGCTGTCACAGTCAATCCAAAGAACTCTATGAAAAAGCTAGACCTCTGTGAAAGTCATAAAAGCATCAAATATTGGCCAAACACTACGTACCAGGAAACACGTTGCTTTCTTATCTTATTCTCATAAATATGGTCATTGTTCCATTTAAAAGACAACAAACTGAGGGTTAGAAGCAACAAGTAACTTGTTATGTGTAAACTGAAAGTTTCAGAGGAAGTCACATCTGTGCTGAAGACCCTGCAGATTGACTGACCAGAAGTTTTTGTTTGTGGAGAGAAAGAAAGTTTCAGACAGGCAACCAAAATTATGTGGGACTATTCTCAGCCCCCTCTCTAGTTATCTGCTACCAACCTCTGTGTCTGCCTTAATGCCCTTGTGGGTATTAGATGAACTTTTGCAATGTATTATGCTTAGTAGACCACTCTCTTTACCAACTCTGAAGCTAAGAATGTGATAGTATCTGAAACCTACAGATGAGACTTCTAGACTCTAGGAATCTACATTCCCAATGTCCTCAAGGCATTGAGTAAACACTTTGACTTTTACTATAAAACTCAAAAATGTCTTTTACAACTTCCTCCACATTGGAACATAACCTTTAGGAAAACATGACTGTGGTCATTCATATTTTGCTCAGAGTAAACAAACTCTTAGTCCCTTTGATGCAAGAGTTGTGTTCTCTGTTCATATACCACGTTGTAATAAATGCACAGAAAACCCAGGAAGAGACTTGGTGTTATGAACAAATGACTATAGTGTCTGCCTAAAGGCCGAGACCTCTCCTCCTTGGGGGCTGTGTATCTTATATAGGGAACATGTGCCGACTGGCGGAAGAACTAAGACAGGATTTCAAACCTCACAGGCAAAAGGAGCTGATTTGATTTTGAATCTGCACACACTGCGAACTGGGATGGACAGCCTCCTATTCTGAAAAATTCTAAACGCTGTTCATAATATAAGCCCTCAATTCAACTCAGAGCTCCTAGAATGTTTTCTGTCCCTGGCCTTCTTCCAAGAAGCCGTCATTTCTGGGTCTACTCAGACTCACTCATTTAGAAAGAGACTATATGGTTCTCTGACACTTTGGGGCCAAGCCTTCAGCATGGTAAACAGTTTTTGTGCCACCCACAAACACCCATACAACAGAAGCTCCCGACCACAGATTTGGATGGTGTTTTACTAAGAAAATGAAAGGTTGGAGTGGTTTTCTAAAGCAGCAGAAGCAGAGCTGGAGATGAAGCATTCTGATAGGCTGCAATGTGCCCCTTTGCCTAATACCCCTCCACTTCTTGACTCATCCCCACCTTGAGAAGATTTTTTTTTATTGTGCCCACCCAGAGAGGTGACAGCAGTGGGAATGATCCAGGAGCAACGCAGTCCTGGAAAGAAATACCAGCCTTCCAGCCTGGAGGTCTAACTCTTGGAGGCCTGCACAGCACACCCTCAATTCCAGCAGGCCACACTTACTTCTGGAGAAGGAAATCCCTATCACCAAATGCAAGCTAAAACAGAAAAAGCCCTTCTTTTCTTTAAGCTATGCTTCCCTGTCAGATGATAACAGTGCCCACCTGGGGATTCTTTCAGGATAGGATGGAAAGGGGCAGAACAGCTACAGTACTTAATTCAAGGACTCCCCTCCTCCCCCAGAATGCGCCCAATCCTTTTCCACACAAGTGGGCTGTGAAGAATAGCTAATGAGTGTTCATAAACCTCCCAGACAGCTTAGAGTTCAGTGTAAGTGATGGAGCTGATTGTCCTTCCATTTCACACAGCGCCAAGGGATTTTGGGTTTTATGTTTGCCCTGTGATGTGATCCCTGTGGCTTTTTGTAAGTAACAAATGGTCCTCCTAAGCCAGCACTCACATTGAGCTACACAGAACATGTTCCGTTGAGACTGCTTTTGTAGATGAGGCCACTGCGTATAATCCTGCCTTCTGTGACAATGACCTTGTAATGTGTGTCTACGTGGAGTACAAGATAATGGGAGGTAAGCTCCAAGATGAATGCCAGCTCTATGGAAACATCCCTGAGCACCAGGAAAATCCAGAAGTGCTTTGTTATTACCTGTTCATCACGGACAGAGGAAAGACTGAGGTTGCTCCAGAATCCATTTGGAAAGAAAGGCAAGATACTGCTTAGGGCTAACTACCCTGCGTAACAGTATGAATTGTAGAACATCACAGAGACATGAATTTATTTAGTCTCATATGTAGGGAAGAGAGCAGAAGCTAGGCACAGAAGTCATTTGCCAGAGACCCAGGTCATCAGCCACCTGCATAATGTCAGTCAGTACCTTCATGACAGAAAGGAAAGAGAACATGGTCCTTTCCTCAATTGAGCATCAGTGACAAGGCCCCAAAGACTTGATAAGATAGTCTTTGTCTCACTTTCAGATACTTAAATTACATAAAGACCACAGAGAAGATGAGAACCCCGGACAGGCTTCCTTTTGGCATATATCCTCAATGCTGAGAAGTTCACTCCAACTCTCTATAACTGATGGAAGTTTGATCTAAAAGTTATCTCATATTTCTGGCTTTCAGTAGACTCATAAAGAATCTGGAAATCACCATTCTCATTGTCTTAAGTAAAGCAGAAAATTCCTAGTAACATGGACAATAAACAATGTTTCTTGGATCTAACTGAAAACCAAAGTTGCAAGGCTAACTACTGTCACTCCTAAATCTGGAAGGTCATGCTTAGCCAGCTAGATGTATCTGGAATTTTCTTGAGTAGAGCAGGACCTATAGGAAACCAAACTGAGCAGCAGAAATTCAGTGGGAAGTTCTGAGAACTGTGGGAGCCTGGATGTCACTGGCATGAGAGTAGGGATCATGTGAAAGAGAGGAGGCCAGCAACCTGGGCCAGTGCAGGCCTGAGGCAGTAAACTACACAGGAGCAGGATTGAGCCAATGGCCTAGGCCAGAGCAGGCCTGAGGCAGCAAACTCCAAGGGAGTGGAGCAAACCCTGGGAGTCCTGAGCAACCTCTAGGAACACTGAGTGGCCAATGAGGGTAACTGGAATCGTGGCACTGACTGCCGCATGAGGAGCAGCCATCTGTGCCTTGGATCCACTGGCACCTGGAAGATTAATCATTATAGTCACAGATCCCCAACTACACCAATTAGAGGAAAAGATGGGTAGTCAAGGTAAGAATACACACAACACCACAAAGAGCACCATGACACCAGTAAAATCTAGTGACCCTACAACAGCAAGACTTGGACAACCAAATATAGATGAAGCAGAAGAAAATGACCTAAAAATAACTTTAGGAGAATGTTTGAGGCCCTTAAAGAGGAAATGAGAAATTCTCTCAAAGAAATGGAGGAAAAGATAAATAAAATAAATGGACGACATCAACAAATCCCTTAAAGAAAACTATGAAAAAAATCAAACATATGAAAGAAACTATTTAAGACTTGAAAATTGAAATAGAGACAATAAAGAAAATACAAGTCGAAGGGATTAAAGAAACAGAAATCATGAGAAAATGATCAGAAACCATAAACACAAGCATGACCAGCAGAATACAAGAGATGAAAAAGAGAATCTCAAGCACTGAAGATACAACAGAGAAAATAGACTCATCAGTTAAAGAAAATGTTAAATCTAACAAAAGCTTAATCCAAAATATCCAGGAGATATGGGACACCATGAAAAGGCCAAATCTAAGAATAATAGGTATAGAAGAAGGAGAAAAAAGTTCAACTCAAAAGCACAGAAAATATATTTAACAAAATATTAGAAGAAAACTTTTCCAACCTAAAGAAAAATATGCCTATGAAGATACAAGAAGCTTACAGAACACCAAATAGACTGGATCAAAAAAAGTTCCCTTGCCACATAATAATCAAAACACTAAACATACAGAATAAAGAAAGAATATTAAGAGCTACAAAAGAAAAAGACCAAGTAACATATAAAGACAGACCTATCAGAATTACACCTGACTTCTCAATTGAGACAATGAAAGCCAGAAAGTCCTGGTCAAGTGTTATGCAGACATTAAGAGACTACAGATGCCAGTCCAGACTACTATACCCAGCAAAACTTTCAATCACCATAGAAGGACAAAACAAGATATTCCACAACAAAACCAGATTTAACCAATACCTAGCCACACACCCAGCCCTACACAAAGTATTCGAAGGAAAACTTCAACTCAAGGAAGTTGGCTACATCAATAAAAGCACAGGCAATTGATGATCTCACAGCAGCAAATCCCAAAGAAGGGAAAAACACACAAATTAGCATCACCACCAATGAAAACTAAATTAACAGGAGAGAGCAATCACTGGTCATTAATATCCCTTAATATAAATGGACTCAACTTACCTATAAAAAGACACAGACTAACAGATTTAATACAAAACAGAAACCATGCTTCTGCTGCATACAAGAAACACACCACAGCCTTAAAGACAGACATCACCTCCGAGTAAAGGGTTGAGAAAAAAATTTTCCAATCAAATGGACCTAAGAAACAAGCTGGTCTAGCTATCCTAATATCTAACAAAATAGACTTCAAACTAAAATCAATCAAAAGAGACAAAGAAGGGCACTTCATATTACTCACAGGAAAAATCCATCAAGAGGAAATCTCAATACTTAACATCTATGCCCCCAATACAAGGGCACCCACATATGTAAAAGAAACACTTTTAAAGCTTAAATCATACACTAAACCCCATACACTAATGGGAGACTTCAACACTCCACTCTCAACACTGGACAGGTCAGTGAGACAAAAAAATTAACAGAGAAATAAGGGAACTAACAGAGATTATGACTCAAATGGATTTAACAGACATCTATAAAATATTCTATTCAAACATAAAAGAATATACCTTCTTCAAGCACCTTCTCAAAAATTGACTACATACTCGGTAACAAAATAAACCTTAACAGATACAAAAAAAAAATGGAATAACCCCATGTATCTTATGAGATCACAATGGCTTAAAACTAGAATTCAACAGTAACACTAATTCCAGAAAGCCCACAAACCCATGTAAATTAAACAATGTTCACCTGAGACATTAATGGGTCAAGGAAGAAATAAAGGGAGAAATTAAAGACTTCCTAAAATTCAATGAAAATGACCACACAAGATACTCAAATTTATGGGACACAATGAAAACAGTGTTAAGAGGAAAGTTCATAGCACTAAATGCCTACATAAAGAAGCTGGAAAAAAAAAATCCCACACTAGTGAATTAAAAGAACATTTGAAAACGTTGGAGAGGGACAGTCGGGGTTACATCTGGCAGGCCATACTTTCGTGGATTTGCTATATTAGCTCTCCACTCTTCTCACATTTGCATCTAAGAACACTATCCCTGTACTCTGAAAAGGAAAGAGAGATATTGTGCAGTGTACTCAGAGGCCTCTACAGAATAGTCTAACTGGCAGGAAAGAACTCGTGTACATCAAGCTGGAGTCAGGCTCATAAAAGCAATGCGACTTCCTGAAGTTTATAAACTGTTCCCTTGTACCCAAGTCAGACCCTTACACCTAGAGAGCTCTGGTATAAAGACAGCTGCAAGACATAGACTGTCTGAGATGGATAAACCCAGAATCGAGGGAGACCTACATAGGACTTGAGAAAATTTTGAAGCCTCTTGTATCTGTAGGGAAAACACAAGCTAATCCCTGCCAGGCTACCAAAAGTCCTCATGTTATAGGACTATTTACTTCCATTTCAACTACCGAGTACAGTGGTCCCCATGTCACTGAAATTCACAAGGCACCCACAAACTCAAAGCAAGCAAAGGAGAAAGGAGAGAAATAGACTTAGTCCTGATAAAGATGATTAGAGTGAACAAATAGGAAATTAAAATAAGATGAACATGGTAAGAGCTCTAATTCAAAAGTTCTGTTGTCAAAAACCAATGGAATGTGGCAACTTTAAAGTGAAAGCTAGCAGGAGAAAAGAAATTGTAAGAATTAGAGTGAGCCCCTGTCAAAGGCCAAGCACAGAGTAACTCAGAGGAAAAGAAAGAAAAATCAGAAGCCGATTTCTTAGAAAATGTAAGAAGCCTGACAGGCTTCAGGGAAAAGCCAAAAACCACAGAGGCCATTGCCACTTTTCTTCCCTTGCTCAGTGCAGGAAAATAAAAATTATGCCATGAACAGAGCCCTGCACCTGAGAGTTTGCTAACTTAGAGAGGAACAGAACTCCATGATGTACACAGTAGATGCAAAAATGTTTTCAAAACTCAGATCAATGTTCAACAGCCTTCTGAAAATGAAAGCTAGACTCTAACAGGCTCGATGAAGAATTCTACCCAACACTTAAACTAACCTGTCACCTAAAAACCAAAGAAGAAACATTTCTGAAATATTGAGTTCAGTGCTGTCGTTTAACCAAAAAATATAAAAAGAAAATGAAAACCATCAACAGATATTTCTGATGAATAAAAGTTGAAATATCCTTAATATAGTATTATCCAAACAAATTAAATGTGTAAAATTATATACATGCTCATCAACCAGATTTCTTTAAAGTATGTCAATTTGGTAAAATTGTCAAGAAACAAATAAGTATAATCTACTATATCAATACACTCAAGAAGAAAGAGCAGATGTCCCTATCAGTTAATGATAAATAAACATTTGATAAAATCAAATTCTGAGTCATAGTAATTAAGGAGGTGCACTGAGGGAGTTTTTCAGGTTCATCTAGAATACCTACAAAGAGACTATAGCTACCATCCTTTTTCTCTTGGTGAGAGTCCAAATGTGCTCTCTCTCTCTCTCTCTCTCTCTGTCTCTCTCTGTCTCTGTCTCTGTCTCTCTCTCTCTCTCTCTGTGTGTGTGTGTGTGTGAGAGAGAGAGAGAGGGGGGGGCAGGGGGAGAATCCTTCTGTATATATGTTATTTTTTATTAGTTAATGAATGAAGAAGCTGTTTGGGCCTAAAGCAGGGCAGAATAGAGTAAGGCAGGAATTCTAAGCAGAGATAGAGGAGAAAAGAAGGCAGAGTCAGAGAGACACCATTTAGCTGCCGAAGGAAACAGATGCCCTGGAACCTTACCAGTAAACCACAAGCCTCGTGGCAAAGTACAAAATAATAGGAATAAGTTAATTTAATATGCAAGAGTTAATTATTATGAAGCCTGAGCTAATAGGTCAAGCAGTGTTTTAATTAATATAGTTTCTGTGTGATTATTTTGGGTCTGGGTTACCAGGAATAAACAAGCAACCTCTGCTTACACAGAAAGATTATGAATAACACATGATTGCTCTTTAAGCATCACCATTCAACATCATGCTAAAAGGGTATGATATGCAAAAAAGAAAAAAGGAATGGGGTTTAGTGGTAGACACATGTAACAGCATTCAGAAAGAAATCCAAGGTCAGTCTGGATACAAAGTGAGATCCTGTCCCTGCTCCCCTCAAAAAAGAAAGAAATTTAAAAAGTAAAAGAAAGAAGAAAAAGAAAATAAAACTGTTTCCATGTAAAAATGATCTTATTATTTATGTAAAAAGGTAAGAATCAACAAGAATTAACTAATGAAACAGGTTTAAAAAGTCAAACTACAAAGTCAAACAACACACAACAAGAATCTGAAATTAAAATGTAAACTGTTGACTGTTGAACAAAATACACACAAATCCTTGGGAATAAATTTCTAAGATCTGTGTTAAAATACAGATGAAAGAAGATGTAAATAATTGGAAATATGTGCTGTGTCCTTGGATTGTAAGAGGCAATGTTATTACAGGGCAATGCTTCCTAATTTGATCTACAGTTCAACATACTTCTTTAAAAAAATCTTTTATTATATTTTATGTGTATGGTGTGTCTGTGTGTACGTGTATACCATGTACATGCAGTGCCCCAAAAGCCAGAACTGGGTTCCCCTTCGAACTGGGGCTATAGACAATTGTGAGTATCCAAGTGGGTGCTGGGAATTGAACCTGGATTTTTTTTAACTGCTGAGTCATCTCTCCAGGGGTCCAAATTCCACATGATTCTCATAAAAAATCACAACAAGAAACCCTGAAGCTATTGATTAACTGATCCTAAAATAAATATGAGAAGAAAAAGTCAATTGTCCTAACAGCATTACTAAAGAACAGAGGAAGATGTGCAGAACTTGACTTAGGCTTACCAGTGATCCACAGGAATCAAGACAGTAAGACAGTACAGTGTTGGATGTGGGATGCCCTTCTGTATATGTGTTGATTTTATTGGTTAATGAATAAAGCTGCTTCGACCTATGGCAGGGAAGAAGAACTATAGCCAGGCTGGAAGAGATAGAGAAAGAGTAGGCGGAGTCAAAGAGGTTCCATGTAGCTGCTGAAGGAGGATGATGCCTTGTAGCTGCCCAAGAAGCAAGAGGTAACAAACTATGAGTCTTGTGGTGAAATATAAAATAGTAGAAATGGGTTAATTCAAGATGTAAGAGCTGTCTAGAAATATGCCTGTGTCACTGGCCGAACAATGTTGTAATTAATATAGTTTCTGTGTGATTTTTTGGGTCTGAGTGGCAGGGAAATGAAAGAGCAGTCTCTGTTAACAGTTGGTAAAGGAATGGGTACAGAAGTCAGTGAGATAAAAAACGACACAGATATACTCAGTTGTTCTCTGGAGAAGTTATAAAGGTTTTCAGTGAGGAAAAGATTGCTTTTCAACCATTGGTGTGAAAAGCACAGAACCAATCTCTTTCTGTCTCTCTCTCTCTCTCTCTCTCTCTCTCTCTCTCTCTCTCTCTCTCTCTCTCTCTCTCTCTGATAATGATGGTGATGATGTAGTAGCCAGGGCTGTACATCAGAGGTAAAACACTTGTGTAGCATGTGTAGGCCTTGAGTTTGATTCTTAAAACCACATACATACATACACACACACACACACACATACACACACACACACACACCAGAAATGTTTTCTAGAGCTAATTGTAAAAGCTAAGGCTCTAAATCCTTTGGATGAAAACATGGCAGAAAATTTCAATGATCTTGGATTTACTGGTTGATCTCTGATACAATATGAAAAAATATGTGTATGGTATACACATGCTAATATGAAGAGACAAGTCATAGCTGGAAACGAGTGTGTGCAGAACATGGTTCCCAAGGACTTGCATCTGCAACACTCATGAACTCTTAAACTCAATAGCAGAAAAAAAGTAAGTTCTGGGTTTAGTGGCTCAGTGTTGTAATCCCAGCTACTCTGGAAGCTGATGCAAGAGGATCACAGGTTCAAGGCCTGCCTGGGATACTGAATTCAAGTTATGCCTTGACAGCTTAGTGAGCCTGTCTCAAAATAAGAAGCATAAAGATAATTGGGAGAGCTCTTCTGTGGAATCGTACTCCACTAGATTCGGTTCCCAGTAACAAATACACACATGCGCATGCACATACACGCACACGCACACACACACACACACACACACACACAGAATGAAAGAGGGAGAGAGAGGGAGGAAGGGAGGGAAAGAGAGAGAGACAGAGAGAGAGAGAGAGAGAGAGAGAGAGAGAGAGAGGAGAGAAGTAATGAAGACAGTAGGTCAGCACCATGGTTAAAGCTGGACGTGGTATACATGTTTGTAATCCCAGTGCTGGTAATGACAAGAGGGAAGGATCCCTGGAGTTTACTGGTCAGCATCCTAACCAAATATAATCCCCAGGTTCCAATGAGAAACCCTTTTTCGTAGAACAAGGTAGTGGGGCTGGAGAGTTGGCTTAGGGGTTAGGAACACAAACCCATTTTCTAGAATATCTGAATTTAGCTCCTAGCACCAGGGTTGGGAATCTCACAACTGTCTATAACTCCATCTCCAGGGACTCCAGTGACCCCATCTGAACTCTGTGGGCATCTGTGTTCGCAATGCATACCTACCTCAATGCAATATACATAATTAAAGTTAAAATAAATCTTAATTTAAAAAACCAGTAAGGTGGACCACCCTGAGGAATATACCTGAAGTTGGTCTTTGGCCTCCACATACATACATACATACATACATACACATACACACACACACACACACACACACACAAACACACACACACACACATACACACACATATCAAATATCTGAACAAACACTTCACTAAGAAAGAGATGAAGATGACCAGTAAACATATGAAAACTTGTTAATCACCATTGGTCATTAGAAAAGTTCAAATCTGAAAATGAGATATCTCTGTACACCTACCTTGTGTTCCAATGACTATGCTCCCGAACTCCAACTTTATCAACATCTGGCAGGGATGTGGAGCAACCAGAAGCCTCATTTATGCCTGCAGTGTACCCAGGATGGATAGTCACTGTGGAACTTCTACAATTTCTCACCTTGCTAAATCAGGCTTAACATCTGTTCAAGGTATTTACCCAACCGATGAGAAAACCCATGGCCATGCACAAACCAGCGTGTGGATGTTTATAGCCGCTGTATTTAAAATCACCACACACTGCAAGCAACTAAGATGCCCCTCAATGGATGAATGAATGAGCAAGCTGGGATACAGTCAGGCAAACAAGCAAGCTACTAAATTTGGGAGCAAAGAAAGTCACACATGGGCTGGAATTTCATGCACTGAAGCACACTGTCCAACATGGCAGCTATTCGACACACGTGGTCATGTGCACATGTGGAATATGAAAGATTACTGGGAAGCTAACTATAGAAGTTTACGGTTGTAATTACCTAGGGTTTGAACACACACAAGTGTCTAGCAGCAGTTGCAGCACACAGTGCAGCTTGGAAATATTACAGTGTAGTCTTAGTACCTGCAAGGATCTCTAGCTCCAGGACTGGGGCCCCCTTTTACTTTCCTTTTCTTTATTTCTTTTTCTGCTTCTCTGGTTTTTTTATTATTATGATTATCAATTTAGTACTTCTTTCCTGGTTTTCATTCAATGGTGTGTCACATGGAAAGTGGGGATTTAGATAAGGTAAATATCTTACATAAACAAAGCTTTGTGAAGCACCCAGGGTAATGCTTTATACAGCCTGTGTGAACTCTTTGAACTCTCAAAATAAAATCCCTCATCCAAGGTTTGGGAAGTAGGTAAAGTACTTGCCATGCAAGTATGAGGAACTATACTGGATCCTCAGAACTCACACTCAAAAGCCAAGCGTAGTGTAAGTCAGACATGTATTATGCAACTTCATGTATGGAAAGCGTGTCTAATGAAAGTCTGTGCAAGTCACACGAGCACAGGGCAGGCTTGCGCAGGGCAAGAATGCGTACGGTTTTTGCTGCCCAGTTCCAAAGGATGAGTGGGTTCTATTCCGAGTAGTCTTTGGAAATATTTTAATCCAGAAAGCATGCCTATGCCAATTCTCCACACCTCTGTTTATGTACCAATGGGAAATATCTTTTATCCATGAAAGCAAAACACTTCTTTTTCTTTCTGACCCCTGACACATCTCACGTACAAGGGGAGTTTATTCAATTCATGCTAGCAGAATGAATTAGATGCAGGCTGCTCTTTTTTTTCTTATTAGCATGGTCTGGTCAAGGTTGACTTCAGGAATTCTTAATAAAACACATTTCCAGCCCATGACTTCATGAATGCTATCCTTGTAGATTCATATATAGTCAGTGGTTACTTTTGAGAAGTCTAAAAATACCAGTTCTTGGCATTTTCCCTAGAACACAGCACGACAGTCATACCATATGGGACGAAACCTGGGTTCTTTGGAACAGAGTCCTCTTTTAGGAGCAAGTCTGCTGCCGCCAGGCTCGCAGCCTCCTGAGCCTCCCTATTTAGGTACAGCATTCCACGCCTATTATTTCATCTGTAGGATTTTGAAATAGTCTGCAGTTTGGGCTTTTCACCACTAGAGTTCAGTCTTGCTCTTATCTATACAATGAAATAGGCGAGAATAAAAAAGCATGTCCCCCAAACAAATCACAAATCCCCAAGCACATTATCTAATTCAAGAACAAAGGTCTGACTTTATTATTAATGCATACTTTCTGCCTGATACATCAGGCTTCCTGGTTGGCATTGCTACCAAGTAGAAGAGTCTTCAATGTCACTGCTTAGGAATGAGAATTTCTTTCAAAAAATGATTCAGTCTTGCTCTCTCCCTATGCCCCCTCTTCTTTCTTTTTGTCTATCACTAGAAATTAAACCCAGAGCTTTGTGTCCCAGCCTGGTGTGCTTGTTTCTACATGTGATATTCAGGTGCTAAGGACACAGCTCACTCGGTATAGTAAATCCCAGTATGCACAAAGCCCCGAGTTTGGTTCCCCAGCACCACCAAAAATGGGTGTGGTGGTACATATCTATAATCTCAGAAGTCAGAAGATAGAAGAAAGAAGATCAGAAGTTCAGGGTCATCCTTGACTATATAGAGAGTTCGAGCTCTGCATGAGATACACAAGACCCTGAGCCCTCAAACAAACGAACAAACAAAAAACAAAACAGCAAAATCACCCAAACCCATAAAACAAAATAATGAGTTGGAGATAGGGGTTAAGAATATATACTCCTCAGAGGATACAGGTTCAGGTCTCAGTACCCAAATCAAGAATCCAACAAATATCTGCAACTCCTGTTATAGGGGTTCAACATCCTCTTCTGGCTTCCGTGGGTACATGCACACATGTGATGTACAAATATACATTCATCACTCATATGCACACATAAAATAAAAATAAGCAAAGTGTTTAGTGAAACCACAAGTGTTTTAATTGTTTGTTGTTACAGGACTGATTTACAAGAGACCGTGCATCTAGTCAGTGGGACTTGTGGGTTCAGGGCAAGGAAGTCAGGTCGGTTAGACACATAACCGCCATTCTGGATCTCAAAGGCAATCGGTATGAATTTTGCAATAGATGATACAGATTTTGTTGTCATCTTGTGATTTCCAAATGCAAAGGACCCGTCCATTCTCATCCTCCACCTAAGGGAAACAATTCTAAGTCCTGTTCTGCAGAAATGGGGCCTCCCAAGCTTTACCCACCTAGAGCATCCCAGAAGGATGCATTTCAGAAGCTCATCCTTGGGAACAGAGTCAGTCATGGGGACAGAGACGTATTACCATTCTAGCGCCTATGTCCTCACCCTTTGACGTATGAAGTCTCTTACATGAAACAGACATCTCTGGAAGGATATGCTGGGAGTGAGTCCCCCTTTGCAAGACAGAAATATTATCTCAGAGGCCAACTCAAGTAAAATAGGGGAAAAACATGTTTATTTACATACTATTATTCTCTGTGGGGCAAGACTGAAACAGAATTCTGAAACTGATATCTCATAATTTAGGCTTAAAAATATCAAAATCCAGTTTCATAAAAACATGAATAACTGTAAGTTTTGTTTCTTAATTGCTTTCTCTTAAGATTTTTATTTATATTGATATTTTACCTGCATGTGCTTGTGTACCACATGCATGAGTTATAGATAGCTGTGACAAAAAAGTTACTCACTCATACTGATGGGTCAATAACAAATTATTAGGGTTTAGGTTCTCATTTAACTTTTTCATATCTTTTTTCTTTTCTTTTTTTAATTACTTTATAAATCATTCCAATTAAAATTTCCACTTTCTCCCCTCCTCCCACTTCCCTCCCACTCCCTCCCACACCCTACCCCTCCTCCATTCCTGAGAGAGGGCAAGATACCCTGCCCTGTGAAAAGTCCAAGAGAGTCCTCCCCTCTACATCTAGGCTTAGGAAATTTGTTTGTATCTTTTTTCTGTGCTGGGGATTAAACCCAATGACTTGCACATGGTAGGGAAGTGACATACCACTGAGTAATGTCCCCCAGATTTAGAATAATTTTATACTAATGAATCCTACTTCCCATCAAATACCAGTGTAAACATTCACCTATGATTAGACATTCATTCATTCACTAGATATTTATTAGGCATTTCAAACATGCCTGCACTAGGTTTGCAGAGTACCAAAGGAAACAACAAATGAAAATGCCACCCATCTGTCTACATTTTACGTTAGGACAGGAAGGACAGAATATGAACAGACGACACACTACGTATGATGGAGCACACACATTTTATAGAGAAAACAACTGATGAGGTAAGTGATGGGTGCTTGCGTGCTTGTCATGAAGTTGTAAGCAGAATGGCTGGAGAAGAATTCCAGCAGAAATAATAGCGGCAATAATGGTTCTTAATATTGTGTGTGCCGCTGCACACATTTCCTCCATCCTCACCAGGCACTGAGTTCCACTCCATTTAATGCTCATACCCATTGCATTTTACAGATAAAGAATAAAGAAAATTCCCAACAAGAAGATCACACAGCTTGTTCAAATCACACAGCTAATGGGAGACAAGAACGAACACTGCCAGAGTTCAATATCTTAACCTTGCCATCCTGCTTCTCTTCGGGTCATCCTGCCCACTATGTCCACTTGACAGTCACCATGTAAACTGTTTTAACCTAAGTTTCTAGTCCTGGTTGATTTCAGCCAAAGTGATGTGAAGAGTAACTGCTATTTTCCAATAGCCATTCTCCCAATATAACTTATTACATGAAATAAAGTTAATTAATGATAAAGTCTGTTCATATATCTAGAATATGTTATCCATCTATTTTAGAAATTTTATAACAGGAAAATGTGGTACATTTACACAATGGAGTACTAGATAGCAGAAAAAATAATGACATCTTGAATTTTGCAGGAAAATGGATGGAGCTAGAAAACATCATATTGAGTGAGATCACCCAGACACAGAAAGACAATTATCACATGTACTCACTCATAAGTGGTTTTTAAACATAAAGCAAAGAAAGCCAGCCTACAAACCACAATCCCAGAGAACTTAGACAGCAATGAGAACACTAAGAGAGACTTACATAGATCTAATAATCTACATGGGAAGTAGAAAAAGACAAGATCTCCTAAGTAAATTGGGAGCATGGGGACCTTGTGGGAGGATTGAAATGAGGAGGGGAGAGGCAGGGAGGGAAGCAAAGAAAAATGTAGAGCTCAATTAAAAAAAGAATTTTTATAACAGCTGACAAATTTTGGTGTGAACTGGTTACTTGCACACACACACACGTGTGTGTATATAAACACTGTGTATGCAAAGATAAGAAAATTAAATCAGACAGTGACAAATATCAGATAAAGATTGACAGAGGATGGCCAGGGTTCAGGAATAGCAGGCACTGAGTTAAAATCCTTACCGTTGTCAGCAACTGGATCTTACCACATGTTCCCAGCAGGTAAGATAGACAGAAAAGCCATACCAAATTACATAATATTCATTTCCTTTTTGGCAGACCAAAGATGGCAGAAAAAATTATTTTAACTTCTGGAGAGAAGTTTCCTATAACTAAGTTCTTTTAAAAAGCCCCAAGGCTCACAGCAAGGAACAGCTGCAACTTTGCAGGAGACCCAGACTTCTGCTAGAGGATTTTTTTTTAACAAACTCTCTTTAATGAATGAAAGCATACATGAAATTGCCATCTCTCTAGGGAGAAAATGCTGAGATATATGGTCCAGGTATTTTGTGTTCTGTATACCTTATTCAATAATGAGAGACAAAACAGAAAGTGTACACTTAACATTTCCAGAAAATAAAAATATTTAAAAGGGTGTAGAATATTTTTATCTTATATTTTATTTATTTTTCTATTATTTACTTATATATTTATCATATTATTTTATTATTATATATTACTTTTAAGTGTATATGTGTTTTCCCTGCATGTACAGCTGTGAACCGGGTGCAGAAGGCCATCACATCCCCTAGGGCTGGAGTTACAAATGGTTGGAAGCCACCCAGTGGGTGCTGGGAGTTGAACCTGGGTCCTTGGAAACAACAACCAGTGATCTTAACCACTGAGCTCTCTCCAACACCTTCTTTCATATATTTATTTCTGATATTTACTGAGATAATTACAACAACCTACAGGCATATAAATAAGAGGATATAAATATTAAGTTGAGAAAGCATATTAATGTTAGTACAAATATTAAGAAGAGAATGCATGTAGAAAGAAGATGTGTTTCCAACTTTGAAAAAAATGAGTATAAGGAAGAACAGAACTATAAAAATTAAATGAAATAAATTCTTCTGTTACCAGGATAAAGGCAGGAGAATGACTGGGGCCTCCTCTACCCAGAGTTCTCCCTCAAGATCCTTGGGTAAAAAGTCTGAGATTCTTAGCTGGCTGTTGTTTTAGCACCAAGGACAGCGACACACATTCCATCCACTAGGGGGCAGGGTGGTCATACTTTGGAGGGACCTGTAAACAGGCTGAAGGGTTTACAACCCCAGTCTGGCTCTCTAACAAGCCTGAAGCGAGCTCCATCTCCAAAGCTTCAGAAGGAGAAGGAGAAGTGGGAGTGCTGGGGGTTAAGGAGGACAACATTTTATAATACTCCACAGACAGAACTTCAGATTTCTGTAAAGATGCGGTGGACAATTGACAGCTAAACCTCAGGTTTCTCATTTGAAAACCATAATGTCAAGAACTAGAAAAAGTGCAAACTATTCGCTATTAGAGGAGCTTTTGAATGATGCAGGCTTGAAGCTGCTCCTCATATCCCCGTACAAAAGTGTGCAGACTGGGAACAGCTAAGTGGCCATTCTAGAAAACACTCCTGGAGCTATTCTGACCCAAGTCATCAAAAAGCCAGGAAGGGAAGCCCTGGGAGGATAGTGCATGCCCCGCTTCCTTGAGTGTCACACACAGGGCTTTAGGGGCAGAAATCCTGGGTTTGGATTTGAAGCTCTCACTTTTCCACTCTACACCATCAAATAAGCAACGATGTCTCTGGACCTTAATTCTGAAACAGGACTAAACAATAGTGTGTGATCTACATCATTGTCGTGGTGACTTGTGTTTGAACACACACAGCTGGAAGTCCCACACGTGTGACTGGTGAGATGAGCTCCCCATGACGTTGATGGTAAATGGACTCTGGGAATCAAGATGCGAAAGCTTGAAAAGAGCGTGGACAGCTCCATCAGATTCAAGACATGCATATAACCATTGCACACTTGTTTATTGACTGAGCACTTATTAAACATCTAGAGTGTTGAGTTATGAAAGTAATTATTAAGACAACTAGAAGATATTCTGGCCCTGACTGAGGATTGCTTTAGCCAATGCAATGAGAGCAACGGTGTGTGAAATTGCCAGGTGGCAGGTTGGAAAGCTAAATTTGTGTTTGCTTGTCTTGCTGGCCAGCTTTTCTGCACTACAGCCAGTTCCAAAGACGATCCATCTGTAGAAGGAAGTTTATTTTGGCTCATAGTTTTAGAGGTTCCTGGCCCACTGTTTTAGTTAGGATTTCTATTGCTGCAACAAAACATCATGGGCAGAATGAAGTGGGGGGAAGAGAGGGTTTATTTGGCTTATACGTCAGCATTGCTCTTCATCATTGAAGGAAGTTAACACAGGAATTCAAACAGGGCAGGATCCTGAAGGCAGGAACTGTTGCAGAGGACATGAAGGGCGGTGCTGCTTACTTGGTTGCTTCCCATAGGTTGCTCAGCCCACCTTCTTATAGAAGCCCATCAGCCCAGGGATGGCACCACTCACCATGGACTGTTCCTTCCTCCATTGATCCCCAAATGAGAAAAATGGCCTACAGCTGGATCTCATGGAGGCATTTCTTCAACTCCTTCCACTGAAGATTTTGGCTTTTGTCAAGATCACACACACACACACACACACACACACACACACACACACACACACACAACCAATCAGTACACTTACCACTGTGGGAACATGTGATAGGGAAAAACTGCTCATCATACAGCTGGGAAGTGACACAAACTTCCCCAGTGTCTCTTTCAAGAACATCTCCACAGTCATCTGAAGGCCTCTCCCTGGGCACCGTCTCCTAAAGGCTCTACCTCACTCTGCCAGTAGGGACACTTAAGATATCAAACTATACCACCTCTAAAAAACAATGTGTTTTCAGATATCATATATCCTGCTTGCAATGGTAAATATAAAGATGCTGCAGGATCCCCAGCAGTGGCAGGCAGTGGACCCCAGAACAGCCAGTTCCAGGCAGGGACAGTGCAGTTCCCACAACACAGGTCTCTAAAGGTGGCTGGTTCCGAGCGGTGAGCCATATGGAGGTGGCAGGCAAGAGACAGATGGATAGGCACACCATGCAGAGTGAGGTTAGATATTTATTTAGTGGGTTATAGAGGGGGAAAGAAAGAAGGGGAGAAAAACAGAGAGAGAGGCAGAGAGAGAGAGAGAGAGAGAGAGAGAGAGAGAGAGAGACGAGAGGAGAGAGAGATAAAAGGGAGAAAGAGAGACAGAAGCTGCCTCTTCGAGAGAGAGATAGAAAAGAAAGAGGGTCAGGCTGTAAGCAGGAAAAAAGATCTGCCTGCCTCAGCAGATGGGGAAGGGAGTGGGCATGGCTTGTCTCTTAAAGAGACAGAACAGATCATTACATTTCCATCTCTTTTTTATAATAAAAATGTGGAAGGTTAGGCACCACAGATTAAAGGAACTGGGATGGCAGATTCTCAAGACTGCTTTCTGCTTATTTGTGGGCATCATCTTTAGGGGGAACCTGAAAAGGCTGGGTGCTGGTCACATCCTGGCATAGACAGTCTCTTTGCTCCTGTCCAGTATTTGTGATATGGAAATGTCTGGTATCTCTTATACCTGTTTAAGGTATTGGCAGAACAGAGGACAAAGTTAAGTTTAGGGAAAAAAATTTAGGAACAGGGAATTGAGAGAGGTGCATCTGACCTTTTTAAGGTGGATCCTTCAATTTGGCTCTCTGGAACTCACAAGAATTCTTTGGGTTTGTGAAAACAGAAATTTAAGACATATACATTATAAAAACAGTAGCATATTTATGTCAGAATGACTTTGACAGATATTTTTGTACAATGAAAAGTATTTTTCAGACTATGGAAGGTGGCGTGAGAGAGAAATTTGGTAACTTGTATTTGTCCTCACACCTTTATAACTTGTATTTGTATTTTACTGAAATTTGTTTGGTGAGGTTGTCCTTTTAAACTGACAAAACCTCTCAGCTGCCAAACTGCATCAGAGATCTTTGAGAAGGATAAAATTTTTCTTGAGTATCTAATTAAAAGATGACAGGAAACTTATTTGGTTGGCACCTAGAGGTACTCCTCAGTGTCCTCCATGTTTGCTGAAGGTTGTTTTTACCTTTTGCTGTTTAGTGCAGGGCCTGCCAGGATCCAGAATATCCTGTGGGCTAAGAAATTTGTAGGAAGACAAGCCTACCTTGACCTGAGAAGCTAGGCTGTTGATTCCAGTGATTCTTTCCACTGTCTGGAGATCTTAAGTTTAGATAAAAGGCAGTTTTGCCCAGTGGTCAGCACTTGGCAGTTGAAGAGAATTGTGGATGGACATTGTTTTGTGCCCATTTGTCTTCTGTCTTCTTTGGAGGAAGTAGAGTGCTGCTGCTAGGAACCAACCTGTCTCTTTTAGTTTGAAAAGTTTTTAAATAATTAAATATTTAAATGCCATATTCCCCAGATCTCTGAGCAGTTGAGGGCTGTTTATCAGGTGTAACTACAGTATAGAATCTGCCTGAAGAGCTGGATCTGAGCTTGATTGGTTTAACTTATCAGGTAATATTTACACTCATAAAAAGACAGAAAGAAGAAAAAAACTGCTTGCAATAGAAGGTTAATGGCAGAAGTGACAATAGTAGAGAACATCTTAATATATTTTAAATGATGGTTGGGTTAAATATAAAGTATTTTTTAAGAGATTTAAAAGTACATACCAGTTTAAAACATGAGACATTGTTTCTGTAGTCTGAAATGAGATGCAATAAACAGACAATTATAACATTTAACAGTAAAAATAGGTGCATTTAAGTTACATGTATGAACACACATACTTACAGAGTAGACAGGAATTGTGTGAACTGAATGCTCTTGGTAGGCTCGACCAAAGACATGCCACTGCACAAAACACACATGGAACAGAATCAACAAGAGAAATTTAGAGACAAAAACCTAAGCAAACTGGATGAACAGGCAGGGTATACTTCAGTAAAGATGGCAGGACTTGGTTACCAGACCTGGCTCTCAGTTAAGATGGTGGTAAAGTTACCTGACCTCAGTCAAAATGGCACGAGTCACATGTTATATGGAAAATCCATGATTTTTGAATTACAAGGATTTTAAGATTAATAATAAGAGGGACCTAGAGGTGTGATCCACCCTGTGGCTGAGTCGCCATGCCACAAGCCGCAGGCAGGGAGTAAAAGGCTGAAATTGAAAAAAGCTACCTCATGCATCCAACCCATCTTGTTGGCAGCAGCAGTGGCAGGGACAGTTTGAAGAAACTCCTTCCATTTGCCTGTGAGCTGACAGTAGTTAGAAAGCTCCCACTGACAGTAGTTAGAAAACTCCCATAAATGCACCACACAGAGTGTGCAGTACTAGAATGGAAGGACTGACCAGTCATAATTTTAGCTAAGGGAAGCAATACAAAGTTGAATGTCGGCAAAGGGTTCAACTGCCTGTGGTTGGAGGCTCTCCACCCATTTGTAGGAACACCAGAAGATTGCTGGGAGCTCACCAGCCAATTTCTCAGGTTTGGAGAAATGGTTAAGCTGACCAGAATGGGAGAAAGTCACCAATTGAAGTCGATGTTCTGTGGAGAAATCATGCTGTAGAAATTGCACTCAGGGATATGGAATGTGTAGTTGTTGTGGACAAAAAAACCTGGTTTTGGATCTCGACCCTGGGAGAGGGGCTTGGAGTAGAAGAGCCATCTGAGTCACAGCACCAGTGTAATGGCAAAAATAAAAATGATGTGGATCTCGAGTGGCTGCAGCGGGCAGCAGGCCATGAGACCACACTGCATGTCCCCGAGTGAGGGCAGGCAGTGGGCCCCAGAGCAGCTAGTTCCAGGTAGAAAGAGCACATGAGACCACACCGCAGGTCTCTGAAGGCAGCAGGTCCCAGGCGGCGAACCATGTGGCAGTGGCAGGTGAGAGACAAATGGATAGGCACGCCATGCAGAGTAAGGTTGGATATTTAATTAGTGGGTTATGGAGGGGGAAGGGAGAAGGGGAGAAGAGCAGAAAGGCTGGGGGGGGGGTGGAGAGGCAGAAGCTGCCTCTTCAAGAGGGAGATGGAAAGGGAAGAGACTCGGGCTGCAAGCAGGAAGGAAGATCTGCCTGCCTCAGTGGATGGGGGAGGGAGTGGGGATGGTTTGTCTCTTAAAGGGACAGAGTAGATCATTACACTCCCATCCCAGTCCTGAGTAAGAAAGATGACAGTGTGGGAAAGAGATCCCAAGCTGATTCCTCACAGACATAAGGTGTGTCTAAGAAACCAATGACTCTGCTAGGGGCAGTGGAGAATATATATAATCGGCATGGGGTATCATCATGAATACAAGGCTACCTCATACTACATGTTAAGTTTGAAGCCAGCTTGGGCCACATGTGAAACTTCACCTCAGAGAGAAAGGGAGGGAAGTAGAAGGAGATGAGAAAAGGGAGAGTTGCAAATCAATGTTTACTATTTCACCCAGCCTTAAGTGACGTAAGGTTGTGCGTTGGTCTCAAAGTACCTTGTAATAGTAGAATGCAGGCATGAAAGTCAACAAAACAAATGGCCTCATCAGCTTTGGTGTAAAGGTGTCAGCAAACTGTAGAGGGAAAGAAAGCAAAGTGGTGATTTTGCGATATGATGTGAGGAGGCAGCATTCGACTGGTCTGGGAAGGAGGCAAGCTTCTCTACTAGAGAAGTACCTGATGTGGGCAAAACATAGATCTCTGTTCTGAGCAGAGAAGACACAGCGCAGCTACAGAGTGAGGCAGAAGTGAGGCATGGGCTGACAATGACTCACAAGCTCACCTGAACCCTGCGAGAACCACTGAGACATCAGCACATTGTGGTAGGTGGTGCTATGCCAAGCACCCAGTGGCATGGTCAATCTTACTGGCGTGCCATCTTAGATGGTATATTATATACATTTCTGCTTAGAATTTTTTGACCTATGCCTATAGATAAGAGGCAGTAAAAGCCTCAGTAATTTGGCCTGAAGAATGTTGGGCAGGAAACTAGAACCTCTTCTGGCTAACACAGGCTCTGCTGATCATAAAAGAATACTTAGACATACCATTTACTTTCTGTTGTCTTCTAGAGTTAAAAGGCCAATGCCATTTCGGACGCTCTCTGGGCCTGACTATTTCTAAAATGCCTCTGAAGATGGTGAGGAGCTGCGCTGCTGGGAAAATCTGCAGGTGTGATTAGAAATGGTTTTGATGTCACTGAAGCACCCTGAGCACATCAAGGTCTACAGCTGTGTGCAGATCCTCTGTGGACCCCACCACATCTCTGGTGCAACCCTACTGAGTATACCTCAAATAGTAATGGCCTCAGGGCTGTCTCAGGTGGCTACAGTTACTGCTGCTGAATTGTAGAAGCTGGGAACCCAGAGAACTAATGGCTATTGGAAACAGCCATAAATAATGTGGGCTGTAAATTGGTGTCCAAAAACCCAAACTCTTCTCTCTTCAGGTAGTGTACTCTGGGGCTAGAGACCATGGCAGTCCCAGGTAGGATTGCTTTCCAATACTCATGCTCATAAGTATGATTTTAAAATTACGATTTGTTAGCTGTATCCTATTTTCTGAATCATTGATTAGTCACCCACACTAGGTAGAGTTTCCTAGAAAGAAAGCATTCTCAAATAAATCTCCTGCACTCAACTCAGCTTCTAGGGCCCCTAAGATGTACACATGACGCATGCACACCCATACTCTAGCCTCTTCTGAAACTGCTACACGTTTGCATCACATAGTTTGGTTCAAGTACAAACTTGTTTTCAGCGAATTAAGTCTGGCTCTTAACTGGTCAGTACGGTGCATCCTTTTCCTTTCCATTAACTCAGTGTTGATGAAAACTTAGAGAAATAAATGTCTCTGGTCTCTGTCCCCCATGATGGCCACATAAACACTCACTTTCTGTCTTAGCTACTGTTCTATTTCTGAGAAGAGAAACCACAACCAAGGCAACTTATAAAGAAAGCATTTAATTGGAGGCTTGCTTGCTGTTTCAGAGGGTGACTCCATGATCATGGTGGGCAGCACTCAGGCAGGCAGGCATGGTCCTGGAGCAGCAGCTGAGAGCCCGCATCTGACCCCCACACATGTGGCAGAAAGAGAATGAGATTGGGCCTGACATAGATGTTTTTAAACCTCAAAGCTCACTCCCAAAGCCACATTTTTTTCAACAGAGCCATGACTCCTAATCCTTCATAAACATTCCCCCAACTGGGAGCCAAACATTCAAATTTATGACCCTATGGGGGCATTCTCATTCAGATGACCATACTGTCCAACTATGATTCAAAGTGAGTAACTTTCATCTCTTCATGGCACATACTTTTCTGCAATTATTCACAAATATAAAATATAAAATTTGGTGTGGACTGTGCTGCAGATGTTCCAGAAGGTTTCACGGCTTCCTGGGCATATGGGTAACCTGTTCTTTCTTTTATTTTCCCCACTTGGAAGCCCTGTTCTGAGGCAGAGCATTGAATTTAGCCTGACTTCAGCATCCAGTACCCAATTCCAGCTGCTTTGACTGAAGCAAGTCAGCATGTTTGACTACACAACTAGAGGCTTGAAAGTGAATTTCTTCATATCTGAATTTGTGAGTTTGAATGTGTGTGTTTGAATGTTATTGTTAAAACAATTCACCCTTTTTTGTGAGAGTTTGAAGACTATTATGCATCAAGGAGCTGAAACAGAGATAAGAACGCAGATGGAGCCGGAGCCTTGTACATAACAGAGACTCCAGTCCTCAGTTGCACGCTCATCATTTATTCTGTGAGTGGGCTATTTATTTTCTGTTATAGCCATCTTGTGGGGGAGGGGAATCTACTGGCATTGGGTAGATTAGAGGGCAAGCAGGCCAGGTACTTTGGTGGCTCTGCCACTTTGAGGATAGTTTTCTTTTAGTAAGTATAACTAGGATTTCAGACAAACCCTAGTAAGGAACACAATCATTTTAACAACCAGGATGGATACTGATGGTCTACAAATGAATGGGGGTGGGGAAGCAGGGGAACAGTTCTAGTTCTGGGTTATGTCATCTTCATTCAGTACTCCTCCTAAGTGCTAAGTGTATCGTGGATGAATCCAGACACCCAAACAGGGGAGATCAATGTGGGCTCAAAGGACCAAGCCATAAACCTGACTTCTATCAGGTTCATTAATTTCCAGCTGATCTCTCCCAACATTTTCTTATATCAACTCTAGCTAACTATTTCCCTAATGTTTTGCAAGAGTCACCTTCTCATTATCACCCCAAATATTAGCATTAAAAAAAAACAAAACCTGCAAACAGCATATTCAGTTGAGGAAGGAGCAGGAAATAGGTAGGTAATTATTTTTTTTATTTTTTTTGAAGGGTGGGATTATAAATACACTACTCACTAGCTCACTAGCATGGCAACTCATGCACTTCTGTTAAGTTATAAACAGTAATCTGACCAGGTTGTTATGGTAATACACACACACACACACACACACACACACACACACACATACACACACAAACAAAGGGGGAAGAGTTCATTGTTAAATTTGAGCTCTAAGTATGTGAATTCTTGAACTTTCTCAGAACTCTGCGGGGCTGCAAGGGACGCCTGCCTACAGCTGTTTGAGCTTCATAATTCCCTGGGAGCTGGAATCAGGAAAGCGATGAATGCTTGAAGGAAAGAGAAGTCTCGCTTTGCCCTCAGGATATCTCCCTCTAACTCCCCACCTATTTTAATATGCAAGGCATGAAGCATTAAATGTTATACCCATGTCATACGCTCATACTTAAGCACTGTGCAATCAAAGTGTAGAATTCTTTTGCCAACATATTTGGACTAAAATATTCTATTAACAAAAATAAAAGGTCAAGACCAGATCTTTACATTTTGCTTCGAATTTTCCACCCAAATAAGTGCAAATAGGGGGACGGACACTCCAGACATTTAACATGGAAATTTCTCAGTTTTCTATTGGAAAATAAAGTCCTCAATAGAAAAATCTCAAGCATATCAAACATCACCTAACTATATATGAATAAAAACCTAAAGCTTCATTTAGTAAAGGAAATAAAAAATCAAACAAAAAAACCACCCACATTTGAGAAGAGAGGACATTATTGTATCTTCCATATAATTTTCATTAAAATATTATCATTGTTCCTTTGTATGAGCATGAAAACACACACACACACACAGACAAAGAGACAGATATGGAGAGAGAGATAGTCAGAGAGAGAGACAGAGAGACAGAGATGGAGAGAGAGACAGAGAGAGACAGAGATGGAGAGAGAGACAGAGAGACAGAGATGGAGAGAGAGACAGAGAAAGAGAAAGAGAGAGAGAAAGAGGGAGGAAGAGAGAGAGAGGGAGAGAGGGAGAGAGGGAGAGAGGGAGAGAGAGAGAGAGCGAGAGAGAGAGAGAGAGAGAGAGAGAGAGAGAGAAAGAGAGAGAGAGAATGCCTCTGCACATGGATGGATGTCAGAGCACAACTGTGCAGATTCAGTTCTCTTTTGACTTTTGTATGGTTTTCGGTGGTAGAACTCAGGTCACCTTTACCCACTGAGCTGTCTCAATGGCCTCCAGATAGCTTGTTTATTGTCACTGTTTTTCACATTACCCCCTGTTCATTTTATCCCAAACATACCTTTAATGATTGCACTAAGGAAGGATGCAAGCCATTGAATGCAATTTCATTTCCAAACAGAGCTCACTCTGTCATTGACAGTCTACCAGTATCCAGTTCTGGAACGCTCTTGCAAATGGCTCTCAAATCTCTATTTCCTGCATCAATAAGAATCCAATTGACTCTAGGGACTGAGAGTTTGCATGAGAATTTGAACAAGGCGACTTCTCCCAGA
Source organism: Myodes glareolus (assembly GCF_982192425.1). Classification (NCBI taxonomy): domain Eukaryota; kingdom Metazoa; phylum Chordata; class Mammalia; order Rodentia; family Cricetidae; genus Myodes; species Myodes glareolus. The sequence continues at coordinate 56,042,967 of NC_142028.1, read as the reverse complement.
GACTTGTCAAGACTGTCTTAAACTGTCAGCAATTCTTTGTGCAATTCTCTGATGGGCCAGATTGTAGATGCACCTCCCTCTATTTCTCTACATATGCATGCTTCCCTCCCTCTCCTGATGCCAACCCATGGCACCTATCTAGCCCAACAAGATGACTACATAGGTTTTGGTGTAAGCACCAGAGTGGCAGGCACTGCTCTGTGTTGGTCGGCTATGTAAACACTTGGCCACTCCTAATTTGCTGTAGAAGACAGGTCTGTTGGATGTGTTTCCTCTAGCTTGCTATGTGCAATTCATTTCGTTCATTCTTGGTTCCCTTACAATGCAGAGCTAATTTGCTATTCAAAGTTCACACCTGTAGTTCCCATTTTTCTGTGTGCACAGCACACTTTCAAACCTAGACATCTGAACAGCAGCCCTCGTATCAGCAACAATCGTAAGCTAAAGCCGAGGACAATAGGAAAACACTTTCTGGCTGCAGAAGATTTATCCACACTCTTGTGTTCTTTTCTTGGCCTCCCTCGCGCTTTGTCTCTTTTCTACACTTGTTGTAAATGAGTACACGAAAGTCAGAATTACATCTTTATGAGGCCCATAGGGCAACTCGATACATGTACACACCACACAACTAGTCATTTAGATAAAATCCTGGTTGATTCGAGTATTGCATAGTGGGAATGAACTGTGACATGACAGAGAAGGTCACATGACAGACAAGGTCACTATCCTGAGTTAATGGTGTGGGGACAGAGAGAAGAGGTAGTAGATTATTACACAAAATGTTCATCTGCACTAAGGTCACTTTAATTGACAGACAAAACAAAGAGCAAGTTTAAATGCTATCGCAAACATTTCCTGCCTCTAAAAGGCTTGGGGGAAGAGAGATCAGCGTATTCTGCTCTCTACCATTCAGAGACTGCTAAGTACCCTGACAGCACCAGATGTGAACTCCAAAGTGAGTGGCATCTGGTCCAGCACATGCGGGAGTAGACTTGGCTCTCAAACGTGCCTCAGAACATCTGCAGGGATCTTGGAGACTTTTAGGACAGGACCGGCAACTGGGGCTCCATAAGCAGGGGCCCTCAGGGACTGCTTCCTCTCCTAGCCTTTATCAAAGCGGTGTCTTCCAAAGCTAGCACTGTGTCCTTGGGACCAGTGTGTGCTACCAGAGTAAAGCTGGAGATCACTGCTAAGTCCCTACCACTGCCACATGTTTCAAGTAAGTAAGCACAGGTTAGAGGCTGTAGAGGCTTGAAACTCTTCTCTTTATTGAAGCAGGGCTTCTTGCTGCACCTAAACCTCACCAATTGCAGCTAAGCTAAGTAGCCAGATGCCTTGGGAAATCCCAGCCTCTGCCTTCTGTGTTCTGGGCTATAGGTGGTTGCCTGGGTTCTGGTCCACATGCCTGTCTGCCAAGTGCTTTATCCACTAAGCCATTTCCCCAACTCTCATTTAGTGTTAAGGGAAATGTATACAATTAATTAATTTGCTGAGGAAACAAGGATCACAAAACTTTTCATATAATGGGCCACAATAAAACAACACCGAAAATGTCATTTGGCATTTTTATTCTTGTGAGTTTCTACTCTTGAGAGTGGAGTCTGTAAATTTATGCGGGGGGTGAATATGAGCAATTACTTCTCCAGGAAGTATTTACTGAGGACAAACTTGTCATGAAAATGGCACTTGGGTAGTCCCTTATGATGGAGATACAAGAACAATTTAACTTTTGATGCTTAAAATACAATTTGGAGTGGGTGGGTAAGATAAACACAGAATAAGGAAGATTCAAAGAAAACATGCAATCATGATTCAAATTAGAGGGACATTGGCAAGTTTGTTGGGGTACATCCCCATACCTTGTTGCCATTCTACCAGTTTTAGAATGAAAAGAGATTAACCAAAGAAGTATTGAAAAGGATCTTGTCCTGGTCAGCTTGGCCCATTAGGAAATCCTCTCATCTGTAATTAGATGACCATTACTGCATGCGCATCTAAAGATTTCTTCACTCAGTACCTTAGGTATTATGAAAACACAGAACATAAAATATTGTAAGAAATTATCTTATAGTTGACCATTTATTTAGGTAATACTGTTATTAATGTTTATTGATTGATTGATTTGTTGATTAATAAACTATTTCTATGATGGGTGTGATCTGCAAGCAATTGAATTATCTGGTTCTTGGCAATGTTGAGGTGGAATTGCTTCTTCCTCATTTGGTGATCTTAGTGATAAAATTTAGTTGATATTATGACTTTTTCTTTTTCAATATATATATATATATATACAAAATACATTTATACATATACAAATGTGTGTGTATATGTGTGTGTGTTTTAGACTGGTCTTGAACTCATTGTGTACCTGAGAATGACCTTGTACTTTTGATACTCTTATTAATACCTCCTTAATGCTGGCATTATAGATGTGAGCCACCATGCTTAGTTTATGCAGTCCTGCTGATTGAATCCAAGGTTTCACATATTCTAGACAAGTCCTCTATCATCTATCCCCAGGCCCTCCCTTTGTAATTTTAATGATAAAATGGTAGTTTCTGAATTTGACTCCACCACAATTTGCAGCTTAGATCACATACATTCCATTCCCCCCCCCTCAAAATTGTCAATCAAGCCAGAGATACTGAGAAGACCACTACCACCCTGTGTGCCTCCCTTTCTCTAAACCAGGGAAGCAGATGAAGCCTGATACCCAGAAGCTCCCAGAGGTCAAGCCGGACTTGACCTCTGATGTTCCCAACAACTCCAGCAAGCGTAGGAACATTTGTTTCACATCACCTGATCACCAGATCTGCCATTTTTGGCAGGTGTGGCTACATCACTTCAAAGAGAAAAACCATTCCTCATCCCCTCCACCAGAGCTAACATCCTTTAAAGTACAGTCGTTGGCTATTGTACAGAACAGACTTCTTCCTTTAATTTATTCACACCATCTGTGACTTTAGCCTTCTCCTGGTAAACTGCATGGTTCTCATGTACAATATGAAAATCAGACACTAGTTATTAAAACCTAATCGGCCTTAGTTATTCACCAATCCTTACTCTGTGTGTCCAGTATATTCAGGCACTATTTCATGTCATTTACTTGAATTCCCTTGCTTAGTTCTTCCTTGGATCCATGAGGGGTATACCTCTTGACTGACATTATTTTGGTGAGGAATGAGGTCCAGAGAGGTAATGGACTTATCAATAGGAGTTCAGCTAGGAACTGGTGGAGCACGGATGAGAAGTAGTCCTGGCCTGTTATTACTATGCTGCAAGGCTGGTAACTTATTAGTATACAGGAGCCAAACACAGGTTGGCCGCCTTGCATAATTTCCCCAACTGCTGTGTAGTTTATGGAATAGTGTAATAAAGGTTAAGGGAACAGGCTCCAGGGGCAGGCTGATTCTTACACACTACTTAATATTCATAAGGCCTTTGGAGAGTCATTTAACCTCTCTCAACTCAGTTTCCTCTTGTTTGGGAAAAATAATGGAATCTTCTTGCTGGGGTGTCGGTGAGAGTGAAACCTGGGGAAAGAGGGCACGTACTTAGGAACGTGTCACGTGCTCAGTAGGTGTCCCTGAGCATTAGCACAGCGAAATCACGGAACATTACTGTTCAGTGAAGTAAGGCTGGGACATGCTGTTGTCATGGGAGGGACTGAGACATCAGTGGGTGAAGACTTGGAAAGGAAGACAGGAGAGAGGACAATTTGATGTACATAAAAGAAGAATTAGAGCCAAAGGCACAGTGTTTAGAAACAGGTGCTGGAAGCGGGGGAACCTGAGTACCGTTTCCAGTCGTGGAACTGTGATGGTTTTGCCCCCCTATCGTAGATTTGCATCTGGATGTAATGCAGACTTTGTCAGAAGGAGGGGGCACAGAACTGCTACCACAGAGGCCTTGGCTGCTGCTCAGCGCACTCAGGCTGTATGTCTCTTGTTTTCTCCTGAATTATTTATCCCGAGCATCTGTGTTACATTATCTTTACGTAACGTCATGGTGGAAATGGGAGAATGCGTGCTCCTTTCTCATTTGTCCACGGACAGCGAATGTGCCCTGCAGCTTCCAGGTGTCTTTTCTGCTTCTCTACACTCACATCTGCAGCTAGCTCCCTGTCGGCTGGAGCACATGCCTTCTTCTGGGGGTGCAGAGTGAAGCCAGCCTCCAGCCGGCTCAGGGATGACAGACAGCCCTTGATTTGTTCTGCTTAAAGATAAGCGCAGTTACTTCTGCCAAGGGCTCAGCAACTCACCAACCCTGATTGCCTAAGCGACCTACATTGGAACTGGTGGTTTTCGGACGCCAACACTCAAATGTCCTCTGCATGGGAGTGGGAATCCCAGCCCAGGTCAAACTGGAAACGCCTTGGATACTTCTAGCATTCGGATAGCTATTTCAGGAGACTTTTTAGATTAGAGTTTCTACAACAAACCCCGAAACTGCAATAACAGTTCAACAATGTACTGATCAGCTGTTTAATACTTATTAGAAACCAAATTATATACTTCACATTAACTCACATAAACTGAATCATAACCTTAAAAGACATTTTCTTATCTTCATTTTAAACAAGTTGGAGAAAATTAAGTTCTGGCCAGTTAAGCAACCTATCCAATTCACCACAGAGTGAGTAAATACAAGAGCTCAGATTCAATCTCAAAATTTCTCTGCTGCTTTCTTTCTTTCAGCATATGTGCATTTACATGGTTTGCACGAGGGGTGCACATACATGGGTCGGGGGAGCTTATTCGGCTTATAGTTCCACATCACTGTTTACCATTAATCATTACTTGATTAGAGTCAAGGCAGGAACTCTAATAAGTCAGGAGACTGGAGGCAGGAGCTGATGCAGAGGCCATGGAGGGATGCTGCTTAGTCAGTTGGATTTTTATATCTGTTAAGGATAAAAGGGTTAGGTGGATCTCTTATACAGAAAATAATTAAACAAGGATCAAGAGCCAGTTCAGTCTTAGGGAATCCATTAAGTGTTAACTTTACATAAACATCAGGGTCTGGAGATAGGCAATGTCATGGTTCAGCGTCAAGAGTGGTGGTAAAGACGGCAGTAGTAAATATCTGTAAATGAGAATCCGGTAAGGTCTAAGCATGGTGCTAAGATCTTTGCAGGTACTGACTTAGCTAACCCTAACCACCATATAAAGAAGTGACTATTTGTGTCACTATGCTCAGTCCTAGAACATGGAGAATTTAAATATCTTGTTCAAGGTCCAAGAGTTATCTGCCAGTCGAAGTGGGATTTTAGCCATGGAATATTAACCTCAGAGTCTATACTCTTATTTTTTAAACAAGCATTTCTCCAAGCTTACAAACCCCAGGGTCTCAGGCTTCTCTTCCTTTGACTTCAAAGAAGTCATACTTCACTTTCTTTCTGCCATTTGAATGGATCTCATTCCATCAGAGTCAAAGGCCTAAGTTTGTGGTTCACCATATTGGCCAAGACCCTCCACCAGTCTCTCTTGTTGAAAGTGTATAAGGAATATGTAAAAATGGGTATATTGAGAGTTCTAGTTTGGGGTGTTTTCACTATGGGATAAATTTGAGTCTGAAAATTGGAAATTCTGGTCCACACAGATATCCACAGCTCTTGAAGCTGGGTGATGTGGGAGTGTCCTCTGTGTGCTGTGATTACCATTAATAAATAAAGAAACTGCCTTGTCTGTTGATAGGGCAGAACTTAGGTTGGTGGTGAAAACTAAATGGAATGCTGGGAAGAAGAGGGCAGAGTCAGAGAGACTCCATGGAGCCGCCATTTGGCAGACATGCCAAATCTTTGCCACATGGCGATATACAGATTAATAGAAATGGGTTAAATTAATATGAGTTAGCCAATAAGAAGCTAGAGCTAATGGGCCAAGCAGTGTTTTAATTAATATAGCTTCTGTGTGGTTTATTTTGGTTCTGGGTGGTCGGGACGAACAAGCCACTCTCCTCCTACAAATTGGCACCCACGTGACCAACTAAGTCCATGTGAAACATGAGAGGGCTTAAAAAGGAATTCTAGACATACAAATACAGAGTTTAACACAACCTCTTGCTGTTTGCTAGCGGTGTGCCGCAGCTCCTTTAAGAGAGGTCTTACCGATTCGGTGGTAGCAGCCCACACGGTTTCAAATGCAGCTTCCCAGCTGTGGGCTGTGGTGCTAGCAGGACCTCTGGCTCTTTCTGGAGATGGAACATTTGGATGGATGAACAAGCGGTTCTCCTTCTACAGCTGAGTCTTCTGGAGAGCAAAATCTTCAAAATAAGTGGATTTGTATAGCAAAGTTCAGTTCATCATATCTACAAAATAAGTGGATTTATACAGTAAGGTTCACCACAACAAGCACAATGTGAGAACTGTGCTTCAGCAGAAAACATAACCATATAAAACAAGGTTTTATTGATAGAGAGGTATGGATTAAAACTGACAAGATTTTTGTTAGCATGACATTCTTTCAGATGCTAAGCCTATATCATTATATTAAAAAGAAATATTTTCTTTCTATCATAGTAGCTTGCTATCCTGGAGGCTCTTGGGACATAATATGCAGAAGCAAAAGTTCAAGTGTTCGGCATCCTGAGGACTCTGTAGAAACCTCTGATAGACCGACACTCTGTGATGATCAGAAGCTTACAGCTGTAGGCCATTTACAGCTATCTATAGGGACATTCTGGGGTTTATAACACAGAGTGTGTACCAGGACTTACTTCTGGGAAAGTTGCAGAATGACCTGAGATCTCATTCCCTTGGGCCACTGAAAGCCTGAAATTCAACTCAATGGCATGCTCCTTGTGGTATTTTGAAAGAAAATGGCCCTGAAGGGAGTGGCACTATTAGGAAGTATGGCCTTGTTGGAGGAAGTGTGTCACTGTTGGGGTGGGCTTTGAGGTCTCTTTTGCTCAAGTTTTCCCCAATATTGACAGTCAGTCGACTTCTTTTGGCTTGCAAGATGTAGGAATCTCAGTTCCAGCACCACATCTTCCTGCATGCTGCCTTGCTCCCTGCTTCGATGATTGGATGGAACCTCTGAAACTGTAAGTCAGCCACCCCAATTAAATGTTTTATTTTATAAGAGTTTCGGTGGTCGTGGTGTCCCTTATTTAGAAACCATAAATAAGACACTGCTCGAATTTCACTAGTTGCACGATCCTGCCTATAATGTCAGGTGACTTGTAGTCCCTAACAAGGCTGGTTGGCCTTTGGAGGTGTATGGCAAAGGAAGAGTAGTGTTCCATTTGGCAAGTTGTAAATGTGGACACTTTTTTTCTATTTTATTCTTTTGTTGTTTGTTTTAATTTTGCTGATTGACAGTCAATACCTTTGTTCTTCTGTTCCAGAAACCTGAACAAATGTTGACATCATCCATCTACCAATGCTGTATTATCATATACTTATTTAGCATCTTATTAAATGTTTGGGCATGGGAATAAACCATCTACAATGACTAGATATCTAAACTTATGATATGAATTCTACTTGTCATTAACAGACTACTTCACTATCTTTGATCTTATACCTTCCTGTAATGTTAAATTGGGTGGAGAATAAATATGCAATGATATTCACTGTGTTCTCCTTGCTTCCACAGACTAGCATAGACTTCAGAATCATTTTATGAATTGAAAACTATGATTCTGATGTAATCCCTCCTATTATGATAGAAAGATGTATCTATCTTGTAAAAGATTGATGATGCATGATATAAGATTTAAGCAATCATGATTGACCTAAAGATTAAGAAAAACTAATAAGGATCTTACACTTGGATGAACAGTGTTCTGAACCTGGTACTCTCATCTTAGTGGTATCACATATCAAAAACTGTAAAAAAAAAAAGTGTGTTTTCTGTTGTTTGGGATCCAGTTTCCAAGACCTTTTATATAATTCCCATCAAATTTACTTAGACACTCTTATGCTGCCACAGACATAGGACACAGATGCTGCTACAGAGGGTAGGGAGGTTCTGAGCACTAGAAATGCTTGGGATGGAGTCTGATAGGACAACTTTATAATTTCCTTTCTCAGATTATAAGAAATGATTGGGTCTTTCTATAATAAAGTCATTTTCCAACCCGTGTGATTACTCATTTTCTTGATTGTCTTGGGTCTCCAATTTCTAGCCTAGAGATACCTGCAAATTAGTGTAGAGTTCATACCACTGTAGAGCTGAGGAATATTTTTTAAAATTAATTTATTTATTAAAAATTTCCACCTACTCCCCTCCTCCCATTTCCCTCCCATTTCTCTCCCACTCCCCCCACTCCCCATCCCCCTCCCTCTCCAGTCCTAGGAGAAGTCAAGGTGCCCTGCCCTGTGGGAAGTCCAAGGCCTTCCCCCTTCCATCCAGGTCTAGGAAGGTATGCATCCAAACAGACTAGGCTCCCCAAAAGCCAGCACATGCAGTAGAATCAACACCCAGTGCCATTATCATTGGCTTCTCAGTCAGCCCTCATTGTCAGCCACATTCAGAGAGTCCAGTTTGATCACATGCTTTTTCAGTCCCAGTCCAGCTGGCCTTGGTGAGCTCCCATTAGATCAGTAACATCATCTCAGTGGGTGGACACATGCCTTGCAGTCCTGACTTCCTTGCTCATGTTTTCCCTCCTTCTGCTCTTCTTCTGGACCACAGAACCTTCATCTGGGGATGGATGGAGATAGAGACAGAGACAATGTGGACTGGAGCACTGGACTGAGCTCCCAAGGTCAAGATGGAGGGCCTTGGACTTCCCACAGGGCAGGGCACCCTGACCGCTTTTAGGACTGGAGAGGAAGGGGGAGGGGAGAGAGGGAATGGGAGGAAAATGGAAGGAGGGAAGGTGGTGGAAATTTTTAATAAAAAAGGGGGGGAGGTGCTGTGGGACAATGGTCTGTACCCAGTTACTTATATTTTAAATAAATGCTGATTGGCCAGCAGCTAGGCAGAAAGTATAGGTGCAGTGACCATGCAGGAAGTAGAGGCGGGGCAATGAGAATTCTGGGAAGAGGGAAGTTTGATTCTGCAGTCCTGATCCAGTCACAGAGCAAGCAAGATGTGACTGCCTCACCTAAAAAGGTACCAAGCCACGTGGCTAACTCAATAATGATGGGCTAATAAAGTTATAAGAGTTAGTAAGAAGCCTGAGCTACTGGGCCAATCAGTTTTAGATTAATAGACCTTTGTGTGATTTGTTTGGAGCTTAATGATTGTGGGAACTGGGCAGGACAGAAAACTCAGACAACACATATTAATTTCAAATATTCATGCTTATCAGTCTGTGTTACAAACACCACATATAGACGAGATCACTGATGTTCTACATCAGCAACAACATAGAAGGTATGCCTAGCACAGCAAAGATTACTGCTCTTTATAAATGTAGGGCAAGATGATTTAGTTAGTTGTAAGAAAATAGACACATTTTTAGTTATAATTTATAATTATAATTAGTAGTTTCCACTTTAATTTTAACAACTACATCTGGTTAAGTAAGGAAAATAACTTTTTATGAAAAATTAATGACTGTAAATTCAGTTTTTATCATTGAATTTAACTTGCATTCTTGATGAAATATATTAAAACCTTGAGCACATTGAAGACTATTGGATATCATTTTAAAAATCGACCAGTTTATTACTGTCAATATAATATAAAATAAGAAAAATTATAGCCATAATAATGGAATTAGTAATTTCCATAAACAAAGGCTAGAAAAACAATTTGTTATTGAAAGTATGTAACAACAGAAGAATTTTTATTATATTATTGCTTATCTAAATGTCACTATTGTAATACACATAATAGAAGTTAAAAATTAAATTCAGTTAACTTTGATATGACAACCATATAGGGAAAATGCCTTTACATACACTTTTTATTTTACATAATGAAAATATGTTTGTCAAAGTAGGAATTAACTCTTTTTATTTAGTAGTTTGTTAGAAAAATTTGTGTCTTTTAAAGTTAGACCTGTGTGGCATTCTATCCATTCTTTTGTCTTGGTCTCATAGATGTCAGAGTAAAATGTAAGGAAAGAGGAATTCTTGCCAAGGTTGCAGTTCATGGTGTGTGTCTCTTGAGCAGAGTATAGCCTCGATGTAGAACAAGTATCTCCAGTGTAGTTTTCTACATTTTATTCACTAAACTTTCTCTTAACATGAATACTCTATTATGTTATCTTTGCATGCTTATGTGCATGTGTGTTCATGTTTGTATGTATGTGGGAACATGTGCAAGAGCAGGTATACATGCACATGTGTGTGCTGTGCATGTAGAAACCAGAGGTTGATATTAGATATCTCCTATAATCACTTTCCACTTTACATAGTCATGGTCTCTCACTTGAACCCTTGGAGCTCTCCAGTTCTGGCAAGTTTAAGACAACTTGCTGTGGGTGTTTCCCATCTCCAGTTCCCGAGTGCTGGGATTGCAGGTTGGTTGTCATGCCTGTCTGACATTTATGTGGGTACTGGGCATCTGAACTCAAGGCCCCATGCTGACAGACAGATACTCTGTTCACATCTTCCATCTCAAAAGCACTTTATTTCTCTCTCTCTCTCTCTCTCTCTCTCTCTCTCTCTCTCTCTCTCTCTCTGACTGTCTCAACAGCTAAGACTTCGTTGGCATTGATTCACTTTTCCATTGACCTAGACACAATGGAAGTATTTGGGGTTTGGGAAACTTCAAATTCATTTCTTCATATGCCACCTGTGAACATGGCTTGCACCTCTGTCCTGGGTCTTGCACACCCCCCCCCACTCCGCTTCCCTCATTGCCAGCTCTGTTGCTGACTCTCCAAATCAACCAGTCTCTGTCTCTTGTCAGAGCCTCTTCTCCTTAATTTCCCCTTTGCACTTCTGCCTCCTCCAACATCAAAATGCTCCTCTATTTTCCAGCTCTCCTGGGTGTTTTCTCTGCCTGGCACGAAGGCTTCCTGACACCCTGAATGATCTCATTATGTCTCTTGCCTTGGCAAAGGGCAAGGTAGGAGCAGCAGGGAGACTCCAAGCTTGTCATTCAGTGGAAAGATACTGGTTATAATAGACTTAGGAAATTAAGTACCCAGAGGTTTAAAAAAAGGCAGCCCATGCACTTGTTTCTTTCACATGAAAGTTGGAGATGAATGAGCATTGTGTTCAGGGTATGGAGAATTCCCACTATGCATAGGTCCTTATTCTGTTACTGGGGTTACTATGTTAAGTGGTTTGTAATTACACACACACACACAGGACTATTTCTGTGTAGATTCCTGCTTCCCTCTGAAGCAATTTATCCTGCACTCTTTTTAAGCAAGCAAACAACTTTTCTATTGTTTTGTGCTAAGAAATTTTGAATGTCCTACTAAGAAAATGGAAGGAGGTAACTCTGCCTCCTCCCGTTGTTGGTAAAAGCTTGAGCTAATGAGACTATGGACTCTAAATACCCAGAAATGGGGAGAAAAGAGAGGAATTTTTTTCCTCTTAAATGGAGAAGTAGATGGATGTTCATGCTCCCATGAGCACTGAGGACAATGTCCTTCTTCAGAGATGTTTCTTACAGATAAATCCAGGGACTTCAGAGCCTGACTATTTTGTATGTTTAAGAATCTGAAATACTAGCATTGTAAGTGGAGTTCACTTGCCGAACCTGCACAAGATCCTGGTGTCTCTCCCTAGGGTGTCCAAATAGTAGTCCCACACAGGATAACACAGTTATTTCTTCAACAGATGTGTGTGTAGACACTGCATATTAGTTAAAAAAAAACCTTCATATATCAAAGCCAACAAACCAAGTGTTTTGGCACATGGTGAGGATTCAGGGCACCCCACTAATGATGACTGGGAGTTCATCTGCAGAGGGTTCAGGGGAATGACAGCTCCTGACTGCATACCAGATCTATCTAAGACTGACAACTTCAGAATAGTTTCTGAATCACTGAAAATTTGTGAAAAGAAGAAGAAGAAGAAGAAGGAGAAGGAGAAGGAGAAGGAGAAGGAGAAGGAGAAGGAGAAGGAGAAGGAGAAGGAGAAGGAGAAGGAGAAGGAGAAGGAGAAGGAGAAGGAGAAGGAGAAGGAGAAGGAGAAGGAGAAGGAGAAGGAGAAGGAGAAGGAGAAGAAGAAGAAGAAGAAGAAGAAGAAGAAGAAGAAGAAGAAGAAGAAGAAGAAGAAGAAGAAGAAGAAGAAGAAGAAGAAGAAGAAGAACTAGTGTTGGAGAGAGTAGTTCTGTGTATACTTCACCAAACTTTCCAATTGCTCTAATCTACTACTGCTAAGAAATTGTCAGGCTAGGAAACCTAGGCAGGCACATTGCTATCTAACAAGCCCCAACTTTACTTGTATTTCTGTAGCTCTTCCTCCATTTCCTCTTCTGCTCAGGATACAGTCCAGGCACTATCTTGCACCTAGCTATCACATTTCCCTAGGCTCCTCTGTGACAGACAGTGTCTTAGTTCTTCCCTAGTCTTGACAGCTCAGATTTGGAGAAATTTCCCTCAGTTTATGTTTTCTCCTGGTTTCCACCAGGTTAGACAGGTTTGGGGAGCAAATATCACTGAGGAAAGGGTTCTTCTCACTGAATGGTGGCATAGATCTTACACTGTGCCTCGTGTTCACAAATGTACATGTGTGTGCATGTGTGTATATGCATGTGTGCATGTGGGGGGTAGCATTTATGCTTATGTATGTGGAGGCTGAGGTCAGTGCCAGATATTTTTCTCAGTTTCTTTCTACATTGTTTTTGAGACAAGGTCTCTTCCCTGAAGTTGGAGCTCTCCAATTCAGCTAGCCTGGCTGAACAGCAAGTGCCAAGGATCCCCCTGGTTTTGCCCTCCCCAGTGCTCAGGTTGTAATTGAATGCTACCAAGTCTAACTTTTCTGTGTGTTCTGGGGATAAAAGTCAGTTCCTTGTGCTTGCACTGTCCAGCCCTACATCAGCTATTCTTGCACAGTAACACAAGCAGGTTGGGATTCATGCTTGCTCTGCTTACACTCAAGGGTTTGCCCTGCTGCTGCCCGAGAGAATCATTACTCTACTCACTTTGGTTCAGGGAACTTCTACAGCTCTGGTGATTCTTCCTGGCTTTCATCAAGATTCCTAACTTATCTTCTTGTGTGTTCCACTATGATCTGGGGACTGTTTAGATAAGGATCTATTTAATACTCAAATTCTATTGAAATTTGATAGAAATCCTTGCTTTCTACATTATTCAAGGCAAATGAAATGAGCTTTATTTGAATTCTCATAAAAAAAAACGCAACTACATAAATCCAAGCTGTACAATGTATCAGGAGTTCAAATATTCTTTTCTTCCACTGTGGTTCCTAGAAGACGGGGCCTCAAGCGAAAGGACATATCTAGATCAGGTTTTACTAGTGTGGAATATATTTAAAATTTATGATAAGTACAAGAAGGAAAGTTACCAAGGCTATTAAAAACAATTATTCCTTACCTCATTCTCATCACAAGTTCCAGCCTTTGGCATCACCCAAGTCACCATGCAGGCATTAATCAAAATGTTTCCTCCAGCCTAGCTGGAAAATTTGACCCATGGATAGTGATTGATGGTTTTTCTTAGAAATTAGATGGCTGTCCCCCAGAGAAGCTGAGCAGGGCAGATAGTGTTTGCCAGGCTGAGCATCTCTTCAGCAGCAGGTGCACAGCTGCTCTGGCAGGAAGACACTCTGCCATTCTTTGTCAGAATGACTTACTCCTAGGAGAAAGCTCCCGTGTACTCACTAATTTCTCTCTCCTTGGAAATCCAGGAATCCAGAAACTTTATTGGAACACTTACTTTAAAATACTATTATTTCAATTTAAAATATTTATGTTTTTAATTATACCAATGAAAGTATGTGAACATGAATGGTATAGGCAGAAGTGGGCATCAGGGAGGTATAGGTGGTTGAGAGTTGTCCATTATACATGGTGGAAACCAAACTTAGGTCTTCTGCAAGGACAGTTTGTGGTCTTACCTGCTAAGCCAATTCTCCAGCCCCCAATATTATTATTATTAGTTCAAATAGATGTTTTCTACCAAGAATATATCCTTCATGAAATAGGTAAATGAATTAAAGAGACAGTTCTCAAAAGAAGTATAAATACCCATAAATATAAGGGGAAAATTCTTTGACATCCTCAGTCAGCAGGGTAAATGCTCAGCCAAACTACACTGAGACACATTTCAACCTAGTCTGAAAGATCAACATCAAGAAAACAAACAAAAATAAGTGTTACAAGGATGTGGAAAAAGAAGGATCATTTAATCGACAGTAGAAATAGAAATAGATGCAATTTTTCTTCACTTATGGTCTGGCTGGACATACTTGTCTTCTACATGGAATAAAAAGACTTTCCTGATCTTACCACTATCCATCCATCCACATGTCAACCCACCCATCACTCCACCCATCCATTCACCCATCCACCCATGCATACATTCATTCACCCACCCACTGATCCATCCATTTATCCATCCATCCACCCACCCACCAATCCATCCATCCACCCACCCACCCATTCACTCATCCACCCACCCACCTATCCATCCATCCATCCATCCATCCATCCATCCATCCATCCATCTATCTACCCACCCATTCACTCATCCATCCATCCATTTACCCATCCATACAGCCACCCATCCACCCATCTATTCATTCATCCATACACCCACCCATCCATCCATCCATCCATCCATCTATCCATCCATCCATTCATCCATCCATCCACCTATCAATCTATCCACATGTCCATTCACCCATCCACTCATCCACCTACCCATCTATCCATCCATCTTGATCCTGCTACCATGTTGAACTCTTAAACCCTGGAACTGTAAGCTAAAATAAACTCTTTCTTCCTTAATTTGCTTTGATCACGATATTTTATCATAGCAACAGAAAAAATGACTAATACTTATGTTTAATCTCATCTCGGTACCTGCTTCTACCAGGACCTGGCTAGAACCAAACACCAATTCCTTATATTTATACACATCACATATATGTCTGCACATTCACATTTGACTCATTTTCAGCTGTAACCTACAACAATTTCTTGAGTAGTGTACATCTGTAAACACATGATACTCAGATTTTATGCAGCATGTTCCAAGATCCCTCTAAAATGTACATGCCCATGTGTAACTGTTTAGACGGCATCTTTATGTGATGTCTCCATATTTAATATCTCATATCAAGCTACCACTTCTATTGCTTATTCTGCTTCAGCCATACTGGTTTTCTGCTGTTTCTCAAAATGTCAGAAATGCCTCTAGATTAGGGGATTTTCATGACCTCTTCCCACTGTCTGGATGTTCTTTACCTGACATTGTCATGACTTGGTTCTCTCCTTTAATCCCATCTCTGTTTCAAACTAGTTCTTCCAGGAAACTTCCCCTACACTAACCACGCTTCTTCTAAGAGACTCAACTATGAAACACGCTCTGCTCCTACCAGGTTCTGTTTCCTTCATGGTACTTACCACTAACTGACTTTTTTCCCAACCTTAAGTGAACGCATTAAAGAAGAAGAAATGAAGAATAATATCAAAACTGAATGCTGATAATTTATCATAGGGCTAATTTAGCCAATTTAGGATTTATAGTAGATCTGCTTGTTCTGAGTAAAAACTGGGGTTTGGGAAACTCTGAGGACATTTCCTGTCTATGCCTCATCACTAAAAGGATCAGAACAGAGGTACTGCCAAGATGGGTTATTGTACAGCATATGACACTTACTGAAATACAAGGAATGGAATTGATGACAAAACCTCAAAAGTCAGGGCTAACATGCTACACAAGGTTGTAAGACATCCTGCACAAACATTATTTAAATTTATTTTCCGTAGAAGCTAGGTTCTGTTGGTAAATCTTGAGGGTTCCAGGGCAATGAACTATGCCATGCCCCTGACATTCTTCTCAGAACCTGTGTCCATAATAGACACATAAAATACTTAGAAGTATTCCTATGCTTTGACATATTGATTTACCCATGGATAAAAGTTTTGCTTAGGTAAGGAAAACTATGTAAATGAGTGTTCTTTAGTCAAAGATTGAAAACTGTTTACCAATAAAGGACTAACTAAATACATTATAGTATATAAAACAAGAGAATTTACTACAGCTAATAAGAATTATGTAGATTTAAACTTTCTAATATAGCAACACGGGTATGGTTTATTACATAAAATAGATATTATACTTTTGAAGTACGTGCTCCCAACACACACACACACACACACACACACACACACACACACACATGTATATATGCATATGTATACAGACATAATTATTTATACATAAATACAGAAGAAAAGTCAAAAAGAATATTGTTTTGACTATTAATAGGCTTTCAAATGTGGAAGTTATGAGTCATTCATAATGTTCTCTTTTCATTTTCTGTGTTTTGTAAGTATTTTATAATAATAAGATGATTTTTAATAAGAAGACAAGACTATATAGAACGTTCAGAAGTCATTGAATTTTTTTAGTCAAAGCAAGACATCCATTTTACAGAAGAGTGCACTAAGCCCCAGAAGAGATGCTGACCTGTTAGAGATGCAGATTAAAGACACTTTCTCTGACTTCAACAGCCCAGTGGGAGCTTAATGAGTGTGTTGATTGATGTGATTGGTTAGAATTGATGTGGTGGAGTCTTAGGGTGACCTCATTCCAATGTCGATTCATGATAGACAGCTCACAGTGGGAACAGAAAATGTTCAGCTCCCCCTCTGTACCAATTACACAAGCCCCTGCTTTCCATCGATTGGGACATACCCCCGCCCCACCAGATCACAAAGAAGCTGATAGAAATGGCCCACAGACATCCCTCTATGGGAATATAATAAGCTACATCTTTACAACCACTGTCTAATTGCTAGTGTTCACTGAGTGTGAATGTTTATTCACCCTAAAACTTACCTTACTTAGATCTTTTGAATTATTTTATATGAAATATATTTTGATAGAAGGGCCAGAGCTGCAGTTAATGATAAAAAATGTTCTAGAGCTAAATGTTGTCATTCTAATATCATCATAGTTGGTTTATGTTATACCAAGTGCTGTTGAGAAAATGTACTGATGACAAACAAGGTAAAAACTACTTTTTAAGGAGTCCATGAGTCTCAGACGCTGTGCCCACTAAGTTTGCAAAGCACTTTTCTCATCTCTGGATGACAAGCTGGGGAAAGTGGAGTGGGTGGAGGGGTAAAACAAGACTTGATACTCCTTAATTGCTAAATGGCCATTAAAATGTAAATCTGAAATAGATCAGAATGCGGGCACCCCTGTCTGTCTTCCCAGTTCAGCAGCTCACCCAGTTATGACAGGCATCAGTGAAGTCCTCTGTCATCTCGACCAAAGATAGAAAGTCATACAACTCTGTATGTTCTTATCAAAGAATCAGCAGAGACCCACAGACGTCCTGCCTCCGTCATACCTTCAGCAGGATAGGACATGAGCAGAGCTGTGCACTCATGAAAAGGAAAAGTCTAAGACTGTGGGAGGAATGAAACCTTGCCAATAGTTTATTGCTTGCAAAACTATTACTTGGAGAGGGAAGGTTTTATATTTAATAGGTAAATCAGAGTCAACCCAGGAGGTGTGTGACAGGAGACATTTAATTTCCCCCTCAGTGGGACATCTTATCCAATAGATGGTGGCTTAGTTGATGCTTTACCCGCCGCCTTCTGCAGGAAAGTGGTGTGAACTCTAAATTGATTGCATCTGTATCCAGAACTCTGAACTCAGCTGTTCTGAGTTTGTTTTTCTTTTCCTCTTTTCTTCCTTTCTTTTTTTCTTTTAACCTTCTGCAGAACAAGCTATCTCCTCGGGGGTATGACTCACATGTATCTGCCCTTTGCCTTCCAGGACATTATCTAACTAGCACAGAACATTCCAGTGCAAAACTGTTGGACTGAAAATATGGTTCAAATGGTTTTGCTCTCTGAAGATCATTTAAAATTGCTCAGTATGTATAAGTGTCTCAAATACATGCTGTCATGATTTATACAGGCATGCAGACACACATGAGTGACAGGACTGAATACAAAGTATTCTAATTGTCTCTCAAGCAGCCTTCTTACATACTTTATAATATAGTTCTTTAATCTTTCATAGGAATATAATTACACAACTATGCAACAGAAAGATCCTTGGAAATGCAGACAGAAATCCAAGTCCTTGTCTGGGCTCCAATTCTAAGTAACTGTGTAGTCTACCACCGTACCCCCACCCTGAGGACATCTGATAGGACTGTGAAGACTGTAATCCTTTCCCCACCCCTTCTTCTCCCTTTCCTTTCTTCATTCCTCCTTCCCTTCCTCCTTTCCTTTCGAATGAATACAGAGCCCATTTGGTAAAATAATTCCAACACAGAAGAACAGTCATGTAAAAATTCTATTTGCCCATGCCTGGGAAGTGATAAGCTGTCCTGGGTTCAATATCTGGTTCTGAAGGGAGGGAGTTGCCAAAAAGGAATAGCAACAGGGAGAGAGATAAGCAAGGAAGAGAAACCTCAGCCCCAGTTTGTTCTGAGGCTTAGATGCTGCCTGTATGTTACTGTTCCGGATCCTAGCCCGGAAAAGCAAGACATAGCCATTGGGTTTCCTTGGCAATACGTTCTCTTCATCACACCTTGCTATGCTTTGATTCCTACTGTGACAACAAATCTTGGTTTTCAGTTTGACCAAATCTGGAATGAATTAAAACACAAGCCACTGGTCAGTCACTCCTGTGAGAGATTTGTTTCTTGATCTGATTATTTAAAATAGGACGACTCTCTCTAAAAGTGAGCTGCACCTTCTGGTGGCAGTCCCATTAAAAAAGACGTGGAAGAAGAAGACTTTGTCTTCTGCCTGTTTGTCCTCACTCTAAATGGCAGCAAGTTCACCTATCCTGCTGCTGCATTCCTTCACCAGTGTTAGAACCAACTTCTTTGGACTTTTAACATAGATGGAAGATCAGCTGCTTGCTAGTAATCCTGTGGTTCTTATTTTCTAGATGGGAAGGAATGAGATGTCTAGTTGCGGGGACTGAGCAGCTATCAGTGTGAAACAGCCATTGTTGGACTGCTCCTGCAAGCCAACCTAATTTTTATATATATATATATATATATATATATATATATATATATATATATTCATATATCCACATAATACATATGTTCACTCTGTCAGTTCTCTTCCTTTAGCAAACCATGACTAATACACTACTGGTTTAGGGCATTATTTATGAAAGTATGAAGAATTAGTATATTGAATATGAAAGTACTTGATAACCAGTTGAGTGAAACAAAGCAGGCATAGAACCATAAATGTGCCTGCTCATATTTACCTTCCTTTCTTTGTGCACTTTCAGCATGGACATGTTATTATCTAATAAAGTAAATTTGACCTTAAAAGAATAATGATAATTACCGATTGGGCATGATGGGGCATGCCTTTAATCCTGGAATCCAGGAGGCAGAACCAGGCAAATCTCTGAGTTAAAGGCCAGCCTAGTTTACTAGGTGAGTTTCAGGCAAGCTGGGGCAACAGAGTAAGATTCTGACTAAAAGATAATTATTCGCAAATCTCTCTATTTTTAAATATCCCTGTATCTTCTAAGGATAAAGAAGGACTCTCCCCCTTTACCACCAAAAAGCTATCCTAAGTGGTCCTAGATGAGAAAATTAAATTATTAAACCATAGGGTGGAATCCAGCTGTGCTTCAGCTCAACATCTGACAGGAACTACAAATTTTCTATAATCTAGAGTTTCTATTATCTTCTTTGCTTACACTGGGCTAGAAAAATTAATAATTAAACAATCTGCAGGATAAATTCATGGGTCTGCTTTACAAAGCCACAGAGTGGTATGTCAGTGTGATGAGACTATTGCCATTACAAGAGATCCTCGCTTTGCAAATGACCATTCATTACACCCATAGGAATAGTGTTCTAAAGAAATCAACACCAGCTTCTAAAACCACTTAATTATTCAGGAAACTCCTTAATTAGGGCACTTAAAAACCTTAAACCACCATGAAAATGAGTTCTATTTTAGCCTCAGAGAACTCCTAATATTTGTTCACAACTCCTTCTTTCAGCTGTTTCCTGTATTCCTAGGATTATGAAACTGATCCCTACACGACTGCGGTCATTATTACTATAGTCCCATCAGCTTACTGAACATTTCCCATACAATTGTGTGTGGAGGAGGCTAAGGAGACAGCCCAGACATCACAGTGCTTGCTTTGCAAGCGTGAGGACCTGAAATAGATCATCGGACCTCATGGTTTTTTGTTTTGTTTTGTTTTTTTTATGTTCTGTTTTTGAGACAGGGTTTCTCTGTGTGTCCTTGGAGCCTGTCCTGAAACTCACTCTGTAGACCAGGCTGGCCTCAAATGCACAGCCTGATTCTCAGATGCCATCTGCCTACATCTGCCTCCCGAGTACTGGGATTAAAGGTGTGCACTACCACTGTTAGCAAGACTCCATGTTTTTTAAAAAAGAGCCAAGTGTAGTGATACACACTTGTCATCTCAGTACTCCAGAGGAGAGGTAAGATGAAGGATCCCTGAGACTTTCTGGTTATTTGAACCTACTTGCTAAGACAGGTCACTAAGAGGCTCTGTCTCAAAACACAAGGTAGATGACACCTGAGAAATGACACCAGAGATTGTCCTCTACTGGAATATGCACGTGCACCTTAACATATATGCACCCCAACACACACATATATGCAAGAATAAGTAAGTAAATAACAGGTAACGGCAAGAACCAAGTGGATGAGCTATTTAGAGTAGCATCAATGGATTATGTAGTTTGCATATTAGTTGGAAATTGTTTGACCTCCTTGCTCATATTCTCACTCCTTCTACTCTTCAACTGGACCATGGGAGCTCAGTCCAGTACTCTCATGTGGGTCTCTGCCTCTGTTTCCATCTGTTGTTAGACGAAGTTTCTATGGTGATATTTAAGACAATCATCAGTCTGACTACAGGGAAAGGCCAGTTCAGTCACCCTCTTCTCTATTGCTTAGAGTCTTAGATGGAATCATCTTTGTGGATTCCTGGGAATTTTTCTAAAGCCTGGTTTCTTGCTAACCCCATAATGACTCCCTCAGTCAAGATATCTCTTTCTTTGCTCTCATATTTGTCCTTTTTCCATCTCGACTACCCCATTCCCTCAAGTTCTCCTCAACCCTTCCCTTCTCCCCTTCCTTCTACCCCTCCCTGCCCTGATGCTTCCAATTTTGTCAGGTGATCTTATCTGTTTCCAATTCCCAGGTGTGTGTGTGTGTGTGTGTGTGTGTGTGTGTGTGTGTGTGTATGTGTGTGTGTGTGTGTGTGTATGTGTGTGTGTGTGTGTGTGTGTGTCTTTGGGTTCACCTTATTACTTAGCTTCTCTTGGATCATAAACTATAGACTCAATGTTCTTTGTTTTTGTTTATGGATAGAATCTACTTATGACTGAGTACATACAAAATTCATTTTTGGGGGGTCTAGGTTACTTTACTCAGGATACTGGAGGTCAAGACCATGAGGGGTTCACCCACTGAGACAGTTTGCCTGAGCTAATCGGAGCTCACCAACTTCAACTGGACTGGGAATGAACGAGCATGGAATCAAACTAGTCCCTCTGAATGTAGTTGACAGTTAGGGCAGACTGAGGGGCCAATGACATCAACACTGGGATTTGTCTCTACTGCAAGTACTGGCTTTTTGGGATCCTATTCTCTTTGGATGTATACCTTGTTCAACCTAAATGTAGTAGGAAGGGCCTTGGACTTGCCACAGGGCAGGGTGTCTTGTCATCTCTTAGGATTGGAGGACAAGGGGAGGGAGGGTATGGGGAGAGAGTGGGAAGAGAGGAGGGAGTGAGAATTTGGATTGGTATTTTTTTTTATGAGAAAGTAATTTTATTAAATTATAAAAGTTTCCATTTCCGCCCCTCCTCCCAACACCCTCCCACTCCCCCCACTCCCTCTCCTCTTCCCTCTCCATCCCTAAGAGCAGTCAGGGTTTCCTGCCCTGTGGGAAGTTCAAGTTCCTCCCCCCTCCCTCCAGGTCCAGGAAGGTGAGTGTCCAGACAGACTGGATCCCCAAAATCCAGTATATGCACAGGAAACAAGTCCCAGTGTCATTGTCAATGGCTTTTCAGAAAGAATCCGGGCCAGCCACATTCAGAGAATCCAGCCACATTCAGAGAATCTGGTTGGATTGCGTCCTCTTTCAGTCCCAGTCCAACTGGCCTTGGTAAACTCTCATTAGATCAGTCCCCTTGTATCAGTGTGTGATCGCATCCCTCGTGGTCCTGATTTCCTTTTTCATTTTCTTCCTCCTTCTGCTCTTCATTTGGACCTTGGGGGGCTCAGTCCGGT
The DNA here is from genome assembly GCF_982192425.1 of Myodes glareolus. Taxonomy (NCBI): domain Eukaryota; kingdom Metazoa; phylum Chordata; class Mammalia; order Rodentia; family Cricetidae; genus Myodes; species Myodes glareolus. Next base: position 56,020,639 of record NC_142028.1, on the reverse strand, counting down.
GCTCCAATGTGGGTCTCCGTCTGTATCGCCATCCATCATCGGATGAAGGTTCCCTCTGGTCTTGCCTTCTTTGCTCACGTTCTCTTTCCTTCTGCTTCTCGTTTGGACCTAGGGAGTTAAGTCCAGTGTTCCAATGTGAGTCTCTGTCTCTATCTCCATCCATCGCCAGATGAAGGTTCTATGGTGATAAGCAAAATATTCATCAGTATGATTATGGGTCAAGGTCATTTCAGGCACCCTCTCCTCTGTCCAGAGAACAATCTGGGGATCTCTCCTTGGACCTGGGATCCCATTTATAATCAAGTCTCCTGTAAACCCTAAAATGACTCCCTTAGTTGAAATACATTCTTCCCTGATCCCATATCCATCCTTCCTCCCTCCCCTCCATCCCAGTCCACCGAGCTTTCCCCATTCCTCCCCTACTCCCTTCTCTCTAACCCTCTCCCCTTCCAACAACCCTCCCACCCCCCCCATGCACCCGAGGTTACCTGGGACTTTTGTCTATTTTCAATCTCCAGGAGGATAGCTACATGATTTTCATCAGATTCACCTTCTTATTTAGCTTCTCTAGGATCACGAATAATAGGCTCAAAGACCTTTAATTATGGTTAGAATCCACTTATGAGTGAATACATACCATATTCCTCTTTTTGGGTCTGGCTTACCTCACTCAGTAAAGCGTTTTCTATTTCTATCCATTTACATGCAAAATTTAAGATGTCATTGTTTTTTACCGCTGAGTAAAACTCTAATGTGTATATGTTCCACACCTTTTTTAACCATTCTTCTATTGAGGGGCACCTAGGTTGTTTCCAGGTTCTGGCTATTACAAATAATGCTGCTATGAACATAGTTGAACAAATGCTTTTGTAGTATGTTAGGGCATCTCTTGGGTATATTCCCAAGAGTGGAATTGCTAGGTTCTGAGGGAGATTGACTCCCAGTTTCCTGAGAAACCGCCACACTAATTTCCACAGTGGCTGCACAAGTTTGCATTCCCACCAACAATGGATGAGTGTTCCCCTCATTCCACATCCTCTCCAGCATAGGCTATCATTGTTGTTTTTGAGTTTGGCTATTCTGACAGGTGTAAGATGATATCTCAAAGTTGTTTTGATTTGCATTTCCCTGATCGCTAAGGAGGTTGAGCATGACCTTAAGTGCCTTTTGGCCATTCGAAGTTCATCTGTTGTGAATTCTGTGTTCAGTTCAGTACCCCATTTTTTAATTGGGTTATTTAGAGTTTTAGTGTCTAGTTTCTTGAGTTCTTTGTATATTTTAGAGATCAGACCTTTGTCTGATGAGGGGTTTTTAAAGATCTTCCCCCAGTCGGAAGGTAGCCTTTTTGTCTTACTGACAGTGTCCTTTGCTTTACAGAAGCTTCTCAGTTTCAGTAGGCCCATTTATTCATTATTTCTCTTATTGTCTGTGCTACTGGGGTTCTACTTAGGAAGTGGGCTCCTGTGCCTATATCTTGTAGACTACTTCCCACTTTCTCTTCTATCAGGTTCAAAGTGGTCGGATTAATGTTGATGTCTTTAATCCATTTGGACCTGAGTTTTGTGCATGGTGATAGATATGGATCTATTTTCATTCTTCTACAGGTTGACATCCAGTTATGCCAGCACCATTTGTTAAAGATGCTTTCCTACTTCCATTGTATACCTTTAGCTCCCTTGTCGAATATCAGGTGTTCATAAGTTTGTGGGTTAATACCCGGGTCTTCTATTCGATTCCATAGGTCGACTTCTCTGTTGTTATGCCAATACCAAGCTGTTTTCAATACTGTTGCTCTGTAATAGAGTTTGAAGTCAGGGATGGTAACGCCTCCAGAAGTTTCTTCATTGTATAAGATTGTTTTGGCTATCCTGGGTTTTTTGTTTTTCCATATAAACTTGATTATTGTTCTCTCAAGGTCTGTGAAGAAGTTTGATGGGATTTTGATGGGAATTGCATTGAATCTATAGATTGCTTTTGGTAGAATTGCCATTTTTACTATGTTGATTCTCCCAATCCAAGAGCAGGGGAGGTCTTTCCATTTTCTGGTATCCTCCTCAATTTCTTTCTTCAAGGACTTAAAGTTCTTGTCAAATAGGTCTTTCACTTCCTTGGTTAGAGTTACCCCAAGTTATTTTATGTTATTTGTGGTTATCATGAAAGGTGATGTTTCTCTGATTTCCCTCTCTGCTTCTTTATCCTTTGTGTATAGGAGGGCAACCGATTTTTTGGAATTGATCTTGCATCCTGCCACATTACTAAAGGTGTTTATCAGCTGTAGGAGTTCTTCGGTAGAGTTTTTGGGGTCGCTTATGTACACTATCATATCATCTGCAAATAATGAAAGTTTAACTTCATCCTTTCCAATTTGAATCCCCTTGATCCCCTTATATTGTCTTATTGCTATTGCTAGAACTTCAAGCACTATATTGAAGAGGTATGGAGAGAGTGGACAGCCTTGTCATGTTCCTGATTTTAGTGGAATGGCTTTGAGTTTCTCTCCGTTCAATTTGATGGTAGCTGTCGGCTTGCTATATATTGCTTTTATTATATTCAGGTATGATCCTCATATACCCAATCTCTCCAACACCTTTATCATAAAGGGGTGTTGAATTTTGTCAAATGCTTTTTCAGCATCCAATGAAATGATCATATGGTTTTTTTCTTTCAGTTTATTATATGATGGATTACATTGATAGATTTGCCTATGTTTAACCAGCCCTGCATCTCTGGGATGAAGCCCACTTGATCATAATGGATAATTTTTCTAATGTGTTCTTGGATTCAGTTTGCCAGTATTTTATTGAATATTTTTGCGTCAATGTTCATGAGTGAGATTAGTCTGTAATTCTCTTTCTTGGTTGTGTCTTTGTGTGGTTTTGGTATCAGGGTAACTGTAGCTTCATAAAAAGAGTTTGGCAATGATTCTTCTGTTTCTATATTGTGAAATACAATAAGGAGCATAGGTATTAGCTCTTCCTGGAAGTTCTGGTAGAATTCTGCATTGAAACCATCTGGTCCTGGGCTTTTTTTGGTAGGGAGATTTTTGATAACAGCTTCTAATTCTTCACGACTGACAGGTCTATTTAGATTGTTCACCTGGTCTTGGTTCAACTTTGGTATATGGTACTTATCTAAAAAAAATGTCCATTTCTTTAACATTTTCCAACTTTGTGGCATATAAACTTTCATAGTAAGATCTAATGATTCTCTGAATTTCCTCTGTGTCTGTGATTATGTCCCCCTTTTCATTTCTGATCTTATTAATTTGCATGTTCTCTCTCTGCCGTTTGATTAATTTGGATAGAGGTTTGTCAATCTTGTTGATTTTCTCCAAGAACCAGCTTTTTGTTTCATTGATTCTTTGGATTGTTTTCTGTGTTTCTATTTTGTTGATTTCAGCCCTCAGTTTGATTATTTCCAGTCTTCTAGACCTCCTGGGTGAATCAGCTTCTTTTTTTTTCCTGGAGCTTTCAAGTGTGCTGTTAAGTCTCCAATGTGTGCTTTCTCCGTTTTCTTTAATTGGGCACTTAGTGCTATGATCTTTCCTCTTAGCACTGCTTTCATAGTGTCCCATAGGTTTGAGTATGTTGTGTCTTTGTTTTCATTAAATTCAAGGAAGACTTTAATTTCTTTCTTTATTTCTTCCTTGACCCAGGGGTGATTCAGTAGTTGACTGGTCAACTTCCATGAGTTTGTTGGTTTCCTGGGGGTAGCACTCTTGTTGAATTCTGACTTTAATCCATGGTGGTCTGACAAGACACAGGTGGTTACTAATATTTTTTTGTATCTGTGGAAGTTTGCTTTGTTACCCAGTATGTGGTCAATTTTCGAGAAGGTTCCATGAACTGCAGAGAAGAAGGTATATTCTTTCCTATTTGGGTGGAATGTTCTATAGATGTCTGTTAAGTCCATTTGATTCAATACCTCCAATAAATCTCTTATTTCTCTGTTAGGTTTCTGTCTGATTGACCTGTCCATTGGTGAGAGAGGAGTGTTGAAGTCTCCTACTATTAGTGTCTGTGGTTTGATAACTGCCTTGAGTTCTAGAAGTGTTTCTTTTACCTAAGTAGGAGGCTTTATATTAGGGGCATAGATATTCAGTATTGAGACTTCCTCCTGATGAATTGTTCCTGTTATGAGTATAAAATATCCGTCTCCATCTCTTCTGATTGATTTTATTTTGAAGTCAATTTTGTTGGAAATTAGAATGGCCACACCTGCTTGTTTCTTAGGTCCGTTTGCTTGAAAAACCTTTTCCCAACCCTTTACTCTGAGTAGATGTCTGTCTTTGTGGTTGAGGTGTGTTTCTTGTAAACAGCAGAATGTTGGATCCTGTTTTCGTATCCAATCTCTTAGTCTGTGCCTTTTTATAGGTGAATTGAGTCCATTAATATTAAGTGATATTAATGACCAGTGGTTGTTGACTCTGGTTATTATTATTTTTTGTTTGTTTGTTTAATAGAGTTTGTATGTATCCCTTCTTTGAGTTATGCTTGTGAAGGGTCGCTAGATGTCTGAGTTATTGTAGGCAGTGTTGGCAATGTTGGATTCCTTGGGTTGTGATTTTTCTTCTATTACTTTCTGTAAGGCTGGGTTTGTGGCTATGAATTGTTTGAATTTGTTCTTATCCTAGAATATTTTGTTTTCTCCATTGATAGTGAATGATAGCTTGGCTGAGTATAGTAGTCTGGGTTTGCATCCTTGGTCTCTTAGTTTCTGCAGTACCTCTATCCAGGACGTCTGGCTTTCATGGTTTCCATAGAGAAGTCCGGTGTAAGTCTGATAGGTTTACCTTTATAAGTTACTTGACCTTTTTCTTTTGCAGCTCTTAATATTCTTTCTTTAATCTGTATGTTTTGTGTTTTGATTATTATATGGCGAGGGGATTTTTTTTTTTTTGATCAAGTCTATTCGGTGTTCTGTATGCTTCTTGAACCTTCATAGGAATATCATTCTTTAGGTTGGGAAAGTTTTCTTCTATAATTTTGTTGAATATATTTTCCGGGCCTTTGATCTACTCCTTCTTCAATCCCTATTATTCTTAGATTTGGTTTTTAAATTGTGTCCCAGATTTCTTGAATGTTTTGTGATGAGAATTTGTTGGATTTGCTGTTTTCTTTGATCAGAGCATTTATTTTCTCTATGGTATCTTCAGACTCTGAGATTCATTCTTCCATCTCTTGTATCCTATTGGTTATGCTTGATTCTGTAGTCTCTGTTCGTTGACAAACCCTTATCCAAACTAATCAAACGGCAGAGAGAGAACTTGCAAATTAATAAGGTCAGAAATGAAAAGGGGGACATAACCACAGACATAGAGGAAATTCAGAGAATCATTAGATCTTACTACGAAAATTTATATGCCACAAAGTTGGAAAATGTAAAAGAAATGGACATTTTTTTAGATAAGTACCATATACCAAAGCTGAACCAAGACCAGGTGAACAATCTAAATAGACCTGTCAGTCGTGAAGAATTAGAAGCTGTTATCAAAAATCTCCCTACCAAAAAAAGTCCTGGACCAGATGGTTTCAATGCAGAATTCTACCAGAACTTCCAGGAAGAGCTAATACCTATGCTCCTTAATGTATTTCACAATATAGAAACAGAAGAGTCATTGCCAAACTCTTTTTATGAAGCTACAGTTACCCTGATACCAAAACCACACAAAGACACAACCAAGAAAGAGAATTACAGACCAATCTCACTCATGAACATTGACGCAAAAATATTCAATAAAATACTGGCAAACCGAATCCAAGAATACATTAGAAAAATCATCCATTATGATCAAGTGGGCTTCATCCCAGAGATGCAGGGTTGGTTCAACATACGCAAATCTATCAATGTAATCCATCATATAAATAAACTGAAAGAAAAAAACCATATGATCATTTCATTGGATGCTGAGAAAGCATTTGACAAAATTCAACACCCCTTTATGATAAAGGTGTTGGAGAGATTGGGTATATGAGGATCATACCTGAATATAATAAAAGCAATATATAGCAAACCGACAGCTACCATCAAATTGAACGGAGAGAAACTCAAAGCCATTCCACTAAAATCAGGAACACGACAAGGCTGTCCACTCTCTCCATACCTCTTCAATATAGTGCTTGAAGTTCTAGCAATAGCAATAAGACAACAAAAGGGAATCAAGGGGATTCGAATTGGAAAGGATGAAGTGAAACTTTCGTTATTTGCAGACGATATAATAGTGTACATAAGCGACCCCAAAAACTCTACCAAAGAACTCCTACAGTTGATAAACACCTTTAGTAATGTGGCAGGATACAAGATCAACTCAAAAAAATCGGTTGCTCTCCTATACACAAAGGACAAAGAAGTAGATTTTCCATATCCAGCCGGCCCTCGTTTTGTGTTTTCTTCATTGCCTCCATTTCAGTTTTCAATTCTTGAACTGTTTCCATTGCCTGTTTGATTGTTTTTTTCTTGGTTTCCCAGTGTATCATTCACGGATTTACTCATTTCTTCGAACTTTTTATTATACTTCTCATCCATTTCTTTACTCATTTCTTCAATCTTTTTGTTGTACTTCTCATCCAGTTCTTTAAGGGAGTTATTCATATCCTGTTTAAGGGACTCTATTGCTTTCATAATGGCACTTTTTTCCACTTCTTCTGAATTAAGAGGCTCAGGTCCTTCTATTGTAGGGTCGTTGGGATCTGGTGTTTTCATGTTGTTTTTTAGATTGTTGGAGGAGTTCTTGCCTTGGCGTCTGCCCATCTCTTCCTTCAAATGCTCTCTATTGGATCTTGTGGTACCAGGTCAAGTTCCCTTATTGGGCAGGGACATCACTGACAGAAGGCCTACCTTTCTTCAGGCAGTCTATTGAAACACAGGCACTCCCTCCTGCCGGGTTGCACTCACAGCCCAGGCCCAGCGTGCAAGGGAGCAGCTCTGGGGAGATCTTGTGGCTCCAGTGGGAAGAGGGGAAGAGAGGAAGGTGTACCTGGATGAATGCTGGAATGGGATTCGGGGAGAACTCAGCAGGGTGGAGCCACCACTGCAGGGTGACCAGAAAGTTGAGGGGGGCGGGGAAAGTATGAATTCCTCCTAGCCGAAGCCCTCAGTCCAGGAGCAAACTCACCCCTCCTTCAATGGATGTCTGCTAGAAGTTCACTGCCTCTTGGTGGCCAGGAATTTGGTTGAGCTGACACAGGGCCTGCCTGTCCTCAGGCAGGCTATCAAAGCACAGGAACTGCCCCTGCCGGGCTGAGCCCACAGCCCAGGCCCAGCGTGCAAAGGAGCAGTTCTGGGGAGATCTTGTGGACCCAGGGGGAAGTGGGGAAGAGAGGGGGGATTGGTATATTTTAAAAGCAATAAAATAATAATTAAAAAATTGTTTGCATTCAATTATCCCTTTGATTTCTTTAAGCCAGCCATCCAGCACTGTAATGTTTAGTCTAACATCTCACCTCTTAGTTTGTCAATAAAGCCAGTTTTCCATATATCATTGGAAATGATCACTCTTTAAAGAAGTAAGATAACATTGGGGGTGGGCCATGTGTGCAAGTTAAATGTGACTATAATTTGATATTCATTGCCTAAAAATTTTGTGATCCTGCTGATTAAACAATGCATTAAGCTCACTCCTATCTCTTCATGTTAGACTCTTCCTGTGGCATATAATTCGTTCTTGATCCAGTTAAGTTTACATGTGTGCATTCAAATTTAAATACCATTCTCATCTCTATATGACAAAGACCACTATGGCTGGCTTGACAGTCTACTTCTTGACTTCATGCAAGAGTTCAGGCACTAGTTTGTATGGCTGGGCACTCTGGTATTTAGGCCAGTGATTAATGAGTCTTTAAATGACTGGCTGCTGGTGTATAACTCTGAAACCCAGTACTATCATGTATATTTATTTATAGATGCATCTAAATAAGGCTATAAATCTTGCAGAGAGGCTTTTTAAGAAGAAAAAGTACATGCATGGGCCATTTAGAATATCAATGGACCTGCCCCCATCCCAATATTTTCATAATAATTTAGTGGTGCTTTAAAGGCTACAATATCAGGGTGCTTGGAAGACAGTGATTTTGGAATCATTTCAATGCACAAAGGACTTCAAGATCTCAGAGACAAGTGTTGGGTCCTGGCCATAAAGAAAAGGCAAGATTTCATTCTCTGTTCTTGCCACAGTGTGTTACTTATATTTCTTTCTTGTAGTCTGTTCTGACCAAATGCTTCCTCCAAATCACCACATCCTGAATCATTCCTACTGCATCATACAACACTACACTTTGTAGATCATGTATAACTTTTCCAGACACATCTACAGTTCACCCATTTTATCCTCTCAGCAGTCAATACAGTCATAATTTTTAAGGTTTATTTTTTATTTAAGTGTGTGTTTGTGTGTCAGTGTATATGTGTGTTTGTATGTATGTGTGTCTGTGTGTGTCTGTATGGATGTATGTCTGTGTGTATGTGTGTCTGTCTGTATGTGTCTGTATGTGTGTGTTGTCTGTCTGAATGTGTCTGTGTGTCTGTTTACATGTGTGTATCTGTATGTGTCTTCTTGCATGTGTATATATGTTTGCCTGTGTCTGTGTGTCTGTGTATGTCTATGTGTGTCTATGTCTGTCTGTCTGTCTATGTGTATATATCTGTATGTGTTGACTAACTTTCTGTCCCTCTCAGTCCCACAACTGTTCATTCCCAAAGAAATACACAGAGGTTACATTAATTGTAAACTGGTTGCCTATTGCTCAGGTTTCTTGTTAACTCTTATATCTTAAATTAGCCCAAAATTCTTGTCTGTTAGCTACATTGGTACCTTTTATCAGTGAAACATTCTCATCTTGCTTCTTCTGTGTCTGGGTGACAACTGCAAACTGAGCCTTTCCTCTTCCCAGAATTCTCCTCTTCTGATTGCCCTGCCTATACTTCCTATCTGGCTACTGGCCAACTATCATTTTATTAAACCAATACAACTGACAAAACTTTACAGGGTACAAAACCTTTGTCCCATAGCATGTATGTATATGCCACATGAGGATGCAAAGAAGAAAGATTTTGATTCCCTGGAGATGGAGTTACAGGTGATTGTGAACTGCTCAACATGGGTGCTGGGACCTGAACTCTGATCCTCTGAAAGAGAAGGAAGTGCTCTTAGTCACCAGGTCATCTCTCCAACCCTGATGTTTCTTATTTTATCGATCCAAAATAAGACCATACTGATCCATACTTACATTTCCACAGCTATGCAGCTGTGGCAGGAACTAGGATTCAGACATCCTAGTTTCTAACTCCTCTTTCCTTTGGCCAGGCTGAGCCCTGGGGCTGCTAACTTTTGAACTATTTATCTTTCAAAATAGTTGAAAGAGAAGATTCTGAATGTTCTCACCACAAAGAAGCAAGAGGTGATGCTGGGTATGTTAACCATTTTGATTTGACCACTGTGGAATGTACATGTATCAAAACATCACATTGTACAAACCTGGTGGATATGCAAACTACTATATGCCAATAAAATTAAAAAAGGAAAAACACAAGGTTATTCAAGCATTGCATTGTGTCCCTGAATCTTTAATATCAGTTACCCCATCACAAGTTTGAGGACAGTGTGGACAATATGACAAAATACCAGTCTCAAACAAAAACAAAAATAAAACAAACCTCAACAAAAGTCTCTGAGTTTCTGAAGTTGCCACAGAAAATCTCATAAGATTCTTTTATCTAAATTCCAAACTCATATCTATATAACAGTCAACTTGATTTTCCAACTTGGTGGTGAGATTTAGTGAAAGCCATGCCTCTTACTTTTCATTGCTGTTCATTATAGTGTTTTTATAGTGCAGTTTAATGGGAGAATCATTGGCTTGGTGCATATAAAGTATGCAAGATGATGACTTTTAGCTTGTACATACTCTTATGATACTCAAACAATATAATGAAGATGAAAATATCTGTAAGTCCCCAAAGTTTCCTTGTAGCCCATTGTAATCAACATTATATACCAAATGGAGCTTTTCATTTCAAATTTTTAATGTGTCTCTCTATCTTAGATATCCCTGTTACAGTAAATATATTGGCCAGTATTAACCATGAAGCTAGTTGACACACCAGTGGTCCTGAAAATGTGAACCCTACCCAGCAGCAGCAACAGCAGCAGCATCTTGGCAAAAAAATTACAATGTGATCTCAACATCACTGCACAGTCAATGATTACAAAACTCTAGGGTCCTGAGATCTTCATCTTAATTCACCTTCCTGATGATTTTCATAAACTAACCTTGGAGAACCACTTGTAGGAAGATCTTATAGTCAGTTCCTGGTGCAGAGTAAGTGACCATCATGGGGCTGTCTATCAAGAAAAAGCCAGGCAAGCAGTCTGGTGTCTTCCTCACTGAGTACATGTTTGCCAGCAGGATAATCTTACATAAGATTGTTTCCATGTTTCAATATGGTTAGCTTTCTTGGACCCTTGGTTCTGAATGTCAGTTGCAATACTGCCAAAGTTTTCTTTTAGAAAAATAATCTGTCAAAAAAAAAGAAAAATAATCTGTCACCAATGCACATGCAAAATCCACCTGCTGGGAATAACTAGTTTAGTTCATTCCTGCCTTGGGAAGCATAGAAAATTAATCAGAATGTTCTCCTATATGGTATCTTCTCTTGTTCCAAATAGTCAAGGTTTGTGTATGTATGTGTGTGTGTGTGTGTGTGTGTGTGTGTGTGTGTGTACATATGCCTGAGTAGTGAGTGTATGCTACAAAAAAAATTGAAGTGGATTTGAACAACCACATTTTTGAATCTGCTAAACCATCTCATAATAAGGAGAACCATCTTATTACACACTATGGGGAAAACTAAGATGAGTCATAAATGTTTTTACCCTCAAGGAGATTTGGTATAATCAGAAGACTTAAAGTCATTGCAAAATAATCATATTATACAGAATAACAGACATCTCTAATACTCCCCACCTAGGAAGGTGATGGGATTGGATCTGCTAGGAGTACACAGGCAGATCATGGTAAATTCCCGCCACCCTACACAGAGATATTTCCAGGCCATGCTGTGCGCTGCATGACATATTTAGTTTTTACTCAGATAAAAAGGATTTATATGCTGTCTGGTACTACTCAGATATAAGGTGTTGAGGATGGCTCCTACCCAGCAATTTCAGAGGCACTGAACAGGCCTCCATCATGTTAGACTGGGCGGAGCAAAAGGGCAAAGCAGCTTTAGTCCTAGTGACTCCACTTAGCATTTTAAGAAGAGCAGTCCTGGTCAGAAAAGGATTCCAAATATGCTATAAAGACAGATTTAGATTAAAAAGATCTCTGAATGGGATCACAGTATTGGATAAATGTACATAGACTTGGGAGAAAGAAGAAAAAGAATATGGACAGTTATAAAAAGAAGTAAGTGTATTTTAAAAAGTAAAAGAAAGTCTTTAAAGAGACAGAGTACAGACAGCCATAGATAAAAGGAGTAAAGAAAAATACGCCACATAAAGATGGAAAATACACAAAGAGTATTAAATATGTATATTATTGTGCTTTCTTTGAATTTTTTGACTGTGAAGAACTAAGTACAGAGAGACATTTCATTGTACAGGCTGCTAAGTTAAACCAACATATATACTTTAAAGGTATCTTGACTTAAAAATTTGGGTCTAAGAATATGTTGTTTTGGAAAGGAGGTTTTGCTTTTGTTTCCACAGAGAATGAGAACCTGTGAATTTCTTTCATTCTAATGTGGCTTGATCCAACAAGACCCACAGAAAAATGACTGCTGAACTTATATAAGGTGAGATAATCCTTCAGGGTTCCTGATTAATGGAAGAACTGCCAGACATTTATCAAGCTACAGAGGAAAGTGACTGAGAAACTGCCAATATAGGTGAAACTGTTTTTGAAATTTCCTGCTTCATGGTTAAGGATGACAGATACTATGATCCTGTAGGCTGAAGACAGATGCCCTAACATTACAGAAGAACTTTGGGTGACTGTCCAGGCAGCAAGATGTCTTTGTCAATTCTAAAGTATAGTAGGAGGCTACTTGCTCATTTCTGGCTTCCTAGACCCGAAATAATCACTCAGAAACTGTATTAATTAAATCACTGCTTGGCCTATTAGCGTATGCATATTTCTAGATAACTCTTACATCTTGAATTAACTCATTTCTATTCATCTGTGTATCACCACATGGCTGTGGTTTACCGGCAAGTTTCTGGGGCATTTGTCCTTGGTGAGGGTTACATGGCTTCACCTGACTCCTCCTTTATTTTCCCAGCATTCAATTTAGTTTTCCCCACCCAGCTCTACTCTGTTCTATCACAGGCCAGGTCAGCTTCTTTATTCATTAACCAATAAAAGCATTACATATACAGAAGGACTTTCCACACTACTAGAGTTTTGGAAGTTGCTTAAAATGCACTTTCTATTAATTTAGGTAATATTATATCCTTTTGGAGTCTTTGATAGAGCTGAAGAATAGATAGTTATAATTATAGTTTTCCTTAGTTATGAGAAAAGATAGAGTAGATATAAATATTGTAACTATAAGTCTTGCTTGATAATTGTTTTGTTGTATGTAATTTTACTATGTTAAAGTTAAAACTGTCCTTCTTACTGCTGAGTAGTACTTTAATGTGTAAATCTGTCACATTTTCTTTATCCCTTTTTTTAGTTGAGGGGCAACTAGGTTGTTTCCAGGTTCTGGATATTACAAATAATGCTGCTATGAACATAGTTGAACAAATGCCTCTGTAGTATGATTGAGCATCTTTTGTGTGTATGCCCAAGAGTGGTATTGCTGGATCCTGAGGTGGGTGGATTCCCAGTTATCTGAGAAACTGCTATACTGATTTACAAAATGGTTGTACAAGTTTGCATTCCCACCAGCAATGGATGAATGTTCTCCTTACTCCATATCCTCTCCAGCATAAGCTATCATTGGTGTTTTTGATCTTAGCCATTCTGACAGGTGTAAGATGGTATCTCAGAGTCATTTTGATTTGCATTTCACTGATGGCTAAGGATGTTGAACATTTCCTTAAGCGTGTTTCAGCCGTTTGAGATTCTTCTGTTCAGAATTCTCTGTTCAGTCTCTACCACAGTTTTCAATTGGGTAATTTAGAATTTTGGTGTCTAATTTTTTGAGTTCTTTATATATTTTGGAGATCAGTCCTTTGTCTGACGTGAGGATGGTGAAGATCTTTTTCCATTCAGTAGACTTCCTTTTTGTCTTATTGACTGTGTCCTTTGCTTTACAGAAACTTCTCAGTTTCAGAAGGTCACATTTATTCAATGTTGGCCCTATTGTCTGTGCTACTGGGGTTATATTTATCTTGAATTTTGCATGAAAACGGATGGAAACACTATCCTGCATGAGGTAGCCCAGACCCAAAAAGATAAATATGATATGCACTTACTCACAAGTCAATACTAGTTATAAACAAAGAATATTGAGCCTATAGTTCATGATTCTAGAGAAGCTAAGTAATAAGGTTAACCATAGGAAAAACATATATAGATCCACCTGGAAAGTGGAAACAGACAAGATTGCCTGGCAAAATTGGGAATATGGGGGTGGGGGGGAGGGAGTGTGGAAGGGGAAAAGGAGGGGACAGGGGAAGGGTGAGGAGAACTTGAGGGAATGTGATAGTCTAGAAGGAGGAAGGACAGAGGATGAAAGTAAGAAAAGAGATATCTTGATTGAGGAAGCCATTATGGGGTAGTAAGAAACCTGACTCTAGAGAAATTCCCAGGAATCCACAAGGATGACCCCAGCTAAGACCCTAAGCAATAGAGGAGAAGGGGTCCGATCTTGACTTGCCCTGTAGTCAGATTGATGAATATCTTAAATATCACCATAGAACCTTCATCCAACAACTGATGGAAACAGAGGCAGAGACCCACATTGGATCACTGAACTGAATTCCCAAAGTCTAGTTGAAAAGTGGTAGGAATGAGAATATGAGCAAAGGGGTCAAACCGTGATGGGTTCACCCACTAAAACAGTCTACTTTAGCTAATGGGAGCTCACCAACTCCAGCTGGATAGGGAATGAACAAGCAGAGGACCAAACTATTCCCTCTGAATGTGGTTGACAGTTGCATGGCTGGGGCAGACTTGGAGGGGGCACTGGCAGTGGCACTAGGATTTATCCCTACTGCATGGGACCTATTCTCTTTGGATGGTACCTTGTTCAGCTTATATATAGTAGGGAGGGCCTTGGACCTTCTCCAAAGCAGTATGCCTTACCCTCTCTGAGCATTGGATGGGATAGGGTGGGAGGGTATGTGGAGGGAATGGGTGAAGGGGAAGGAATGGGAACTCGGATTGGTATGTATAATGAAAAAAATAGGTTATTTTCTTTAAAAAAAAATAAAAACAAAAAAGAAAATGGGAAAACACCTTCCTTTTTAATTAGACAGAATAGGGGAGGTAATATGGGATTCTCCTCTGTATGCTGTTAATATGTTTAATTGCCACTGGTTAATAAAGAAGCTGCTTTCTGTCAATGGCTTAATAGAGTAAAGCCAGGTGGAAAATCTAAACAGAGATGTACAGAGAGAGTAGGCAGAGTCAGAGAGATACCATGTAGCCATTGAAAGAGAAAGATGCCCACGGGAGCCAATTGGAACCTTGCTGGTAGGCCACGATGATGATGATGCACATGGTGATGCACAAATTAATAAAAATTGGTTAATTTAAGATATAAGAGCTAGCTAGAAATATGCTTAAGTTATCGGCCAAGCAGTATTAAAATTAATTGAGTTTCTGAGTGATTATTTTGGGTAGCTTCTGTCTACAACAAAAGAGAACCCCATGACTATTTATCAGCCTACATACTTCCAATGTTATAGTAGCCGTAGAAATATTGATGCTTTAGTGAGATTTGGGTGCTGTGGAATAATCCTCTGTACACTGTGAATATGTAGTACTCTCATTGGTTAATAAAGAAACTGATTGACCTATAGCAAGGCATGATAAGGTTAGGCAGGACAATCAAACTGAGGATTCTGGGATAAAGAGAGGGAGAGAGTCACTGGCAGAAACAGAGAGAGCAAGATGGGCACACCATATTGAGAAAAGTTACTAAGCCACGTGGCAAAGCATACATAAGGAATTGGGTTAATTTGAGTGTAAGTGTTAGTTAGTAATGAGCCTAAGCTATTGACAGAGCATTTGAAATTAATATTAAGTCTCTGATTGCTTATTTGAGAGTGGCTGCAGTACAGGAAAACTCTGCTTATACTTGAGAAGAGATGTCTTCATACAATTTAAAGAGTTCAAAGATAAAATAAATGTTTTCAGTTTGTAAAATCCTCACACTCCCCCTAATTTCAGGAGGTGAGGGCCAAGGATACTCAGAGATGATTTTATGGGATGTTGTGGGGGAATTTTCTTAAGGTTGACCTGGCAAACACTTGGGTGCTTGTAAAAAGTTGTGAAGCCACAGTTAGCAGGAGAGAACACTGTAAATATGTAGTAATAACCACCCCAAAGTACTATTACTTTTGGTTCTGAATTGTCTGTAAAGGCCCAGGTGCTGAGGTCAGTCCTTAGCCAATTGTGCCAGTGGGGACAGGAGCTATTAAGATGTAGGGCCTATTAGACAGCTTTAGGTCACTGGAGGAAAATTCTCAAAGTGGATTATGAGACCCTGGTTTCTCTTTTGCATCTATCCATGAGGGTGAACTGATTTGATTCATCCATTATAACATGCTGCCCCTCTTTGGGCTCAAAAGAAACTGTGTCATGTGACTATGAATGCAAAAACTGTTTATCAAGATAAACCTCTTATCTCTTTTCTAAAATTTATTTTTAAAATGTATGAGTTGTTTGCTTGCATACATGTAAATTTATGACATGTATGCAGTGTCAAAAGAAGATGTTAAATCCTTTAAAACGCCCGTGATAGATGACTGTGAGCAGCCGTGGGGATGCTGGGAACTGAACCCAGGTCCTCAGCAGGAGCAGTCAGTGCTCTTAACCACTGAGCTATCTCTTCAGCCCCCAAAACCACGTCTGCCTAGTAGTTATCTTGAGTACTTTGACACTCTTGTTCCAGGGAATAGCTTCTGTTGTGGTATAGTGTCTGAACTCCTCTGGAGGACATACACAAAGTAGAAATGAGTCGGTGTTATATTTGAGACGTTGATACATTTTTTCGGAAGTATTTGAATTTTACTTAGACACACAAATCTGCAGGGCAGCTTTCCATGATTGCATGTTGTCTCCGTTCTGAGCTAGACGAGAAGCAATAGGTTACACTTTGTTCATCTGCTCTCGGAAAATGTAGGGCTGAACCAGCTAATAGCAGGGTGGTTCCACTCGTTCTCAGGGAGTTCCAGGGTCTCCGAACATGGATTCACCAGGTCATGGCCAACCTCTGAAGTTGAGCAATTTCATGTCAATCATATACTACTGGCCACAAAAGAGGTAGAGAATTGTCTCCATCTTTTTATGATGATCTGAGTAGCTTTCAGGAAAAAAAGTCATGGGGTTTTCTGATATTGTCATGTTTAGAAAATATGATTGTCTTGTGTTGTAGAAACATATTAAGAACTTGTTTTATAAATACACATTGCGATATACTTTTTAAAAAAGAAGAAAGGCAAGTATTTCTCCTGCAGAATTTACATCACACTGAGGATGAGTGGCGAGATAAATAACATGCACAGCAGCAAGCAACATACTGTTGGGTAGTGATGTATGTGGGGAAAAGTAAGAAAATAGGATAGCGGGATCAGGGTGCTTCCTTAGACCAGCGCTGTCAGAACAGGCCTGTCTTTGTCAGAGAAAGTGAGGAAAAGGGAAGTTATGTGAGTCTCTGTCAGGGAGGGAGCAGAAGTTTTAGGAAGTTGGGAGAGTAAATCATGGTGGGGAATTCTTAGCGGCAGGAGCTTGAGACAGCTGGCCACACTGCATCCAAAGTCAGGAAGCAGAGGAAGATGAACGCTGGTGCTCAGCTCACTTTCTCCTTTTTATTCAGTCTTGTCATCCATGTGTTCAGTGTGGGTCTCCCTACATCAGCTAAAGCCACCTGGAAACACGTAGACATGCCTAGAGGTGTGTCTTTGAGTTAGTTCTAAATCCTGTAGATAATATTAACCATCACAAGAAAAAGCAATATATATGTGGGAGGAATTTATTGGACTGACTCATCCAATTGGACGTTGAGGACCCCAGCAATGGCTATGTGATCCTGGAAGATACAGTGAACCCCAAAACTGTTTATTTCATAATGCTGGAAGCTTCACAACAAGGTAGACAATTGACACAATTCCACTCCAGTATCAAAGGCCCAGAATCTTCACAGAGCCACTGTTGTGAGGCTTCATGGAGAGGCTGAAGTAGCTCTCCTCGTGTGGTGCCCATGGTGACACCAGCAGCATGAGGCACACTTGCTCACGAAGAAAGTAACCTGTGCAAACTTACTGACTTTTCCTTTAGCTGCTTTTATTCCTCACAGTCCCTCAACCTACTGGAATGGCGTGCACACCTTCAGAGTAAATCTCTCCGCTCAGATACTTTCATACATGTTGTTCCCTGGTAACACCCCAGAGACACGCTCAACAGTGGCAAGATTAAGCATCAAACTCTGCTTATTCACTCCATTGCCCAGATTCTGCCTAACAGGTACCTGGGACTCAAACAAGATCTGTTGGCTAGAGAAAGACTGGACGGGCCTCACAACCAAGTCACCATGTACCTACATTCAGAGGTCAACTCCACATAGTGAGGATATTGTTCATGGTGACAAAGTGATTGGCATTCCACTTCAAATCTTTGATTTAAGATTGGCTGGGCTACTAGACTGTATCTTTCGCCACCTAAATGAAGATACGTAATAAGGAGCTAATTATAACATGCCTTACCCCACTCTTGAATAATTAAATATTTTATTATGATGTTACAACTGGAATTTATTATCCTTTACTGAGGAACAAAATTAAACATAATGAGAGCTGTTAGTCTCTTCTCAGCTCTGCCATACCCTGCACCGTCTATCATTTTTACCACTTTGATTAATGGGTTTAATTTACTTTCACTGGGATATGCAGGAATTGGTAGGGAGGAGGAGAGACTGTTAAAATCCTTTTAATTAGACTAATAATGCCAAATCTGCATGTGTTAACAAGGGTGCTCTGTTAATTAGCTTTTGTAGGTGATTTCTGGGAAGGTAGACCAGACATTGTGAACTACTGTTGACACCAGGAGATTCATTAGGTGGACAAACAGAGCACAGTGTTACACATTTCCTCAATGGAGAACGTCTAGCCTCTCGAGCTACTGAGAGCTGCCCATTGTGGATAGATGCATCCCTAACCCGAAGGGGCTGTCTGTCTTGTCTTTTGTCTATCCACCCTGGCCCTCGCCTGCCGCCTTGTTCAGTCTGATTTCTGCCCTAATACTGATCTGCTTGAAACATGCAGTCTGCCATTTGTTGCTATTTGGCCAGTGGCAGTCCCAACAAAAGACCAGGAGATGGTAGTCCGCCCACCTCTCCAAAGGGGATATGGTTCAGGACCCCCTGGTAGATGCTTGAGGCCACACAGTACAGAACTATTGTGGCATAGTCAATCACACTGTGATCCCCAAGTTTGTACTTGTGTTAATTAAATAAAACACTCTTGAGTCAGGCCAAGTTAGTGACTAGTTGACAGAAAGTAATCATAGAGAAGACAGAAGTTTGAACAGAGACGATGCCCAGGATGGGAAGGGAGGGGACAAGAGTTTGAGCTTTCTTTTGGTTCTGGGAAGACAGAAGAGATGAGCCTCTTGCAGTGTCTCTGGCCAAAACATACAGTCAGCTATTTGCAACTCAACCTCCTTGAGCTAGCAGGTTTACACTCCAGCCTTTCATTCCTGAGCCTTATCGATAAACAGAATAATAGAGACTTAATTTAAAGCTACCTATGGGGGCTGAGGCAGAGCTGGGGCTGCAGGACAGAAGGCATCACAGGCTGTGTAGCCTGAGTGTCCTAGGCACTGGCTGTGGGGCCGTGGGAGTCACAGACAATAATTAAAATATCAGTACATTCATGTGCAGCTGCTAAGCCGACAGGAAAACATCACAGAACTACACGGCTTCATTCTCTTTCCATGTCCACTGAGCACATACGTGTGCTGTGAATCTGTCATTTGAGATCTGATGACAAAATTGACATGCGTTTCTCCGGTTCTACAAGCAGAAGACTTCTTAACCACAGATCTTGACAACTTCTGGTATAATTTGTATCTTTCCGAAGTTGAGAACGTCTACTTTTCTCTAAGATGAAGCACACAGACTTCTCTTGGATCCACCCAAACTGCCAACACCACTGCTCTCAGGCTGTCCTGGCCCCACTATCACACTGATGATTATCTCAAATATCACCATAGAATCTTCGTCCAATGATGGATGGGGAGAGAGACAGAGACCCTCATCAGAGCAATGGACTGAGCTCTCAAGGTCCAGTTTAAGGGCAGAAGGAGGGAGAAGATGAGCAAGGAAGTCAGGACTGTGAGGGGTTGTCCACCAACTGAGGCCATGTGCCTGTTCTAATGGGAGCTCACCAAATCCAGCTGTACCGGGACTGAACGAGCATGTGATCAAACCGGACTCTCTGATTGTGGCTGACAATGGGGGCTGACTGAGAAATCGTCAATAAAGGCACTGGGACTTGTTTTTACGGCAATTCTGGCTTTTTGGGACCCTAGTCTATATGGATGCTTCCTAGGTCTGGATATAGTGGGGAGGGTCTTGGACTTCCCACAGGGCAGGGTTCCCTGCCCTTTCTTAAGCAGGGAGGGGACAAAGGAAGTGGTGAGGGAGTGTGAGGGGATTGAGAGGAGGGAAGGAAGTGTAAATGTTTGAATGGAAAAATAAAAAGAAAAAACAACAATAAAAAAAGAAAAACCTGTTACAAGCAGAAAAAAAAACTTGAAGACAAACACTGACACCACCATCGTCTGTTTGAAAACTAAGACAGCTAGCTACTAAGTTACTGTTGAGAAGGTATTATATTCAGAGTCGGCACACTGAAGTAAGGGATGATTCACTGCCTAAACAGGATGGAGCAGAATGGCACGGGATTTCATTATGTTGATGAGAAGGCTTTCAGAATGTATGAATGGTGTGCTGATTCAGATGAGAATGTCTCCCAGAGGCTCAGAGTTTGAATACTTGGTCCCCAGTTGGCATTGGTTGGGAAAGTGAGGAGGTATGGCCTTGTTAGAAGAAGTTACTGAGGGCAGAACTGGAAAACTTCCCAACGTTCTCAGAACAGGCTTTTTGCATCCTGCTTGCCGTTCAAGAAGCGAGACCCCAGCTTGGCACTGCAGCCACCACGCCTGCTGCTTCTCCAATATGCCTCTTATCTCCCCTGGAACTGCAAACCCAGAGAAACATTCCTTCTATAAGTTTACGTCCTCATACTCTTTCTTCTTTTTATCACAGCAATAGAAAAGTAACCAATTCTTCCATGTACTATTTTGGAATTCCATTTGACAATGTGTCACTAAAACAGCGCAAACTCATATTTCAGACTAGGGGTGGGGTGAGTGAGTTTATTCTCCAGCTTCTCATATTTCAAGGTCACCCAGTTTATGTATTTGAAATTGACTGTGTCCTTTATCTTAAAGTCACTGTTGTAGAGATAAATTTGCCTTTGCACATCTCTCTTATTGACTTTTGCTGACAATTCCCAACATTTAAAAGCAAGGATTGTGTGTATGTGTGTGTATTTGTGTGTGCATGCATGCGCATGTGTGTACATGCCACACACATTCATAAGTGAAGGTCATAGGACTGTTTTCAGGGGTTGATTCTTTCCTACTGTGTTGACACAGGGTTTCTCTTGTTTCGCTGCTGTGCTATGTGTGTTTGCAGGCTTTTAATTGATTCCTCTGTCTCTGCCTTTCATACCCTCTCATCTCAAAATGCTGGGATTACAAACAGGAACTATTGCATCCGGCTGTTATGGACAGAACTCGGGTTGTCAGGTTGACCCCTTTCGCCAGCCCCACATCTCTCTGCCTTTGTCTTGTTCAGGCTCCAGGACTTGGCCCACACCTGCTATGGCTCTATGGTTTCTGCTCATTCCAAAGGGGAAAAAAAACCTTTTTAAAATAAAACCTTTTCAAATGCATTTAATGAATTTCTCAACGTAATCAACAAGTTTGCTCCCAGGTCACTTAAAAAAAAAAAAAAACCTACGCTGGTTATTCTCTAAGAGCAATGTACCTACAGGGAATAGGGATTACAAAAGCAATGTACTTTGTGTATGCACATAAAATACAACCTGAGGTGTCTGAATAGACAGCTGAGCAGAGATGTGTTGGAACATAGCAGCGATGTCTGAATGTCAGCCACAGTATAGTGTTTAAGTGCGTTACAATGAGGCAGAGCCAGTGACTCTGTAGGGAGAGTGATGAGACATTCTCTCCTGCATGACCTTCCAACTTCCATTCCCGCACACCTTTCACCCCTAAGAAGTCTCCACGTTCTCCAAAAGTCTCAGCTAGGAGTCAAGGGGCTTTCTGGTCTACCCATTACACAGTTTTCACTTCATTTAAAAAAGAAGTTCACATAGTAAGTTTAGTCACAGAGATGTACCCATGTTGCTTGACAGAGTTCATGGAAAATAGACTTTTTAAATGTGCATTTCCTCTCATATTGGTTACTCTTCACAGCTATGACAAAATAGTAGACTAAGACAACTTAAGGAAGGGAGGGTTCGCCTTGGCTCACAGTTTAAGAGTATAGTTCATCATGGTGGGGAAAGCAAGGCAGCAGTCACTTGAAGTATTGTCAGATTGTATCCACAGACAGAAGGCAGAGAGCAAAGAATCTGAGGTTTACCTCCCTTCTTGCTTTATATACATTCTGGGATTCCAGCCCATGGAATGGTGGCTTGTACCTTCAGAGTGGGTCTTCCCATCTCAGTTGACCCAATCTAGGTACTCTTTCATGAGCATACCCAGAGGCTGACCTAATCTAGTGAGCCCTTACAATGACGCCCAGAGGCTGACCTAATCTAGACAAGCCCTTCCAATGATGCTCAGAGGCTCATTCTTACACGATTCTAACGTCTGTCAAGCTGATAATCCATATTAACTATCATACCCCTTAGATTCCCACTTGTGACTGGATTTGACAGATAAATTCTAAGGGACATATTATATGGTCTGGTAAGTAAAAAGCTTCATACTTGAACAGAAAAGAGCTGATAAAAGAAAATGCTGGAGCACTCCTAATGCTTGGACCTATGGCAGTAGCTGTCTGCTGATCCTCTGCTATGGGAGAATAAAAAAACAAACAAACATCTTTCCTGTTAAGCTAGCTATCACTTACCACTAAATAAGATTTCTAAGTAATAGCCAGATTAAACTGTCCTGAGGACCATTTGTGCCACTCTTGAGAGGAGACTGTTTGATTGCATGACAAAAGAAAAGTTCTGACATCTTAGTTCAGGTTTTTCTCTAAAATTTGAGGATGTAGACATAACCTTCCTTTTGTGCCTCCATCCTTGCCTTAGTCTAGAGCAGCGGTTCTCAACCTTCCTGGTGCTGCCGTCCTTTAACACAGCTCCTCATGTTATGGTGACCTCGACCAGAACATTATTTTTGTTGCTACTTCATAACCATAATTTTGCTACTGCTATTAACTGTAATAAAAATATCTGATATGCAGGATATCTGATATGTGACTCCTGTGAAGGGTTCATTCAGCCTCCTAAAGAGGTCACGACCCACAGGTTTAGAACTGATGATCTAGAAGCTTTCTCAGTTCCTAGACCCTTCCCTGTTGTCCAAGTAGCACCCACTTTTTTTTAAAACTTTTTCAATTGATTTTACTAGGAATAGATTTGAGGTTGGGCATAGAATTGGCTGTGTTTCAATGCCAAGAATATTCTTTTCACTTCACGTTTTAATCTTTTTCTATTGTTGTTATTGACTGAATTTTATATTCCCAAAGTTGGCCATGAACTCACACACATTTGAGGATGGTTTTGAACTTCTGATCCTGTTGTTTCAACTTCCCAGTGCTGGGATAACAGATTGTCACCACATCAGATTTTATGTAGTTTTGGTGATTGCATGCCAGGGAAGTGCAGGTCCCTTGAATTTCTTCTCTATACTGATAACTCTGTTTCAAAATTACAGTTTTCAGTAGCTTTATTTTTTTTTCATTTTTTTAAAGTTTATTAATTTATAAAAGTTTCCATTTCCGCCCCTCCTCCCAACATCCTCCCACTCCCCCCACTCCCTCTCCTCCTCCCTCTCCTTCCCTAAGAGCAGTCAGGGTTTCCTGCCCTGTGGGAAGTTCCTCCCCCCTCCCTCCAGGTCCAGGAAGGTGAGTCTCCAAACAGACTGGATCCCAAAAAATCCAGTATATGCAGAGGAAACAAGTCCCAGTGTCATAGTCAATGGCTTTTCAGAAAGACCCCGTGCCAGCCACATTCGGAGAATCCGGCCACATTCAGAGAATCTGGTTGGATCACATGCTCGTTCAGTCCCAGTCCAACTGGCCTTGGTGAACATCTGCTTTGAATTCTGTATAGACATGTTCAACACCATGGATCTATGACAGCGGTCTATACTTTGCTTCCAAAGTACCTAGCGTGATGGGTCAACTATAGAAGAGCAGTGTAACAAATAAAAGTTAATTAAAGCATAAAGACTTCAAAAGTGCCAAAGGGATGCGAAATAAGCAACAGAAATTCATTTTGAGGAAGGAAGGGGGTGGAGGTTGTAATGGAAGAGATGACAAACTGGACCCCTTGTGCATGTAAGTTAGAGGGGCAGCAATTTCAGACAAGGAGACCGTGCCTGATCTCTATTCTGTCTTGCTTCAGAAGCCAAATTTTGACAAAGTCACCAGACAAGGAGTAGTAACCTTGTCAATCCAAAGCTATTCTGTAAAACTTAGTTCCAGAGTATTTACTCCCTTGATGACGAAAACATGAATCATATTTTGTGACTATCCTTCAACCAACCAGTATCTCTGCCTAGAATAGCAGTGGGAACCTGGGTGATGGTTTCTGTGCCTTCCACCATGGACACTCAGAGCTTCTCTGCTGGAATTTGCAAGTTCTCTTCAACAAGGAACTCCCAAACCAAGGACTTAGGAGACAACTAGAGACTTCCCCACACCCTCACCAGGTAAAGAATCTATGTGATCACAAGAGCCTGTGCCGAGAACAGACCCACAAAAACCCTGGCTACTATAACTAAAGTTTTCTGCTCTTGCGGAAGTCAGCAGATTTCTGGGTCTGCCAGAGACTTGATGTCCTCATGTGCATTTATTCAAATCTTTCCCCAGGAGACAGATGAGCCTGTGCGCATGAAGCGGTCATCTGTGTTTCCCTCATTCTACACAACCTGTCTGTAGAAACATCCCCATGATATGTTTCCCATGGAGATTAGTGCTCTCCAGCTCCATGAGCTCATACTTAACTCCCTCTTTTCTGGAGTTCAAAGCCACCCTATGATCTGTGTGGATCCATTTTACTATCAGATAATAATACAGATCTATGAATGACCAAGGCTTTCCTCTTCTAGGAGTAACTTTTCATCCTCCACCCCTGCTTTCTTGTGTTGCCTGGCAGTGAGATGATGCCTATGGAGGGCTTCAGGGGAAACCCTTGAGAAGGGTGCTGATTGAAACTTGGGGACATCTGTTCTGGGGCTGCCATCAGACTCATGATGCTGTGATCAGACTCCTGGTCCACGGAGAAACATTCCCAGACCTCATGATTCAGTGCTGTCCCCAATCAGTGGTTTCAGGGGTAGAAAGTCACTCTATGAGTTATATGGGACGAGGTCAGAGTACACGCACATTGGGAGGTAGAATGTACGTATGAAGCAAACTAAATGCCCCAAATAAAACTGTTTCTAATTATTTTCAGGTTAAAGTACAATCTATCATATCAATACCATCCTATTTAAATAATGATCTCTTTGGTCCTAACACCTAATTAATTTTTGATCTGTTTTCTTCTTTTGTATGACCATCCCAACACAGCCAGAGACAGGGAGCTGCCCTTCTCTCCAGTGGCCCCTGGTCATCCCATGTCAGTGTCTGATGCTGTCTCCAGCCCGCCTCACTGCTAAAGGTCACATTCCCTTCTACATTCTTCTCTTGGTATTATTCAACACAAAATTTCCATTACACCTGTGAATATTAGTGATAAATTTAGACACTGTCTTCTTCTGGCATAGAAAAGCTTTTGACATTCAAAATAAAATGGTTCCTTTTTGGTCATTATTAACAATTCATGACTACACATTCTGGCTCATTTGCATAATAGCACCTCAATCTTATACTTTATGACACAAGAACTGACGCACAAGAGAGGGTGTGTTATTTTCTCAAACTCAGGGCATTTAGATTCATAAACTATTATTAGAAAATAATAAAATGAATATGCTTTAATAAAGTGTTTAAATATGTAAACATGTTAATATTAATAAACAGCACAGTGTGTTGATCTCTATAGAACAGAGATAATTACTAATACAATTATTATGACTGTTGAACATAAATAGACCAAGACTTCAAACAAAAATACTAGGAACTCTAGTCCTATTTCTTAATCATCTTGACTTTCAAGGAAAAAGATTTCATTCATGCAATCAGTGATTTCATGCTTAACTTTATTTTTATACATTACAAAGAATGTATTCTGTAGCATAGAAAATAGGATCCCATCTTGTTTCATACGGAACAACTGCATGCTGGAATTGTGCATTGGATTGTTTACATGACTGGTGTGTTTGTGGGGGTGCAGAACGCTGTGAAGAAAGACTCAGAATTTCAGTAAGTCAAATCTTGCCCACCCCTGCTTTTTGAAAACAGAAAGCAGAGGGCTAAATAATCCAACTCAACCAATAATCTAAAAAAGAATCAAAAACAACAACAAAACTGCACACACAAAACCCCTAAAATTTAACTATGGAATGTTAAAAATCTGGGCCCACTCCAGGTACATTTCACATAGATTTCTATTTGAATTTCTTTGAATATACAGTGAGGGACATGCTAAGTTATCATGTAAGAAGGAGTCTGGAATAAGATACATAGATGAATTAGATTGAAAATCAAATCCACATATAATTTTATTTCTTGTTACTTTTAAACTTCTAGGCCAACTTATTTTTAAAACAACCACATTCATCTTATTATTCTTGAGGAAATTTTTAGATCAAAGTGACTCATAAGCTAACAGCTACAAAACACAGCAAATGCCAGGACTGAGTTCATCAGTCTATTTCCATAATCACTGCACTAATTTATTCTACAAGGCCATCAAACTTGATAATTTGGGCTGGCCTCAAGTGACTGACAGCATTTGTGTCACAGTTAGGTTGTTTGTTATCTAGACACAGGCTCTCTGCCTTTGTCATCTGCTCTATCCGAAGGACGTGGGACAAGTGACTGATGGAGCTTGATTGAAAGAAACGATCAAACAACACATGAAACCCCAAAGCACAGTGTCCTGTCCACTGCGAACTGAACCTCCTCTGTTTCTGGACTGTCACTGTGCTCCTGAGAGTTACGTTCTTTCACCCCACGTGGTGTCACTGGCAGTGACAGTTAGGACTGTGTGGGAGAAACAGTACTGACACAAATACCCAGCATTATTACATTTTAGGAAATAAGACTTTGAGCAAGGCATAAAAATAGAAATAATGATTTTCAGCTAGAAGGCCAGGCAGATCATTTACTTTAAGTAAATAAACAAGGTGTAAATTGTCACCTACCAATGCTTTTTGCTTCAGCCTTGTTTTATGAACTAAAT
Source organism: Myodes glareolus (assembly GCF_982192425.1). Taxonomy (NCBI): domain Eukaryota; kingdom Metazoa; phylum Chordata; class Mammalia; order Rodentia; family Cricetidae; genus Myodes; species Myodes glareolus. The sequence continues at coordinate 55,993,857 of NC_142028.1, read as the reverse complement.
GTGGGTCAGAAACCTTGCAGTCAACATTGGCTGGTGATTAAGGGGTACACACTTCAGATAGATGAAGCCTGGGGCCCTGGCACACGGTTCTCAAGTATATCTTTCCTTCTTTATCCCAAATGTTCAAAAACACAATAGATCAGATTTATAACGTCTGAAAAAAACACAAATACCAGACACACTTCATTTTCCCAGAGACCACTTCTCCTAGTGTTCTCCTTGATCCAATATGTTTACCTGCTTATTCTCCCATGCAATTTCTTTCTTCTTCACAAATTATTTGTCTTGATCTCTCCATTACATGCTAAGCCAGTGGTTCTCAACCTGTGGGTCATTGTTCTCAAACCTATGGGGGCTGCACATATCATATATCCTGCATATCAAACATTTAAGTTATGACTTATAATAGTAGCAAAATACAGTTATGTAGTAGCAACAAAATAATTTTATGATGGGGGATCAACATAACATGAGAAAATATTAAAGGTGGCAGCATTAGGAAGGTTGAAAACCGCTGTTCTAAACAATATGAAACTAAGGATGGATTCTTCCCCCCTCATTGATGGCTCAGCATTTAGGTCAGAGCCCACAGAATCTAACGGTCTTGAACTGGTTCCCTTTTTCTGCCAGTTAAAGAACTGAAATGCAGGAAGGTTCTTGAGCCTAACAAGTAGCAGTGGGGAACTCTTAGACACAATAGACAGAACCAACCGTGCAGAAAGGCATTGATTGAGGCGAGGAAACAGCACCTGGCAAGGCACACACCTGGCAAGGCACACAGAGAGGAAGAGCACCTGCAAAGCGGATGGGCACCCAGCGACCTGGCATCCAGTTTCTCTTTGAGGACCAGGGATTTTCAGTGTCTTCAAGTGTGGGCATCGCCCCCCGAGTCTGCATCACCACCCACCCGGTATGCACCGCAGCTCCATACCTTCCATGAGCTGGGCAAGGTCCTAGGGGTTAAACACAAGACATAGACACACATATAGAGAGTCCGGGTCATTCGCCAAGAGGTGAATGACAAGTTTATTCAGCTTAATCCAGGGTTAATATACTCTTTTGCCCCAATAAAGGAAACCCCTCCCAGCCAGAGGGGGTTGGGGAAGTTGGCGCTGTGTGAGAGCTTCTCCGGAGGCAGGTGGGCGAGGGGTGCAGGGCAGTGTCAGACAGGTTAGAGGGACCTTGGCTCCGTGGGCTCTCCCGGGCAGGTTGAGAAATTACCATTTTAAAGCAATATAAAGCCCTATGGCTATTTTACCAGGCTAGAGCAGAACAAGCAAGGAACTAGCAGGAAGCTTTAGCTGGTTGCCAAAACAGTCCTTGATTTGCATCCCAGGGAGCAAGGGAGGCCTGGGCCCTACATTCAAGGAGTCCTTCTTCCCTAATTGAGGGTTTGCCAGTTTGAACAGGGATAGGGAAGTCAGTATGAGGTAAACATGTCCTGGTCTAGCCTTGAACTTATTCAAGTAGTCCATTGGCAGAAAGGTTTGCTGGTGGGAGAAAAAGCCCACCAGGCCTTCAGGCTTTTGTCTCTTGTCAAGAGTGAGAAAGAACGTGGAGGTTAGCCATCTTGATTATGTATCTGTGGCCCTGTTTCCTATCTGTCCATCAACTAGGGATGTGTCTCACACTTAGTCCCCCACACACACATTCATTAACTGTTTGGAATTGAAATTTGCATGGATGTAAACATACTTAACAGACACTGAAAGTATTTGCCCTTAAAGAACTTGGTTAGGCAAATGGTCAACTAAGAACTGCCTGGATTCAAGTCTGGTTCTATCACTATTTAACTAGCTATTTAACTACTTGTTCCTATGGACAATTGTTTCTATATTCCAGCATCCTCATCAATAAAACTAGTAGCCGTGAGACAGGGTGTGGGGGGAGTACGTTACTATATGTAAAATGCCTGGAAAGGCGCCTAACTATTACACACACATAACACACAGTATTGCCTTTTATTGTTACCCAATTAAAGAAAATTAACTGTCTGTAAAACCTGCTTTTGGTTCAAGTTCAAAGGTAATTGAACATAATTAAAAAGTACATCTGCCACACAAAGGATAGTTGTCTGTAAGAGAGCACAGATGTATATCTACACCCTTTGAAGTTCACTTATTTCCCAGGTAAGAAATCCTGCAGGGAACTGGCTGTCAGTTAGCTAGGGACTCACAGACAATGTCTCAGTGAGGAGCCTGCAGCTATCTGTGGGTGAGGCATAAGGCTACTACAGGAACTGGATTCTAGAATTAGTTCTTGCCGTTTAGATGGTCCACTTTAGCAGAACCCTAGGCTCCAGTTTCCTGCATACGATGAAACTCATCACTCCCTGGATTCATTGGCTCTGGGGACTGAATCAGAAGTGTGAAATGTCTCAGCTCAGTGGCTAGTATGAGAACTACCCTCTCCTACTAACTCATCCCCCTTCCTTCAAGGTGGTGATCACAGTCCACAAAGGAGTATCACTGCCTCAATTATTGTATATTACTTAAAGACAAAAACCAAAACCCAACAAACCCTATGGGGACAGCTCAGTTGCTAAGGCACCCATCTTTCCAGTTCAAGGATCTGAGTTTGGTCCCTCTTAATATGTGAAAAATGCCAGACATTGTGGTGCACACTTGTAATCTCAGCTCTGGGTAGCCTAGTCTACTTGGTACCTTCCAGTCTAGCAAAATGAGATGGCCACTGAGGAAGGACATTGGAACAACCTCCCCAGGTACCCCTATGAGATTTTCTACGCTTGAAAACACACACACACACACACACACACACACACACACGCACGCACGCACGCACACGCACACGCACATGCACACGCGCACACACACACACACACACAGACCCCAGGTGGAAACAAAAGATGTGAGATGTGAGAGCCAGAGGCTGTTGCTAATTTGAATGATGCTTTTCCCATAATTCCATAAATACAATCCAGGACAAATCCTTCAACAGCATCACCTCACAAAGTGAAGAAAGGGAGCCCAGCACAACTTACAAGTAAGGAGCAGAAGTCAGGAGATGATTTTTGTGACAATAAGCTTCTTTTTCTGCTTGCCTTTAATGCAGCCTTTCAGACTTAACTTTTTTTCTCCCATTTAACAACTACATTTTTTTTCTAAGTATAGGCATAGACTTACTGGCATAGGAGAGTTACACACAAAAGGTCTAACATGTTTATTCTACATAGCTTCCTCCAACCAGGGCTGGGAAGTCGGGCCAGGAAGTATTTAGCCTCTAAGTTTCTCGGAGTAGCACACCCACTGGCTTCTTGAAGCATTTCTAAATGAGGTAATTTTATTTTACACAGCATTTCTTGTAAAAATTATTGTCTTTCTGTACATCTAATTAAAATAAAGATGTAATAAAGAATTTACTGTTTTAATTAGGGCATAGATCTTAAAGCAATTATGCCATCATTAATAATTCTTTAACAGACTTTCTAGCAGAAGATGAACAAAAGGATTTTTAATCTGTGAAAAATCAATACACATTACTCATTTACATTAACGAAGCCACACAAAGTAATCTGAGGCCTCATTAAATTATTTTGCCTGTACACCAGAGGAGTTCAGAGTCATTACCTATTTATAACTTAGTGGAACTTTACTTAAAAAGCAGAAATCTTATCTATGACTGGGTACTTGGGTCAGTGTCATTTAGATGAAGGACCAGATATTAGCCATATGTGGGGGAGTTGAATTAGACGGAGAGAGTGCTTAAAGGGAACTTGGTGATAAAAGGCAGCTACCATCGTTGTGCTATAACAAGCACATCTCAACACTCTATTTGCAAGATGAGAATCTTACAGGCTTTCTTTTTAGGCTGTAGCTAAGATCCCTCTTTCTGCCATACACATGCACACATGGACTTCCAAGTGAATTAGTATCCAGGAGACAATAGGTCCAAAGAATTCAAAAGGCAGTCTCTGGCAACTGGACTGTCCTCCAACCAAGCACTGTTGACTGTTTGCAAGCCCTCACGGAGGAGTAGTGATGGTCAGAAGACCCTCATTGGAGTACCCAGCATCCCTACTGTCTTATCATGCAGCACTGCCTTAATCACATGTGGCCTTGGGAAGGGAGCAGAGTACATAGGTCAAGAGAGACTAGGGGAGGTAGCTCCATCTGTTCAGCTATGGGGAAGTCCTCATCCCTGTTGGATGAAAGCTTTTTAGAGGAGGCATATTAAAGGGAGAAGCACCCCCATCCCTGTAAGTAATCCCTTACTTATGCTTTTTAAGGAACCTCAATAAACTCATTGCTTCCCCCAAAGTGGACTTTGGTGAATTTGTGCCTTGGGTTGTCATTGGGACTTTTGGAGAAGGTCCTGTCCCTGGAGCTAGCCTCTCAGTAAGAAAGATCAAAAGCTTCCGTGGCAACAGAGGACCTGCAAAAAACATCATGTGACCAAGGTCTCAAGGTCTACACGGTTAGGGAGGTATTTTCACTAGCGAGGAAATCTGGAGTCTGTAACCACGTTTCCCCACTTCTTTCTTTGGAGCTTCTGAGTTTTGATTGGTAAGGTTTTTTTTTTTTTCTCTTTTCTAAGATTTTCCGAAAAAAGATAAACTATCTAAGTATTCCCTCAGACTGCTTGGCCACCTTTTTAATAATTGCAAATTTTATCCACATGGCATGAGTGGCTTTGGAGCTGTTTCTACAGTAGCAGAGTGTGTCCCCAACTTCTACGAAGTATACCTTCCTTGGTTCTCAATAGTTTGCTCACTATTCTCTATTGTACTCATGACGATTATATAACAGAAGCAGGTGGTTTTATATTTCTCAGAAAAAAACACAAATAATGAATAAACATGTAGAACCATTTTTATAGCAATGCAGGGACACAGAGATGGTTCTTTCTTTGCAGGCATAAGGACGGAGCTCAGATCCCAGCAACCACCAAAACAATGAATGTCAGGCCGAGTGATTTTTGTTTTCATGGGAATAAAATTGAGAATGATAAAGACATTTTGTCTCCTCTTTTGCCTTACATGTGGATTTACTCATCTGAACACGTGCATGTGCATGTACACACACACACACACTCATGACTAAGCTATTTTGCTTATATAGAGAGAGATTTTATTTTTAAAGACAAATGTGAAGTACTTCTGAAAAGCAATTTTGCTATGTGTTATTAAAACACACACACACATACACACAAGTTTCTGATCTTTAGTCTAGTCACTCTATTTTAAGATATCTTAATGGAATTCGTTTAATGTTTTGACAAAGAAGTTCAAAGATATTCATTTCAGAAGTATTCTTGTCAGTGAAATATAATTTTAAGAAGGATAGATATTTTTATTAGAAACCTCGATTAAATTATGGCATACTATTCTTCAAGGTATTACATAAAGATTACAATAGTGGTGTTCAAGAATTTTTAATAAAATGCATTAGCATTTACAATGTTACAATGAGTGAAAAATAATACATATGCTTTAATTTCAAGAAAGCATCAAAAACTCCTCAAAGGAGGTATACAATAATGTCAGTTACATCCTTGAAAGTGGTGTTATAATTACTATTTCAATTTTGACAGAACAAGAATGAATTTTTACTGTAATCCTGAGAGATTAAAATCATAAAATTAAATCATGGCTACAGGTTGTAAATTGAACAAAACCAGAAGTATGGCATTTCCAAAAATGAGTTTCGCCAAAATTACTATACTTAAGAAGAAGGTGGGGGAGTAGAAATACATAAGACACATTCTGTTGTATTGCCACAAAGTTGAGAGATCTGTGACTTCAAAGGGATAGAAGATTGGAAAGGTAAGGGAGAAAGATGACCTACCATCTTAGGGTTTCTATTGCTGTGAAGAGACACCGTGACCATAGTAACTCTTATAAAGGAAAACATTTAATTGGGGCTGGCACATCAGTTCAGAGGTTTACTGCATTATCATCATGGCAGAAAGTATGGCAGCATACAGGCAGACATGGTTCTGGAAAAGTAGTCAAGAGTTCTACATCTGAAGTGGTAGGCAACAGGAAGGGAGAGTGACACTGGGCCTGGCTTGAAGTTTTGAAAGCCCAAAGCCTACCCCCAGTGAAGCATTTCCTCCAACAATGGCCACATCTCCTAATCCCTGTCAAGTAGCACCACGCCCTAATGACAGAGCCCATGGGGCCATTCTTATTCAAATCACCACAGATAAAATACAATAAAGAAAAATAATGGAAAAAGACTAGCCTCTTGCTCTAAACAAACTGTGAGGGAAGTAGTGGAACCAGACTTCTCTCTGTGTCCCAGACAAAAGAGAGAAAGAAAATGCACCAGGAAGAATGATCCCAAATCAAAATTTTGGATGACAGAGCCTGAAGCAGAGGCTAGAGAAGCCCCAGCACCAGCCACCTGCCTCACTACCTGAGACATGTGTGAAATGAAACTGCCCTTCCAGGAGGAATGGAATATTCTACACCTTTGTCTTTAAACCCCAAAATTCCCCAACCCAGTCTCAGAGAGTCTAAGACCTGTAGAGTCATGTGGTACCTCATGAGCGCTAAGCAGAACTGAATCTCAGTGGTACATGCATATTCACAACAAGACTGCAGACTCTGGTACTGAGGCTGCTCCATCCCACTAGAACAAGTATATTCTTCTATAAGGGTGAACATGAGCAACCATGAGTGTTGTAACATCAAAACTTTGGAGAATGAAATTAGAAAAAGTACATTTCAACCAAAAATCTAGTGAGATAAAGTTCACTTCATATTGACTAAGGGCACAAATACCAGTGGATTTAACAGTTCTAAATACATATGCTCTGGACATTGATACATCCAATTCCATAAAATAAATACTGCTGGATATTAAAGCTCAAGATGATCTTAATACAATAGTAGGTAACATCAATATTCCATTCTCATTAGTAGACATGTTATCCAGGCCAGAAATGAACAACAGCAACAACAATAAATCAGAATTAGATGTCAGTTAGGCCAATTGAATTTAACAGATACCTACAGACTATTCTTCCCAAACACCTAGAATATGCATTCTTCTAGGCAATCCCAATCCCTAGACTAGTCTCTAAAATAGAGCACATTTTAGGATAGGAAACAAGTCATAATAATTACAAAAACATTGTATTTTGTATTTTGTGTGATTGGTCACAATAATCTCTATTTCCCACTCTGTACAAAAATTAGTTCCATCTGGACCAAAGACCTTAATGTAAGATGTGAAATAATTGGAAGAAAACACAGACAAAACATTTCATGGTAATGCATTGGCTGTGGCTCTCTGAAAAGGGTTCTAATCACTGAGGAAATAAAACTAAAAACTGATAAATGGGATTATAAGAAATCAAAAATCTTCTGCACAGCAAGGCAACAAACAAGAAAAGAGAGGGCCTACAGAACTACAGAGAGAAATCTTTGCTAGCTGTGCATCTGACAGAGGATTACTGTCTAGAATACATAACAAACTTCAAACCTACACATCAGGACTGACTCTATGGCTCAGTGGGTAAAGATACTGCTCACCAAGCTGCATGGCCTGAGTGAAATCTACAAAACCCACACAGTGAAAAGGGAAAACTGTCTCCTGAAAGCTGTCATCTGACTTCCACAAGCATGCTGGTACACACATGTGCACATACAGTCACACATGCACACATACATACAAACTCATGTGCAGATACACACACATGCATGCCTGAGTGCACACACAATAAATAAATAAAATAAAAATGCAAACCCTAATTAGCAAAAAATTACTTCAATCAATCAATCAATGAGCTAATAAAATGAAGAGATTGTTCTCAAAAGATGAAATATAAATGGTCAATATACATAGGGAAAATGTTTGGTATTAGTTATAAGGGAAATGCTAATTGAGTTACATTGATATTTCAACTCATTCTGGATATAATGGCTATCAGTAAGAAGAGATATTAAAAACCAAAAGAGAATCTCGTAATAGATGTAATGTAAACTAACCAATATGGAGGTTCCTCAAAAAGCTGAAATAGAACCATCATAAAATGCAGCTGTATTCCTCTTGGGATTATACTCAAAGGATTCTAAGTCAATATAGTACACTGATACTTGTATGTCTGTCTTCACAGCAACCCTATTGGCAATAAGCAAGTATGAAGTCAGTTTGGTGCTCGTCAACAGTTGAGTGGAAAAAGAATACACACAGAGTAAGCCTGCAAAGAATCATATACCACGTTTAGGTAAACAAGCACAACTGAAGATCACATTAATTAAAATAAATCATGCTCATAAAAACAAATATTAAACTGGGAAGCTAAATCAGTCCTTTGTATGTTTGCCATACAAACATGAAGACTTGAGGTCAATGATCTAGAACCCACATAAAACAAACAAATAAAAAATTCAAACAAACAAGCCAAACCAAAAACCAAAACCAAAAACAAAGAACCAGGCATGGTGGTGCAGGCTTCTAATACCAGCAGTGACATTTGTACATCAGTACAGACAAGCTGGCACCTGACCAAAGAGAGAGTCCCCATCTCAAAACAAAAACAAAAAAACACAAAACTAAAACAGCAACAAAATCAACACCAACTAAGGTGGGTGGCAACTAAGGAACAATCTATATTATTCCCTGGCCTCGACATGCACATGCATATACATGTACAAGAAGACACACACACACACACACACACACACACACACACACAAAGGGGAGTAGTAGAAGTGAGGCTGCCTGGGGGAATCAAGGGGACTAGCATGGGAAGAAGATGCATGAATCAACATGGTCAAAGGACAAGGTGCACTTGTGTGCAAACATCTTTATGAGATCTGCCATCATAAACAAAAAATATTTATCATCAACACATGTAAAACAATTAAAAAGTATCATAGCTTAAATGTTGTAGAGAAACTTCAGAAGGAAAGCAGTGTCTGCACAGACTCACAATCTTCTCCCTAAATTTTAATTAGTTCTCTCTAGTTTGTTCCTTTATTTATTTACTTGAGACAGGCTCTCATAGGCCAGCACTAAGGCCAGCATGTGGTCATCTGATATTGAAGACTCATGGTGCCCTGGGCACTAAAGAATAACTTAGGCATGTTGAATTCAGAATTTTCTCTTTTTTTTCATTTTTAAAATTGTTTTTATTGAGCTATATATTTTTCTCTGCTTCCCTTCTTTCCTCCTCTCTCCTTTTCTACCCTGTCCCTTAAGCCCCACACTCCCAAATTTACTCAGAAGATCTTGTCTTTTTCTACTTCCCATGTAGATTAGATCCATATATGTCTCTCTTAGGGTACTCTCTGTTATCTAAGTTCTCTGGAATTGGTTTTGTCTCTGCTTTATGTCTAAAAGCCACTTATGAGTGAGTATGTATTTTATTTGTCTTTCTGGTTCTGGGTTATCTCACTCAGTATGATGTTTTCTAGATCCATCCATTTGCCTGCAAATTTCAAAATGTCATTATTTTTTTCCACTGTGTAGTACTCCATTGTGTAAATGTATCAAATTTTCTTTATTCATTCTTAGGTCAAGGGGCATTTAGGTTGTTTCCACATTCTGGCTATGACAAATAGTGCTGCTATGAACATAGTTGAGTGCATGTCCTTGTGGTACGATTCAGCATCCTTTGGGTGCTGTGTCTCACAGTAGGTTGTTTTCTAATTCTCTTAGAAATCACCATACTGATATCCAAAGTGGCTGTAGTAGTCTGTGCTCCCACCAGCAATGGAGGAGTGTAAGATGATAAATTAGGAAGACTTTCCTTTACTTTATTTCTAGAGGAGAACTTAAGAGAAAATGAAATCCATATTTTCCTTAGAACAAGTTTCAGTTTTCTTCCTTTTGTCTTCTTGTCCCCTTTCCATTCTTGTTCTTTTTTCCTCCCCTCTCCCTCCCTCTCTTTTCCCTGATCTCCCTTCCTCTTTCTCTTCCATTTCTCTCCCTTCTTCCCTTTCTTCTTCTTGACAGAACCTCACTACATAGTTCAGGCTGGCTGAATCCACAGTCTTTCTGTTGTAGCCTCCTACTGGGGTTGTAGACACGTGTCAGCATGTTTACTTCTGATTTTAACCTGACATGTGTCTATTACTGGCTCTCAAATAAATTATTGTGTCATTTACATAACAAAAAGAATAACTTAGGCATATTAGAATGGCTTTACCTAAAGCAAAACTGGTTTTTTGCATCAAGTTTAACCTGAAATTTCAAACTTGCAAGAACACAGACATCAAGAACATTTGACATCTGGAATAAATCAGATTGATGGCTTCAGTAAAGGGGCGCAATTTTGGATAAAGTAACATGTTATTGATATGTGTGTTGAAAATAAAATACATTTATTCTGGTTAATTCCAGATTTAAATAAGTTATAAACCTAAAAAATATTTTAAATGTCTCTAAGGCATGTTCAATGGTTAATTAATAGAAATATTCCTTATGGAAATATTTATGTTGAAAATAAAAACATTTAAGTCTATTAACAGTTGAGAGTTTTTATATAACTCATGTTTCTGTACAATAAAACTTCTTGACATTATCTTAGAGTAGGTTGTCACAACATCTAATGACAGATAGTTTAGCAATAAATAAAAATATGGTTACAGGATTGAAGACTTTTAAAATACAAAGTTTTAATCATAGATGTAAAAAAACCTGGAATAATTTTGCACCCAAATAATTAAAAAAATTTATTCTCTTTAGTTTGTCAATTTCTTATGACACACACACACACAAAGGATTTTCCAAAATATTGCCAATTTACACACTCATGACCCATCAAACAAATTGCATTAATAATGAAGACAGGCTTGTTAAATATACATTGACTATGTCAAGAGGACTGGGAAGATGGAGCAGTGGGTAAAGCGTTTGCCATACAAACCTGATGACCTAAGTTTGAATCTCCAGCACCTCATAAGCTCCAGACCTTTTAGAGCACACACTTGCTATCCCATTGCACCCAAGGGAGAAGGGAGCCAAACAGGAGAGTCTGGAAGCTTTAGCTGGTGGTTGTAGCAGAGAACATTAAGAGATGCAGTCATAGGCAAGCTGGAAGGAGAGGACGAACACCAAGTTTGTATTTAGGCTGTCGTGTACATGCTGTGGCACACACACACACACACACACACAACATGCAATGAGAGAGTCAAACACAAAAGATTTTTTACAAAACATCATAAATGATGGTATGTCTCAGTGACTGAGTTATTCATTTACAGAAGCAGAGGCAAAAATACCATTGTTAATTGTCTAGCTAGGTTTGCTGTTGTTTTTGTTCATGGTAGTATATAATATATATATTACACACACACACACACACACACACACACACACAGGACTTCTAAGTAAGTTAGTTCTTCAGAGGAACTACTGTTTGAACACATGCTAGATAAGTGCTCCACCACCAAGCAGCACCAGCCCCAGGAGACTTCTGATTATGCAAAAGTAAAAGCTCATTGCTGACTGGGGATTGAACTGAAACTTGCTGGAGCTTGTCTGCTGTGATGCATGCGGTACGCTGTGATGCCTGCGGTACGCTGTGTTGAGCTGCCCTTGGGTTCTTCTTAGCTGAGCCATGAGAACAGAATCAGGGAGATGGTGAGAGGGCACTGGCTTTCTCTTTCTCCCTTGGTTGAACCAGGGATAGCAGAACCGTTGCCTTGGAGACTGAGGACACTTAGATTTCACATATGCTGAGCAGACTTAAGGGTGTTACAAGTGAAAGGGGTGATCAGAAAATCTTGGCCTTCCAAGATCCTGGAGCTTTGGATCCACTTTGAATTTAAGACAGAGTAACAGCACACAAGGTAAGCTATGCTCCTAGCCAACAACTATTAGGGAGCTAAGATTGCAGAGGTCTGATGATAGAAACATCACTTGGAGGACTGAAATCTATGTAGAATTCACTTTGATTTAGAGGGCAGTGTAGGAACTGTTTGAATGTCAGCTAACATAGTTTCCTACATCAGATGGGCACACATTTCTCTTTGATAAAAAGCAAACCCAAATAATAGTGTCCTAAGCATTGGAACATGTTACAACAGGGGCTTGCAAGGTAGCCCTTGACCTTGGTTTTTCTGTCAACTATGTAGAGACCCAATCTGCTCTTTCTAATTCTGGTAACTATGACAGATAGGAGTTTTGTCCTAGAGTTTGCTGCCTCATGACTTCAAAGTACAACACTGCATTTGTCCTCAAAGACAGAATGAAAAGGAAGAGATAAGGTGTGGTTGATGTGTTTAGAGAGAAAGCAAACAGTTCTACATCCTCTTCACCAGCAGCTTTACCCAAGATCTGCTGTATGACCAATCCTTCCTTAAAGAGTGGCTGGGCTTTTTGTTGTTATTTTGTTTTGATTTTGTTTTTTTATGGGGGTGAGTCACACAGATAGAGGGGCTATAAGTGACTCTTCTTGGCCAGATTTCTTCCTTCTTGTTTAACTTTGACATTAGAGAAAAAAATTTTCTCTCATTCATTCCCTATTATTCCTTCAGCTTTTCCCGCAATGACTGCAAGACTTCTCAATTTTGATTTAAATCTGAAATCTCCCTCAGAGGCCATGTTCTAAATTCTTGTTACATAGCTGGCACTGTTGGATAGCCTTGGAACTTCTAGCAAGGGAGGCCTGGCAAGTGGAAGTAGTGACAAGGGAAGGGACGCTGCAGGTGTGCACTGGCCTCTAGTTTCCATCACGTTTTCTCTGCTTGCTGCTCTGTGGTCCTAGGCGGAGTCACTGCTGCACACTCCCTACCCCCACAATCCCAGCCGCTGCTTCTCCGAGCCTTCCTCACTGTGATGGATGGAAAACAAGACACCAAGAAAACCCTTTTCCCCTTCAGCTTATATCTGCCAGGTACAATGAACTCTCTCTCTCTCTCTCTCTCTCTCTCTCTCTCTCTCTCTCTCTCTCTCTCTCTCTCTCGTGTCTGTGTGTGTGTGTGCGTGTGTGTGTGTGTACACAAAAAGACTATGCCTTGCCTCAAACCTTTTGTTGTTGTTACTCAGGGATGATACTGACCTCCTGAGCGGAGAATATGTGGTTTTCCATGAATACTACCAGAGGATAGATAAATGCTGGGACCCTGAAGCAACCCTTGAAGAATAAAAACAACTTCATACGGAGAGGAAGAAAGAAAAGCACCAGGTATTCTGAGGGTGTTAGGGACGAAGATGGGGAGGCAGTAGGCTGTTAGGAAGGTCAGTGAATGAAGAAGAGGGCAGCACAAACGGAGGCACTAGAGTGGAGAATGGAGAGACACGCTCCTCCCAGCACCATTTCCCTGGTTGTCCTAAAACACACTGCAGTCACAGAGCATATGTGCTACCAAATGGCAAATTCCAGCAGGCGGATACGATTATGGAGCTATAGTGGTCAATATAAGGAATGATACCCTACTCAACCGATTTTCCATCTTTATTGGTTTACTTCTCAAAAGTTAAAGTAAGTCTACCCAAACAAGCTTTACAAGTTCAGGTACAAATCCCACTACGTTCCTACTGTAAAAAACAACCTAAATCACATGGATCAACAATGACTGAGTAGACACCAGCATGTCACATGACTGGGGATGTAGCTCAGTTGGTAGAACTCTTGTCCAGTACTCATTAAGCCCTGAGTTCAACCCTCAGCCCGGTCTAAACCAGGGGTTAAGGTCCACACTGCCATTGTAACACTCAGAGGTGAGAGCAGAAGGATTAGAAGCCCCAGGCCATCCTCTGCTACAAAGTGAGTTCGAGGCAAACCTGAGATCTCAAAACAAAGGATAGAAAGAAGAAAGTAGAAGTCCTACAAGTTTAATTAAAAAAAATGACTGAGTGAGGGAAATATTGTGGAAATAATCAAAAGGCACCTTTCTCCACCGTGCATTCTTCTGTATGGAAAAACACCCAGGAACTTCAGCATGGATACAAGCTGCTTTGGGCTTTGCTTTTCCCCATAATGTTCATAATTAATTTTGTTGACACAAATCCACAAGAGTGTACAGAGGAATGGCACTGTGCTGGTGAGAAGACAAACTCATGCTTGCCTAATCCCTGGGAGAAATACACCCAGATCACTCACCCATGTGAGAACAATGCTTCTGGCGCCTCAAGGTCAGTAGAACTTCTGGTTAAAAACAAACTGAGAAGCCAGTGCAAGATGCAAATACAGGAAGGTCACATTATGCATTCAGTTCGACAAACACCGCAGACAAAATCACATTTAAAAAATAGATGTGAAACTCAAAGACCTCTTTCATGTGTTCTCTCTAGTTAGAACTACTTCATCCTCTGGAGAAAGTCCAGCTTTGAGAAAAGTACATATTTTTCTTTGTACACAGGCACACACACACACACACACACACACACACACACACACACACACACACACACAGAGAGACACACTGGAATGATGAGATGATTTCAAGATGATTTTATGTTAAAATCAAGAGCCAGAGGGTTTGAGAGGTAACTCAATGGTTTTGAGCACTTACTGTTCTTTCAGAGGCCCCAAGTTCAAGTTCAGTAAGTGTCTGCAAATTCAGCTTCTGATGTCATCTGTTGGCTTCAAACTGTACTTCACACACACACACACACACACACACACACACACACACACACACGCTAAAATTATGTTTGTATGTTTGAAAAGCTATCTACATCTTGGGAATCCACAAATCAATAAATTACAAATAGATTTTGTCTTTGTAATAAAAGTCCAATAAATCAAAAAAGAGGACATTTTGGCCAATATTTCCATTACAATTTTGACTCTTTTAAAAGAAATTCTGAGATTATTTTATGGGATCAGTTCTTTTTTATTTGTTCTAGGAAACACTTCTATGCAAGGACAGCATTACTTAAAGCCCAGTGGCCCCAGCCCCATCTTCTTAAATAGACCAGGGAGACTAACTGAAGGATACATAGTATCTTTGTACGATATGAACAGAAGTCAGGATTTGTAGACACAGGGAGGTCAAAATTCCTCTGAGGGGATTCCCTAAAGTTCTTCTGGGATCCAGGACAAATAAAAGGCACCCATGGTAAAGCTGGTGGACTCTGAATGAAGCCTGGAGGCCAGTTAAGAGTAATATAGCAGCATATCTTCATTCTGATGAATGTACCTTGGTTATGTGAGGCATTTCTACTGTAAAGAAAATGACAAACAGTGTGCGGGAGCCACTGTCTCCGTGCACAACTCTCCCTGCAAATCGAGCTAATCTCAGACAATAAGCTTACTTGAATGCCTTCTCCCCAGTTTATCGGCTTTAGAGGATGTTCAGGCCATGCCCTTGACAAAATGTATGTGTCACTATCCTACTGGGCTTACCAGGGAGATTTTTTTTGGGGAAGCATTTAATCAGTGCTTGCTAAATTTGATTCTAGCCCCAGCCCAGCACAGGTGCCCTGGTTGGAAATCTTGCGATTTGATTTGTTGCTTCTGAGATCTTAGGTAAGGTGCTCAGCCTGTCAGTGTGTGTCTTTCTTCCTCTCTACTTCAAGGCCTCCTTGGAGGGGGACACCATCTTGATCATCTCTAGTGTTTTCACTGGGGCATCCAAAGGGAGCCTGGGAGGAGTGAATGTGTCTGGGCAAGGGTCTGATGCTGCCTCATCTCAGCCTCTTTATCTACAAAAAGACCTGTGGATGCTTAAAGGAGACAGTGTTGTAGCACATTTCAGGGCATCAGCACAAGCTGGGGGCTTAGCCTGCATCTTCTTTAAGCACATCTCACATAATATTGTGTTTAATTGCTGTCTTGAAATACTTTCCAAATACTTGTCATATATAATACCCAATTCTAGATATTTCTCAGTAGTAACTCATTGAATTACCAGGACCCAACTAATTGCTACTGTTACCCCCATTTTACAAATGAGAAATAAAGATATAAATAATTTGCCAATTTGAAATAGCTACCAAATGGAAGAACCTGGGATTTGTAGGCTTACAGTCCTGTGCAACAATCTACATTCTAGTAACTAACTGTACAAGAGCAGATACAATGCTTGCGGTGTCTACCGAGCTCTCCTGGGTGTATTTAGCACACAGAAAGTGCTCGCTCACATTCTGACTGACTGAAAATATGTAAATGGCATCCCTTTGTGGACATATGCTGGCTTGAATATCTGCCATGCGATCTCCCAGCAGCCCTGGCAATGCGGAAGGGAACAAACATTTCCTGAGAGCTTCCTGTGTTTTAGTTCCTGTGTTTGAAACTTTTAACTCTCATCTAGGCCTCCAAATCATCTTGAAAAGTGCACAGTGGTGTTTCCTTCCCCTAGAGCTGTCAAAACACAGATAGGATGCTTGACTTCCCCAAATCACAGAACTCATCACAAGTCCAGCAGGATCAGACTCCTGTTTTCAGACGTCAGATTTTTCCCCAAAATCTCTAGCATTCTTCATGTGCTCAGTACTGGGAATGTACCCAAGTGGGTCTTTCTACCTTGGACATGGGTCAGTTCTTCCTGAGTGCCCCTGTACTCTGGCACTATAGTCCCTGGCTAGCCTTTCCCTCTGCCATATTCTTTTCTCTGCATTAATCATTTTTGACATCATATTACACTTGACTGCTTGCTGATTGTGCATTCACCCAACTGGTAAGTTCTGTGGAGTCAGGGAATGTGTCTGCCTTGGCAACTACTGTACTGTAGGTACCACCACAGATTAGCATTACTCATGACAGCACAGGTATTCAGAAAATCATACCTACATCAGTGAATGGGCGTACAGGACCTTGCAGCAATAGTTTAGTATTACTATCCTTATAATGTATGATAAATGAGAATAGTCCCATAGGCATAGGTTTGAATACTTGTTCCTGAGTTGATGAATCTGTTTGGGAAGGATTAGGAGGCGTGGCCTTGTTGGAAAAGGCACGTCACTGGGGGAAAGGCTTTAAGTTTTCAAACACCCATGCCATTCTGTTAGCTCTCCCTGCCTGTGCTTGTGGATCAAGATGTAAGCCCTCAGTTACTGCTGTAATTCCATGCCTCCCTGACTTCTGCCGTGCTTCCCACCATGATGGGCGTGGACTCAAACCCTCTTTTACCATGAGCCCCAAATGAAATACCCTTTATAAGTAGCCTTAGTCATAGCATTTTGTCACAGCAATAGAAACATAATCTATAACACAGTGGTTAGTACTCTTTTATCAGCAGGTGGTTAGGCACAAAATTTTAGCTATTCAATAAGGTGACATGGGTAGGAAAACTGAACCAACAATGTGGGTTCCAGCTAAAGCAAAGCAGGACAGCCAAGGGTCAGCACCAGCCAGACACTTGGGAAAAGAATGTCCTTCAAGTAGGCCAAATAGCACCACCATCGAATGGCTAAACAGAGCCCTGGTACACACTCCTAAATGTTCCACAACCTTAGAAATATCCCCCTGCTCTTGATCACAGGCTGTCATAATTTACCTCTCATTTTTTTCCATCAGGAAACAATTGACCTTGATTTATTTTTATCACTTTATTTATACATCTCCTGCAAGACTGAAGCATTGATTTTCCTGAGAGTTAATGTTAATAGGATCAATAAACCACAGCAAACATGCATCAAAGTGTTATTTCTTCACTCTAACCTGGGGCAGGCGGCACTGCCGGCAGACAGGTTTGTGAAATCCACCTTGTGAGGCTGACTGGGGAGCTGGTAGGAAGCATCTCTCCTTGTAAATCACGAGTGAGCTTGAGCACACTGCTGACAGGGAAAACACACCAACCACAGAAGAACGCTGAGGGCTTTGTAGAGTCAGATTTGAGTGATGTCTGCTTCTTTTTGTCTATGTATATATACATACAGTTATTGTAGTGTGTGTGTGTATGTGTGTGTGTGTGTGTGTGTGTGTGTGCGCGCGCACGCGTGCACGGGCGCACACACACGCGCACGCTCATGCATGAGGAAGCAAGACTTGGTCAACCTTGAGTATCATCTCTAATCGTTTTCCACCTTTTTTTTTTGAGACAGGGTTTCTCACCTGCCTGGGACTCACCAATTCACTTAGGCTAGCTGAGTCCCAGAGATCCTCATATCTCTGCCTTCCAGCTCTGGGATTATAAGTGTGTGCCACCATGAGGAGCTTCTTATGTGGATTCTGTGGTTTCAAACCCAATAAGGTCAAGTATTTACTGACTGAACCATCTCCCTTGTCCTGAAAAATATGTTGAATAAGAGCCACTAAGGCTGGAACATGGGACAAAGGCACAGAGATGCACGTCTTTGGCACAGAGATGCATGCTATTGGAAACACTAGCTCCTTCCTTTGTTGGAATCCTATTTTGAGGGATGGGGGAGAAATGGAACAAACCTATTCCCACGTAGCCTCAGCTTTCATCTGCTTTGGGAAGCTTCTGATCCCAGTCTGACTGCCACAGACAACCAAAAGGGAACCAGAGAGTCCACTACCTAATGGCAAAGTGAAGTAGGTTTTGTAGACTCCCCCCCCCAGTATATATATGTTTCCTTTCTTCTTCTTTCTAGACTCAAATGCTACCTAAGCTAGAAGATCTGCTATAACAGAGACACACAGAGAAAATCCTTCACACTGTTGATGTTGGCAGAGTCTCTCTATGACTACCTTAGGGCACTACGCCTTTCAATCCCAATGCAAACATAGGAAAAGCACATGTGCTAGAACAGAGGACCACTTTCCCATGTATTGTATAGCAGTTTCCTCTGAGACTAAAATCTTCAGTCTTGGAAGGAAACCTTTTAAGACATAGGATCTGAACAGAAAGATGAAACAGCAGGATATTCTAAGGGGATCTGAAATGTTCCATCCTGCAGGGAAGCTCAGTAAGACAGGAAGCAAATACCTCAAAATTGCCCAAGGAAGTTCCTGAAACTAATCAGATTAACTAGGTCCCTCTCCCCAAGAACATCTAAACAGTAAGGACTACTGAGAGTTACTCTCAGACAATCTGAGAGCCAGAAAGACTCTCAGGTAAACCCACCTGCCTCAAAGAGGCTCAGACCAACTGAGATAGCAAGAAAGTTTCAGACAATAATAGGAGAAAGAAGAGCCTAACATGTAACCTTCCCTGCTTTTTGACCAGCTGCTGCTCACTCCTGCCCCCATACTTCTTCCTCTGTAATGGACAGTATCTGCTCAAGCTGTAACTCAAAATATGCACTTCCTTCAGTTACTTTTTGTCTTGCATTTTTATTTCAGTGATGAGGAAAATAACACACACTCATTAATATACTCTGGGGTGGCTGCTACATGTGTGACAGACAAGTAGTGTTACTATGAACAGCGAAGCATGAATCCCTCTTTAAGATTTCAATTCCTTTTAGATATTATTCTGCTATAGTTTGGACATGAAACGCCTCAAAATGTTCATGTGTTTAAGGCTTGACACTATTAAGAAGTGAGTGGGAAAAAAAAAAGCTGGGCGGTGATGGCACATGCCTTTAATCCCAGCATTCAGGAGACAGAGGCAAGCAGATCTCTGTGAGTCTGGGGCAAGCCTGGTCTACAAAAGCTAGTTCGAGGACAGACACCAAATCTACACAGTGAAACTCTGTCTCAAAAAAAGAACTAAAACAAAATAGTGAGCAGATTATGAGGACTCTGACAAGATCATTGGGTTGATTAGATATTAAAATTTCAAGAAATTTGCAAAACATTACAGGTTATTGCAGCTGCCCTTGGCTTCCTCCAAGATCAGTTGTTCTCAGCCTTTCTGAAGCTATGAACCTTTCATACAGTTCCTCATGTTGTGCTGACTCCCAACCATAAAATTATTTTCATTGGTACTTAATAACTGTAATTTTGCTACTGTTATGAATCATAATATATATGTCTGATATTCAGGGTATCTGATATGTGACCTTTCTGAAAAGCTTTTTGACCTCTCCCAAAGAGGGTAACAGCCCACAGATTGAGAACTATTGTTCAAGAGGCTGCAGATAAGTCCCTATTATCAAAGACACCACATTCTTCATGCACAGGACGTGGAGGAGCTGAGCTGGATCTGATGTAAAAATTTCCTCCCTGAGGGCTAGCTCTCATAGTACTGGAAGGTGCCATGCAAGTTCCCAAGGGAAGAAGCAATCAGTCATCCTACCCAGCTCTGATGCTTATGGACTACACTAACAAGCAGAATGACACACACACCTTGGCAGTAACCAACAGGTCTCTAATTGGACTCAAGGTATGTGTACCAAGATGAAGCCAGACCTGGTACCAGAAACCTAGCCAAACATCCATGGCTAGTGTCATCATAGATCTTGAATGAGAATTTACAACTTCCACTTTATTAAGCCAGAATGATTCCTAACTATACTCTGATTATTTATCATTATACCTACAGATAAGTATAGGTCTCAGCTCTCAAAAAAGAACTATATATTTGCATTGTAGACCGTTATAAGAAACCACAACTAACAAAATGCTGAGAACAAGTGATCATGTTCTCAACTGATACAGCTACAATACAACAACTGCACTTAAGGCTCAAGAATCATAACAGAAAAGGAGCAGAAGAATTTTAAAATTCAGAGGAACAGAACATTTTCTGTGAGATTGTGACTTCTAGAAATGTCAGAGAAGCTATGTCCACGAATTTTCACCACCATGACTGCCTAAATAAAACCCAAACAAAAATGACCTTAATAATTATGTTAATATGGAATGGGGTAATTTCATAGGGCCCAACCCTAGACAAAGAACCATAGGCAACTAAGGAATGCTGAGAGCAGGGGAAATAGTGTTTCCCAGGGAGGAGCACACCAATTGGTTATCAAATACCAAGTGACCATCATTGAAAACATTGACACATAAATAATATTATATAAACTGTGCAGGCTATATTAATATATTTAGGTATATGCAACAAAATTAAAGAAAAAGAGGTCATGAATTTGAAAGCAAGGTGGTACATGAAAAGGGGTAGGAGAAGGAAAGGTGTGGTGGTTTGAATAGGTATGGCCTCCATACACTCATGTGTTTAAATTCTTGACCTACAAGGAGGTATGTCCCTTTTGGAGTAGGTATAGCCTTGTTGAAGTGTGTCACTGGGGGTGGGATTTCAGGTCTCAGATGTTCAAGTCATGCCCAGTGTGGCTATCTTTTCATGCTGCCTCTGGATCCAGATATAGAACTCTGAGGACTTTCACCGGTACATGTATACCTGAATGTCCTGCCATGCTGATAATAAACTATGCCTCTGAAATTGTAAGCCAACCTGTTAAGTATTTTCATTTATAAGAGCAGCTGTGGTCATGCTGTATCTTCACAGCAATAGGAACCCAAGACAGAAGTGAAGGAAGAAATGATAGTAATATTTTAACTCCATTTTTTTTTTTTTTTAGTTTTGAAGGCCTTATTGGGAGATAGTAGAAATTAGGAGATGGAATGTCATTAGAGGAGGTAGAACAGAGGGGGACATACTTTGGGCATGTCATGTTCCCAGACCCTTCTTACTATTTACTCTCTGCTTCTTAGATACCATGAGGTGAGAAACTCGGCCCCACCACACTTTCGCCACCACCAGGCTCATGCCTGTGTCTCTACACATTAGAACTGGCCAAGCAAGGCCAAGCTTTGGCCTGAGGGCCAAGTAATTATTTCTTTCTTTAAGTTGATTTCTCAGATATTTTGGCATAGATGTAAAACTGATTCATACACAAAAGTGAAAGAACTAGCTAGTATGGTGGTCTAAGAGGTTCTTCTGTTTATGTGTTGCTTTCATTGGTTGAATAAAAAACTGCCTTGGCCTAGTTGATAGGGCAGAACTCAAGTAGATGGGGAAGACAGAACAGAATTCTGGGAGGAAGAAAGCAGAGACAAGCAGATGCCATGAGTCTCTGGCCTGAGACAGATAGGTTAGAATCTTGCCAGTAAGCCACAGTCATATGGTGATAAACAGATTTAATAGAAATGGGTTAATCAAAATGTGAGAATTAGCCAATAAGAGGCTAGAGCTAATGGGCCAGGCCATGATTTAATTAATACAATTTCTGTGTGGTTATTTTGGGTGTAAGCTAGCTGGGCGGCTCGGATAAAAAGCAGGCCCACTCCTCCTATTACAAGATGGTGGTTATATTTTATTTTTTCGCAGGAACTAGTTTATTGTCTTCCACAACAACTGTAACAATAAAAACCAAGAGTGTACGATGATATAGAAATGAATACTTTACATTGCTATGGACTTTAATTTATTGATACAAATTTAAGGTAAATTTTGTTATATATATATATATATATATTTACATATATATATTTCTATTCTTGTTTAAGATATTATGTTTATATAGCTCATTAAACATGGAATGTATAATTAAAAATTACAGACTAATAGTGACTCATCTATAATAATTAAACTTTTAGTCATGTTAGCTTTTCTAGATATACAGAGATATATTTCAAATGGATAGGTATTCTTCAAACTTTTCAAAGACCTATAGAATATGGTGTTTAAAATGTTTTACTAACTTAGACATTTCTCAACAGTGAGACTTGTCTGCTTCTGGCACCACCAGAGAGATTGATGGACATTGAAAAAGCTCATTATGGAATTTGCCTTCAATGTAACAAGAAGAGCCATTTAGGCTAAAAACTGCTCTTGCCTGGACTGCTTGATGATATGCTGTGTGAACTGGACATGCAGAACCCACAGAAAAGTGACTGCTAAACTTTCCAAAAGATAGGATGTTTTTTCAGTATTCCTGTTTCACAGAAGAAACTGCCAGATATTCTGCAGTACAAAGAAGAAAGCAACTGATGAAGTTTGCCATTACAAGGCAGAACAGATCTTCAAATTTCCTACTTCACTGAAAACTTTGCCAGTTATTATAGGCCTATAGGCTGAAGATGGATTCCCCAATGTTACAAAAGAACTTTGGGTGACTGTCCAAGCAATGAGATATCTCTATCATTTCTAGAACTTTGGTAGTTGCTTACAATATACTTCCTCCTTACTTAGGTAATATTAAATCCTTCTGGGGTCTTTGATAGAGTTGAAGATTGAATATTTATAATTATAGTTTTTCTTAGTTATGATAAAAGATAAATTAAATATAAAATTTTAGATTCACAAAGATAGGATAGATGATAGAATCTTTTCCTTTATTTGGACTAAATATTATAACTATAATTCTTGCATGATAACTGTTTTGTTTATGTAATTTTACTATATTAAAGTTAAAACCTTCCTTTTTAATTAAATAGAAAAGGAAATGATGTGGGATGTCCTTCTGAATATGTGTTTCATTATTGGTTGGTGAATAAAGCTGTTTTGGCCAATGGCTTAGCACAGTAAAGCCAGGTGAGAAATCTGAACAGAGATAAAGAGAGAGAGAGTAGGTGGAGTCAAGGAGATGTCATGCAGTTGCTGAAGGAGAAAGATGATAGAACATTACCAGTAAGCCATGGTGTCATGGCTATAGACAAATGAATAGAAATGGATTAATTTAAGATGTAAGAGCTAGCTAGGAATATGCCTGTGTCATTGGCTAAACAGTGTTATAATTAATACAGTTTCTGTGTGATTATTTGTGTCTGGGCAGCTGGAAAACAAAAGTGAAGTCCCTATGAAAAGTACAATGGTTTACAAAGTCTCTCCAACCTTGCCAACACTCATTAATTTCAAGTTTATATTGTAACCTTCTAATGTGTGTGAAGTAATAACTCATTGTGGTTTTCAGCTTATTCTTATTTTCCTAGTTTCCTTGAACATCTTTTCTTCCCACAGATTAAACCTTTACATATATTTGTTATTTGGACATTAAAATATCTTGTGGTGCTCTAAATTTTTGCTTTAATGTCTGCATCTTCAGAGACAAACTAACAAATAAAAAAACCAAAAAATTCAGTGTGTGTATACATTCCTCCAGACAGGATATAACTTAATAATCAACAAAATACTGCTAGATTCTAATTGTTAAACTAGATGGCTTTGTGTCTTTGCCTTGCTAATATTTGCTTCTCTTATCCCAACTTTCTAATCTGAAAAGGAAGGGGAATCATAATTAATGTTTCATTTGAGGAAACTGTGAAAGAAATGCTTAGTGTGTGAATGTATATTGTTCAATATAAAGCTCTGCAATGGGAAATTATTGCCTCGACTCATCAGCATCTGCACTAAAAGCCCTGTACTTTCTGAAGCAGCATATCAATGAACAGAATAGAGTTTTAGGGTTGGAGTCCCTCACTGTTTGGGCTGTGTGACCTTGAAAGATGCCTTAAACTTTTCATCTCAGTCTACAACACAGTTAACAACCAAGGTTTCCATCACCTATGTGCATGGTACATGGTGATCACTTGAATATTGCCTGTGATGACCACTCACTCTGATTCTATGACTTTTGCATATCTTGACTGTGTACTCCCAGCAGTGGACATCAGTGGATTGACAACAATAAGATGTCCAGAGAACAGTTGCTCAAAATTGCCCAGTTCCTTCTGCCTGAGAATCTTTTCTAGTTTCTATTAGTATATACCAATCCCTCCTTCTGTAGTCGACATGACCATCGTGGAGGACTGAAAATGTTGTCTGCCCATCACTGATGAGGACCAGCTACTGAAACAAGACAGAAAGGTCAGATTTAGATCTAAGGTCAGAGCTAGCCAGTGACCAAGCTAAAGAGTGGTGTCATGTGTGCTGTGCCTCTGAAGATCAAAAGGGCAATATGTATGCCTGTACTGAGCAAGGACAGCTCTTTGTATGTATTGACTCAGTGTTTCTCAGTTGGAAAAAGAAGTGACCTATTACCCAAGCTATCTCCCTGTTCCTCAACATTAAGTAAATACTGTTTTCATTTTAATTATAAATAAAACATGGGAACATCACTGTAAAAATTGAAACGTGTAGAAAGTGGTATATAGAAAGAGTGAAAACTCTCTTCACACATGTCTCCTTTTTGTTTGTTTGTTTTTTGAGTCAGGGATTCTCCATGTGCCTCTGGATATTCTGGAACTCACTCTACAGACCAGGCTGGCCTCAGACTCACAGACATTCGCCTGCCTCTGCTTTCTGAGAGTTGGGATCAAAGGCCTATGTTACCACTGCCTGGCCTGCCTCCTGATTCTTAACCTACTCCACTCCCCGCTCAAGTTACTACAAAGAAAGGTTCATCATTTCTCATTGCATCTTTGCATTTATTCATATAAATATGGTTTTAATGCATAAAATATTCATACTATACTTTTGGTTCTCCAATTTACTTATTTTAGTATAATACTTTTATTATTTTTTATTAATAAGAAAGAAAACCTCTTTCTGTCTCTACACCTGAAGATCCTAGTTGCAACCGATATGCAATGTCTACCATGTGCAGGGGACATCAGAGCTTGATGTGAGTTAATTAGTCTAAAGTTCAAAATAACTAATGGAATATGGCTATGAATGGTAAAATCAGTACCCACCCAAAGAGTTCAGTGACTTGCTAGAGATTGAAAGCTATTAAATAGCGTCACTTCTGACTATAACTGATTTGGGATGACCTTGACGTTAGCAGTCCTTCATTGGTCACTATCATCTCTGCATCACTGATCCCACAGATTGTCTAATAATATACACTGGCATTATGTTAATTTCCAAATGGGGAGACTTACCCATCTCTACACTTTAGAAACATTTTTTTCTGACTGATATAGGAGAGGTCATTACTCAAATATTTACATTGTTGATGCAATATTCCCAAGATATTCTGGAACTTTTGCATGGGTTCATAAATAAATAATGCTGTTCAGGCCCCTTTTAAGCCTATTGTGTAACTCATTATCAGTTAAATTATGATGCCTGTTTTAGAAGATATTTAAGACCTTACTTTCTCATTGATGTGAACTCTTTTCCTTCATATGCAAAAAACAGTGAATTTGTTGTTTCAAGAAATATAAAAATCAATGAGAAAGATTTAAAGGAGCAATTAATGAGATAATGTCTAGAAAGCAGTTTGAACCCCTGGGAAGAAATGTTTTACATCTATAGAGTGTTCCTTCCCTTCTGTTTGCTCAGGGGTCATAAATATGGTTGAATTCTTCTGTGAAACAAGCATGTGGAGTTTGGGACAAAGGAAGAAGGAATATTTTGCTTTCGGGTGTTATGGGGCTATTCGTTTGTAGCCATTTGAATATTCATTTATAGTTACATTAGTCTGTTAGATTCTGTTAGAAAGGTGTTTGAGAATTCCTAGGTTTAAATAAAACAGCTTCTAGCTGTCACCTTCTTTGTCATCTCTGAGACTGGAAACTTTCCTATTGTTCTAAAATTAGATCATCATATTTAGGTTGACTTTAAGTTATTTCTCAAGAGTTCTTTAGTTGTACCACACATTTCTTTATTGACTTTGTGATTTATTTAATGGGCACAGGATTTCTTTATGCCATCCATCCTCCTGCCTAGGGCACTGTCCTTAAGTTACAGACAGATGCAGAAAAGCCAAACAAGACACAAAATTCAGAATCAACTTGCCTGTTTATCTTTATTTATATCTATCTACTTATATTTAGCTATACTTATCCATTATTCTTTATCTGCCCCAAACAAAGCAAGGACAACAAAGAATTATGTAATAGCATCCTTCTAACTGTGGAAAATTCTCTTCTGTAGACAAACCCTAATGATGGATAGGTTGAACTATAGTCAAGAGCAGGGATTCTCTGGTTCTAACATTCACACAAGCCATCTGAGGGGCTCATTAAGTAGGTGAATAAGATTCAGTATGTCAGGGTGGACCTGGGACTATAACATTTCTAACAATCTCTCAGGAGAAGCTAAAGCCTCGGATTCATATGGCAGACCTCAAAATGCAAGCATCTAGAAATGTGCGAAATGTTTAGATGAAAAATACCATTGTTTGAATTGAGCTCTATTATTGGAAAAAACCGAAGATGTCCAGAATTAACAAAGTTACCTTAGAAGTTAGAATAATACGCTTCAAGGAACTTTCCAGAGTGTGGCAATTAGAGCAGTCTGCTTGCCAGATCAGCCCTCGGAACACAGCAGTGTGGCTGTGGTGCTCAGGAGACGGTGGAAGGAGAATTTTTCACAGCAGATCTCAATGCAAAGATTTTAATGGCCTTCACAGCCATTGTGAAGTGTATCACAGGCCTTTTAGGGAACGAAAATATCTGCTGACTATGCAAGCATTTTATAAACAATCTCCACCAACTCGTTGTTACTGCTGTTTTGAAAAAAGATTCCGGCACCTCCTTTTAGTAGGTAAAGAGATATTCAGACGTCTGAGACACCCGGTTACAGTTTGAGCAGTCTGAAACTTCTTGAGGTTGGGGAGTATTTTGATTTGAACCTACCAATTAAGGAGTCTCACCCACTAAAGACCGTGAAGGAACTCCATATTTCCAAAACCCTCAGACCTAAAACACTCTGGTCCTTAGTATTTCAGACGAGGGGTACTCAGTCTGTAACAAGGGGTATAAAAATGAATCAGAAAACATGGAAAATGAAAGAAGGAAAAATCATTCCTAATGAAAGGCACCTTCTGTGTGATTGTTATTATTCTGTTTAATTTGCTTATTTTGTCTTACATATCAGGCCCTACATACAACAATCCATTAAAAAATGACAACTTTTTAAGGCTTTACCTTAAATAGTCTGCATAGTTTATAACTTTATATCTTAAGTGTTCTTCACAGCCGATATTATTTGAAAGTATTTGTAGCACCAGGGTAGTTTACACAGAGTTTTGAGTGTTCCTTTTGTTATAATGGTCACATTTTCTGAGCTGTCCTGTAGTTGTAGTTAAATGATCGACAGTTTTAACCTTTGACATCTATTGACAAATTACTTTCCTAGAGGGCTGAACCAATTTTTATGTCACTAGCAGCATGTGATAGCACCAGTTTTAAACTCAAATGTCATTCTGCTGTGTTCTTTTAGGGGCCGCTGAGCTAGCCCTCCCCACTCTCTCTCCACTACATACCACTTTAGGTCTTGAATGACTTGAATGGCATCTGAAATTGTCTTACTTGATGTGTAAACTTGTGTTATGTCTCTCTCTCTCTCTCCCCTTCTAGAAAGTTCCCTAGCAGTAACAGTTATTGACTGACAGATATGCCCACTTCAGCAGGAGGGAGGTGTGCTTGATTCTTCCCATGTAATTTGTTTCTAATGCTTCTGTTAGTTACCCATCAGTCCCCAAGCCCCTTTGTGAGCTGTTTAAGGCAAGGCAAATGTAAATCTTAAAGTAAACAGTAATATAACCCATACAAGCCTCCCTGTCCTGTGAGATACTGACTTGGTATGTTCTTGATATGCAGTGTGCCTATACGCTGAAGACATGCATGCCTACCAGGGAGACTAGGGGTCGCGAAGAAAGATGGATGAGATGAGGAAGGTGGAAGAAGAGCTTGAAAAACTGGGCGGTGATGGCACACTCCTTTAATCCCAGCCCTCGGGAGACAGAGGCAGGCATAGCTCTGTGAGCTTGAGGCCAGTCCGGGCTATAGAGCGAGTCCCAGGACAGCCAGGGATACACAGAGAAACCCTTTCTTAAAATACTTCTTAAAAATGTTAGAAGTTGAACACATGAATTGGTTAGGGGAAAGAAAGGCAGGTGATATTGTCTCTCATGGAGCACTTGACCAGATACTTTTACTGGAAGAGAGAGGCTATTCATTAGGTAGAAGTCAGAGACACAATCCTCAACAACACAATCCTTTCGTCCAGAGCGGAATACAGGCTTCATATTGCTGATAAATTCCACACTTGGCTCACATAAAGTGCATTCATGATTGAGAACCACCAGAGCTTGTGAGAAATGGTTCTTAAATAAACGTTGACTAAAAATCACTCGGAACATTTGAAAACATAGTCTTATTCTCTGATCCTTAAATTATACCCACCCACCCCCCGAATACAATTTCTTTATTTGAATCCATTGAGCTGCTGAAGTTGGCACCATTGGTTAAGAGCGTTAGTGATGGTGTGTGTGTGTGTGTGTGTGTGTGTGTGTGTGTGTGTGTGGTGACACTACTCCTGGGGAGCATGAACAAACATCTGCTCACCCCAGACACTGACCACAGGGCAAGGTACAGATACCACCAAAGTCCATCTTGGTGAACCAATGAGTTGTTTTATTTTATTTTATTTTTGAGTTGTTTTATTTTTAAAAACTTTTTATTTATTCTTTGTGGTTTACACATCATGCATCTTGATCACTTTCATTTCCCCATTCCTTCAGATCCACCCCTCTTCTGTGCCTCCCCCCGCAAAAAATAAGATTTCAGAGAAAAGAAAAAATAGAGAAACAAAGAAAAAGAACTTTTCATTGTGGCAGCTGTAGTGTGACACATGAGTCACACCGTACACCCTTTAGTCCATTTACCATTATGGTTCGAGGCCTCTGGTTTCTGCTGCTCTATCAATACTGGGCCCTCACTGGGAATCCTCTTGGATATCCTGTTGTTCCTGGTGTCATGGAGATCCTGCAGCTTTGGATCAGCTGGACCAATGCCTTCACTTGCACTAGAATATCATGGATGGGGTGACTTGGGGATGGGACAACTCATAGCCCTCGTCCTGGGCCTGGGTGGTTTCCAGGTTGATCAGCCTGTCAGCTGTCCCCCATCCTCACACCAGCTCTTCGTGACTGTCCCAGCTAGTTCACCCTATGCAACAGGGAGCAAAAAGCAGGGATTGCTCTCCTGCTTCCACATCCTCAGGGCCGGCTCACCCACACTTACACCACCATGGCCAGCTCTACTGTGCTGCCCAGGCAAGAGGTTGGGGCTACTCTCCCTAGGGCTGTTGATGGTAACGGACAGGAGGTGGGGGCTACTCTCTCTAGTGCTGTTGTTGGTAAGGGGCAGGGACAGTTTTCCCATGCTCATGACCTCAGGGCCACCTTTCTCACCTGCCACAGGTGGTGAGGGGGCCTCTCCCTTGCCCATGCCACCTTAAGGCAGATAAGGGACAGGGACAGTTTTCTCATACTCATATTCTCAGGGCAGACTCACCCTGGGCAGGCTTGTGGGTTTCCTTCTCCTGCTCAGTCTTGAATCAGTGAGTTTAATTGGGTTACTTACAGGAGTAGACTTAACTCAAAGACAGCTGTATCACTGAAGCCTACCATCATGGCTTCACAAGGGCTAGGAACTAGGATCACACTGCACAGTCTGCAATAATAAAAGATTGCTCAGCATGTAGACATTTAGCAAAGAGCAGAACAAGGTAATTTGCTTGTTCCTGGTTTACATAAACTTTAAATAGATGTTCCTGAAGCAAGTGGAAGATTTCCTATATGAATTAGGTAGTAGATGATACTGTGGAATTATTGTTAATTGTCCAGAAGGGATGGGGGAATTTTAATTCTATTCTGGCATCTATAGTTTAGATGTATACAGTACAATTGAAAGCTGCAGAATGATGGATCTGGGATTTGTACATCCAACTTGGGTTTGGTAGCTAGGTCCATGAAGCAAGAATGTCAAAACCTGGATGATGATGATGGAATTTTTAAGGATTATCTAATGTACGTGAGGAGAATGAGTTAGAATGGCTGGTTAGCTTTCCATGGCTGTGACAACATAACTGAGTTCATAACTGATGGTGAGGAAAGGTCTGTTTAAATGCATGCTTTCAGAGGCTGCGTTGTGGTTAGCAGCCCCTCCGTTGTGGACCCGTGGTGAACCAGGGCACAGCAGTGGAAAGCACAGGCTGTATTTTCTCTACAAAACTACTCAGTAGGATGGATTTACCTCATACACTGTAGCTTGTGCTGTCCAGAGAATTCACTGAGGGGAGACTCCGAGAATTTGCTTTTCAAGCAAGATTCATGAGCTCTGAATTCTTTTTAGGCTTCCATAGAGAAAGAGTGATTCTTTAATTGAGTCTACTTCATTAATTGTGGCATAATAGCTCCCCAGTTCCTTCAGAAGAAAATAGTGTGTATGTATGTGTGTGTGTGTGTGTGTGTGTGTGTGAGAGAGAGAGAGAGAGAGAGAGAGAGAGAGAGAGAGAGAGAGAGAGAGCTCCCCAAGTGGTTATGGGGGTAAAGGGACATATGCACTAATTTACACTAAATGAAATCAAATTAAGATTGTTTTTCTGATTAAAATTGGAAATGGCTGAAGAACTCATGCTAGTAATTGGAGGACAATCTCATTGAGCATGTTTATTGTCAGCTTCATCACTTATCATTTGTGAAGGGGAAACATGAAACTTGTCTCAATTAATAAAGAAGCTAAGTTTCTAGAGGGAAGAATGTGGCTTTAGTGAAGTTCTTTTTCTAACATGTACTAATATTAATGGAGTATTGCCTATTTAGTGACATTGGTCAGAAAAGTTAAGTCACTCACAATCTTTTTAGCTTCAATCTCTTAAAGACTTCAATCCTTCAAAAGACAAAGTACAAGGGACTGGGGAGATGGTTAATTGGGCAAAGCACTTATTGTGCAAGACTGGGGAATTGAATTTGAATCCATGGAGTCCATATAAAGACAAGAACGATGTATACATATCCAACCCCAGTGCTCTTGTGGTGACATGCTCTTGTGGGGGCAAGAGAACCCCTGGAAGTCTACAGCCCCACTAGCCTAGTACATGCGGTGATGAACAACAAAAGAGAGATTATGTCTCATACTTGGTGAAAAATAATCAGTGATACCCAAGATTGTCCTCTGGCCTCTGCATGGTACACATGTACACTCAAACACACACACACACACACATACATACACACACATACTGCACACATATACTGAACAAACATACACACTATACACACTGTACACACACAGTACATACATACACACTGGGTGTACATACACACACACTGTACAGACACACTGCTGTGGGATGATCTTTCTGTACACTATGAATATATATATGCTGTGAATATGTATTCTTCTCATTGAGGCAGGATAAGGTTAGGTGGAATAATTAAACTGAGAACTTGGATGAGGAGGTGTGGAGTCAGGGAGATGCCAGCCAGCTGCCGGAGGAACAAGATGTATTAGAGCACAGGTAAAGCCATGAGACACGTTGCAAAACACAGATGAATAGGAATGGGTTAATTTAGAAGTAAAAGCTAGCTAGTAATAAACTTGAGCTGTTTGGCCAAGCATTTTGTAATTAATATTAAGCCTCTGAGTGATGATTTAAAAGCAGCTGAGGGATGGAGTAGGACAGAGAAACCCCCATTTACACACACACACACAACACACACACACACACACAAATATTTATACTCACAACTTTTAAACACGTACCTTCAACTTTTATATTAGTCAGTATCCTTGTTGTTTCGACAAGTATCTGACAGCAAGCAATTTAAGAGAAGGGGGTTATTTTGGCTCACAGTTCAAGGGACTCACTCCATCCATCATGGAGGGGAAGGCATGTCAGCAGAGTGTGAGGTTGCTGGTCACAGTCAGGAATCAGAGAGTAGACAGGAAGCCTAATTAAGCCTTAATTAAGGCTTGACCAGATAACTCACTTCCTTTGCAAGGCTCCACCTTCTATAGGTTCATAGCCTTCCCAACAGTGCCACCCACTGGGGACCAAGTGCTCCATGAGCCTATGGAGGACAGTTTTCACTAAATCGACAAGTATTCAATCATTCTGTCTCTGTGAGTATTCTGTTTTAGATTCTATTTGATTTTTGTATTTGTGCTTGATGTGTGCTCTGGTTTGAGTATGACTTATCACATCAAAGTCCAAGCTGAGGTTAGTTCCTCAAGACTACAGGCATTTGGAAGAAAGTTCAGTAGGTGTTTGGGTCATGAGAAAGGACTTAAACTTAAAACCTGATTCCTAGGCAGGCTGTGGTGGTGCATGTCTTTGATCCCAGCACTTGGGAGACAGAGGCAGGCAGAACTCTGTGAGTTTGAGGCCAAGCCTGGTGTACAAGAGTTAGTTCCAGGACAGCCAGGGCTGTTGTTATACAGAGAATCCCTGTCTCAAAACAAACAAACAAACATTATTTCTAGAAAAAGTGCTCTCAGGACTGATTTGATCATCACACAACATGTTATTATAAAACAAGGTTGCTCCTCTCTTCATGTCATGTTCTTTAGTGAATGACTGCTTGCCCTTCACATGTTTTCACTATGAATCTTTTCAGTATCTTGCAAACATATGCCAGTATTAATATCTTAGACTTTCTGACCTCCAGAACCACCTGGCCTCAAGCATTTTATTACAGTAGCAGAGAATGTATGAAGATAATGTAATTGGTTTAAATTCCAGATTCTAATCAACATGAATGAGACAAGCATTTAACATTGACTATAACTATACTTAGACATATAAACAGAAAAATTGAGTTATGGTGCTCATTTTATTTTATTAATGAGAATAAAATTACCTATGCAATTTTAAAGCATTCGGGATTTATTTGCCATGATGTGGATGTCTTTCTACATAAGTGTTCCTTTTATTGGTCAAGAATAAAGCTTCTTTGGCCTATGATAGGGCAGAATATAGCCAAGCTACAAGGGATATAGAAAGAGAGTAGGCATAGTCAGAGGGATGCTATATAGCTGCCTAAGGAGGAAGACACTACCACCAGAATCTTACCAGTAGGCCACAGCCTGGTGGTGATACATATTTGAATGTAAATTAGTTAATTTAAGATATAAGAGCTGAGAGACCTCTGCAGGATTGGGTCCAAACCAGGGACTTCCACGGGAATATACCTAAGCCAGGGACATCTTTGGGAACAGGCCTGAGCCAGTGACCTCTGCAGGAGCAGGCCTGAGCTAGCAACCTCTGCCAGACCAGGCCCAAGGCAGCAACCTCCACAGGAACAGGTATAAGGGAGCAACTGCTGAGAGAGCAAGCCCAAGCCAGAGACCTCTGCAAGACTGGGCATGAGTCAGGGACCTCCAATTGAGCAGGCTCAAGGCAGAGACCTCTGTCAGAGCAGGCCTGAGCCAATAACCTCTGCCAGAGCAGGCCCAACCTCAGAGGGAGCAGTCCCAAGCAAGCAACTTCCATAGGAGCAGGCTTGAAGGACCTCTGGGATTTCAGAGCAAAACCCAGGAGTGCCAAGCAACCATTGGAAACACACAGTGACCTCAGGGTGACTAGAACTGTGGCCCTGACTGCACCATGAGGAGTAGTCATCTAAGCCTTGGAGTCACTGCCACCTAGAAGATTGATCAGCAGAGACACAGTTTGAGTTACAACAATCGGAGGAAAAGATGGGTATACAAGGTAAAAATACACTCAACACCACAAAGAGTAACATGATACCAACAAAAGCTAGTGGCTCTACAACAGCAAGGTGATTTCTCAGAAATTAGGAAACAACCTATTTCAAGACCCAGCAATATCACACAGTTTCTGTGTGACTATTTCAGATCTAAGTTAGCTGGGCAGCCAGAAACCAACAAGTGGCCTCCCTTTTCCAACAAAATGGTGCCCACGTGGTAGACTAACATCCATGTAAAACCTGAGAAAGCTTGAAAAGGAATTATAGACACAAAAAATACAGAGTTTAACACAGCTTCTTGCTCTTTGCTAGTGGCATGCCACAGCTCCCTGAAGAGAGATTCCCAGATGTGATTGCTTTGAAATGCTGGCTTTCTGGGCCGTGCTGTCAGTGTGATCTCTGGCTCTTTCAGGAAACTAAGAATTTGGATGTGGTTTGTGAGCAGACTGCTGCAGCTTGCTTAATGGTGACATGGACTGGCTAGATGCCTAAGAATGGAGCAGTGTGCACGGCTCTCAGAGGTGCAAGGGGTTCCACCATGCTGGACTGGGCAGACAAGCAGGCAGTACCTTATATAACATACTAATGGCACAACTTAAATTTTAGGTTGGGCAGGCAAGCAAGAAGTACTGTATTTGCCATAGTAATGGCACAGCTTAAGTTTTAAGAAGCACTTAGTATTTTAAAAAGCACTCCTGGACAGTAAAGAATTACAGATATGCAATCAAGACAAATCCAGATGAGTCATAGTGTTGGATAAATGTATGTAGACTTGAAAGAAGAAGAAAAAGAGTATAGAGAATGATAAAATAAAGTTAATGCTTAAAAAGGGTAAAGTCTTTAAAGAGACAAAGTACAGATAATCATAATTAAAAGAACTAATGAAAAATAAGCCACATAAAAATTGAAAATTCACAGAGAGTCTGGATTATGTATATTATTGTGTTATCTTTGGATTTTTTTGTCAGAGCTAAGTACAGAGAGACATTTCATTGTATGGGCTGCTAAGCTAAACCAGCGTGTATATTATAAAGGTATTGACTTCAGAATTTTGGGTCTAAGGATATATTGCTTTGGAAATGAGGTTCTTCTTTTGTTTTCACAGAGGATGAGAACTCGTAGATTGCTTCCAGACTAATATGGCTTGATGCAACAAGACTCTCTGAAAGGTCACTGTGAATACACCCCCCAAAAGTACTTTGCCCAATAAACAGCAGGAAGAAGTTTGGAGAAGAACTGCTCCCATATTCCCAAATATTGCCTATAAATGTTTGTTTATATTTAAAGAGGGATATGATATAGAGATTTGCATTGGTATGGATCTAGGTTTATTGATACAAATTTAAGGTCAATTTTGTTATACTGTGTATATGTATTCCTGATCTTGATTAAGGTATTGTGTCTGTGCAGCTCATTTAGAAATGCAATGTATAATTAAAAATATAGATGAATAGATAATCATCTATAATAGTCAAGTTCATAATCATGTTAGTTTTTTAGGTAAAAAGATATATATTTCAGGTAGCTAGGCATTCTTCAGACCTTTCAAAGACCACAGAATATGGCATTTAAAATGTTTAAGAATTTAGCACTTTCCATGACAGTGAGACACATCTGCTTCTGGCAGCACCAAGCTACTTCAAGAGGAAGATGGGCACCGAAGAGGCTACTCATGGAGTCTGTTAGCCATTTGGGCAAGAAACTGTTCTTGCCTGGACTGCTTCATGAAGTGGACATGCAGGATCCACAGGTAGTTATCCTCCTGGACATTGGGAGTAGACAAGACTGCCAGGCAAAAGTTGGGTGCACGGGGGGTGGGGTGGGATGTGGTGGGTGTAAGGGGAGATGGGTAGAGAGAAGGGAGAAGGGGAGGATTGGGAAGAGCTTGGGGGGATGTGTTCGGTGGGATGGAGGAAGGGTGGATATGAGAGCAGATAGGTAAATATCTTAATTTTTTTTAAGTTTATTAAATTATGAAAGTTTTCATTTCCGCCCCTCCTCCCAACACCCTCCCACTCCCCCCTCCCCCTCCTCCTCCCTCTTCATCCCTAAGAGCAGTCAGGGCTTCCAGCCCTGTGGGAAGTTCAAGTTCCTCTCCACTCCTTCCAGGTCCCAGAAGGTGAGTATCCGAACAGACTGGATCCCAAAAATCCAGCATATGCAGAGGAAACAAGTCCCAGTGTCATTGTCAGTGGCTTTTCAGAAAGGCTCCGGACCAACCGCATTCAGAGATCCGGCCACATTCAGAAAATCTGGTTGGATCACATGCTCGTTCAGTCCCAGTCCAACTGGCCTTGGTGAACTTTCATTAGATCAGTCCCCTTGTATCAGTGGGTGATCGCACCCCTCGCGGTCCTGAGTTTTTTTCATGTTCTTCCTTTTTCTGCCCCTCATTTGGACCATGGGGGGCTCAGTCCGGTGCTCCAATGTGGGTCTCCATCTGTATCGCCATCCATTGTCAGATGAAGGATCTATGGTGATAAGCAAAATCTTCATCAGTATAGTTATAGGCCAAGGCCGGTTCAGGCACCTTCTCCTCTGTCTAGAGAACAGTCTGGGGATCTCTCCTTGGGCCTGGGATCCCATTTATAATCAAGTCTCCTGTAAACCCTAAAATGACTCCCTTAGTTGAGATATATTCTTCCCTGATCTCATATCCATCCTTCCTCCCTCCCCCCATCCCAGTCCACCTAGCTTTCCCCATTCCTCCACTACTCCCTTCTCTCTAACCCTCTCCCCTTCCAACAACCCTCCCACCCCCCCCATGCACCCGAGGTTACCTGGGACTCTTGTCTATTTCCAATCTCCAGGCAGATAGCTACATGATTTTCAACAGGTTCACCTTCTTATTTAGCTTCTCTAGGATCACGAATAATAGGCTCAAAGACCTTTAATTATGGTTAGAATCCACATATGAGTGAATACATACCATATTCCTCTTTTTGGGTATGGCTTACCTCACTCAG
This sequence comes from Myodes glareolus, assembly GCF_982192425.1. Lineage (NCBI taxonomy): Eukaryota > Metazoa > Chordata > Mammalia > Rodentia > Cricetidae > Myodes > Myodes glareolus. The sequence continues at coordinate 55,956,830 of NC_142028.1, read as the reverse complement.
TAAGGCGTTTACTTACTGAATTTGCATGCAAAATTCAAGATGTCATTGTTTTTTACCGCTGAGTAGAACTCTAATGTGTATATGTTCCACACCTTTATTAACCATTCTTCTATTGAGGGGCACCTAGGTTGTTTCCAGGTTCTGGCTATTACAAATAGTGCTGCTATGAACATAGTTGAACAAATGCTTTTGTGGTATGATAGGGCATCTCTTGGGTATATTCCCAAGAGTGGAATTGCTGGGTCCTGAGGGAGATTGACTCCCAGTTTCCTGAGAAACCGCCACACTGATTTCCACAGTGGCTGCACAAGTTTGCATTCCCACCAACAATGGATGAGTGTTCCCCTCATTCCACATCCTCTCCAGCATAGGCTATCATTGGTGTTTTTGAGTTTGGCTATTCTGACAGGTGTAAGATGATATCTCAAAGTAGTTTTGATTTGCATTTCCCTGATCGCTAAGGAGGTTGAGCATGACCTTAAGTGCCTTTTGGCCATTCGGAGTTCATCTGTTGTGAATTCTCTGTTCAGTTCAGTACCCCATTTTTAAATTGGGTTAGTTAGAGTTTTAGTGTCTAGTTTCTTGAGTTCTTTGTATATTTTGGAGATCAGACCTTTGTCTGATGAGGGATTTGTGAAGATCTTCTCCCAGTCGGAAGGTAGCCTTTTGGTCTTACTGACAGTGTCCTTTGCTTTACAGAAGCTTCTCAGTTTCAGGAGGTCCCATTTATTCATTGCTTCTCTTATTGTCTGAGCTCCTGGGGTTCTGTTTAGGAACTGGTCTCCTGTGCCTATATCTTGTAGACTACTTCCCACTTTCTCTTCTATCAGATTCAAAGTGGTCAGATTAATGTTGAGGTCTTTAATCCATTTGGACTTGAGTTTTGTGCATGGTGATAGATATGGATCTATTTTCATTCTTCTACAGGTTGACATCCAGTTATGCCAGCACCATTTGTTAAAGATGCTTTCCTTCTTCCATTGTATGCCTTTAGCTCCCTTGTCAAATACCAGGTGTTCATATGTTTGTGGGTTAACACCCGGGTCTTCTATTCGATTCCGTAGGTCGACTTCTCTGTTGTTATGCCAGTACCAAGCCGTTTTCAATACTGTTGCTCTGTAATAGAGTTTGAAGTCACGGATGGTAATGTCTTCAGAAGTTCCTTTATTGTATAAGATTGTTTTGGCTATCCTGGGTTTTTTGTTTTTCCATATAAACTTGATTATTGTTCTCTCAAGGTCTGTGAAGAAGTTTGATGGAATTTTGATGGGAATTGCATTGAATCTATAGATTGCTTTTGGTAGAATTGCCATTTTTACTATGTTGATTTTCCCAATCCAAGAACAGGGGAGATCTTTCCATTTTCTGGTATCCTCCTCAATTTCTTTCTTCAAGGACTTAAAGTTCTTGTCAAATAGGTCTTTCACTTCCTTGGTTAGAGTTACCCCAAGATATTTTATGCTATTTGTGGCTATCATGAAAGGTGATGTTTCTCTGAGTTCCCTCTCTTCTTCTTTATCCTTTGTGTATAGGAGGGCAACCTATTTTTTGGAGTTGATCTTGTATTCTGCCACATTACTAAAGGTGTTTATCAGCTGTAGGAGTTCTTTGGTAGAGTTTTTGGGGTCGCTTATGTACACTATCATATCGTCTGCAAATAACGAAAGTTTAACTTCATCCTTTCCCATTTGAATCCCCTTGATCCCCTTATGTTGTCTTATTGCTATTGCTAGAACTTCAAGCACTATATTGAAGAGGTATGGAGAGAGTGGACAGCCTTGTCGTGTTCCTGATTTTAGTGGAATGGCTTTGAGTTTCTCTCCGTTCAATTTGATGGTAGCTGTCGGCTTGCTATATATTGCTTTTATTATATTTAGGTATGATCCTCGTATACCCAATCTCTCCAACACCTTTATCATAAAGGGGTGTTGAATTTTGTCAAATGCTTTTTCAGCATCCAATGAAATGATCATATGGTTTTTTTCTTTCAATTTATTTATATGATGGATTACATTGATAGATTTGCGTATGTTGAACCAGCCCTGCATCTCTGGAATGAAGCCCACTTGATCATAATGGATAATTTTTCTAATGTATTCTTGGATTCGGTTTGCCAGTATTTTATTGAGTATTTTTGCGTCAATGTTCATGAGTGAGATTGGTCTGTAATTCTCTTTCTTGGTTGTGTCTTTGTGTGGTTTTGGTATCAGGGTAACTGTAGCTTCATAAAAAGAGTTTGGCAATGATTCTTCTGTTTCTATATTGTGAAATACATTAAGGAGTATAGGTATTAGATCTTCTTGGAAGTTCTGGTAGAATTTGCATTGAAACCATCTGGACTTGGGCTTTTTTTGGTGGGGAGGTTTTTGATAACAGCTTCTAATTCTTCATGACTAACAGGTCTATTTAGATTGTTCACTTGCTCTTGATTTAACTTTGGCAAATGGTATTTATCTAAAAACCAATCCATTTCTTGTACATTTTCCAACTTTGTGGCATATAAACTCTCGTAGTAAGAACTAATGATTCTCTGAATTTCCACTGTGTCTGTTGTTATGTCCCCCTTTTCATTTCTGATCTTATTAATTTGAGTCTTCTCTCTCTGCCATTTGATTAGTTTGGCTAGGGGTTTGTCAATCTTGTTGATTTTCTCCAAGAACCAACTTTTTGTTTCGTTGATTTTTTGGATTGTTTTCTGTGTTTCTATTTTGTTGATTTCAGCCCTCAGTTTGATTATTTCCAATCTTCTACTCCTCCTGGAAGAGTCTGCTTCTTTTTTTTTTCCAGAGCTTTTAGGTGTGCTGTTAAGTCTCCAATATATGCTTTCTCCGTTTTCTTTAATTGGGCACTTAGCGCTATGAACTTTCCTCTTAGAACTGCTTTCATTGTGTCCCATAGGTTGAGTATGTTGTGTCTTTAATTTCATTAAATTCAAGGAAGACTTTAATTTCTTTCTTTATTTCTTTTTTGACCCAAGGATGATTCAGTAGTTGACTGTTCAACTTCCACACATTTGTAGGCTTTCTGGAATTCGAATTGTTATTGAGTTCTAACTTTATTCCGTGGTGATCTGACAAGACACAGGTGATTACTAATATTTTTTTGTATCTGTGTAAGTTTGCTTTGTTACCAAGTATGTGGTCAATTTTCGAGAAGGTTCCATGAGCTCCAGAGAAGAAGGTATATTCTTTCCTTTTTGGGTAGAATGTTCTATAGATATCTGTTAAGTCCATTTGATTCATTACCTCTAGCAATTCTCTTATTTCTCTGTTGAGTTTCTGTTTGATTGATCTGTCCATTGGTGAGAGAGGTGTGTTGAAGTCTCCTACTATTAGTGTGTGTGATTTGATGACTGCCTTGAGTTCTAAAAGTTTTTCTTTTACATAAGTGGGTGCTTTTATATTAGGGGCATAGATATTCAGGATTGAGACTTTCTCCTGATTAATTGTTCCTGTTAAGAGTATGAAATGTCCATCTCCATCTCTTCTGATTGATTTTAGTTTGAAGTCAATTTTGTTAGATATTAGAATGGCCACACCAGCTTGTTTCTTAGGTCCGTTTGCTTGGAAAACCTTTTCCCAAACCTTTACTCTGAGTAGATGTCTATCTCTGTGGTTGAGGTGTGTTTCTTGTAAACAGCAGAATGTTGGATCCTGTTTTCTTATCCAGTCTCTAAGTCTGTGCCTTTTTATAGGTGAGTTGAGTCCATTAATATTAAGTGATATTAATGACCAGTGGTTGTTGATTCCGTTTATTATTTGTGTGTGTGTGTGTGTGTGTGTGTGTGTGTGTGTGTAGTAGAGTTTGTGTGTTTCTCTTCTTTGAGTTGTGGTTGTGAAGGGTCGCTAGATGTCTGGGTTATTGTAGGCAGTGATGGCAATGTTGGATTCCTTGGGTTGCGATTTTCCTTCTATTACTTTCTGTAGGGATGGATTTGTGGCTACGAATTGTTTAAATTTATTTTTATCCTGGAATATTTTGTTTTCTCCGTTGATAGTGAACGATAGCTTGGCTGGGTATAGTAGTCTGGGTTTGCATCCATGGTCTCCTAGTTTCTGCAGTACCTCTATCCAGGATCTTCTGGCTTTCATGGTTTCCATAGAGAAGTCTGGTGTAAGCCTGATAGGTTTACCTTTATAAGTCACTTGACCTTTTTCCTTTGCAGCTCTTAATATTCTTTCTTTAATCTGGATGTTTTGTGTTTTGATTATTATATGGCGAGGGGACTTTTTTTTTTTTTTTGATCCAGTCTATTCGGCGTTCTGTATGCTTCTTGAACCTTCATAGGAATATCGTTCTTTAGATTGGGAAAGTTTTCTTCTATAATTTTGTTGAATATATTTTCTGGGCCTTTGATCTGCAGTTCTTCTCCTTCTTCAATCCCTATTATTTTTAGATTTGGTTTTTTTATTGTGTCCCAGATTTCCTGAATGTTTTGTGAAGAGAATTTGTTGAATTTACTGTTTTCTTTGACCAGAGCATTTATTTTCTCTATGGTATCTTCAGAATCTGAGATTCGTTCTTCTATCTCTTGTATTCTATTGGTTATGCTTGATTCTGTAGTCTCCGCTCATTTACCTAGGTTTTCCATATGCAGCCGGTTCTCGTTTTGTGTTTTCCTCATTGCCTCCATTTCAGTTTTCAATTCTTGGACTGTTCCCTTTACTTGTTTGATTGTTTTTTCTTGGTTTCTCAGGGTATCATTCACGGATTTACTTATTTCTTCAAACTTTTTGTTATATTTCTCATCCATTTCTATACTCATTTCTTCAAACTTTTTGTTATACTTCTCGACCAGTTCCTTAAGGGAGTTATTCATATCCTGTTTAAGGGACTCTATTGCTTTCATAATGGCACTTTTTTCCACTTCATCTGGGTTAGAGTGTTCAAATCCTTCTGTTGTAGGGTCGTTGGGATCTGGTGTTTTCATGTTGTTTTTCAGATTGTTGGAGGAGGTCTTGCCTTGGCATCTGCCCATCTCTTCGTTCAAATGCTCTCTATTGGAACTTCTGGTAGTGGGTCAGGTTCCCTTGTTGGGCAGGGAGTTCACTGATAGAATGCCTACCTTTCCTCAGGCAGGCTATTGAAGCACAGGCACTCCCTCTTTCCGGGATGCGCCTACAGAGCAGGCCCAGTGTGCAAGGCAGCTGAGTTGGGGAAATTTTATGGCCCCAGTGGGAGGGGAGAAATATAGAAATTTGTACCTGGATAGAAGCTGGGATGGCAGGCGGGAGAGCTTAGCAGGGTGGAATCAGCACTGCAGGTTGACATGGGAGTCTATGGGGTCGGGGAAAGTCCGAGCTCCTCCTCGCCGGGCCCCTGCCACTGGCCTGAAGCAAACTCACCCCTCCGATGGCCCACTGGCTGGAGGCTGGGATGGCTGGCGGGGGCGCTAGCAGGGTGGAGCCAGCAGAGCAGGCTGACCTGGGAGTCTATGGGGTCGGGGAAAGAACGAGCTCCTCTTCGCAGGGCCCCTGCCGCAGGCCCAAAGCAAACTCACCCCTCCGATGGCCCTCTGGATGGAAGCTGGGATGGCTGGCGGGGGCGCTAGCAGGGTGGAGCCAGCAGTGCAGGCTGGCCTGGGAGCCTATGGGGTCGGGGAAAGTCCGAGCTCCTCCTCACCGGGCCCCTGCCGCAGGCCCGAAGCACACTCACCCCTCTGATGGCCCTCTGGATGGAAGCTGGGATGTCTGGCGGAGGCGCTAGCAGGGTGGAGCCAGCAGAGCAGGCTGACCTGGGAGTCTATGGGGTCGGGGAAAGTCCTAGCTCCTCCTCGCCGGGCCCCTGCCATGGGCCCGAAGCACGCTCACCCCTCCCAGTAAATATCTTAATTAAGGGAGCCATTTCAGGGTTGGCAAGAGACTTGACTCTAGAGGGGTTCCCAGGTATCCAAGGAGATGTCCCCAGCTTGTTCCTTGGGCAGCAGAGGAGAGAGTACCTGAACTGGCCTTGTCCCATAACCACACTGATGAATATCTTGCATATCACCATAGAACCATCTGACGATGGATGGAGATAGAGACAGAGACCCACATTGGAGCACTGGACTTAGCTCCCAAGGTCCAAAGGAGGAGCAAAAGGAGAGAGAACATGAGCAAGGAAGTCAGGACTGCGAGGGGTGCGTTCACCCACTGAGACTGTGGGACTGATCTAATGGGAGCTCACCAAGGCCAGGTGAACTGGGACTGATGGAGCATGTGATCAAACTGGACTCTCGGAATGTGGCTGTCAATGATGGCTGACTGAGAAGCCAAGGACAATGGCACTGGATTTTGATTCTACTGCATGGACTGGCTTTGTAGGAGCCTGGTTTGTTTGGATGCTCACCTTCATAGACCTGGATGGAGGGGGGAGGACCTTGTACTTCCCACGGGGCAAGGAACCCTGACTGCTCTTAGGACTGGAAAGGGAGGGGGAAGAGAGAAGGGGAGGGGAAAAGGAGGCGGGGAGGAGGTGGAAATTTTTAATAAATAAATAAATAAAGGAAAAAAAGAAAAAAGAATAAATATAGGATCCTCTGCCTCCAAAAAAAAAAAAAACTATTGCAATTCAGATGCACCCCCCTAAGAAATCCTCTGGGACTTCCTCAGCCCAGTGTTTCTTCCCTCTGATCAATTATAAAGACATATAGCCCCATCGTGAATTCCCTGTCACTGAGCTGACATCACCTTAGGCTGTTAATGATGTCAGAAAGCATGGACAGTATTGAGTTCATCCTCAGGATCTAGCGTATGGGTAACATTTCCAGTGACTAATTAGCTTTTGGTTGGAAGGACAGATAGATGGACAATTAAATCATCCACTTCACTAGACTGGGAGCAGCTTGATAGGAAGGGTCAGGTAGAGGATGAAGTCGTATTTGACTTTAACACTTACTACATGGCAGGTGCTTCTAATGGTAAAATTGAGATATGTACATAAAGATCTCAAGAAATTCCAACTAAAACCTCAGATTTAGAAAATCTAAAATTTAGCAGCTAATATTATAGAGTAAGAATTTTAGATTATAGTTAATGCAATGTTTTATATTGTTTATACACCAGAATATTATCAACTGAAAAATCTTTAAGGAGAGGGTTTGGGGAAAAACACAAAAGCCTGAGTTCACATCCCTAGCACCCACAAATAAAGTCAGTCTTGACTGAGTGCCTATAACTTAGAAAATGAAAACAAGCAGATTTTAGGAGTTCACTGGCCAGTTAACCTACACAGAAAGGTGAACTTTCGCAGACACTGCCCCAAGACAGATACCCAAGACTCTGCTATGGCCTCTACATATGTTTCAAGTGATCCATGCACTCACATACATGTACCTACCCACCCCTACACTCCACAAAAACCACATACCAGAGAGAGAGAGAGAGAGAGAGAGTGGGGGGGGAGAGAGACTAAGGAGGTAGGCTGCTGGCATGAGCCTGCTATTACTGCATCCTGTAGTTTCAGCTACTTGGGAATTTGAGGCAGGAAGGAGGGCTGCAAATTTGACATAGCCACGTAAGTCTTCCCTCTTCCACCTAAACATTTGTCACTGCTGAATCTGGTGGCGGCTGTGGGGAACCATATCAGTAAAGATTTGTAAAGACCACATTATGTAAAAAAATTTCTTTTCTCAATTAACCTTGTTACCAATGCTATTCTTGTTTGTTTGTTGCAATGCTGGGAACTGAAACCAAAGTTCTTGAAATGAACTGTTTCTTAGATAAAATGACTAGAACATTTTGAGTCCATCTCTATTTTACATTCTTCATTGAAATGGATTGCAGAATTGAGAAATAAGTTTCATCCTAACCAGATGGCGATGGAGCACACCTTTAATCCCAGCACTCTGGATGCAGAGGTAAACAGATTTTTGTGAATTTGAGGACAGTCTAGTCTACAGTATGAGTTCCAAGACACAGCCAGAGCTGTTACACAGAGAAACCTTATTTCAAAAAAAAAGCAAAAAAAAAAAAAAAAAAACCCAAGCAAACAAAAGATTTCGTTCTGTAGGATTATAATCCTTCATGTACTGAATTTTTAACTGCACTTTTCAATAAATAAACATACAACCACAATGTGGTCTACTATCTGCCTGTGTATGACTATTAGCTTCACAACCTTCGTTCATTCGTTCATAGTGTGCCCCCTGTGTTGCACACTATGAAAACAAAGGCAGATAATGATATTGATGGAAATGGAAAGCTTGCAATTCACAGACAAGAAGACATCAAGTTTGATTCCCCTCTCCCCCTTTTTTAACAGAGTTTCTCTGTTGAATTGAAGACTATCCTGGAACTAGCTCTTGTAAACCAGGCTGGCTTCAAACTCACAGAGATCCGCCTGCCTCTGCCTCCAGAGTTCTGGAATTAAAGGTGTGCACTACCACTGCCCAGCTGAAATGTGTATCCCAGCTAAAATGTGTAACCCAGGCTGACCTTGAACTCGTGGTCCTCCTGCCTCTGCCTCCTTCAACAAATCCTACTGGCGTGCACCACCACAACTGACTTGCTTTTCAAAGAATGTAAGATACAGCTAAAATCATACGCTCTTGTTTTTAGAAAAACATAAATGTCACAGAATCCTGAGCAGAAAATATAGGAAGGGGTAAAAATACACTATCAGGAGCACTGACATTCTGTGTCAAGACATTCTCCTCTGACAACGCAGGGTGAATCCAATGGAAGTCTTAGGATTTAGGAGCATATAAATTGTTATGTATTTCTCCAACACAATGACCTTCTCACCAGAGAGCAAACAAGGGAGGACGTTCCAGCCTAGAGGAGAAGAATGCGGTAAGCCCGAGAAGGATGTGTTGGCTTGGTGATAATTAATAATATAATAGTTTAAACATGTTCCCCAGAGCGGAGCACCTGACAGGCAGCTGTGCTCCGTCAGCGCAGAGGCAGGTATGAGCCAAGGAAGACATTCTGAGGAGTTGGCAGAGTCCCTCTGGGGAAATTCTGATCAAAGGAATGATTAAAGGGACTGCCAAGGGTCAAACTTTTAAAAATCACCCAATTCAGACATTTTTGTATAAGGAAATGTTAGCAATTAAATATGTATTTGCCTAGCTCAGTAGGAATAATTCCCTCTTAACCTTCTACACTCAGCATTCAGGCTGTTTGAAGTCATAGGATGTCACTAAGAATAAACTTCATGGAGGTCTCATGAGCAAGCCTCCCCTCCCATCATGTACTGCAGCATTTGGGACAGAAACGAGGCAGAGTACAGTTTCACAGCCGCTGTACAATCCATGCTCAGCACCCATGCATGAGAGCAAAGCTGACCTGAGCATAGCAGACCTGAGCACATCATTTGGCCTGGTGCCCTGCATTTTCAAGCAGGAAATTTGAGAGCAAGAAGCCAATCATGTTATCCCAGGTTCTAGGGTAAAGCTCCAGCAACCTCAACAGGCTAGACTTGGTCACCTGTCCCCCTGTGTCAATTATACAAATAGGGACGAAGAGCAGAGAAAGAGAAACATTCAATTTAATCACACCGAGAAGGTGAGCAGATAAGGGGGGTCTAGCCACTTTCAAGCCCATCTTCAGGGGTTTATGCTTAAGTAGAGGCCAAAGGCATGGTAACTAAGCAGTTCTGGTCAGTGTGTGATTCTGCCCAATGGCTACTCATCACTGACTCAGTCCTGTCTCTCCTGCAAGAGTCAACACATCTGATATGGTGATATGTTGTTGGAAATGTGTGGGAGGCAAGTTCCTCTGAGGCACAAAATTTTAGCTTTTCCCTTCCACCCAGCATGAAATTTCCAAGGAAATTTTAATTTTTTTTTTTTTTGGTCTCTACAATTTCCCTTTCCTTGTGGGCACTGATTTCTCATCACATCTTACCTTTTCCAAATCAAGATCAGAAGCTGAGGACCATTCACTGAAGATTCATACAACTCTTAAAGCCCTGTCTCAAACCCCAAGTAGCCACACTGCCTTTCTAGCTGACTGACCTTGTTTGAGTCTCTTCAATCTCAGAACATTTCCAGTACAGGAAAAAGTATTAGATTCTCTTACCATTAGCTTCACGTTGTGAGTGCCAGGATCATAACAATACATGGGTTCCGATCATGAGGTTGTGTTTTGTTCACCATTCTTCTCCTATTGCAGTGCTAACCCTGGGTGCAGTGTGGAAGGCAGATGGATACAGAAGTTACTGCCAGGTAAGACAAGACCTTCCAGTCTGGTGACAGCCGGAAGGAGGTCAGACTCTGCTGGGAACTCCACCCTGACCACACCGACCACAGAGGATGGGGCAAGGGTTAAGGCAGGCTAAGTAAGAAGGACTAGATATATGCCATGCCAAAATATTGGAATTTTTCTTTTTCTGCAATGTGAAACCACTGGTTGCATTGGATTCACATGAGGATAAGTCGATCCCAGAAGAGGTGGCACCACATTTCTCCCAAAGGCAGAGGTAGCTAGTTTATCTCAGAAAAGAGAACTCTATGGCTCATCAGCTTGGTGATCAGACAAGGATGAGGCTTGATTATGAGAGCGCTGCAATCCACGCCTCCATCACGCCAGCCACCAAGAGGTGCTGCACACTGATTCTCAAGAAGCCGTTCCCACTGGCCCTGGTGTGTAATCACAATGATTACAGTCCATCAGTTGCTCCAGGACGAGCCTAGTAACCGTGAGTCACTGGGTTTCTACACCAGGGCCCAGCTGGAATCTGAAGGGAAGTAACTGCCAAGGACAGAAACACAATCCTAATACAAGCCACCTCTTGGCGAATGCTGACCAGGTCCAAGGACACATGCTTAACATTCCCCAGAAATTAGCACATGTAAACCTCAAGGAGCTCCTAGGAGACAGAGCCAAAACTGTTCTAGTTTAGATGGTAGGCAAGGGAGATACAGGGACCTTAAGTATTTTGCCCCAGGTCACAGAGCTAGTAAGGGAGCGAATAGAAACCGGAATCCACTGCCAGCTGCCTTCCTTCACAGCCTGTGAGTACAGACTGGTCTCAGCAAGAGATGCGGCCTTCTTTTGGACAGCATGCAGACACTCACCTTGAGCCTCAGTATTACTTTCCCAGCCCAGAAGTGACCTCGAGACGGGGAAGGCCTGGGATGTGGGTAGTCTCCGGCAAGCTAAGGTTTGTGTTGGAAAATATCATGTGACTTTAGTCAGAGGTGAGATGATGGTTGAGATGTTGTCTCCCCCAAGTCTCCTGTGGTGAAAGTCATGTCCCTGGGTGACAGTGTTGTGTGGGACTTAGAATTTAAACTGAAGCCACACTTTCCAAAGGGATTCAGGTGTTTCTTACAGGAGCCTAGTAAGCACTTAAGATGATTTAAAAAAAAAAACAAAACAAAACTGAGCTTGCCCCTTCTCACAAGCCTCTTGTTTCTTTATTCGTGATTCACTTCCTCTGATTTTTCCTCCACACACCCTCCCATAAGATCTTCACCAGAGCCATACAGGTGTCAGTGCCATGCATGCCTTTGGACCTCCAGAATTACGAATCAAATAAGCTTCTCTTCATCATAAATACTGTGTCTCAGGTAATTTGTTACCAGAACAAAAACCAGGCAAGGAAACAGTTTGTTCAACTCAGTTTTGTAACTTTCTGGCTAGACGTCCCTGAAGAGTGCTTAGCCTCTCCTGGACCTCAATTCTCTCACTTACAGAATGGAAAGAATGCAGTGTCTGCCCCAAGGAGTGGCTAAGCGACACAATTCACGCACCAACCCCAAACCTCAGCCATATGCTATATGCTAGATTTTTAGTAGCAATGCGCTCAGTCAACGAGCTGATAACAATTCTGAGGTCAAAATGACTTAACTTCAATTCAGTCCTATCTGACTCAATTTATTTTAGCTACCGATTCTTAGGTATCCAATATCATACACATTCTAAGAACATTTAGATAAACTCAATGACTTTTGCATTTCTCATTAAACTCCCCAACTTACCCATCACTAAAACCCACTGTCTTTCATTGAGGCAAACAGCTGACAGCACCGACATCCTACTTGTCCCTTGGTGACATCTACAGTCCCCAAAATACCCTTTTTCCTCTCTGCAGTTTCTCTGCACCAGTATCCTCCTCATGAACAATGTTCCGCTTCCCATTCCTCCTCCTTCTATCTTTGGCACGGCTGTCTAGGACAGCCTTTCATAGCCCCGGTACAAAACCCCTCGAACTAGAAATCAGTGACCCTTGTGATTTCACATTCCAAGGAGTGCAGCCTTTTGAAAGCTCCAAGCTGGAAGAGCTGGGGCTGTGGCTATCCACGGGGGAAAGGGAGTAGATGGAGCATTGCTGGACACTCTCATTCTCGGTCCTGATAACTCAGGACAGGATGTGCTGTGAAACATCCCCCAGAGACCGATAGCAGAGCAGTTCAGTGAGCTCTCTAGCTAAAAGCCTTGCACTTGAGTGCTCTGGTTTGTCCAAGTTTGTTTAAGATGCATAATTCATAAAGGGTACATAGCACTACCCTTGAATAACTTTTCATTCTCCACCTGCTCAGAGGATTAGCTGGAGGGACTGAAAGTCACAATAAGATCACTCTGGAGAGCTGGCATTAGCACATTTATGGTCTCCACAGGGCCCCCGGCGGCTCATCTCTGCATTGTCTTGGCTTCCTGGGATCCCCAACAGACACTTTTAAATGTGTATGTTCTCTGGCAGCTAATGCTCTTTATTCCTTGCACATAGCTTAAGAGAGCCTAAGACAACAAGGACAGCTCAGGATCCATGGCTTGTTCACAGCTCGGGACTCATGGCTTGTTCCCAAACTAACTCTTCTTGCAGGGGAACAGAAACTAACTCCTTGCACTGCCCTCAATTTCGTGAAAGAGGCAAGGGCTTATAAAGATAGAACATCAATTCAGCACTGCTCATAAGTACCTCTATATGGGTTGACACACGCAAGAAAACTTTCTGCTTAGAATCCACGAGGTTAGCCCAGGTTATTTGTCATCCCCATGCCCATGATGACATAATGGTCAATTTACAGTGATTTGTGGTGCTCCTGGTAGGACTGGTAAGGAAGAGCAGCACAGTGGGGGTGACTGGGGCAAAGCACTCCCGAAGCTCTAGCGTGCCCCAAACATCCTTCCCTTGGTGCACATTGGTGATTTTTCCCAGTGTGACAATAATAGCCCTCTTAAAACAATCCATCAACTGCACCTAGAAGATGAACATGAATTCCTACCTTGTAAACCTTTATATCCTCCTCAGCCACTGGCTCTTTCTACTGCCCAACTGTGGTAGTTTTTCTACTTGGTTCATTTTATTTTAACATAGAATGGAGGCCTGGTTTTCATCCCCTGGTCACACACTGAAAAATGTAATTGGCAATGACAAAAAGATAGCATTACGTCATTCATGATCACCTACTGTGTATCCGTTGACTTAAAGAGCTGAATGCAGTATCCATCTAGAAGTTTCCTAAGACAACCCTGTGGCTAGGCACCACTACCACCATCATCATGGCCACTGTCATCATCATCGTTGTCTTTCAGACAAGAAAATTAAAGAGTCGGGGAGGATAAGTTACATACAAGAAGCTGGCAAACTGTGGAAAGAATTTGCTGCAGATTTGGCACCCCATCAATCCAAGCCAGACCTTCAGTAGATCTGTAACCCCATTTATGCAGGTCAGACCTCTAGCAGGTCTGACACCCCTGTCTATGCAGACCAGACCTCCAGCAGATCTAAGACTCAGTCTATGCAAACCAGACCTTCAGCAGATCTGAGACCCCATCTATGCAGACCAGACCTCCAGTAGATCTGAGACTCAGTCTATGCAAACCAGACCTACAACAGGTCTGACACCACTGTCTATGCAAACTAGACCCTCATCCACCTAGAGGACTCTTAAGAAAAAAAAAGAAATCTTAACCAAAATGTAAGTGGCAGAAAACACTTCAAAGGAGACAACTTAAAGTGGAGGTTTTAGTTACTGACCAGCGGCAAGTCACCAAATGTCTTAGACGCCAGTGGCTTCTTATTTGACTCTAATCTCTACAATCTAAGCAACTTCTGGTCGACAGATGCAGCCTGCAAGGATTTACGTTAATAGTGGCTTGACCTCCATCAGTGCCTGACCTGTGCTGGGCCTCAGTCTTAAAGGAACACACGAAAGGAGTTATTTTGCCTCTTATCAATCAAGTCAAGACTCTCTCTTTCTCCCCCTCCCCGCTTTGTGTGTCTGTGTGTTTTTGCCTGTTTTCTGGTGGACTAGGTTTTCCCCAGTTGCTCTGAGTTGCTTTTCTTCCTGCACAGCTGCCACTCACGGTGTCCTTGCTCGTTGACAGCCTGTCTGCACTTAGAAACACTCTGTATATGTTGTCTCATTTGATCCTTAAAGCATCCCTGAGAGACGTATTCCCTTATTGCTACTGCTTTTGCACTTTTCAAGACCCTGCGTCCATTTTTCCAAGATTTGGTTTTCAAATATCATAAATTCTAAACATGTGCTTACTTGTGTAAGCTGAGCAATGACCTCCCATCTCCCATGGCTCCCACAGGGAGCAAAGTGAGAGAAAAATCAGCTAAGAACAAACCTTTGTGGTCCCACGGATCTTTAGGCTGGCTTCACCAAATTACATCATATAGAAAACAATTACAAACTCTTAGATTCTATTTCACTTGGGAGTATGTGCTCAGTACAAACTGACCCAAGTATAACCTCATCCATTTTTTTATGAATATTTTTGGGAACACAGTGATCACAGGCTCTAAACTCCACTCCAGTCAATAGACACTTTGTTCCTCCTCAGCATCTTGTCTTCAGCTTTCTCATCTGTGAAGTGGGATTATTCTGATGGTCGTTGCAACAGTGCTGTGCATATATGTGCTCGTGTGTTGACATGTGTGTGCACATTGGTAGAGGCCAGAGGTCAAGGTTAGGGATGCTCCTTAATCACATACTGCCTTATTTTTGGGCACAGGGTCTCTCATGAATCTGGAGTTCACCAATCTAGCTAGACTGGCTAGCCAGTAATCCCTAAGAACCTTCTTGGGTCTGCCTTCCCAATCTGAGATTATAAACATGCTCTGTACCTGACTTTTATGTGGTGCTAGGGCTTGAAGTCAGGCACCCATGCTTGCCCCACAAGTACACTCCCAACTGAGCTATTTTCTTTAGGCCCTGTTGAAATACTTGGGGTGCTTTTTCTGTGTTTCTTACTTGCTGTCCCTACTGAAATCCCACAAAGGTAAAACCATCAAGCCTGTGTAAGAGAAGTATGGTGGTTAGAGCTAGGGTCAGTCCAAACTGAAAACTGAGGGCCTAGGAACCCAAAGTCCAGTTTTTCTTGTTCATAACCTGCGTCCTATTCAGAATCACTTGGTGTACTGGTTCCAATGCATAAACTGACTCCATCCAAGATCTTTATTACATATGTACGATTTCAATAAAGGTAAGGGCTTGTCACCAAGTTTGCAAGCCTCACAGAAGCAAACACGAATTCAACTGAAGAAGCAGGCTGGCTAGTGTTCAAAGCTGTGGCCTTCTTAATGCACAGAAATAGGATTGAATGAGTGTCCCTCTTGCTGCACATTACAAGTAAACTAACTGAAATTCAGACTCATACATCTCTTAGTTTGGACCATTTCTTCCAAGCTTGGGAATCTGGCCTCTGCCTGATGCTTTATGTTTAAAAAAAAAAAGGCATCATTTTACCATCAGGAAGAAATATGGTTTTTGATACTGGGCCTCTCTGCTAATAACTGGTATTTAACCTAATCCTATTGGGATATCTTCCCACTAAGATAAGCCTAGTAACACCATATGTGTGAATCATGAGTATTTACATGTATTTCTGTATGGACCACCCTCTCACTGGTCTGGACTAGGTTGACTGGCAAGCAAGCTCATGGGAAATGTGTTTCTCAGCCTCCCAGTGCTGGGATTATAAATGCAGGACTCCACCCCTGGCTTTCTTATGTGGGCTCTAGGGGATTGAACTCAGGTCCTTATGCACACAGGGTAAGAAAGCATTTTACCTACTGAGGTACCTCCACACCTTTGCCAAGCTGATTATTTTAGTGAAAACCAGCACACAGCAGATTAGTAAGAACAACAATAATAGCTCATTTGAATTACACCCTGGTTAAAAGCCTCCTTCAATATTATAGGCAGTTCCTCAATATTTCATCAATTAATGATGTAATATCTCCTGGTAAAATATGGGAAAGCTGGTCCTCTACCTATGCATCCTTAAAGATAATACATACTAAAGTGAAACTTTCAAGGTCATCCCAAGTGGCCCAGCATTCCTGCCTGCTCCACAGAAGCAATACTCATCAGGAATGATGGGTGATAGTTAAAATTCATATTTCTTGCCCTTTCCCGTTGTTAAAGCATTTCATATGTGACCACTTACCTAGAACCGATATTGGGTAGGGGCATTTATGTGCTGTAAATTATATGTCTATTTGGAAGCTGACCACCACCCCTCCCCAGCCTTAGAAGCAGGAAGTATCATTTAAATGTACGAATTAGACCATGTCCAAATGGGATGTTCACAGGTCTTAGCGATCTTCTGTGACTCTCTCTCTTTCCATATATGTATGTGTACACACACACACACACACACACACACACACACACACACACACGTATTTATTTGAGAAAAGTCAAGTGATCTAATAAAAGAATTATGGTTCACAGTTTTGCAGTTTCCAATCCATGATTGCATGATTGCTTGGCCCCATGGCTTTGGACCTGCGGCAGCACACAATAGTGAGAGTCTGTGGTGAGACTAAGGACTTACTTACTTATTGGCTGACCAACAAGCAAAAGAATTAAGAAAGTATCATAGTGGGTCCCACAGTCCCATTTAAGGACCTGGCACACTTGACATATCTCAACCAGGCCCTATCACCCACTCCCAACAGCTCCATCCAGAAGACCCAGCTCCCAGGACAAGGGCCCCTGGAGGACACGCAACAGGTGTGCAATCTTCCTTTTCAAGACCTGTTCCATCTTAACTGGGTTTGTATTAATTACCGCTAGAAAGGCCTGAGTAGTAAACAGTCTAGACAAATTCATGGACAATTAACACTAAATGAAAACAAGCAGAATTCTCCCAAAATTTGCTCAAGGGAAAACAGTTGCCTTGTTTTTGTCTTTTACTTCAGATCTTTAAGTGTTTGATTGGAAATCAAATGCCATATTCTATAACACAAAAGGTAAACAAAGATTTTGGATGTGTTATCTTCCCCTAAGACAAAGAACTGAATACAAGTTCCTTTGCTTGGGAGGTGACACTAGGAGACATCAGTGAGACAAGGAAGAGAAGGAAGCCAAAGAAGCATGTGCTACTGAACCAGTGACCTTCAATCAGGGAATTAACTCCTATGGGAAACACAGGGTTAGCATAGACCTTGTATCTCAAAAGCATCTTATGCAGCAGGTGCAGGAGCTGGGCCCACCGATACTTATGCTTTGTTGTCCCAGGTACCAACCTCTTTTCCAGTTCCAGAAAGATCTCATTCATCCAGTTCCCCAGACCCTTAACCAGCTTGCAGTCCTTGGTGGCTTTTAATCTATGTGGTCATATACCATCTATCATGGATGCCTCCTATGTAGATTTTCCTATGTGTATGCCTAACCATTCTGTTAGACGGCGGTTAGTGTAGTGTCGGGATGGAAGTAGTAGATGTATACAGAAAAGATTAAAACAATTCAATTATTTTATATATTTTTCACAGTTTTTGGCTTCATAGTCTATAAAATACTATAGTGTTCAAACAGGACTTGGAAGCCAGAATCAATATGAATCTTAACTGAATATGTTTATAGCATTTGTTGGGAAGACTTTCTAGACCTAAGAGTTTGGTGTAGTAAATATTCAGGAAATACCAAATGAATGAATGAATGAATGAGAGGATAAATGAGTGGGGTAGACTATAATGTTCATTAAGTGTTGACAGTTCAAGGAGCATGTTTAACCTTTAAAGTCTAGAGCCCAGGACAAGAATTCAGGTGACAATTCTCTTGGCTCCATCCAACACTGTCAAAGTCTTGCATAGGAGCATACATAAAACACATGAAATGAAATTTTGCAATAATGCCTTGCAACATGCAGCATACAGGATGGGTAAACCGGAAGCACTATAAGTTCCTGGTACACAGTCACATATGAAATGCTAGGCTCTGCCACTGGCTCACTATGGCTTGGGGCTTAATCTGCCTAAGCTTCCTTGCCCTCATCTCCACCAGGGAAATATTACATATGTGATTAAACCATTAGCTGAGATTTGTCGCATAAATATGTGGATCATGATAAGTAACAAGATTACACTGTATTTATCATCACGGTTATCACTGTACCCACCATTATTCCTTGCAGCATTTAGACATGTGGCACCATTTGTATTGTTACAGCATGACACAAAGCACACTATGAGGTAGGTATTTATCTGAGTATTTTATCCACTAACTCATTTGATTCTCATTACTGGACCCATTGTATCAATCATGGGACTGAAGATTGTTTAGTGTTTAGTCAACATCACGCATTTAGAATATGGCTAAGCCATCATGTGAACCAGGCACCGAAGTAACCAGACCAGAGTTTTCCCTTTACAAACAGGTCAGGAAGGAATAATGGGAAAATATAGAAGCCAGGAGCCTAAAAGATCGTTTGCACATCACAACAGCTCTCAGGCATAAGATGTGGAAAGGAAGCATCATGTCAGTCACTCCGTTATAAGCATCTTTTGCGTGTATAAATCCTAGGGGCAAAAATTTTACTTTGGATCTATCCTGCCCACTCATCTCAACCCTAAAGCAAACCTGAGCTGAGAGAAAAATGAAGTCAGCTCTTTGAGACCACAGCACCAATTTTTCACCAGCTCTGCCATGGAATGTCAGCATTGCAGAGCCTTGGGAAGTCCTGATCCATTGTGGGCTCCTTAGAAGACACAGGCTGTGAAACGAGCCCAGGGTTTCAGAACATGAACCAAGGTGAACTGATGGTTTCTCCTTGCCAAGCGCTCCTCCTCCTCTTCTCCTCCCTCCATCCTGCATTTCCTCAAGAACCCATGCAGCTGTACTGTATCCCCTTTCCTTTGCACTGCCCTCCATTGAACCCTTGCTAGATTTCTGAATACTGTGGGTACGCCAATTCAAACATGCATACCTGAAGATTTAAATCTAGCAGCCACATGTGAGGAAGAACAGGCAACAGTTGTCTTTCTAGGTCTGGGTTATTACCCCACAATGATTATTTTCAACTCCATCTATTTACCTGGAATATTCGTAATTTCATTTTTTATAGCTAAATACTATTCCATTGAAGTGCACACCACATATTATCCATTCAGAAAATAGATATCTGGGCTCCTTCCATTACTATTGTGTTGAATGCTGTAACGAGAAGGGATGAGCAAGTATCTCTATAGTAGGATAGAGAGAGACTCGGGACTATGCCCAGGAGTGAGATAGCTTGGTCACAGGGCAGATCTATTTCCACAGTAGCTGCCCAGTTTCCATTCCCACCACCAAGGAATACATTCTCTGCTTCCTTTGTGTCTAAGCCAGCATTTTTTGTCTTAAAAATAACCTTAGCCATTCTGACTGGAATGAAAAAACTCCCAAAGGAGTCTTAGTTTGCATCCTTCCGATGTTTAAGGAGGTGCACAATTTTTAAAGATACTTTTCCAGCCATTTGTAATTGTTTTTTGAGAACTCTGCTTAGTTCTGTGCTCTAATTTTTAATTGGATTGTTTGTTTTCTTGGTGTTTAAGGTTTTTTTTTAGTTCTTTGTATATTATAGACATTAACCACCGTCAGATGCATAATTGGTAAAGATTTCTTTTCCATCCTGAAAGCTGCCTCTTCACTTTAATAATGTGGCCTTTGTTCTCAGAAGATTTTTAGCTTCCTAGGGACCCATTTGTCAATTGCTGATTTAACTTCTGCATTACAAGGGTTCTATTCAGAAAGTCCTTTTCTGCACCTATAATTTGAAATGTAGTCCCTACTTTCTCCTCAAGGTTTGGTGTAGCTGGTATTAAAGAAATGTCTGGTGAATGAGTGAAGGAATAATAAAGAAATGTCTGGTGAATGAGTGAAGGAATAAGAGAGTGAGTGAGTGAGTGAGGTAGAATATGATGTCCCTTAAGTGTTCAGAGTTTAAGAAGCATGCTTACCTTTAATGTCTGGAACCCAGTTCACGAGTTCAGATGACTGTCATCTGTAACTCCATTCTACTATGTTGCTTATATGGACCTCAGTCTGAATATCCATGCCCTGTCAAATACCACCTCTAGTCCACAGTGATCCTCAGGAATCAGATAGCTGGGTCCTTTGGTAGATCTATTTCTAGATTTGAAGGTCCTCCACAGGCTCTTATACTGAGACCTGGACCTTCAGGATGGAGACATTGGGAGTGGGTGCAGCCTTTAAGAGGTAGGGCCTGGCAGAGATCTTTATGCCATACATGCCATGCCCTTAAAGGTGATTGTGGGACCTACAATGATACTTTCTTCATCCTTTGTTTCTTGGCCAAAAGGGTAGATTCATCATTTCAGGTTTTACATTGAAGTCCTTGACCCACTTGGAATTTTGTGCAAGGTAAGTGTAGTAGTTTGGATGTAATTGGCCCCGTAAGAACATAGGGTTGGCACTATTGGGAGGTGTGGCCTTGTTGAAGTAGGTGTGGCCTTGTTGAAGGAAGTGTGTTACTCTGGGGGCAGACTTTGTGGTCTCTTTTGTTTAGTGTCATGAGCCACTTCTTGTTACCTTCTAATCAAGTTGCAGCCAGCACCATGTCTGCCTGCACACCACCATGCCCTCCGCCATGATGATAATGGACTGACCCTCTGAACTGTAAGCCAGCCACCCCAGTTAAGTGGTTTTCTTTATGTGGGGCATGATTTCTTCACAGCCATAGAAATCCTAACTAAGATAGGCATACACAAACCAGAGATAAGGATTGAGTTTCACTCTTCTACACGTAGCTATCTAGATTGACCAGCACCATTTGTTGAAGATTTTATCTTTCTTCAGTGTGTATTTTTGGTTTCTTTGTCAAAAATCAGGAGAGTATAGGTGAGTATACTTATACCTTGGTCTTCAATTTTATTCCATTGGTCACTGTATTTGTTTATAGTTTTGTAGTATGTGTTAAAATTATATATGGTGACCCCTACAGCAGTTCTCTCATTGTTCAGGATTTTTGTACGTGGCTGTAATCATTCTTTTGAATTTTTTGTTTTGTAACTCTTCTAGGTAATTCCTATTAGCGATCATTATTATGTATGTAGGAGACATACTGTCTTGACTCCTCTGTTTCTGTGATGGGACTTGAACATCTAGAGTAGTTTGTTGTTGCTTGAGGTTTTTTCCCCCTCAAGTTGTCTTTCTTTTTTAGTGGAGGTGTTTATGATCAGGAGAGGACTAGGTTATAGTAGGGTTGAGATGCCATTTTCTTCAGTGAGGTTGGTACAGAAAGTTCTGGAGTGGAGCATCTAGAAAGGCCTGAGCAAGGGAATCTGGGGTCTTCTATGGGCTACAGGAAGCCACGGGGATTCGGTGGAAGAAGGTATCTGAAAGTTATAAGAAAACATGGTGTAGGAGGCCATGGACAGCCTCCTGGGAGATGGAAGGTTGATCTTGATAGTCTACTTGATAGATTTACTATCGCCATGGGAATACACTACTAGGCTCATCTATAAAGATGTTTCCAGAAAGATTTAAAAATAGGTGGGGAGAGGGGTATAGACCTGCCTTAAATGTGGGTCCCAGACTGAATAAAAAATAGAAGTATGATAAGGCAGCATTCATCTCTCCCTGCTTCCTGACTGCAGATGCCATGGAACCAACCACTTTAGGCTCCTGCTTCCATTTTTTCCTTACCCTGATGGACTGTGTTCTTGAGCAGATCTTCCTTTCTCCAAGCTGTGTTTTAAATGCGTTTTGTTCCAGTGACAAGAAAAGTAACTAATACAAAGAGTCTCCCAGAGAAGCAGCATGCTATGGGACACAGACTATGATGGTCTCTAGACCTGGAATGCTGCTGTCAAGTTCAAGAGGATGAACGTTGCTCAGTATCATCTACATGTAGATGGAAGTTTCTGTCCTTCCTGGTCCCACAGCCATTCAGTCCCAAAGAAACACAGAGGCTTATATTAATTATAAATTGTTTGGCCTATTAGCTCGGATTTATTATTAATTAGCTCTTACAACTTAAATTAACCCATAATTCTTGTCTATGTTTAGACATGTGGTTTGGTACCTTCTTTCAGTGAGACATTCTCATTTTGCTTACTCTGCATCTGGCTGGTGACTGTGTCTCTCCTTTTCTCTTCCCAGAATTCTCTTAGTCTGGTTGCCCTGCCTATACTTCCTCCCTGCTATTGGCCAATCTGCATTTTATTAAACCAATATGAGTGACAAATCTTTACAGAGTATAAAAGCATTATCCCACAGCAACTATAGTCATGTATGACCTGAGGATGCCTGGGAGTTGGGCTGTCCAGGTTACTCAGTAACCATGGAAGACTGAAACCCAGAATGGAAAATCTTTTTACCTCCTTTCTATCTTTTCAGGCCATTCCAGTCCCCTGATTTGATAACATTTCACATTCTGCCAGACAGTTGGGAGAAATGTCTACAGGGTTCAGCAAGCTTATCACAAGAAGCAGTGAGCAGAACTTATTGGAGCTGAGAAAAATAAAGTGTTAACAGGAACCTGAATGTATATAAAGCTTCTGGGTCATGTGTAATATTTAGCACTGTGAGCTAGTGAGATGGTTCAGCTGATAAAAGTGATTGTTGTTATAAGCCTGGTGTCCAAAGTTTGATCTTCAGGTCCTAACTCAAGGAAATTGTCACCTGACCTCTACATATGCATTGTGAGGCTTGTATAAGCCTACACAAATACACATGATAAATAAATGTTAAAAAATTAGCACCCTAGGACACTTATTTCTTTTGAGAATACCTCTGTTTATTCTGCCTTGTTTTTTTTTGAAAAAAAAGTAATAAAGATTCCTGGTAGCTTTGTGGATTGTGTGTTCATTCCTTCCTCTGGCATCATTGCACTTAAATCTTACAAGTGTGTATGAGAGATCATGTATACAACTGATATTCAAGGAAAAAGCCATATAAATTTCACCAAGAGTTTCATTCAGTATTTGTTCTGCCAGTATCATGCTTTATACACAGGAGACATTGCTAAATATCTTGTGATTGAGTGAAAGAATGAGCCAATGAATCCTGCTTGGCTATGCTATGGGACATCCTGTGCTATGACAGTAAACAACTCTGAAAGCTACCCTGCTAGCTTGAAAACCACTGCTTGGTAATACAAAGTGAGAAACTTGACACATCATGGGTTGAAAACCCCAGATTTATTACTTTATAGAGATGAGACTAGATGCCTCTGTCTTAGCCTGGCAAAGTGTGTCCAGGCTGGCTTGCAGGTACCACACTCCTCTCTGCTTGGCATGAGCTAGAGCATGACTCCCCCAAAGCTGTACCTATTTCCATACCACAGACGTTCTCACCAATCTAGTCTCTGAATCTTTCTCCATCAAGGTGGTTCCTAAACTTTGCTTCCCAAGAAATATGTTAATTAGCCAGTGTAACACTGGCATGAGCCAATATGGATAGGCACAAAGAATAGGACTGAGAACCCAGAACTAGCATGTGAGGCATCAAATGATTTCAGGCAAAGATGGAGGGATAAGTCCAAGCACAAGTTCAACCCATCACAATTCTCGGGTTTAGAGTTGAAATTATAGAACGTTTATAAGAAGGCAATAAAATCATTGTAGCTTTATGTTAGACAAAGAGCTGTTAAATATAATACCAAAAGCACAAACTACAAATGAAAATCAGGAGAAAGAGGAATTTGTCAAAATTCAAACCCTTTGTGTGTCAGAGACTATCACTGGGGAAATGGACAGAAAATGAGAGAACACCTCAAAGATAAATATCTGACAAAAATATATCCAGAATACATGAAGAACTATTACATCCAAAAAGCATCAAGATAAGCAAAAGATATGAATAGATAGTTTACCATGTAAGATATATAAATGACTAATGGACACATGAAAAATGCTCAGCACCATTAGGCACTAGGGAGGTGACCATGTAAACACAGCTACGAGGACAGTAGTCACAAAAGTGGACCACAGTGAGTGTTGATGGAGATGGGGAGGGGTTCTTTATGTGTTGCTAGTAGGAGGAGAACTGTGTATCCTCTGTAGAAAACCATTTAGTGAGTTCGTAAAGAAAAGCCTATAGCTGCCCCGTGACTACGCAAATCCAGGCTTAGATAAAATGCATGTGTGAGGATGTGAATACTCAAAAGTCAGTAGTGAGTGGATAGACAAGAGGAACACAGACACAACAGAATCTGTCAAAAATACACTTGTATTAATAAAGTACTAACGCATGCTGCAACATGGCTGCAATCACCCAAATGTTGTAAGTTAAAAAGACAGTCAGCCACGAAAACAACATAGTTGTATGATTGCACTTATCTGCAGTGTCCAGAAAAGGGAATCTGTAGAGAAATAACGTCAGTAAATACATGAAGTTGAGGAAGGGAACAAAGATTAGTTACAACGTAAGTGCAATGAATGTAGAACAATAGAAACTTTTTAAGTTAGGACTGTAGAGCTGGCCTATATACAATAAAATTATTTGATTGTTCAAATGAAATATAGGATGAAGTGGGTGGGATTGTCAGCTGTGGTTAATGCATGCCTTTAATCCCAGCACTTGGGGTGGGGGGAGGGGGCAGAGGCAGATAGATTTCTGTGAGTTCAGGATCTGTCTGGTCTACAAAGTGAGTTCCAGGATAACCAGGGCTGTTACACAGAGAAACTCTGCCTCAAAAAAACAAACAAAAAAACCCAACAAGAAAACAATAACAACAACAACAATAAAAAAAACCTCTAAAACTAAAATAAGATGGAACCAACGAGAAATGAATCCCAAACATTTTCCTCCCATTAAAAGGATACTTTCAGCTGGTAGAGCTCTAGTACCCGAGGGCTGGAGCTTTGATGCGTGAATGAACTTGTTAAGACATAGAAACAACTCGACAAGAGGAATTACAACTGCAAGAGAAGCATTTAATGTCATTGGAACCCAGAGCTGAGTGAAAGCATCACAGCACTTGTCCTCTCGGGATTTATACTTTGCCATTGGAAATAGCCATTGACCAACCACAGAGAGGTTGGCCGGCCTTGCATGTAAACACGTGCTACCTCTCCTCTTTCCTATGTTCACTTACCATTACTTCTCTAGTAGTTTCTCTGAGGAGTAGGGGATGTCTACTGATAATACCAGACCTGGGGCCCAATGCAGGTCCCTTGAAGTGCCATCTCACAATCTAACTTGATACCCATCCTGCTGAGTGGGGTCTGATTTCATCTGGGTTACCCTCTAGCCAATGCAGAGAGCATTTGTCTATTGAAAATGGTTCCTATCTTTTACCCATTGAAATATTCTCAGGTCAGATACCACTGTGGACAACAGGAACTTACTAAACTATGAGCTTGTGTGAACTTATGAGTACTTGTGTGTACTTATGTACACTATGTACAGAACAAGATTTCGAGAATTGTCCCAATATGGGTGGGCAAAGAAACTGTAGCATTTTCTACTGGTCTCCTGCCTTTCTCTGGCTGAAGGCTGCTTTGGGAGTCATTAACCCACAATGTTGTCAAGTATGGTCCTGTAGTTGGGAAGGAGATAGGAAGGGGCAGAGAATTTCTGGTGTTTCAAACTGAGCAACTTTCCATAGAAATGTGGGAAAATGAGCGCTGGCTTACCTGGTAGAAACTGGCCATCGTTGGAGAGGCTGTTTGTTCATTCCTGGCTGCCCAGGACTGTCCTTCTTAAGGGGTCAATGAAGCTAACCCTTGGAAGACTGAGGAATTCTTATCCAGAGAGATTCTGGTAAATCAGAAAAAGCAAGCTTTCTTTCAAGAGGCCAGGTCAGTAGCTGAAGGCCTGGAGAGACAGAAAATTGAATTAAATGGAAATGACATTTCATTTGCCTGGCCATCTACTCTGATGGCCACCTACTAGAGTTCTAAAAAAGTTGATTAGTGAACTGGACCCAAATCTTAGCTAATAAATAATGTTACAATTTAGCAGATGTGACCAGAATCCTTATATCAGGAATGTGCTTGTGGATATGTGGCATAGCATATGGGGGTGGAGAGGTGAAGCAATCCACTTTGAGGATACACTGGGAACCAGGACCCAGTCTGCTGATAGCCAGTTACTATGCAGATTGAAATCAGCCGAACTGTCCTATCATTTCAATGTGGCAGTCTTCCCAGTTAAGGTCTTTGGTGGTAAATCAAATATTCTATTACATTATTTTCCAATTCTAGGCATTTCCCCAGCTGGACTCTCAAGAGGTATATTTTCCAAAGTTCAGTATCATTGTCTGACTCACCATCTGCCTTGATGGCCTGACATATTGGACACTGACTTGAGCACCAACATATATGTGACCCAAGGACACCATCCAGCCATTGGCTGATGGCACCTCAGGGACAGGGAAAACACAGAAGTCTCAACCCACATGAACACCCCTACCCCGAGATCCATGAGAATGGCCTCTCCAGAATTGCTGGTTTTTCTTCAGTATTTGCTAGGTGAATGCAAATGACATTCACCTGAGAAATTTCACTGTCTCCCATTCTCCGATGAGTAATAAGACAATTTGGCCTTTTCCAATCTGGTTCTGCAGCTTCTATAAGGTTTTGAAGGTACTTACAGACGGCATTTTAGTACCATTCAATCTGATTAGCTGTGCTGTCAATGACTGGGCCTTGAATCCTAAGCAGGTGGTTTGTTTTCTGTTCTAGCTGCCTCCCTAGCTCACTTGTGAATCATTACCTAAATTTTAGGGAGTCAAATTTAAGAATAATTTATGTTCTTTAAAAGGTGCAACAAGAAAGGGACACAGCTGGAGCCAGATTTTTACAGCTCTCTTAGGAGCTAGCCTGGAATAGCTGAAATGTAATTGAGCCAAATATTCTGCACCCATTAGCCAGGGTGATGGAATGTGATTAGCACTTAGCAAAACCATGGCAACCTTCAAATTCTAGTAAGTCCCTGATCCCAGCTCCCCGTGAGCTTGCTCAGTTCCAGCTTCTCTCAATAACTCATGTCACTAATTGGTGACACAATCTATCTCCATCAGATACTGCATCCTGTTCCTGTGGTCCCTTGATTGGTTCCTGGAGAGGTAGATCTGGATGTGCAGCAGAGAAAGGAGAAAGAAAAGGGGAGGCAAGATGAAGACGTAGCTCAGCTAATCACTTCGGGAAATACAAGACGGGCTTCTGCGCATACTGGGTGTCATTTGGACCTGCATAGGCCCAAGAAGTGGGAATTAACCAAGTTGAAAAGAAGTATTTGGGATTGGTAGGAATCGGCCGTCGTTGGAGAGGCTGTTCGTTCATTCCCAGCTGCCCAGACTCCCAAAATAACCACACAGAAATCTATTCATTGTAATACTGTTTGGCTAACAGCTTAAGTGTATTTCTGACTCTTATATCTTAAATTAACCCATTTCTATTAATCTTGGTATTGCCACGTGCCTGTGGTTTACCAGCAAGGTTCTGGCTGGTGGCTTGCATCTTTCTCCTCTGGCAGCTACATGGCTTCTCCTTGACTCTGCCATCTTTCTCTCAGCATTCAGTTTAGTTTTCCCACCTAGCTCTATTCTGCTAAGCTATTGGCTGAAACAGCTTTATTCATTAACCAATAAAAGCAATACATATAAAGGACTTCCCACACCATTTCCCCTTTTCTGTTTAAATAAAAGGAAATGTTTTAACCAATAAAAGCAACACATATACAGAAGGACTTCCCATACAGGCCATTAGTGCAATTCTCATCTTGCTGAATGTATGTGGTTAGG
Source organism: Myodes glareolus (assembly GCF_982192425.1). Classification (NCBI taxonomy): domain Eukaryota; kingdom Metazoa; phylum Chordata; class Mammalia; order Rodentia; family Cricetidae; genus Myodes; species Myodes glareolus. The sequence goes on along the minus strand of NC_142028.1, from coordinate 55,928,970 downwards.
CACTGACTCACACCATCCTAGAACTAAAGGCTGGAGAGCTGACCTGGTACATTTCTCCTCTCAGTCAAGAGCTACCTCGCCCTCTCAGCACAGAAAGATGGCTGCTGCTGCTTCTTTAAGCAAAGGTGTTATGTTTAACCCTTGCAAGGGGCAGGAAGTCAGTGGAGCCATGTCTGAAATAGAAGATAGTTGGGGCCAACAAAAACCAAGGTGTAAATGCCCAGCTTTGTAGCTCCAGTCAGTGTGTGTGTGTGTGTGTGTGTGTGTGTAAATCAAACTTTAATAACAAGAATTTGAAGAGTACTGAATGGATGAACTATGTGAAAGCTCCTAGAGCTATCAGTTTGCAATCCTGGTTCACTTGATGGTAGGAACGTCTTACAAGGTCACCTGATATGTGTCACATGGCTTCCCCAATGAATTAATTGCTTTTCAAGTCACCCTGCACTATTGGTCCCATTCATTTATTTCTGTAATTATTAATGTATTTATTTTTCTTCTTCACCTTTTATTGAAAATAGATTTTTTTCTCACATAATATATTTTTATCACAGCTTCCTCTCCCTTTACTACTCCCAGTTCCTCCCCTCATTCCCTTCTCATCTGGATCCACCCCCTTTCTGTCTTTCATTAGAAAACAAATAGGCTTCTAAGGGAAAATAAAATTAAACAAAAATAAATACATCAGAATAGGACAAAATAAACAAGTTGAAGGGAAAGAGCCAAAGGAAAGGCACAAGAAATAGACTCAGATACACACTTGTTTGTACACTGAGAGATTCCGTAAAAACACTAAGCTGTTTTTATGCAAAGGACCTGTAAGGTAAAAGGAGAGATTGTGTGTGTGTGCGTGTGTGTGTGTGTGTGCGTGAATGCACACACACATATACACATTATATACATATATTAAAATAAAAAAATAAGTGTTTTTTTTTAATTATGAGACAAAGAACCTCCAAAGATGCCACTGAGTTCGTTTTCTGTTGACCATCTACAGCTGGACATGGAGTCTACCCTCACCCACCTTTAAGAGTAGTTTGTTTGCCCAGTAAGACCCCCCTTGGAGAAAACTAAGTTTTCATTTGCAAATGGTTTTGGACTAGGGATGGAGGTATGCGTCCACTTCTTTCAGCTCTAGAACCCCCTCTGGTGCAGACCCGGGCAGGCCCTGTGCATGCTGCCTCAGTTTCTGAGTTCATATGTGCATCAGTCCTGTTGATTCAGAGGTCTTATAATCTTGGTGTCCTCCATCACCTCTGGCTCTTACACTCTTTTTGTCTCCTCTCCTGAAGGGTCTCCTGAACCCTGTGAGAGGGATTTAATGGAAACATCCCTTTTAGGGCTGAGTGTTCACTCTCTGCATAGTGCCTGGCTGTGAATCCCTGTACTCTCCCCTGTATAGTGCCTGACTGTGAGTCCTGTACTCTCCCCCGCATAGTGCCTGACTGTGAGTCCTGTACTCTCCCCTGCATAGTGCCTGACTGTGAGTCCTGTACTCTCCCCTGCATAGTGCCTGACTGTGAGAGCCTGTACTCTCCCCTGCATAGTGCCTGACTGTGAGTCCTGTACTCTCTCCTGCATAGTGCCTGACTGTGACTCCCTGTACTCTCCCCTGCAGAGTGCCTGACTGTGAGAGCCTGTACTCTCCCCTACTTCAACAGGAAGCTTCTCTGATGATGCCTGAGCAAGGCTCTGAGTTGCTTCCCTAATTGGAGTCCATATTTATTTATTTTATAAACTTCAGCCATTTGAATTAAGTGCCCACTATGCCCATTCTGCTCTTCTCAAGCAGGGAGCATGAGGAATCCCTTGGGGGGACCCAGAGACAACTTTCCTTGCAGACAGTTCATTTTATCTATTGCAGGACAAGTCCCCTGTCTGTATCCCAAAGTCTCCTCTGTGAGGATTAAACGGTTCCATTCTCTCCCTGCAAAAAGTCAAGGCCTTCCTTTTTTTGTTTTCAGTGTGTTAATGTCCCTCTTTAAAATGTGGGAAGACAAGTATAAACTATAAGTTATGAAGCCCAATTCTGAACATGTTCCAATTCATAAATTTTGTCAAATAATTTGCTGAGCATGTGTAAACGCACCACTGTTCAGTCTGTCTGCCGCCTTTTATGGTTTATCTGGGTTTTGGTGTAGACATACATCTTCATTGCTTAGAATCCTAGGAAATAAAGAGCTTCGCAGAAATCTCTGCACAGAGCAAGTACAATTTATTTTCATACTCTTCGTCCTTTAATGAAGCACCGTAGCTGCACAGCCAGGCTTCTTTGCTGCTCTTGGGCATGCATCTCCAAAGGTCACCGATCCCATGTGAAGGGCTACGTGATAGAGGTCCTGCCAGCAGCCCTTGAGGAAAATACCATTAATTGCCTGAGACTTTAATTGGCTATACAACAGTAGTCAGGCTAGTGGCAGGGAAAAAGACACCCCAGCTGTCAAATACACAACCTGGCAGGATGGTATCAAATGCCAACAGCCCTTCCCACCCAGAGCTGATATTTGAGAAACACACAGACCCAGAGATCAGAAAAATCTCCCTCCACCTAGTGATATTTCAAATCTGCTTGATTTTCACTGGTTTCTCTGGAGCATGCAAAGCATGTAGCTTTAGCTAGAACAGGACACGGGGCTGTGTTTAAAGTAGCCACACCCCCGACTACTAGTAGTCAGTAAGTGAGAGTTTAGGAATGTGCCCACTGATTAGGACACAATTATATTATCTATTTGGCCTTTGCTAGGTGTAGATTTTTGTAATTAGGGACAATTTGGCAAGGACCAAGTGAAAACCAACAACCTCCATCTGCCAAGAACACTAAGCCATTATGCTGTGGTCCTCAAGCGAGGGCCCTGATTTTCCCTTTCTGAATAGTCAGTCAGTCATCCATAATTGGGCCCCAGCTCTGTCTGCTGTACTTCTTGTTTATAAGAGACGAAACCACGCAGGACTGTGAGGACTACAAACAGCAGCGGCTAGTCATTACTGCTGGCGGTTGTGGAGATAAAGAAGAAGCAAGTGGAGAACTGGAAGTTGGGAGTCTGCTCTGGGACTGTATTGCTTGATATTGGTAAGTAATCGACCCATCAATCAACATGATCTGCAGGAAAAATCAGGAACGTGTAAACAAGTAAGGAAAAAATACAAAGCCCTGTGCCAAGCGTCGTAGAGTCGTCGCTGTAGTTCTATTTCCCAGAAGCCTTCACTCTAAGACCATAAACAGTTACAGCCTGTCTCCCATGGTTCTCCGCCTAGAACTTCAGGACCAATTATCCACAGCCAGTTTGAGCTCTTCCCATTTCTTCACTGTCTTCGATAGGTGGCTCAGTACAGATCAATGGGGCAGACGACCTCACGCAACTGTTTTATTTGGCATGCAACGTTTTTTTGTTGTTGTTGTTGTATTTTTGTTTTTAACTTCCCTTGCTTGTCAATATTTTAAAAAGGAGCCATTCTATGTAAGTACTTCCATGCCAAATCCAGATCCCCTCAAAAAATGAGAGGACCTGGCAGCCTTGGCTCGACTCAGTCACAGCTGCAGTTGCTGGAGCCGAGAAGCAGCTGCCGGGAGCACACACTCTCTCCACCCTCTCCCGACCTTGTGCCCACCTGGTCTGGCTCTCCCGGTGCAGTTTCTGACAAAACCCACAGACATTTGGATTTCAATTCTAGTGTGTTCTTCTCTTCTCTTCTACAAAGAAAGCACTCTGAACTATGAGACAGGATCGACGCCAAGAACACTGAAGAGGCTCAAGAGACTGAACAGCCTGCGTGCTGGACATTTGGAAGTAAGAACCGTTACCAGGAGAAGCAGTGGGGCAGAGTCGTTAAAAGCATAAAAGAAACATGATGCCGTAGGCTGTCATGGCTACAGCCTTTACTTATCTAGACGATTTTGAGCTCTCTGAGCCACTGTTTCTTCATTCAGAATATATGCTTAGTGGATGGTGGTAGGACTTATAAAGCAAGCATTTTTAAACAACCACCATGCCCCGGAGACGCTTGTGAACACTGGTGATAGAGTAATAATCCAAACAAAGCCTGAACTTGTGTGGCTTATACGAAGTGACACCTTGTCAAACAGAATAATGTCTGACACATAATAAAACTCAATACATGGCAGTTATTATTATTCATAATCTGTTTTCTCCTCAGAAGTGACTACTTGTGTTGGAAGTCATAAATCCGCTTAAGCCTGTGTTTTACTTCCTAGTAGTGTGGACAGAAAGCTAGCATTCGGAATGATCCTGGGACTTGTTCAGACTTAACAGAGAGGAACAAGATGACCAGTTACTGATATCTCTCAAGCTTGAGTTATTTGCACAGAACTATGTCTGGAGGTTTGGCCAAAGCTGTTCAGAAGATGCTTTTATTTCTGAAAAATATACAGAATATGTCCTTCATTTTGAAAAAATATCAAGAATATGCCCTTGCGAATATCCTTAATCTTTCTGAGCTTTGTTGTTCTGGGTAGAATAAAAACCACCATGCCCCAGATTGTTCCTTTTAGCAAACAACTCAGAAAGGCAAAGTTATGTTCTACAGTTTGGGCACCAGTAGAAACCCAAAACCTAGAACCTAGGAAGGCCTGCAACCGAGAGCGGTTTGAGAGAATGTCCCAGCAGCTAGCTGTAGAGGTGACCCTTGAAGAATTGCAAATGCAACTCAACAGCCCTGAAATGCTTGCCAGCGATGATTAAATAGCTCAAAGAAAAACACCACAGCTCCAACAAAAGCGTGCAAGCCCAGAGGTCACTGTAATGCTGTCTCTTTAAGAGACAAGCCACGCCCACTCCCTATAGCCTCAGCCTCTCTCTCTCTCTCTCTCTCTCTCTCTCTCTCTCTCTCTCTCTCCTCCTCCTCTTCCTCCTCCTCCCTCGCCATCTTGGCTCTCTCTGGGTCCCCCTTTTTTCCCTTCTCTCTCTCTCTCTCTCTCTCTCTCTCTCTCTCTCTCTCTTTCTCTGAACACTCTTCTCCCCTTTTTCCTTCCCCTCCATAACCCAACTAATAAATATCCAATTCTATTCTGTACGATGTGTCTGTCTGTGTGCCTTCCACCCGCCGCCTGCCCACACCCACCACATGACTGGGGACCAGCCACCTGGGTTTGTGGTCTCAACCCTGCAGCGAGCTGCTGGGGACCTGCAGCTAATCCATAACAATCACCCCAGGTAATTTCTGAGGCTGGAATTCTTTCTACCAGTGTCTATCCACCAGGGTGTCTCCAGCCCCTGCTTCTCATTGCTTGCCTCATCTCACAGGTCTTTGGTCTGTTCACAATTCTAGGCCTGACAGGAGTGGAAAGGCCCCACATGTTTTCTCCTTCATAGATGTGTTCAAATGTTCATCCTCTGCAAATTGCTCAGGAAATGATGTGAAATTAACCCCTTCCCAACAATGTTAAGTGGAAGCCTCCACCTGCAGCTCCAGGCTGGGGCCTTCTCCATTGGAATCATGGGGAAGCAAAATTCACATCAAGCAGCTGTGGTAGAGACAGTCCTTCCATGTTGGAAGAGAGAAAGTCTGCTGTAGCCTATACCTTACAGGTATACAGGCAAGATGGCCTGCTGTTACAAGAACTGCAGGTACCTGTGCAGAGCCTGGGAGGTGGGCTTGTGTGCCAGTTCAGCATCCATGCACCCTGGGGGCTGCATCCTGGTAAATTACCCTTGCCCTGCTTCCCATTCATGTACTGCCTTACATCCCAAGCTCCATACTATTCTCCAGGTAAAACAAACCCTGAATAATGCTGAAGCAAATGCCTTTCTGAAAGATGTGAAGAAACAAAGATGCCTTGGTTTCCAATGTGACACGCTGGCATTTATTTCTTGCTGAGGGCTCTCAGGTACCTGCCAGTCAGTCTCCCTGAACCAACCATATGTACTTTGAGTAGACACAGACTGGATCCACTGGCCTCCACTTCATCCCTGTGTTTCAGCTCAGAGTGCCATAAACTTTTCTAGAAGGGCCAAATAAGAAATATATTTGTCTCTGTAGGCCACAAAACTTCTTGACCCTGCTGTTGCAATGGGAGAGTCGAGATTGCAAAATATAAACAAATGAGCTCAGCTGTGAGCCAATAAAATTTTATTTACAAAATAATGGATTTGGCCTTGCTGGCTGATGACTGAAATGCCCCCTAAGTAGCTATGAATGTCATCCAACATAGAATCACAGATGTAATTAAAATATTATGACATATTTTTGCAAATGTTTTTAATGATTGGAATTTTTGGTTCTCCATCATGAGCTTTGAAGATGACAACATTCCCTCTTGAGGTTGAAAGTTGGACACCCCTGTTCCCACGTGGCTTGTTACCCCTGATCTAGCCACTGCATCATTACCAAATCTACATTTAGAATAAAATAGAAAGGCTGAGTCTCAACAAGGACTGAAAGCAAAAAATGGTGTACATTAGTAGCCAGGATGAGGTGCCCCAGGTGCAGCAGTGTGTGGGTACACATACCCTGTTTTTGGGCACACAGTAAATCCAACAGCAGGAACCATGACAATTTTCAGAACCCTTGGTGTAGGAGGTCCTTCTGTCTATGTGTTGCTTCCATTGGTTAATAAAGAAACTGCCTTGGCCTTTTGATAGAACAGAACTTGGGTAGGTGGGGAAAACTGGACTGAATGCTGGCAGAAAGGAGGGTGGAGGGAGGAGATGACATGGATCTGCCGGGGACAGACACTGTGAATTTTATCTGGTAAGCCACTGCCACGTGGTGAAACACAGATTAATAGAAATGCGTTAAACTGAGATGTAAGAGTTAGTCAATGAGAAGTTAGAGCTAATGGACCAAGCAGTGATTTAATTAATACAGTTTCTGTGTAGTTATTATGGGGCTATGCTAGCCGGGCAGCTGGGATGAAAAAGTGAGCCCTCCTCCTCCTCCAAACCCTGACCATGCAAACACTCCCTAGAATTTCCCTAAAATCCCAAGGAAAGTGGATATTCCCACATGTCATGACCAGCTTTCCCAACCTCCATTCCAGTGTAAGATTTTATGTGGTCTCTTGGGGCATCCAATGTGTACTTTTATTGTGTCCTGGTAAAATGCTGGTGAGTAGCCCCTAGTGCACTAGGAGACAGACACCAGAACCACATCTCACTTGCAAAGAAGATGGAACCTCTTACAATTTAAACTCCAAATTCAAAGCCAGCATTAGTTGAACAAGAAAATCTAGAAAAATTATCCTGTCTTGGATGTGCTCAATTTTCATTTTGTTCTGGGGAGTCCTGCTCAAATCCAAATGTTTATGAAACTCTTGAAAGTGAGTTGAGTGGTCTCTCCCTGCACTGTCAGTCTATTTAGCTATAATGCCAAGGTTAGCAGACACCTTGCCCCCAAAGTGTATTAAGTAAGAATGCTTTGGGATACTTCATCTACAAAATTGCTGGGGGGAAAAAGAAGAAAGGCTCCCCATCATACTATTAGGCATTGAGCTTGAAAAATCAAATAAGACACCCAATGTGGCTGCTTACAAAATCAGCAAAAACTGTTTATGCAATTAATCTTCATCACAGTCCTTCAGTCATGACATTAATGGCAAATAAACCTGAAAATAAATGTAAATTGTAGGTGCAAATGAATTCACCTTATGCATTCCACAGCAATTCCACTTGCCTACATGTACACACTTGATAGCTCCTTGAGACTTATGGATAGTTAGTTGCAGTTCTTCAGAAAGATGCAAGCTTGCAAACTGATCAGAGTTAAAAGCAATGACAAAATACCAATACTCAAACACCCTCAGCATTAGGAAACATGAAGTGGGAAGGGGCTGATCGGCATTCCTCACCCTAGGGGAAATGGAAACCTGGCTACATGGCCTGTCTCCCCCTTTTATTGCTCCTTACCATCAAACTCTAACATTGTGGGATAGGGCTATTTGAAAGGAGCCCCAGTTTTTAAAAATGAGCACAGATTGACTTCTGATGCTAATTTCTCACTCCTTGGCACTGGAAATGTCTCCCGGGACATTTCGTGTTGAAATGTACCTGCATGTGTGCAGTGCTCTGAGGACCAGGAAAAGTGTCTCCGAAAGTCAGGACCAGGAGAGTAACATCCAAGTACATGTAATGCTCTTGCCTTTACCCACATACTCATACTTCATGTCTGCCTTTCTGACTTGGCTCTGCTAGATGTAAGAAAAGGGCTGCGTGGCCTCTAACGAAAACTTAAGCTTGGTCTCTGCTGAAAGTGGAGCTTGAATACATGAGAAGGGTTGATCAGGTTCATCCATTGATCCTTCCTAGTCTCTCATGGGGATATCAACACTGGCTCTCTCCCAGTGTGGGACTCAAAGGATAATTCTTATAGCCAGAGTCTTGTGAGTAAAGTGTTTGGGAGAGTAGTGCTCTGAGTTCCCCCTCCTTCCGTCCCCTCTACTTCTCTCCACTCCCACTTCTTTTTCTTTTTAAATTTATTTTTTGTATGTGTACGTGCATGTGTGAATGCAGGTGTCTTTGCATTTGTGTGGATGTTACTACCTGGCCCATTAGCTCTAGCCTCTTATTGACTAACTCTCACATCTTGATTAACCTATCTCCATTAATGTGTAACTCCACTTGACTGTGGCTAACAGGCATGAGTCTAACCAGTTTCCATCTTGAGCAGGAGAAGCATGGCGTCTGCCACACTTCCCTTCTTCCCAGCATTCTGTCTGTCTACTCGGCCCACCTAAGGGTACACTATCAAAAGGCTAAGGCAGTCTCTTTATTCGACCAATGAAAGCAACGCACAAACAGAAGAACCTCCTACACCATTTCCCCTTTTTCTGTTTAAACAAAAAAGAAGGGCTTTCACTTTAACATAGTAAAATTATATATAACAAAACAGTTATAAGCAAGAATTACAGTTACAATATTTATATCTATTTTATCTTTTATCATAACTAAGGAAGACTATAACTATCTATTTATTCTTTAACTCCATCAAAGACTCCAGAAGGATATAATATTAGCTAAGTAATCAAGAAGTAAGCAACTTCCAAAACTCTAGAAATGACAGAGACATCTCGCTGCCTGGACAGTCACCCAAAGTTCTTTTGTACTGTTAGGGCATCCATCTTTCACCTACAGGCCCATAGTATCCAGCAGACTTTTTCATGAAGCAAGAATTTTTTTCTTGGTTTTTTGAGACAGGGTTTCTCTGTAGCATTTGGAGCCTATCCTGGAACTAGCTCTTGTAGACCAGACTGGCCTCAAACTCACAGAGATCCTCCTGCCTCTGCCTCCCAAGTGCTGGGATTAAAGGCATGCACTACCACCATCCGGTTGAAGCAGGAAATTTTAAAGATAGTTCAGTCACTTTCTTATGTTTCCTGCAGAATGTCTCACAGACTCTTTTATGAACCAGAAACCCTGAAGGATCATCTCACCTTTAAGCAAGTTCAGCAGTCCTCTTTCTGCTGGTACTACATGTCCAGTGAACCAGTCCAGGCAAAAGCAGTTTTTTGCCCAAATGGCTATCAAACTCCATAAGGAGCCTCTTTAATGCCCATCTTCCTCTTGAAGTAGCTGGTGCTGCCAGGAGCATAAGTGTTTCATTGTCATAAAAGTCCTAAGTTATTAAAACATTTTAAATGTCATATTCTGTAGCCTCTGAAAGATATGAAGAATGCCTATCTAGCTGAAATATATCTCTATATATCTAGAAAATCTAACATTTTAGTTACAAGCTTGACTATTATCGATGATTATCCATTAACAACCTATATTTCCTAATTATACACTACATTTTAAATGGGCCAGTGGGCTGCTTGTCATCCCAGCCACCTGGCTAGCTTATGCCTGAAATTATCACATGGAAATCTGTATTAATTAAATTACTGCCTGGCCCATTATATCTAGCCTCTTCTTGGCTAACTCTCACATCTTGTTTAACCCATGTCTAATAATCTGTGTAGCACCATGAGGTCATGGCTTACTGGGAGAGATCCTAACCAGCGTCAGTCTCAGGCAGAAGAATCATGGTGTCTGCCACACTTCCCTTCTTCCCAGCATTCTGTTCTGTCTACTCCACCAAACTAAGGACTGCCCTATCAAAAGGCCAAGGCAGTCTCTTTATTCAACCAATGAAAGAAACACACAAACAGAAGAACCTCCTACACCACATATTTATTAGAACTCAGATATGCAAATGTAATGGAAAGAATCTCCTGTTGGCACCCATAATTGAACTCACATTTAGATAAGTGCAATCAAAACTGATCTGACTCACCCTGGCTGGCAAAGCAAACTGAAAGCCAGGTGCCTTCTTCCTATATGAAATGGTTTGCAGAGAAAGAGAAACTGTTTTCAGAGTATGATGGGACAGTGAACTCTGGCGACATGACCTAAGCAGAGACTCTGTGCCTCCTCATTTGCCATCTTGGACTAAGAGGTGACAATATTTGATGACTGTGATATGAAATACTGAAGTATTTCCCCTCTCCTCATCTGCATTTTTCTTGTTGTCTTGTTAACTTTTTAGCCTAGAATGTAAGTCATGATTGCTTTAGCTTGGTTGTAACGATGGTTGGTGTCGCCCTCTACAATCACCTTTTATAAAAGCATTAGGTAAACCTGACACCACATCTGTAAAGTCATCCCCCAAAAGATACTCCAAGATTCCCTGTCACCCAGTGCTGACCAGAGGTCCAAAGAAGGGCCAGCAGGTGTCCAAGGAATTTAGGGTTAACACACAACCTGTTCTGCTTCTCTAGGTAACTTTAAGTCTTGGAAGTTGGGTTTTCCTGAGTTCAAACACTAAGCGGGGTTCAGATATGATACTGTAGCAGTCATCAACATCTCTCTACATCAAGCACAGATTTTAAAGCTTCACTTTCATGGCCGCCACTGCTATTCATCTGTCCAGGAAACTCAGGTTTATCCCAGATGTAGAAGAAGCAGTAAGGTCCATTAGATGGCGTGCTCCTGGCTTCATGCTTTTTGGTGCTCCACAAGGCTTTGCCAGGAGTTTTCAAGCCTTGAAGGCCACTGTCTCCCTTGTCTTGTGCCTCATTCTCTTAAGTGAGTTTAATTATTAACATCTGCATTAATTAATCCACTGCCTTGCACTTACACTCTTGGGAGAGGTGGATTGCAACTATTACAAACAGATGGGTTTTTTTTTCATATTTGAACTTGGAATCCGAGGGAAATCAAATATAATTTGTGAAATCAAATCTGGTGTGACAATCCTGTTTGTGTCCTAGCTCTTTCCCTTACTGATTACTCATGAAACATGCTCAAATTTCTTAGTCTTCTCTTCTAACCTACAGTTGGGTAAACACCAATAGTAGCTACAGTGCCTACTACATAAGACTCATGAAAACTAAGTATGGATTCATGAAAACTTTTATCAGACTATAACATATTCACTACCACTAATTTTGATAATATTTAATTCCCATTCATTGTTATCAAACCCAAGCTGTTGTTTGAATCTAAAAAGTCATAATGATAGCAGAAAGTGTAGGTATGCTCACTACACAGCAGGTATTGTACTGAGCTTGTTAAGTATAATGACATGTTTGAACCACCCAGCAACTTGAATATATCATTCCCATTATTTGGATGAGCAATATGAGACACAGAAAGGAAAGTGGGTTTGTCTAGTAAATGAATTCAAACCCAAGTCCTCAAGGAAGGCTCTACCACAATGATACAAGTCTTATGAGCAAACTATGCATTGGGAGTACCAATGAAGGAATCCACCACCAAATACTATCCAATTCAACTAAGGGAAGTAGGGTTTCTTTTTTGGTGGCCAGACTCCTCCCATGCTACGACTAGCACTGTGATTCTCCTATGAGGTTTGGTGGATAGCACCTCCAGGACCCAGCTTATACATACTTGTTTTACAAGAATCATAAAACAGGGTCGTATTCTACAGAACTCATTTGGGCAAATGCTGACATAGAAGGCATGATTTGAAATAGCAATATATCCTTGGAGGTAAGAAAGATAAATATAAAAAATATACACTAACTTGATTCATGCATGATCTCTCATTTGTGTTCTCCCAACCACATCAAGTGACTACTCCAAAGTAAAAAGGTGGTGAGCCCACAGTCCTTTTTTCAAAAGGCATGTGGAAAAAGGATGTTTTTGTTTTAAAGAAGCAGCAAGAGATGAGTTTTCCTCCCTCAGGAAAGTAGTCTGACATTGGCATCTGGAGAAGAAAGGTCTCCAAGAAGAGCTGAGCCTCCCACCTTGCTCCAGTGAGATGCTGTAGATCATGGTAGGGCAGGGCAGGGCTGGAAGAACTGTAGGACCAGCTGTCTGCAAGTGATTAATGACAGCACCATGACTTTCTCACCTCTCCCAGGCACTTCTCCACCTGGGCATCTGGAATTATCTGCAGGACATATGGTGAGAGAAGGAGACAAGTTTTAAATCACCTAGGGCCAGTGGACCCCTTAACAGAGACCCCCCCCCACAAAGTCAATGAGTCCCTGCTTGTTGAATTCCCTACTTTCTGTTAGGAACACCAATGTAGCCTCTCTCCAAAAGTCCCTCTGCACACATTGTTTCCAGCTGGGAAGGAATCACAGCCAAGCCATTGCTACTCCAGGTACTGTAAAGGCTTGAAGAAAAGGGATCTAGTTGGCATAACTGGTCATCACCAAGGGAATAGGTTGTGGGGAACACCAAATCAATCTACTTCTTAGAAATTCCAGGCCTTGAAACACTGGCTGGGGTGCACTAGGATGTCAATTTTCCTTGGGACCATGACTAACATTCTCTTGTAAGACACATGCCTGCTGGTGTATGCATAGTGTAGCTGCAGCAATGGTAGGATATGGCTACCAGAGTAAGATTTCAAATTCTAAGTGTGGAGGTTTGCATGAAATGGACGGTGGTATTTTGGACACATTAAGTCACTCCTCTGAGCAATGCAAGTGATTTAAGGATTGATTCAGCTATTGTAATCTCTGTTATTTTCTCTAATTACAGCAATTGAGGAGTTCATTGGCTTGAACCTAACTTACTCCATTCTTGCCACTCATTCACTGCCTCGGATTATGAAACCTTCACTCATAGTCACAAGTGACAAAGGCACAGACAGAGTCCAAACTCTCAGATGCTTCCATTTGCAATCAGCCTGAGAAAATTCTGCTTGCATGGCCCTTGCATGGCCTCTCCTGGAACAGGGACAGATGGGCACCCTGTGGAAAAGACACCCTGTGGAAATGGAGAGCTGTTTCCTTGCAGTGCTTTGGGAGATGGTAGTGGCACCTGTGTAGAAGACTGTTCTCAGTGGTACTGGTTCAATCAGATGGGCTCTATCGTAGCTGAAGAGTACTAGGCATCAAGGGCACTGACCGTAGGTGTTGACAGATTTCCATCCCGTCCTCCCCCTTCCAGTCCCCACAGCCAGTCAATCCCAAAGAAACACACAGAGATCTATATTAATTATAAACTGGTTGGCCTATTAGCTCAGGCTTTTTGTTAACTCTTATATCTTACATTAACCCATAATTCTTGTCTGTGTTAACCACATGGCTTGTACCTTGTATCAATGAGGCATTCTCACCTTGCTTCCTCTATGTCTAGCCTTTCCTCTTCCAAGAATTCTCCTATTCTGATTGCCCTGCCTATACTTCCTGCCTGGCTATTGGCCAATCAACGTTTTATTAAACCAATACAAGTGGCAAATCTTTACAGAGTACAAGACTATGGTCCCACAGCACCTAGGGATGAATCTATTTGATCCATTGATCTATTTGATCCATTGATTCATAAGCTGAAATAAAATCTGATTTCTATGTTGAAACAAAATCTTCATCTTTAAAACATGTATTTATTGTGTGTGTGTGTGTGTGAGAGAGAGAGAGAGAGAGAGAGAGAGAGAGAGAGAGAGAGAGAAATGTGGGTGGATACATGTTTGCCATGGAAGCATGGAAGGGGCATAGAGGTCAGAGAGCGGTTTAATGGAGTCAGTTCTCTCCTTCAGCCTTTAGGGGGGATCTGGAGATTAAACATACATGCTCATGCTTGCACAGCAAACACTGTCCTGAAGGAATCTTCTCACCACCCAAAACCATTCATCTTTATGAAAGGGTGACAGAAGCAGCCTGGAGAGGAAGTGTGGCATGAGCTCAGAATTGACATTTTCTGTTAAATCTGGTATCTGTTTGCTCCTCTGGGAAGCATATGGTTAGCCTGTGTTAGAGGAACAGAAGATGACCAAAAAGTAAGTTCTGAGAGAGAAATGGAAGAAACTGAAGGCAGAGGAAACAGACGTTGACGGCCCTTCAAAAGAGTCCTGCATTTGGGCAGGGAGGTTAACCCATGACCGCTATGTTGCTCAGTTATTGAGTAGTGCTACCTCAGAAAGAGGGTGACCTTGACTAAAAGCTAGGGTGGCCCAGAAGGAGGTGACAGTTGGAGACTGTCACCTAACTGTACATCATACCTTGCAGCTTTCGTCAGAGAGATCTGAGTCTCACCCGGATGCCTGGACCTACAGTCTGCCCTCAGTTCCTCTCTTCTGGTGAACAGATGTGGGTCTGAATTAATCCAGAAGAACCTCTAATGACAGGCTTTCAGCAGTGGAACCCTCACTCATGTGAACAGCCATAAATACAAACAGACATGCACACCATACCAACAACACATTAAAGATGGCCACAAAGGTATTAGTGGTCTCTTGGAATTACAAATAGAACTAAAAAAAAAAAACCTGAAGCTACTTGCAAGTAGAAGAGCTTTCCAGATATAGCCTATGGATTCTGAAAAATAGTAATTCAGTCTAAATCAATAATGTTGTAGGGTAAATTAACTGAAACAATAACTGTCACCTTCGAAAACCAAGATCAGGAAAGGGGATACAAGATAGGTAGGTTAGATCGATGAAGAAAGTCCTAAGGAAGAAGGTGGTGAAGAGCATCATCAGGAGACAGTTTTATCACCTTTCCTCTGGACACTAATAAATCAAGCCAATAAAATGATTAAAAGGTATAAAAGATCCAAGCATAATAAGAGCTTTTCTTGTTAGAATAACTTTTCTTGTTTCTGTGGATGCTAGCCATAACAAACTAGAAATGTGGTAATCTGTGAATCTGCCGCCTTCTGGCCCCTGTGGTGAACACATGCATGGGTGTCCTCTCCCTGCAGGCTTGCTCTGGATGTGTCACAAACAGACCTTGTAGCCTGCAGACCAGTTATACCCATGCACATGCCTCATACAGGTGTGTCCCATCAGCACTGTCCATGGTTGGGCAGCAATGCCGTACCCAAGTCACAGCTATGACAGAGGACGCAGTTCCCTTAGTATTCCTAAGTCTGACACTTCCATGTCTGGTTACTTGAGTTCTGGAAGTCTCTGGGACACTTCTCTGTGTGCTTTTTCTCAAGTCCTGACCCAGGTGCATCAACCTCTGAACTTGACCAACTCCTTAGAACCTAACTGTCCACCAGCCCCATTCTCCCTCCACCATAGCTTATACTCTCTGTTGTTGGGGACCAGGGCTGGGGTCGGGAGATGGATTTACACTTTCCAATGTAGATCACTGCATTTCATGAGAGAATTTTTGTGTTCCAGGAATACTGAAAATTGAGGTTTATTCAAGGATATCTCTTGTCGTGACTGTTGGTAATTCTCATCTAGATTAATAAATAAAAATAAAGATTAATATAATCTATAAGGTCCTGTCTTCCCTGTTCCTCGAGGCCAAGCACAGGATGCGAGAACTGTTTACGCTAACCAGTCTAGCTTCCTCTGCTCAATTCTGCCAGCCAGAGGGGATTAGTTCAGAACCTTGTTTCCGTCTTTGCTATGGTAATTTCACCTGCTAAGAAGGGTTCCCACAGGTGCCCTGAATCTCCTCCTATCTATCTGTCAGGGTTCCCAGCTCGGTACTCCCTGCCTGGATGCTCCTGCCACTCAGCGCCAGGCGCTCAACACCATGATCTCACCCCTGGCTGGGAGGGGCATCTTCACTTCTGGGGCCAAAGTATTTAACTCTGGATTAAGTTTAAATAAACGGGCATTCCCCTCCTCTTGAGAATGACTCAAACTTTGTATGTGTGTGTACGTCTTGTGTTTTAACCCCTAGGACCTTATCCAGCTCGTGAAAGGTATGGAATCGTGGTCCATACCAGGTGGGTGGTGATGCACACCCCGTGGCGTGGAATGATCGCCACAATAATCCATATAGTGTTTTTAAACACTCGGGGATCATTTCTAAAGATGAACCATACTTCTAGATCACCAATCATAAAAATATTTTTTGAAAAACTCAAAGAAATAGTGCCCTACAGATCACATGCTCCTAACAATTGAAAAAGGCATCAATCATCAATTTTTAATTAAAATGTCCATACAGACACATTAATAAGAATATTAGGCTCACAATGGGTAGAAGGTGGTTCATTTAAATCTGAATTATCTAAGAAAACTTCATTGGGGGGCTCTTTATAAATTGTGAGCAGACATAGGAGACCTCAAAGGGTAGTTTAGACCCTCTGAGAATGGATGCAGTTACTACTCTAAGACTTTGAGAAGCATGGTGAGAATGAGAAGGAAGGAATCTTGTGGGAAAGGACCAAAGGACCAGGCTGAGGGCGCAGACCTTAAGTTCTGAAGAGTCAGCCACGTTGAATATTTCTGACCCATTGGCAGCCACTTCAGCAACTAAGTTGCAAACATGCAACTGAAAGTGGTGGCTCTTTGGAAGTCTAGAGGAAGGCTATCACCTCATTGCCTTCTCGGCAGGTTTTGGCAGACAATGTTAATGTAAACTTAATTGTGTTCTCTCTCTCTCTCTCTCTCTCTCTCTCTCTCTCTCTCTCTTCCTCTCTCTATTTCTCTCCCTTTCTTCCTCCCTCTTCTCTCTCTCCCTCCCTCCTTTTCTCCCTCCCTTTTCTTTCCAACAAACAGAGGGACATTTTGTGACACCTGGAAAGTTTGATAAGGACAGTCTAAAATAATGGTTCTCAACCTGTGGGCCGTGAACCATTAAGATCACATATCAGATATTTACAGTACAGTTCATAACATAGCAATATGTTATACAGCTATGACTTCAACAAAATAATTTGCGGTTGGGGATCATGCCAATGTGAAGGACTGTGTTAAAGTGTGGCAGCATTAGGAAGGGTGAGAACCATGGCTCTAGGAGAACAAAGCTGCTACAGTCCTCTTGGCCAACTGCATCTAGGGCAGACATATGTTGACATCTGGATTTAGGGTAAATACCTGGCTTTAGATTTCCCCGTCCAGGGTAAGATAGTCTGAATCATTTTCATTTTATCTTGAAGGAAAGTTCTCTTCCAGGCTTCTTCTATAAAACCCTGAACAGTCAAATCAGACCATGAGACTCTTTTCCCTTTGTCTTCAAGCCTTCCACGCCTCCAGGTTCAGCTAAACACTGACTCCTAGGGCAGCAGTTGCTTAAATATGCCACAGAGAACCTACATTCACATCGTACAAGAACATAAGTTGCCATAAACTACAGTTGAGGGCTGGGGAGGTGGCCCAGTCAATAAAGTGCTCCCATGCGAGCATTGGTCTGGATCCATGGTCCCCTCACAAATAGATGAGCATGGCAGCTTACCTGTCCGGAGGATCCTCTGGGTTTGCTGGCCAGTCAACCTTGTCAACTGATGAGTTCTGGATTCACTGAAAGACCATCTCAAACAATAAAGTGGGAGTGTTTTTTTTTAATTTTGTTTTTTATTTTAGTGTATGGCTGTTTTGCCTGTGTGTACGTCCACGTACAACATGTAATATTAGTGCTCAAGAAAGCCAGATGAGGGTCCCTGCTTTAAACATGCAGGTTTTAGCATTCATTTATAGCTTTGTCTCAAAGGTCTAACAGAAATCAAGAGAAACATTAAATCAAGAATAAAAGGTCTAATGAAAATCAAGAAAAATATTACATCAGAGACAGATGTGAGAGAAACTCTCTGTACCTCAAACCACTTTAGTTGTATCAGATATCAAAAAGATGATGGAATTATGAAAAGAAGGTTATAGGGTAGGGAGAGGGGCAGATTGAGTTCCATTTCCTAGGTTTCAGGAGCAAAGAGAAAGTTGGCAGGAGTCTGGCTCTGTCATGGTGGAAGAATCGCTAAAATCTAATCCAACAGCTACTCAGGCCACAACATCTGCAGCAGCCCTAAACAACAGGTGCTTTTCTGAGGACCCGTACCACCAGCTAACAGCCTTCAGGTGCCAGGGATGCTCACCCGGTGAAGTGAGTTGACGTCACAGAGGGTGTTGGTGGCTGCACATCCTGCCGCCCACCTCTTCTCTGCCTCTTGCCTGGGAGTCTGAGAGACTGGCTGCAGGTTTGTGCTGTGAAACTTTTCAAGCCTCTGAGGGTCAAAGAGCCAGCCAGCCAGGTGAGAGTGTTTGCAGAAGACACAGGATATCAACCTCTGACTTACACACACACACTCATATGCATTTACACATACACAGAAGCACATAAACCCCTAGCACAAACAAAAAATAAAAACCCATAGTCAACTTTTCCATTGTTACCTCCAGGCATTCATATAGCACCATTGTTTCCATTCCACCCAGCCACTCTGACACTGCCACTCCCGAAGCAGCCGCCCGCCATTCCTAGTGCACAGCAGCTTGGAACATTCCGTACTAATTTCTTGCGTTGGTACTTAGCAGCGAAAAATCTTGACTCTTGGCAGCAAGAAGTAAATTATTCTTAGAGCACTATACTTAGATGCTTTGAGTTTAATTACCTTGTAAGTTTCAGGTCATGTTATTACCACGAAGTTGCATGATTTTGCAAATTTATTTACAGCCTATAAAAGGAAAATTACTTTGGAGATGAATGCTGCTAAATTGGTCCCTTGTAAGCAGCTCTTTAGTTGGAAAGAAAAGAAGGACGGAAGGAAGGAAGAAACAGTTTTACAATAAAACAATGTAAGTTATTCAAATGCCCATGGTCTTAAAAGTTAAGAGTCAGAATATTGAGTTAAATATGTGGGCCCCATCTTTATACAGTCAAGAAGACCAGCAGTATTCTAAAAAGAAGACATCTTTATTAAGGGACAAAGTCCAGATGTAAGAATGATGGTATATTAGAATTAGGAGTTCTGTGAAAATATAATATACTGTTAATATTTAGGATCCAAAGACTATAGGTTGATACACAAAGCTATCAAATTGTGTCCAATGGCAACTCCAAATGTGGAAGATGACTTGAATATTGTATTTGGTAGATGATTCTATTTTGTACACCATGTGTTCAGAGAATGGAAGGAATGAAGTGAGACAATGTTGTTCTCTAGGATGAATCAAGATTATTTTTCCCTTTTTTCACCTAACCTGATTCAGAGTTCCTAGTATTGGTAGCTGGCATGTATGGATGTTGGAGGGTAGGGCTTTCAGAGGGAGAAACGTCAAGGCTGTGTGAGCATGGCTTCTTCCCTATTTTCCTAGTTTCACCAGGAGACGGTAAGAGGCTAGCACTATCCCAAAGTTGTCTGGAATCCCTGCGCTCTCTTAGGTGTTCCTTCTCTTCTATGAGGTGGCTTGAGAAGGTATCTACTCTAGCTAAAGGTAGCTTCTTTGCCTTTTTCTGGGAGACATGGGGCATCCCTTATTTCATTACTATAGAGGCTTCCCTTGAGCAGTTCTGGAGCTAGGCCGTCTCCACAACTTGCTGTGTCTAAGGTTGATTTATCTTAACTGAATTTTAGTAGAGCAAAGTTCAACGGGGACAATCTATCTTATAAAAGCTCTTCCTTGGGGTTAGGCAAAACCGCAGAAACCCCTAATCACCCAGACACTGATTACTGTCTTCAGGAATCTAGCTCTTGTGATGACTCATGAAAAATGGGTGACTGTGCCCAGGAAGAATTAGTACAATTTTCCCCCATGGGACCAACATATACTATCTCAGGTCCAATTGCCACTTGATGAGTGCCCAGCATATTCGTGGACTATCAATTTGTACAGATACACACCTTGTTTCTCTCTTAACTTCCGATCCTTCTTGGGAATCTCTTCCTCATAACCTTTGCCTTTAAATGCTGACTTTCCCATTTCCCAATAATCCTTTCAATAGACTCTGTGGGGCCCTCCATGTGGGGCTCTGTTTCACTGTCACCCAACCCATTTCCCTTCCCCAGAGCAGCAGCAACAGCACCTTATCCCAGCAGAACATCTTCCTGCCCATTTAACAGCTAAAAACTGGAACCTTAATCCACATTCAAAATGGCTTTACCATCGACCAGAACTTCACCATCCTCTGGCGAACGAAAAGGGATTCTGATGTTATGAACTTTGGCATTTTTAAATTTTCCATAATCTTTTAAGACTACAAACTCTACCTTTAATATACTACTATGTATTGGTAAAAAGAGTTTTTAAGGATTAAAAAAAAAAAAAACATGGTAAAATCCAAATGTTGCCAGGTAGCAATTTAAAGCAAGTAAGTGATTTGATAAACTGCTTGATTTACATTGTTCTGCAGTCTGGAAACTGCAGTCAGTCACTCAGTCCACAGACTCAAGGCTGGAACCAAGCAGGCATGGTGTAGCTAACAGTTTAGTGTTTTATTGAAGCTGGTCCCGCTCATGGGGACTTGGTTAACTGAAGCTATACCTCAACTCACTACAAAGTCTGCACACAGCTCTACAGCACTGGAGGCTAAAAAGCCATCCGGTGAATCCCCGGCTGTGAGCAGCGGTTATTTAACTCTTGTTGCCCTTCAGGCTAGAATTTCATTTGGGAGCTAAATTTTATTCATGGATGTCCATAGACTTTGCAATCTCTCTGCTTCTGAAAATGAACTCACAATAAGACCAAGATTGTATTTAACTTGACAAAAGGGTAAACTCACTGCATGCACATTCATCTTGATAACTGATGTCCTCGGATGTAGTGTGAGAAAGACAAGTGTGAACGCTGAAGGAGAGGAATTTTGAGTGGGGTCCCTGAGGACTGAAGAGGGAGCTTACCAGCAGCAAGGAGAGCTGTCCCAACTGTGAATGCCTCGTGGCCTATTCTCTCACACTTAGCCCCTTTAAAGAGAGCTATGTGTGTAATTGTTAAGTTCAGACACTGAACCTTTTTACAATACACACCAGGGAACTACAAGTGCAAGCCACTTTTTCTAGTGAGCCTGGGGGGTGGCGGTGGTTGTTAATGGTTAATGAAACACCTCCCAGAGGATGTAAGGTTTGGGTTGAGTCTTAAAGATTAGAGAGTGTCAGATGAAGACAAACGACATGTTTATAACAAGCACAAAATAAGGGAAGAAGGATGAACATGAACAAAATTCATATTTTGAGGGTATTCTATTAGAAAAGTCTATGACCTTTCCCATGACAGGGTCCCTTTTAGAGGATTTGCAATGAGACATAGCTTCTAAAAGTGGCAATACGGCACCTACTCCCTGCTCCATGTTTGCTGACCGGATCAAGAATGGATGCCTGACTACTACGTTGGTTATTAATGAGCCAATGAGATTGTCTTGAGGGAATTTGAACTGACAAATCAGAAGGGTCTTTGGAAAGCAGAGGGGCCACACTGAGCCATCTGTGGTGGCTGTGTTAGGTCATCCTCAGAATAACCAAACAGGGGAAGCTGAACCAGGAAGAAACAGGACCTTACCAGATTCACTCCAAGGAAAGAGACCACCTGCATTCAGTTGCCTTGCAGGCCGTTGAATTAATCACAGTTCACCAAGTTACACTGTATATGGGATGGTAAACTGTGGTCCAGGGGAGGATTCAGCCTGAGGCTGGTTTGTGTTCATCCTGAGTGAAGGATTATTCACACAAGCTTAAGAATCACAGATGAGGAGGGCCAGAGACCCACACATCCTTCAAAGCTATTACAGAGAGAGGGTGCCAAAGGCTGGCTGTAGTAACAGTTACCACCCGTGTTGGTGCTTTCCTTTCCCCTCTTTCTTCGTTATGGCTTCAGATCTCAGGTTCAAGTTGAGTTGACTCAAAGTTCAGTTTGAGTTGACTTTCATATATTATATAAAAAGAAAGGCCAAACATGTACCACACATACACAAACACACCACACATATAGTCTACACACACATATACATACATATACATACATATATATCACACAAATGTATGCATATACTACATGCACACACATATATTTGCATGTTTATATGTACACATACACATGT
Source organism: Myodes glareolus (assembly GCF_982192425.1). Taxonomy (NCBI): domain Eukaryota; kingdom Metazoa; phylum Chordata; class Mammalia; order Rodentia; family Cricetidae; genus Myodes; species Myodes glareolus. The sequence goes on along the minus strand of NC_142028.1, from coordinate 55,906,850 downwards.
TTGCACACTTAACTCTGAGAAATAATAAATACCTTAATTTGATTGGAGTAAAACCTTATAGCATGTAGGCACATATAAGAATACCATGTTGTATACTCTCAATTAAAAAAAATTATTCATCAATCATACCTCAATAAATCCCCAGGGAAAAGCAACTATGACTGAATCTTAGCAACTTATGGCTCACAGGGGAAAGGCTCCTGTGTTACTCGCATGCCTCTCACCTTCAACTTTGCCTGTCTCCTCACCGAGGAGACTAAGAGCAGCCAGCTGCCATGCTGAACACTGTCAGCCCTCGCCACAAGCAGAGATCTCCAGAAGGCCCTGCACCAGGAACAAGATGTAGCAATTGACATTCATCAGTGGAACTCTTCACACAACCTGCCAACAGCACAGAGGGAAGACAGACCCACTAAGCCAGCAAGGCACAGGAGCCGACACACTAGGCAGACAAGGCTTAGTACTGAAAGACATGCTAAAAACCTGTGTCTGTGCTGACCAAACCCAAACAAGGTTCTGTTCCACAGAATTGCAAAGACCTTAGAATGGAGGAAGACTGCAGACAAGGACCGGAAGAGAAGACGCGGTTAAGCTTTGTTAAGATTTCGTCCTAAAGAGCTTCCTTTTGTGAGTTCAAGGTGTGGTAGTCTTCAAGCCTTCAGAAGTACCTCTGACTTTATTTTCCTATTCCAGGTGGATGTCACTTCTAGATTCCCATGTTACAAGGCTACTGTCTTGAAGTGGAGCAGAATTCCTGTCTGGCTTATTTCTTTCACTTGGGCTGAGGACTGGGACCTCAATAGCTTGCCATGATTTCAGGCATGTGAACATGGAACTTTGCTTTGCCATAATTCCTCCCTGATTTCTCTCTGTACTAAATTTGATTTCGAAGAGTACATAATTAAATAAGTTAACAAGAAAGAAATGTTCTTTATAGACTTAACACTTTTAAAAATATACATTTTTAAAAACTTATTTATTTTTGCTTTATCTGTATGGGCGTTTTGCCTGTCTGTATGTCTGTGTACTATTATGTATGCCTAGGGCCTGAAAAAGACAGAAGCAAGTGCCAGATTCCCAGGAACTATAGCTCCAGATGGATGTGAGCTACAATGTAGGCGATAGAAATTGAACTTGGGTCCTCTGGGAGAACAGCTAGTCTCTTAACCACTAAGATACCTCTCTAGCCCAGCACACACACACACACACACACACACACACACACACATACACACAAATACACACAGTCACACACAGAGACACACACAGAGACAAACATGTGGTAACAGTCAAGTGTCTCAAAAGTTCTAAAGTTATTTGTCACCCCATACCCTCCGTGTCCTCCATGTCCTCTGTGCCCTCCACACCCTCCACGCCCTCCATGCCCACCAACAGTATCTCCAGGAGTGAAAGCTGGCTTAGTTTTGGTATCTGAAACACTGGTGCTTTCTATTGCAACAGAAATGGGGATGTAGAAATAAGGTCAGCCCACTCACTTTCAACTTGCATGGAAAAGAAAATGGAAATGGTAACCTAATCCATGCCATAGTGCATACCAAACCTGTCCTGAAACTCGCTCTGTAGACCACGCTGACCTCGAACTCAGATATCAGCCTGCCTCTGCCTCCCTAGCACTGAGATTAAAACCACTGCCTGTCGTGAAGTTCTTGTTTTTTTTTTTTTGCTTAAATCTCAGTGAATTGAGTTTGTGAAATCAGATCTTCTCCTTTAATAAAGAGAGCCCACATCATTATGTAGGAGTCTCATATAAAAATGTTTTTTATAGATCCCACCACCCCACTGATCCTGTTAGCAGCTTAGGAGGTAGATAAGGGCAAACACTTGCTTTTTTTTCATATCTTACATGAAGAAAACAAGGTTTCCAGTGTCTAGGAGACTTCTATGGAGCTCAATGGCCAGTGTAACAACTCCTGATGTTCCGGTTGTCTAAAGTGCCTACCGTTCCTTTGATTGACAGGTGCATTAAGATCACAGCTTGGAAACTCAGATACTTTGCTGACAGGACAAGAGCATGGATTCCAAGGAGCTCTGACAACTAGGTAAAGAATCAGGTAAAAATGGAAGAGTTGCCCACAGTGGGATCTTTGATCTAAATGCATGCAAATCTCCCGGGTGTTGTTCTTTTAAAGTCTAGACCTTTGGCTCCGAATTTCAAGGCACAAGGCTCAACATCCTATAGTTTAGCAAAGCCCTTCATTTGAATGGATGGGTCAAGGACACCAAGCCTTCACAATTCTGTAGCAAGCTTTTATCTGCTTAGGACTTGCTGGGAGTGGGTCACAGTTTTCCAACCTAGCTTTGAGAATATTACTATAGAATTCTACAACTATGCAGGAAGTCACTTTGGATTCCCAAGGCTGTAAGGTCAACTTCCAGACAGCTGCTTCTGCCCTTGTCCTGCCTTCCCACTGGCTGGCCGTACTGAGACCTTCAAATTTAGCAAAGGTGTTATTCTCCCCTATCTGGGAAAAATAAAGGATTAAAACCAAACAGAAGCCAGAGCCAGGAAACTTAACCCAGGTTAGGTAATGCTTATTTTACAGTCCAATTAGAGGCCTCAACAGGTTGCTTCGACAGGATGCTGTTGACTTCCTGACTTAGATCTCAATAATTTATTATCCACAACGGTCTCCCTTTTCTCGGTTTTGTGCTCAGAGAAGCATTCATGTTCTCTCCTATCATAGGCTCAGTGTGAGGACATACAGATGTGATGTGATATTTGGCCGCTTTTGCTTGAGACTTTGTACAGTGTCAAAAAGTGGGGGAGGACTTGGTCAGGGAGAGACGGAACAGACTGCCCAGGCCCTCGCCTTGCCTTTCTTCTGAGCTATCCATTCAGATTCACTCTGATTGGATTTTGTCCCCTCTCTAGCCCAACTTCAAGCTCTTGTCCCTCTCCTATCCTTAGCCTCAACGTTTTACAGGCTATGGATCATCTTTCTGTGGCTTGATAGAGGTGGGTTATCAAGAGGATATAATTGCAGATGTCAGAAGAGCTGAACAAAGAAAGGCAAAGGAACGGGGAGATAACTGGAGAGTTTGATAAGTATAAGATGCTATAATGTCTGACAGGTCTGCATGGGAGGCAGGGTTACACCTAGAAAGATTTTTTTTTTTCCTGGAAGCAGGAACTGAAGCAGAACCATGGAGAAATATTGTTTACTGGCTTTCTCTGCATGGCTCCCTTAGAATACTTTCTTTTTTTATTGATATTTATTGAGCTCTACATTTTTCTCTGCTCCCCTCCCTGCCTCTCCCCTCCCTCTACCCTCCCCCAAGGTCTCCATGCTCCAATTTACTCAGGAGATCTTGTCTTTTACACAATGGAGTACTACACAGCAGAAAAAAATAATGACAGCTTGAATTTTGCAGGAAAATGGATGGAGCTAGAAAACATTATTTTGAGTGAGTTAACCCAAACACAGAAAGACAATTATCACATGTACTCACTCATAGGTGGTTTTTAAACATAAAACAAAGAAAAGTAGCCTACAAACCACAATCCCAAAGAACTTAGACAACAATGAGGACACTAAGAGAGACTTACATAGATCTAATCTACATGGGAAGTAGAAAGTAGAAAAAGACCTAGAAAGATCTTGAAGCCTAGAGGCAGATCTAGCTCAGAAGCCTGATGCTGTGACAGACAGGAGTTCTGGAGATAAGCTGCTCAGAAAGAGTGGGAGCTAAAGGAGCGATCGTCCAGAGGGAGCGAGGAAAGCGAGGATGTTGGAGTCCAGTAGCGGCAGAGACAACGCAAGAGACAAAGGCCCTGACCCAGCTGCCTGGATAGGAGAGAGGAGCGGAAGACAAGCCCCAGGCGCTTCCCTTCACAAGTTTCTTTTCACTGTCACCTCCCATTGGCTGAACTTAGCTAGAACCAGCTCATGAAGGAGCTGGGATTGGAGCATTCAGCGATACAGAGCAGAATGGGAAAAGTTAGTTATGGATCTGAGGAAAGCCAAGTAGCAAAGGGAAATAACTTCTGAGTGACATCACAATGCTTACAGAGGAGCCAGAAATCTGGAAACAGAATATGCGTAAGCCTGGCTTGCAGATATGTCATCACGCTTGCATACATGTCCATTAAATATGTTCAGGACCTTGCCCCTGTTTAGTAGCTCAATGCCCTGTGGGAATTGTCATGATAATTGTTCATGAATGAATTCAATCATTCCTTGTGCATGCCCCTGAAAAGTGTTGTTTACTATGTCTGAGACTCTGCTTTAATATTTCATACCATCAGTGTGTGTGTGTGTGTGTGTGTGTGTGTGTGTGTGCGTGTGTGTGTAAAACAATAAAATGATGGAACAATAAAGGGGCATAGGTGAATGTCCAAACACTTAAAGGGCTCCTAAGATAGCCCTTTCCATACAGCCTTTTCCATACAGCGAACACACACAGTGAACGAGAAGGACGTGAGACCCTCCTCACTAAACAGGAGTGAGAGTAACTGAGAACTGGGTATCTCTTGTATTTGACCAGAGAGAGCAGAAAGCAAGCTTAATAACTACCTGCCCAAACAATGGTCAAAGCCTATTTATTCAGTAGACTGTAGCCTGGATTCCCTATTGTCAATTCTTTGGTAATTCTGGAGTGAGGGGAAGTGGAAGACCAATATCAGTTCATATGGATGAGGCAAAAGGTCTGAATGCAGGTTTCAAGAGTTTAGCAGGTGTTTTTAGTATTAGTTTTTAAATTAGTTGAACTGTAAGCATTTGTAAAATAAGAGTTTTTGGTTTTTGTTTCCTTTAGTACTGAAGACTGAAGCTTGGGAGACAACACTTGCATAATATTATGTCTGATATATGTCTTATATTCATACTATGCAAATAACCCATACAACTCAATAAGAAAACAAACAACTCAGTTTAAAAATGGGTGAAACAGTTAACTATATCCTCCCACTAAATAATGTACATGAATAGTGAACAAAGAAATGAGAAAATCAATATCAGACATGACTAAGGAACTGTAATTTAAAGCAGCCATGAGATATGACCACAACTTGACAAGAATGACAGAAAACCCTGACATGAGTCACCATGGATGATGGGCACACCAGGGAAACCTAGCCATTGCCCATAGGGATAGGATACAGGAGGTCACGGCCACATGGGATGACAGCCCAGCCATTTTTCTTTTAAATTCTACACAGTCTTAGCAACACCCCAGTACTCACAGCCCTGAAGTACATGACTTCAAAACTCATGGCAGAACAAAATCTAGACCTGGATGTTTACAGAATGCTCCCATGTCCAATCTTCAACTGCTAACAACTAAAGTCCTTCAGTCTATGAATGGATGCAGAAATTATGGTAGGTCCACATAGCACAGCAATGTTCCTCGACAAAATAGAAAAGATATCAAGCCCCCCATAGAGTGAAGAGTTCTTTAAGTTCATGCTATCGAGTGCAATGATTAACTTTATGGGTTAACCTGGATATAGGTACGAAGTCCTGATACTTCATCAGTATTCTAGATACTTATTAGGTGCTACTTAAAAGAAATTCACAGTTAGGTCAGTAGATTTTGGTTGAAGCAAGTTACCCTCCGTAGTACGAGTGGAGCCCACCTCAGCAGTGGCAGCACAGAAAGGATGGAGAGCGGCCTTCCCTGAAGAGGGAGTTTGCCAGCAGACTGCCTTTGTACTGGAACTGCTCACCCACCCCATCCACTCTCCAACAGTCTCCAGCCCCTCAGGCTACCGTGAATGGCTGCTAATGAAAAGGGGGTCTGAAAAAAACCAAGACGACAGGCAGTAGAGCCAGGAGAAGCAGTAGAGATATCAGAAGCTGCCAGCTCTTTCAGGAGTGGGGCCAGGAATGACGAGATGAAGACGGGGTATTTTTAGGGTGATGAGAATAGTCTATATTATGCTTTAATTGTGGATTCATGAATCCCAAGAAGTACACAGCATTGAACCTTAATGTAAAATCAGGACACAGGTTAACAGTGACATGTCAGGAGTGGCTCACTGACCGCAGGCACACGGACACAGCGTTACTGAGAGGAGGGACAAGTGGGAACAGGTAGACAGGGCGTTTCTGCTCAATTTTCTGTTAAACTAAAATTTCCTGAAGTCTTCTTTTTTTATCAAAAGCAAAAGGAAAAAAATCATAGAACAAATATTACTTACTCTTGATCTTTTTTATTCACTACCTCTTGAGAAGAGTTACTTCTTGTGTTACAGAGCAAACAGGGTGGTGAGGTGAGAAAATGGTGAAGTCCCCTTCATATTGTAAGAAAAGGACTTGCAATGTGGAAACTCTACCTGCCATCTAAATGGCTACAGAGTCTTACATAGGTTAAGACCTGGGTTTGTATTCTCTCGGAGCTAGAAAAAGCAAAACAAGACTCTAAGGGTTGGTATGCAAATTAAGCGAGAGCATATGAGGAAGGTTCTGGTGGTTGGAAAAAGAAAACCCAATCAACCAAACAGCATGACAGGAGTATACAGGGGATGTCTATGGAGTGGGGCAGGGATACACAAACAAGTGGAGGACACCTGAGGGTTACTAGAGGAATATTGCAGACTTTAGCCATTCCAATTACTGTCATTGAAGCCTCTACCTAACACTCTGGAGTCAAGCACAACCCTACAGGTTGGAAAAAGTGACAGTAAATTAAGCTGTGGTGGCTGGTATATCCTGTTGAAATCCCTCCCTTTGCATAACAAAGACAGGGGGAGGGGGAAATATAAAAGCCCCACCTAAGACTCCATAAGAAGGAAAAAATAAAATAAGGGGGGGCGTTGATGAGCGCCTCAGTTTTCAACTTCACTTTAAACAGCTCTAAAGAAGAGCTGAAGTCCAGCCCAAATTAGGCACTTTAGAAAGAATTACAATGTCAGCAAAGTTTTACTTGACTCTTTCACAGCTTATTTTCCTCCGCCATGCTCAAACCCTGTCAAATAGCAGCAGAGGAGCCAGGTAGATGGCCCAGTTTCCTCAACAAAGGCGAAGGCACTTTAATTGTCTTACGCGGAGTCTTGTGGCCCGGATCTACAGGCGGACCTCTATTTTAAGCAGCTCCCCTTATTATTCTGTTGCAGAAACTTTTGCAAAGCTCTGATTTTGCCCACATGCCAAACTATAGGAAGCCATATGACTGGGAGCTGAAGCTTCAGCATCAGGTTTTGTATTTAAAATGCTGCTGAAGACTTGGCGTCTTAGTAGAGGAAACTTGGAACTGCATTACCTCATTTGACTTGGGGACAGAGGTTTTCTGATTTGCTCGGATCCTGTTGGGACTATGTCCCAGGGGAGAGTTTGAGCACTGACCCAGGTGACTTCAGACACTGCAGCTCTACTTTATTTTTTTTTATTGTTTAGAGAGAGCCTCATGCATCAAACTTGGTAGGTAGTCAAGGAAGTGTAGTTGGACCTTTCCATTGGGATCACCAGCTCCCCAGTAATGACATAGAGATTTATTATTAATTATAAAAGATAGGTCGATAGCTGAGGCTTGTTTTTTAATTAGCCCTTAAAACTTAAATTAACCCATTTCTATTCATTTACTTTCTGCCTCGTGACTTTATTGCCTTTACTTGGTACTGCCCAAGATGCTTCCTCTGATTCCTGGTGTTTCCTTGCAACTCTGCCTTCTTTTCCCAACATTCTCTCTGCTCCCCAAACTCTGCCTAGCTATTGGCCATTTAGCATTTTATTAAACCAATCACAGTGAAACATCTCCACACAGTGTAAAGGAACGTGTCACAGCAAGGATGACCTTGAACTTCTGATCTGCCTGACTCCACCTCCCAAACACTGAGCTTCCAGACACAACCACTTTGCTCTACTAGTGATCTCACTTTGAGCCTCCTCTCTCACTCTTGCGTTCTTGAATCTTAATACCCCTGTAATCCTATTATGGAGATGAATCCGGATCTAATGGAAAGAATCGACTTACAGGTGTAGTGAGGGGCCGGCTTGTTGGGGTTTCCGTCCGGCCCAGTACCCCAATAAGCCAGCAAGTCCCAAGGAAAATCACACACAAGACTCCATAAGATTATAAACTGATTGGCCCATTAGGTCAGGCTTCTTGTTAACTCTTATAACTTATATTAACCCATTATTCTCATCTATGTTAGCCATAATGGCTCCATACCTTTCTCAGCTGGGCACATTACATGCTGCCTCTTCGGTGGTCTGCGCAGGAGTGGCTGAGGAACTTCTCTCCTCCCTAGCCTTATCCTATTCTCACTACTCCGCCTCTACTTCCTGTCTGGTTGACCCGCCTATACTTCCTGCCTGGCCAATCAGCATTTTATTAAAATACATGATTGACAGAATACAGATAATTCTCCCGTACCATACAGGAAACCCCTTCTTGCTTCTAAACCATCGAGAGCATAGAAGAGTGTGAAATTTTCACTCCCATCTCCCTCCCACAACTTCCCAGTGGCCACTGTGAAGTGGCATTTCCAATGCTCCCCTCTCCCAGGATGAAGGACATTTGTTCCCCCACTTGGCTCAGCTGCACAAGTGCACATCTGTGGGTCTACATCTTTCCTCTTTCCATTTGACTCTCTGATCCCACTCACCTCCTGGCCAAGTCTAGCCACCAAACTCTCTGTGAAGGCTCAAAGAGCCAGTTTTGTGATATTAGTCATTTCTCGTGCAGAGGGAGAGAAGAATTGAGCACTATTCAATCTCAAATCAAATATCAGGATTTTGCCTTTTTCACACAGGAGGCAGCTCCCAAGTCAGGTGATCCATGTTGCTTACTCTTGAATATCTCATGCACAGCTGACATCTGCTGCCCTGGGTCCTGCTTCAAGGGGCAACTTTCTGCTTTTATATAATTTGTGAGAGGGTTGTGGACCCTCAGAAGTCTAGGAAACTCAGTCGCTAACAGTGACCTCTGAGTTTCCAGCAGCTACTACTATGTCAGGCTTGACTTTCCAACCCACTGTGATGAAATACATCCCATCCCCACATATTCTTCATAGAGCACTGTTCCTCCATCAGAAAGAGAGATACTCTCTCTCCCCTTGAACCTGGCTGGACTTTAATTGCCTTAACCAATAGAATATGGAAAGCAGAATTGATCTTGAAACTAGGCCATAAAATCCCTGCAACTTTTTCCTTCCTGGTGGATCCAGGTAGGATCTGGGGAATTCAGCTCCCATTCACAAGGAACACCCCTGCATCTCCATGAGAAGATGTGACATGACACCCAAGCAGTTCTGGGAAAAGATGTGGAGACACTCCCCCCCACCGCACCCCCCCACCCCCCGAGAACTGGCTCCATGTTGCTAGACAAGTGAATGTGTCATTTTGGAAACAGAATTTTCCATGGCAGTTCAATCTCTGGATAGCTGTCCCCGCCACCCCCACATGCACCATAACTCAGGACTGCAACTGCACAAGGATGCAAATGAGAACTGCACACATGGTCCCCTCTTTTTTTTAATTTATTTATTTTTTTTAAAGTAATTTTATTAAATTATAAAAGTTTCCATTTCCGCCCCACCTCCCAACACCCTCCCACTCCCCCCACTCCCTCTCCTCCTCCCTCTTCGTCCCTAAGGGCAGACAGGGTTTCCTGCCCTGTGGGAAGTTCAAGCTCCTCTCCCTCCCTCCAGGTCCAGGAAGGTGAGAATCCAAACAGACTGGATCCCCAAAATCCAGTATATGCAGAGGAAACAAGTCCCAGTGTCATTGTCAATGGCTTTTCAGAAAGACTCCGGGCTAGCCACATTCAGAGAATCCGGCCACATTCAGAGAATCTGGTTGGATCACGTGCTCGTTCAGTCCCAGTCCAACTGGCATTGGTAAGCTCTCATTAGATCCGTCCCCTTGTAACAGTGGGTGATAGCATCCCTCGCAGTCCTTATTTCTTTTTTCATTTTCTTCGTCCTTCTGCTCCTCATTTGGACCTTGGGGGGCTCACTCCGGTGCTACAATGTGGGTCTCCGTCAGTATCGTCATCCATCTCCAGATGAAGGATCTATGGTGATAAGCAAAATATTCATCAGTATGGTTATCGGCCAAGGCCGGTTCAGGCACCCTCTCCTCTGTCCAGAGAACAATCTGGGGATCTCTCCTTGGACCTGGGATCCCATATATAATCAAGTCTCCTGTAATCCCAAAAATGACTCCCTTAGTTGAACTATATTCTTCCCTGATCCCATATTCATCCTTCCTCCCTCCCCCACATCCCGGTCCACCGAGCTTTGCCCATTCCTCCCCTACTCCCTTCTTTCTAACCGTCTCCCCTTCCAACAACCCTCCCACCCACCCCCCCTATGCACCCGAGGTTACTTGGGACTCTTGTCTATTTCCTACCTCCTGGCGGATAGTTAAATAATCTTCATCAGGTTCATCTTCTTATTTAGCTTCTCTAGGATCATGAATAACAGGCTCAAAGACCTTTAATTATGGTTAGAATCCACTTATGAGTGAATACATACCGTGTTCCTCTTTTTGGGTTTGGCTTACCTCACTCAGTAAAGCGTTTTCTATTTCCATCCATTTGCATGCAAAATTCAAGATGTCATTGTTTTTTACCGCTGAGTAAAACTCTAATATGTATATGTTCCACACCTTTTTTAACCATTCTTCTATTGAGGGGCACCTAGGCTGCTTCCAGGTTCTGGCTATTACAAATAGTGCTGCTATGAACATAGTTGAACAAATGCTTTTGCAGTATGTTAGGGAATCTCTAGGGTATATTCTCAAGAGTGGAACTGCTGGGTCCTGAGGGAGGTTGACTCCCAGTTTCCTGAGAAACCGCCACACTGATTTCCACAGTGGCTGCACAAGTTTGCATTCCTACCAACAATGGATGAGTGTTCCCCTCATTCCATATCCTCTCCAGCATAGGCTATCAGTGGTGTTTTTGAGTTTGGCTATTCTGACAGGTGTAAGATGGTATCTCAAAGTGGTTTTGATTTGCATTTCCCTGATCGCTAAGGAGGTTGAGCATGACCTTAAGTGCCTTTTGGCCATTCGAAATTCATCTGTTGTGAATTCTCTGTTCAGATCAGTACCCCACTTTTTAATTGGGTTAATTAGGGTTTTAGTGTCTAGTTTCTTGAGTTCTTTGTATATTTTGGAGATCAGACCTTTGTCTGATGAGGGGTTTGTGAAGATCTTCTCCCAATCGGAAGGTAGCCTTTTTGTCTTACTGACAGTGTCCTTTGCTTTACAGAAGCTTCTCAGTTTCAGGAGGTCCCATTTATTCATTGTTCCTCTTATTGTCTGCACTCCTGGGGTTCTGCTTAGGACGTGGTCTCCTGTGCCTATATCTTGTAGACTACTTCCCACTTTCTCTTCTATCAGGTTCAAAGTGGTCGGATTAATGTTGAGGTCTTTAATCCATTTGGACCTGAGTTTTGTGCATGGTGATAGATATGGATCTATTTTCATTTTTCTACAGGTTGACATCCAGTTATGCCAGCACCATTTATTAAAGATGCTATCCTTCTTCCATTGTATACCTTTAGCTCCCTTGTCAAAAATTAGGTGTTCATAAGTTTGTGGGTTAATATCCGGGTCTTCTATTCGATTCCATAGGTCGACTTCTCTGTTGTTATGCCAATACCAAGCTGTTTTCAACACTGTTGCTCTGTAATAGAGTTTGAAGTCAGGGATGGTAATGCCTCCAGAAGTTCCTTTATTGTATAAGATTGTTTTGGCTATCCTGGGTATTTTGTTTTGCCATATAAACTTGATTATTGTTCTCTCAAGGTCTGTGAAGAAGTTTGGTGGGATTTTGATGGGAATTGCATTGAATCTATAGATTGCTTTTGGTAGAATTGCCATTTTTACTATGTTGATTCTCCCAATCCAAGAGCAGGGGAGGTCTTTCCATTTTCTGGTATCCTCCTCAATTTCTTTCTTCAAGGACTTAAAGTTCTTGTCAAATAGGTCTTTCACTTCCTTGATTAGAGTTACCCCAAGATATTTTATGCTATTTGCGGCTATCATGAAAGGTGATGTTTCTCTGATTTCCCTCTCTGCTTCTTTGTCCTTTGTGTATAGGTGGGCAACCGATTTTTTGGAGTTGATCTTGCATCCTGCCACATTACTAAAGGTGTTTATCAACTGTAGGAGTTCTTTGGTAGAGTTTTTGGGGTCGCTTATGTACACTATCATATCGTCTGCAAATAACGAAAGTTTCACTTCATCCTTTCCAATTCGAATCCCCTTGATTCCCTTATGTTGTCTTATTGCTATTGCTAGAACTTCAAGCACTATATTGAAGAGGTATGGAGAGAGTGGACAGCCTTGTCGTGTTCCTGATTTTAGTGGAATGGCTTTGAGTTTCTCTCCGTTCAATTTGATGGTAGCTGTCGGCTTGCTATATATTGCTTTTATTATATTCAGGTATGATCCTCGTAAACCCAATCTCTCCAACACCCTTATCATAAAGGGGTGTTGAATTTTGTCAAATGCTTTCTCAGCATCCAATGAAATGATCATATGGTTTTTTTCTTTCAGTTTATTTATATGATGGATTACATTGATAGATTTGCGTATGTTGAACCAACCCTGCATCTCTGGGATGAAGCCCACTTGATCATAATGGATGATTTTTCTAATGTATTCTTGGATTCGGTTTGCCAGTATTTTATTGAGTATTTTTGCGTCAATGTTCATGAGTGAGATTAGTCTGTAATTCTCTTTCTTGGTTGTGTCTTTGTGTGGTTTTGGTATCAGGGTAACTGTAGCTTCATAAAAAGAGTTTGGCAATGACTCTTCTGTTTCTATATTGTGAAATACATTAAGGAGTATAGGTATTAGCTCTTCCTGGAAGTTCTGGTAGAATTCTGCATTGAAACCATCTGGTCCAGGACTTTTTTTGGTAGGGAGATTTTTGATAACAGCTTCTAATTCTTCATGACTGACAGGTCTATTTAGATTGTTCAACTGGTCTTGGTTCAACTTTGGTATATGGTACTTATCTAAAAAAATGTCCATTTCTTTTACATTTTCCAACTTTGTGGCATATAAATTTTCGTAGTAAGATCTAATGATTCTCTGAATTTCCTCTATGTCTGTGGTTATGTCCCCCTTTTCATTTCTGACCTTATTAATTTGCAAGTTCTCTCTCTGCCGTTTGATTAGTTTGGATAAGGGTTTGCCAATCTTGTTGATTTTCTCCAAGAACCAGCTTTTTGATTCATTGATTCTTTGGATTGTTTTCTGTGTTTCTATTTTGTTGATTTCAGCCCTCAGTTTGATTATTTCCAGTCTTCTAGACCTCCTGGGTGAATCAGCTTCTTTTTTTTCTAGAGCTTTCAAGTGTGCTGTTAAGTCTCCAATGTGTGCTTTCTCCGTTTTCTTTAATTGGACACTTAGTGCTATGAACAGCCTTCAGAGGGTGCCTGAAAAGATAACAAAAGGTCTAAGTGTCTTTGGTGTTGAAGGATACCTATTTCATAGATTAAGGCTTATTACCTTAAAGAATCAGTAAGCCAAGAGGACAATAGGAACTAAAAGGAAAGGGATGCTTTATAAAGTGTGGTGCATGAACTCACTATCAGTAACATCCACTGGGAACTTGTTCATGGTAAAATTTGCTGTTTTAAATCAAAGGAGAAATTGGAGCTGTTATTACAGCATCATCCTAGACCACACTGATGGAGACAAGATGAGATCAAAACCAGTGCTGGCAGGAAGTACATGGCATTTGGTGTTCATGTAACAAAATGAGAGATGCTTGGATACCTAGGAACTAAACAAATAACTGAAGGAATTAGTAAACAAACAAGCTTTAGAGAACACCACAGACAAATTCAAAGGAGAAGGAAATTTTATGTGAAGTAAAACTAAAACAAAACAAAGCAACAACAGCAGGAAAATAGAAATGACTATGAGGCAGAACATCTGGCCTTTAAAAGGATGAGTAAGGGCAGGGAAGATGGCTCGGTTGGTAAAATGCTCTCTGTGAAACACATGGACCAGACTTTGATCCTCAGAACTCATGGGAAAAGCCATGTAAAATATCACGTGTCTTGCTACTCCTGAGAAGACAGGGAAAGACAGCTCTCTGGGCCTACTGCCCAGCCAGTCTCGCTGAATTGGTCAGTTCTAGATTCAGTGAGACACCATGTTTCAAAAATTATTGTGAAGAACGAACTGAAGAAGACACCTGACATTAACCTCTGGCCTCCACATCTATGCATTCACATGTATATATACCTGAACACACACACACACACACACACACATACACAATCAATGTCACCCTATCTCTATCTATGCAAATCCAGAGAAGAAAAGGGAATGCTCAAATACAAAGGGCATAAAGTCATTTGGAATAGAAAGTGCCTGTGCTGGTAAAGCTAACACAAACTAGATGCTCCCTCAACACAGCACAACTCACAGTGGGCTCAGAGTATGCTTGTGACAATCTAGGCAAGGCCAGTTAACTCCGGCTTGGCTTGGAACTGTGGATTCCCACCTTAGGCTTCTAGCCAACTCACAGATCAGTGATCATCATTTCATTTACCTGGGGCAAAAAAATCGTGGCTTTGCCTTTTGTGAGTTGAAATGTTTTGGGTCACCTGCACTGATTGTAATGGGGAGGTATTGCAGTCATGAAAAATAAAATTCACAGAAGCATTTATAACATACTATTATAGAGATTAAAGGCAATCAAAATGAATATGCTATTTACATTTACACAAGAGAATAATAATTATTTTGTGAAATGCAGGGGAATAATGAATTTTTAAAAAATCAGAGTAGATAACTCTAAGGCCATATGGAGATGAATTCAAGGGTCTTTGTATCCTATAGGGTTTTGTTGTTGTTTTCCTGCCTCAGGCTTATTTGTTTACATAGAATAGGACACAAAGACAAACATATGGCAGTCACGGAGTCACACTAACCCTTGGCCCTTATGCTGGCCTACAGAAGTCTTTCCAGTGGGGCACTTCCTGGTGCCTGGTTGTATTTGGGAGTTCAAGTTAGCGATAGAGCTGAACCTGTAGTTGTGTCCAATCTCTCACACTTTGCACTTGTGAAGTGGCAATTAGGAGATACATTCTACCTCCTCGTTAAGAGAGTACAAAGGACATTAGAGCCAGAACCCTCCCTCCCTACCACTACCCAAAGGTCCCTTCTGCACCCAGTCAGATCTCCCACCTACTTCTTCTATGAGTCTCCTTGACCATCTGTATCCAAACCTTCTCCCCAGTCTGCCAGATCCAGCTTGGGTCCCACATCCAATGCCCCGGTGTAATCTGCCCCCCACCCACCTGTGCTAAAACCTACCCCTAGGATTCTTCCAGGCTCCTCTCTAATGGCCACTACCCACAGGTCTCTTCTGTGTTGCACCAAACCTCAGTAGGTCTCCCACATCCTTGTCCAGGGTCTATCCTGGGAAGTCTCCTTGATCCTCCTTCTCATGTGCTACTGGGTCCACAGGGGTCACATAAAGATGGGGACAGACCACAGAAGTCTAATAAACCAGAAGTAAACTTTGTTCCAGGAAAAAAAATTAGAAAATTAAAAAAAAATAAATCTCCATGGGGCACAAAAAATCTTGTCAGCCAACTGAGATCACAGCCAGAGATGGATCTGTAAGGTTGTGGCCAAGGACCGTTTTCAAACCCCACATTTTTTTTTAGTAATAATTAGGCAATAACAAAAGAATTTTTACAATCTTGAGGTGAAACCTAGACACAAATTGTCCTTCTTTGCAATTTTTAGTAACAGGGTTTTTCAGTTAAACTCGTGTTTATTTTTTTCCTGACAATTCTTGATAGTTTTACCAAGGCTCTGCACCTCTCCGACACTGCTAGTTTTGCATGGCAAGGAAGGGTATGGGAAAATATACAGCCAAAAAGTCAAAAGTCACATACTTTCCATCATTGAAAAGTTAACTCAACAGCTCATATCAACTGCTGGTCATGAATGGTCAGGGCGTATCTAAAAGCTGATCCTCAGTTTGCAGAGCAACCCTAAGTTTGCAGAGGGCCAATTCAGCCCGGCAAATAGAGGTTGTCAAGTGGAGTAACCATAGAGCTATGGGCTGTAAAGCCGAGCAGCCCACTGTTAATAGCTAATCCTTAAGCTACTGAGAAAGCTGCTGACAGTCTGCTCTTATTCCCATAGGCTTACAACTTTATGTTTATTTATTTCTACGTTTTTATTTCTGGAATCTACATTTTTTATTTTTATTTTTTAAATTCTTGGATTCTTCAGTACCATTCTCAACCTATGAGATCTAGCTTGGGTCCCACAGCCAGTGCCCCAGCCTAGTCTAGCCAACCCTGCCTGAACTGTACCCAATCTCTAAGCCTTTGCTAGGACTGACCCTATCTATCACCAATCCACCAGCCCTTCCCACAACACATCCAACCTCCTACCCAGCTAGATCCACCCCCATGTTCCAGGTTTGAATCTGGAGGAATGTCATTGACCCTGGTTCATTCCACTAAAGTCATTTGCAATGTCTAGGTCCGACCTGCTGGAGCATTCTCTCTCCTGCCCAACCTGCTCTGTCCATATCAGAACTAACAAAGGTTCACAAATGTAATGACAGAGTGGAAGACCCAGCCAGCATCTTCTCTCCAAAACTTACCAGTCCTATAGAATGCTTACCAATGAGAATTATGCAATGAGACTAGAGAATTTAAAAGAACCGTCAAAAACATCATCAAAGAATCCAAGACGTTTAAAGAAGACACAAAGATACAGCTCAATGAAACCAAGGAAAATTAGCACCTGCATGAAGCACACCGAAACACAAGCAGAAGACTGATGGGAATGGTCAGGCCGCTCTAGGACTTGATAGAGAATTGCATAAAGAGGTAGAAGAGAGCACAAGCTGAAATGAAGATGGACCCAAAGACAACAACAGCAACAAAGTAAATCTAAGAAAATCAAAACAAAACAGTAACAACTAGAAAAGTCAATCAAGCAGAAGATAGAAGATCAGGGCTCAGGAATAAAGTTGAGGACACAGAGCAAATAAACAAAGGAAGAAAAGGAAGGGGGAAAATGAGGTGATTTGATTATCATTCCCAAAAGAAAAAAATAATAAAAAGTTAAAAAGAGCAAGTATTTTAAAATCTCAGGTTGTGGAGTTAGAAAATACCGAGAGACCTCCTGAAGTCTATTGAGTTGTCATTAGCTGAATTTTTAATTAAGCTGCAACTGTCCTCAATTCCCTTGGTTGGATTTGGAATGGAGGCCCGACTTAAAGGGGAGGAAGGCTTTTAAAGGCAAAGGTCAACTTACTTTTGATGTCTTGTGCTTTTGCAGATGTGAGAGAACATTCCGGTTATTCCTGAATCCCTGGTATTGTTTTAACAGCCTCGTGTTGCTCACAAAGTTGCACTCAGGCTTACGATGTTGTCCTGGGCCCCTGCACAGGCCTGGTTGACACATGCCTGCAGTCCCAAGGATCATGAGTTTGAGGCTAGCCTGAGCTATGTAGCCAGAGCCTGTCGGAGAGAAATGAAGGGGAGAGGGAGAAAAGGTTCTAGTTTCCTGGTGTCTCTGAAGACACAGACTCAGGAGTGTAGAGAGTGAGCCCAAGGTTGTTGGTTGCCTTTTTGGCTAGCTAGCTAAACCTCTGATGGACTTCACACAGTTTAGACTTTCCATCCTCCCTAGGAGCCCTTGCTGGGGCTGTAACACCCTGGGCATTGCTATTGTGACAATTCATTATGGGAGCTTTCCATCGTCACCCAGGAGGGGCCAGGAGGGACAAGAGAACAAAGAGAGAAGAAACAGAAAAACACAGAGGGTATCAGCTGAGTGCCACCTGCTAGGTTTATTTCCTTCCGGGAGCTTCCAGGGCCTCAGAACCACAGTGCAGTTGACTTTCCAACTGACTTGCCCATCCAAGAACCCATCAGCAATTTTCCTAAGCAACAAGCAGGTCCTCTTTTGCGATGACATGAAGTCATTAACTTGTGCCCCAAGACCACTTTCTCCACTCCAAGGATACTCTCTGGGAGTCCCGGGGAATGAAATTACTTCTCTATATCAACACACGAACCAGAAAAAAAAAAAAAAAAACCCTAGCGCGTAGTTTCCTGCTAATTCTAGCCAGGAGAGATAATGAGCAATAGAGTTTTATGGGGCTCCAGCTTTTGGGGCGACATTATTCATCCGGAACAGGCGGTGAAATGTAAACGCTGAAACACAAGGCACCGCGGAGTGGGCGAAACAAACCGAGAAGCAGCCAGCCCGGCTGAGGGGAGCTTCTGAAGGAAGTCACAAAATGCACCCCAAATGCCTGAGAAGACAAAGACCCAAAGGAAAGGGGCCCATGCCAGCAGTCTGCTCTCTGGGACTTCCAGGGCAAAGCAGTCAGTGGTAATAATTAAGAAAGCCTGCACTTGGTTTTTTTTTTTTTTCCTATAATAAATATTTCATGATATATCATCTGCTTCCGAGAGGAGCCATAACACGACACGGCCACTGCATACTTAGCAGCTGTGGGATGACAAAAACTGGGCTAATTATGCTAAGATAATACAAATTTAGCCGCAAAGGCAGTGGAGTCTGACAGGCGGTGTCAAGGGCTATGAATTTGGGTTATCCTCAGAACTCCAGGAGGCAGCAGTGTCAGCTCCGTCGGCTCCAGCTTCCTCCTCTGGGGCAGCTCCCTGAGAGTTCTGAGAAACCAGGGGTTTTTTGTTTTGCTTTGTTTTTGTTTTTGGCAAGAACAGCACTTCAGAGGCAATGTCTGAGCCCCTCTTTCTCTGTCTCACGAATATTAACCTCAGGCTGTCAATAGGCCTGCCTGCTTTGACCTCTTGAAGAGAGGGCAATTTCTCTATCTCTGAGGGTACAATTCCTTATTCATTAATTCCAGATATTTTATAGAGCACCTACTATGTGTCGGGCACTGTACTCATGACAGTGGCGCCATGAATAAGACAGACTGGCAGCTCTCGGAGGTCACCTGCAGGGGGTGATAGGTAAGTCAGACCTGTAGTAGTGTAGGCAGTGATGTACCCTGAGGAGAGAAAAGCTGGGGGTGGGAGGAGCAGAGGTGTTGTGTGTTGGTATTTTATCTTATAGTTATCTTATATGTGCATTGTGTATGTGTGTGCGTGCATGGGGGGGGGGCGGTGCGTGTGTGCAGGTGTGTATATGGTGTTGTATGCCAGAGGCCAACCTTAGGTGTCTTCAGTTACTGTCCGTCTTAGTTTTTGAGATGGGGGTATCTCTCACTGATTTGGAGTTTACTGGTTTGCTAGATTGGTTGGCTAGCAAGCCCCAATATCCTCTTGTTTCTGTCCCCCAGAACTGAGTCTATAAGTGCACACAGCCCCACAGCTGACTTTTTATGTGGGTGCTTAGTCTCTAACTCAGTCCTCAAGCATTTGAGTGACTGACTCCCTCTCCTCAGCCCCAAGCATTGGTTTTGGTCTTGGTATGGATCCTGATCCTGGTCTTGATATTAGAAAGGTCGTCAGGCAAGAGCCTGCTAGAAACAGAGGGCCATATGGGTCTGTTATATTTAGACAACACGGTGCTAATATGGATATCTAGTATGAGCCAGCTAAACATGTCTGACCCCGGACATAGGATAGGGCTATGAGTTAGTACAACATGGCTGGCATAAGTCCTCTGGGGAATCCCAAAGTAAGCCGTTATGCAGTCTGTTATCTAACTGTCTTTTGGCAGAGTGCCAATGCTGTGTGATTATTTATAAACATGTCCTCAGGGTCAAGGGTGGAAGCGTTTTGCCTCAGCCTTTGCCAGCATGCACAAAGGTGTGTGCATGCGTGCGTGCATGTGTGTGTGTGTGTGTGTGTGTGTGTGTGTGTGTGTGTGTGTGTGTCTGTAGGCCTGTGCTCCTACCTTGTGTAGCTTGGGTGCTGATCCATGTATACATCTTGCTTGTGTGTAGCCCATGTACCCGAGTATCTGCCAAAGCAGTAACTGCCTACCTCATGGCCCGTGTACAGCAGACTTTCTTTTGGGCCACCAGCCAGTTCCCAGATCATGCCACAGAGACTTATTGTTGGTTATGAATGCTCAGACTTGTGCTCAATCCTGGCAAGCATCTTTTCTTTTACTCAAATCAATCTGTTTCTCTTCATATATGTGTTGTCTTGGGGCTTCTTACCTTTCTTTCATTCTGTATGTGCTACCCCATGTCTGATTGGCTGGAAGCTGCCTGGCCCTGGACATTACTCTCGCTCTTTCTCCCTCGTTTTCTCTCCTCTTTCTTCCTCTGTCCTCATACTTATTCTCTCTGCCTGCCAACCTCACCTATCCCTCTACTGCCTAGCTATTGGCCATTCAGCTTTTTATTAGACCAATCAGGTGCCTTGGGCAGGCAAAGTCATACACCCTTACATTGTTAAACAAATGCAGCATAAACAAATATAACACGTCTTTAAATAGTTAAAGCACTATTCCACAACCCCTGTGTGCTGACAAATAAAGCGTGTCCATTATGTCCTCTGCTCCTCTCAATATCTCCCACTTCCCAGCATCCTCTTTTCCTGGCACTGGAGCATGGACCTTATAAGAGCTCACTAAAGATGTTTAAATTCAGACAGCAGAAAGTGAAGTGTGAACCCCTGGGAGCTGAAACCTCAAGGCAGAGAGAAGTTCTGCATCTGGTGAGGTGAAAGAAGGCCGGAGAAGAGTCAGGGAGGGTGAGAGTCATGGGAGAGGAGCCCAACAGGGCCATCTTATCCAGTAGATCACAGACTTCACTATGAAGAGAAAGACATCCATAAGGGGTGCTAGCGCATCATCTAACAATCTTCCTAAGGCACTCTGTCCATTGAGAGCAGACAGCAGAAGTCAGAAGCAGGGAGAGCCCAGTTGGACGACTCTTGCAGTAATTCCAGGGAGATGTGTCATTGGTATTCCCTGGAGATGGTTCCAGAAGGCCACACGGAAACACCTTGGAGGTGGGGTTAACACAGGACTTTGCATGGTTATAGTGGCCTCCAAGACTCTGACCTGAGCAATTTCAAAGATCAGAGTTCATACACATTGAGGAGAAAACAACGAGGACAGGGCACATTTGGGGAGGAATAGCAGGGGCTCAGCTAAGGGCATGCTCAAGTGGCTGAGCAGATATAGGTGCTGAGGGAGCAGTTAAACGTGAGTGTCTGAAGTGCAGGGGAGAGGCTGGGCTCCATATAGTAAGTTAAAGTTGCTGGGGTCATAGACCCACTGGTAGAGAGAGCCCTTGCCTGCCATTTATGAAGCCCAGAGTGTGACCCGCAGCACCACATAAACCACGCATAGTAGTGTGTGTCTGGGTTCCCAGCACTCTGTCTGTAGAGGGAGGAGGACCGGAAGTTTAAGGTCATCTTCAGCTTCGTAGTAAACTGGGAGCCAGCCTAGTCTACCTGAGACCTTATCTTAAAGAAGCAGTTAAGATAGACGTCATTGGCATCTCAAAGGTATTTAAGGTCATGAAGCCAGATGGCCTTAGCACGGAGTGAGTTTAGATAGAAAAGAACAGAAAACAAGAAAGAGTTTCCATGGGTATCATGACACCCAGAACATTTCAATACACACTGTGTAAAACAACAAAAGATGCCCTCTGCAAAGTAGAGTTGATGGGACCTACCTTGCCAAACTATAAGACTTTGGTAGGGAAGACAGGCAAAGCACTAAGCTCATACGGCCCAGCACTCGGGGCAGCACTATGTACGTTTAAGCCAATGCAAACCATCCTGCTGAAGGCTATAGTAATTCTCATTAATCTAAGGTTAAAATGTGATTCTCAACCCTAGGAGTCTCTTGCCTGTTGCTAAGCTGGTGAGTTTTGCAGATGAAATCAGAATCAGCTTTTCTAGCTCCATGTCAAAGTTTCCGTGGCTATCTGCTGCATGCTTTATTGCTAACGATCGGGTCACAGGTCTCTATTTAAAGAACTTACTTCTTAGTGGTAGGAGAGAAAGGGTAGGGACTTATAAATCCTAAGATTTAAGTAGGACTCCATGATGGGGGACCTGTAGACACAGTGTGTTGGCAGTCCTGGCTGTGGGAACCTGAGGTGCCCTTTTCATGATAGAGCTGTGGACCGGGCTCCAGGCAATGCTGCTTTCTTGGTGTGGAGCCCAAGGTTATTCATGGACAGATTTCTCTCCCCAGTTTCTAGCACCTGGGCACCCACTCAGGCATGGCTCACCACGTTATCCTGGCATTTACCATGTGATCAATGTACTCACATAAAACAGCTCCTTAGCCACCCCTGCTTCAGGCAAGTTGAGAACCCTTCTCTTTTGTGAACAGAGAGAGTCCCTTGGAACTCTAGTATGGAAACAGAGTACAGAGGAAAACTTTTCTCTTTCATCTAGGGACAGAATTATTCTGACTTCAGGTGAGTAAAGTTGGTTATAACAGCTTGCATTAGTTGCTTAATTCATTGCTGTGATCAATAGCCCACCAAACCAACGTAAGGGAAGAAAGCATTTTGTTGTTGCTTTGCTTTGCTTTTGACCGTAGAGCAAGGAGATACAGTCCAGCATGACGGCAGGAGTGTGAAGTAGCTGAACACACTGTGTCCACAATCAGGAGACAATCAGAGATGTATGCCAATACTAGCTCACTTTCTCCTTTTGATTTAGTCTGGTTCTCCAGTCCACGGAATGGTGCTACCCAAACTTAATATGGCTCTTCCTACCTCAGTTAATCAGCCTAGAAACTGCCTCTCAGACAGACCCAGGAGTGTGTCTCCTAGTTCAATCTAGACCTTGTGAAGCTAACAATATTAACCCAGTCCATGAACAAATGACCATTTCTCAGTTCTTACAACTTCTTCCATCCCAGGGAAATCACATAACAATGCCAGTTTGGGTGGTGGAGATTGTGGGATGGGAATTTATTATTAGTCTCTTCCATCTCATGGGAAAAAAAAACCTATAATTCAGAAATGCGCTGTGAGTCACCACTTTCCCTATTAGCTAGGAAAGCATGGGGCCAGAATCTGGACCCAGACTTTGAGCTATTACATGACAAATCTTGTACTGCAGTGACGTGAAATTGCTTTCAGTTAGCAACATAATAAACCAACTTCGGATCCTACTTTGCCAGTATAATGATTCAGGGACATAAACTCACTCAGGATGAAGAAATCTTTACTAAGGACTTTCTGCTCCAACTTAAACACACAAAACAAACTATTTGAAGCTATGATCAACATAAGCGAGAGCATGTGTGTAATGGTCTGTTCTGTCCCTTTGAGGGACAAGCCGCCCATACCCCCATCCGCTGAGGCAAGCAGATCTTCCTTCCCCTTCCAGACTGAGTTCCTTTCCTTTCCGTATCTCTCTCTCCTGAAGAGGCAGCTTCTGCCTCTCTCCCTTCTCCCTCCTTCTCCCCTTCCCCCTTCTCTGTTTCTCTATCTCTCTCTGCCTCTCTCTGCTCTTCTCCCCTCTCCCCTTCCCCCTTTCCCTTCCATAACCCACTAAATAAACGCCCACTTTCTCTGCATGGAACATCTCTGTTTCTCACCCACCCCGAGATTCCCTGCCTGGGACCTGACTGCCTTCGTGGCCCACCGTAGTCTCGTGCCCGCTGCCCACTGCCACCATTCAGGAACCTGAAGCATTTTATGTTTTACCATAACAATGTGACATTTGTGTTCCTGAGTCTGTGTTACTTCACTCAGTATGACCTTCTCCAGTTTCACACACTACCTGTAGCTTTCACTATTTTATTCTTGTTTGCAGCTGAGTAATATTCCATTGGGCATGTGTACCACATGTTCCCTATCCATTCATCCACTGATGGACTCTGGGTTGTTTCCATTTCCTGGCTCTTATGAAAAGAGCAGCAATGAACGTGGGTGAGAAATATTTGTGGGATAGGATGTGAAGTCCTCTGAGTGGACACCCAGGGGTCATGGGACTGGGACCTCCAGACAACCCTCCCCCCATTGACTGGACTGGTTTCTACAGAAGCTCTTCAGTTTCATGAGATGCCATTCGCCAAGTGTTCGTCGTGATTCTTGTATTCCTTCCAGTGCCTTTCTCAGTTCCTTTCTCTAGTCTCAAGTTTTCACTGTAGGACTCTTTCATTTTCTTGCTAAGTTTTATGCCCAGGAATCTATTTTGTGTGTTTCTTATTGTGAATGGGATTGTTTCCTTGATTTTTTTTTCAGTACATTTGTGTCAATATATAATAAGGCTATTTATTTTTGTGTGTTGATTTTATATCCCATTACTTTGCTAATTTTTTAAAATCAGCTTTAAGGGTACATTTGTTGTTTGTTTTGTTTTGTTATGGTAGAGTTGCATTCTCCCCCGTCTATGCTGTCATTTTGACTGATCTGATTTTGTGCAGGTACCCACTGCTGCTGGAAATCTATGAGTGCAATGAGCACGTCACGACCACGGGATGGCATTTCATAGCTCTCCTCCCCACCACAATGAATCAGGTGTTGGTTTGTCCCACACATCTAATTCCTACATCTACAATTCAGCTCCGATGAAAGTTCTCAAATGTCAGCGGTCGCCCACATGCTATTCAAATCCCCAATCTACACTAATCCCACACTTTCGTGACTGCCTCCCACCCATGTCAGCATTCATTGTTTTCTAAATGTCCTTGTTACAGCAGTCAAAAATAGGCAGCCACTCACAGCATCCCACTCACATAAAATTTTCCTTTCAGCTTGGCTTCCACATAGGTATTTAAGGATTTGGGACCAAGCAATTGGTTTTCTCTTGTTTTTCTGCTTCCAGATATAACCATCACTCTAATGACTGGGGCATGATTGTTTAGGGTATTCCAAGCTGGGTTTGTTAGTAGGATGGTGGGTTTGAAGTCTACTTTCCCCTCTGTGCCACCACCTCAGCAAGTCCAGCACCAAGGACCCAGCATGACCACCGTTGCTCATGTCGCCCAGATTCTTTGTTCTGCCTCTCAGATTCCCTCCTTTCCTGAGCTTTCCACAGACTTAACAGTTGAACATTATCCAGCCATTCAAACTCCCATTGTTCAAACTCCATACTTCAAAGCGTTTATTAATGGGATGGGAAAAATTCACAACATACTATTTGTAAAAATATGATTTAAAACACTAAGTAATTACACTAAGTAATATGTAATTCCAGTTTTATAGTGGCCAGGGAAGAATATGTAAAGACACATCAAAACATTACCTAGGTGGTCTTTTCAGACCACATGAAGTCACAAGTGATCATGCTTCTTTTTGCTTAACCACATCCATTTCCATTTTATAAAAGAAATATATGTTACTTAAAAGTACATATTATTAGGCTACTACAGCGGATTTAACCAACACTGGTTGCCTAGCTACTAGATAGGGACCTCACAGCATATATTGAAATAATAACAACAATACCACACACACACACACACACACACACATACACACACACACAGACAGAGCTTCCCTGATTTCAAAGAACCTATAGCTCTCTAGTTACCAGAAGAGAAACAATATGGAGATGAATAAAATGTTATGTTATGAAACACTTTTAGTTTTAAATAAAATGTTTAAATTTTAATATGCTTTTAGATACTGTGAAGTTGAGCTAGGCAGTGTGGTGCATGCCTTTAATCCAAGAATTCAGGAGACACAGGCAGGTAGGTGCGGGTAGATCTCTGTGAGTTCGAGGCCAGCCTGTTCTACAGAGTGAGTTCCAGCACTCTCAGAGCTACACTGAGCAAATTTGTCTCGAAAAACCAAATCAAACCAAACCAATCAACCAACAAAAGATACTGAGACGTGGAAGTGGCAGTATCCAATTTTCCCAACAGACTCAACACTCAGCTTCCCTACTAACTTTGAATTTATTTGATCAGGATTGTTTGTAACAATTATTTTGCTAGTGTTGATACAGTACTATTAATTAAACGCCATACCTTACTTTACCTTGCTGTTGCCTGGTGTCTTTTCCTGCTCCAGGGTCCCATCCAGGACTCCATATCACATTTAGTCACCTTGTCTCTCAAGGCTCCTCCAGGACTTGACAGATTTTCTGACTTTCTTTGTGTTTGGTAACCTTGATAGTGCTACCGGGGAAGGAATTTTACAGATGTCCTTAAAATGGGATTTGTCTGAGGTTTCCTGATTATTACGGAGTTACAACTGAGAGAAAGATCACAGGGGCAAAGTGCCATTTTCTCCACATCACATCAAGGCTATATGCTATCAACCTGATTTATCATGTGCCTGCTAACCCCAACACCTGGCTGGCTGAGTTATTACTTACCAGGTGTTTCCAATGCGAGGTTACTATTTCGGCTGTGCCCCCATCCTACTCCTTGGAAGAAGTCACTGAGCACAGCCTGAATTTAAGGATTAGGGAGTTATGTTCACCTCCTCAAAAGTAAATTATTTGTAATCCTGCATGGGAGATGCTTAACCCATCCCATTTGTTTAATCACTCATTAGTATACTGTATGGATTCAGGGTTATTTACTTCATACTTTGACTCATAATCTAATGCTACTTTCTTCTCTTGTTCACAATTTCTGAGCTCAAATGATGGAGAACTCTTTTAGAACTCCTTTGACATAATTTCATTATACTGGGTTTTTGTATGATATTATTTTTAAACCTTCTTTACTTTATGACAGTATATGGTGCTGTAGGCTCAGTTCCTGTACCTCCTTCCTTCATTCAAAATCAGTTATTTCTCCAAAAGCTCCTGGCCCCTTTTATTGGAGAAGACTTTTAGAACTCAGGATCTGGTTCCAGGTGTGATCATTGTTGCTGGGGGGAGGGGATTTTTACATCAGCTGCTGTGGGGCCCCCAAAAAATGTGACCCTATTTCCGCATTGTCCAAAGGTCAGAGAGCTGGAACTTACTTCTGTTCCTTCAAGGTTATTGTGTTTCTACTTCAAACAAAGGTCCTATCTAGATTTAGAGGGAGAGTTCTGCTCTCTCAAGGTTACAGTCAACAGGTGTGGCTAATATCCAGCCCTTGTATTTCAGGAATAGAGAGGTAGACGTGTTTCTACCTCCAACAAAAAAGTCTAAGCTTCCAGTTCCTTTAAGGAGATAATATTGGATTTCACCCAGAGAGTGGTTATCTACAGGATGTTTGGTCTAGGGTGTGAGTGTGACTTGTTTTGTTCTAGCAACAGAATGTTTAACTATGGAGGTAGCCCATGACCTTCAACTGGTCTGTTCATTTCCTTCTATCATGTTAATGCAGTTTTTTGTCTTACTCCTACCTTTTGGGGTCAGGGGTATTTTAAGCACTTGGAAATTAAACGCAGGTGATTTCAGTATTCACTGGAATGCCCTCCTGATACTATTTATGTTTTTCTGCTTTATTTTTTTCATGCATCTTTATATTCTTTATTAATATTTCTAAGTTCCCATGCCCCTCCCCACCCTGGAAAGTGGTATTTTTGTCAAGGCTGATTTCCAACATATGGTACCCCAATGTGGGGCTGACCTGTGAACCCTGAAATGCACAGAAGTGTGGCCAGGCATACAAGGGAGTATGTGAGGGACCCCACAAGAAAATTGCACCACAGGTGGAGAGGTGAGTAATGCGTACTCAGAAATAAGTACTAGAAAATAAAAAAGGAAAGAGAAAAGTGGGACAACAATAGGGAATAAAACTGTAAATATTTGTAAATATGGGACAAGGAAATAGTATTCAATTATCTGTGCAGTTGCTTGGATGTATTTTGATAGAGGAGCTGAAGTGGAGCAGAAACTAATACAGAGACTGTTACGATTTTAGCCAAGCAGCATGGCTGGCACTTCAGGGTTCCAGAATCACGCATGTGCAGACAAACCCCTGGGCAAAAATACATAGCCGTCCCAGGGACATTAAAAGGCCCCGTGTGACCCACATGTGGCGTGGTTGCATCATCTACGTATGACGCTACATAAGCCAGCCCTTGATCGCAAGTGTGAGCTCCGTCATCTGCATACGATGTAGCTAAGTCACCCCACTGTGTGCATGTGCTAGGGAGCCTTTAAAAGCTGAAGGCACCACCTTCAGCCCTCTCTTTCTGCAAAATCGACTTCACCAGGCCTGTACACCTCTCCTCTAATAAACTTGTAAGCGGGTTTGTTGTGTGTCTTGTGCTTCCTTCTCACTTGTGCCAGGTAATTTCAGAGACTTTTAGAGTTTGTAAAAGTATATTATATTCCTGCACTCGTGCTCGCAGCGCATCCACCGCCATCTTCAGGATGCTGTGGGACTTGGAGAGGCCACAGTGTGGCCTCGCCTTTGCCTGTGCAAGTGGTGGTGCTGTGGTCGCCTAGCCAGCAGCCTCTGTTGCTGCTCAGTGGGTGGGAAGAATGGAGTATGACATGTATCCCAGCAAAGGCCTGGGTTACCTCTGAGTCTGTGGCAGTCCACGCACACATGCTGTAGCCAGCTGAGCCTGACCCACGTTGTGCAGTGGAGCCAGGAAAGGCAGGAGACAAAAATGTTTAAAAGGTTCTACTCCCACAATCAGTGCCTGGAGTCGGTCAAGGGAAATACCTAGAGGCTATTTGGCCCATGAATGAAGGGACTTATAATGGATAAATCTATGGCTTTTAACAGAGAAGAGTAAAAGACCCCCCGGAGTGGGGAGACTCTCACTCAAGTCTCGGGATAACATGACCCCCCAGGAACTCACGAGAGACCCTCCTTGCTGCAATCGCACTAGGATTATTGACAGGAACCAATGCACTGGGGCCAAGGCTCATATTCCACGCAGGGGTAGAGGAGTTCGACTCCAAGTAGTTGGGAGAGGGGGTATTTAGGGGAAGAAACCACTACCCAAAGTGGGTAGGGGAGCATCATTGGAAAATTCCGAAAACACCAATGATAATCACAAGGGGGTAACTCGCGTTTCTCACGATTATAATCTAACTTTATGGTCTGCTAGTTCCTGGCACAGTCACTGAACCGGCTGACCTAGGTTCTTGGCTCTTTTCTCCCTGCTATATTTTTGACACTATTTTTCGGGCTAGAGGTGTCTGGATTTATCCAGGTCTTTCAAGAGGATTCAGGAGTTCTCCTAATTTTGTGATTACAAGATTTAAAATAAAAAAGCAAGGATAGTAAGAATAGGTGTGGCTATACCTGCCTAAGCTTGTGGTCTCTCGTGGCAGTCTCAAAGCCGCTGCAATGGCAAATACCTGAGAACCTGAGCTACCTCTAGTACTGGTCTGTGGCCGCTGAAAATGGCCTGTGCCCAGGCACAGCAAGCAATGAGGGCCAGGCCTCCTGGTCCCAAGTCCCCAGTGGGACACTGCCAAGTGGAGAGCATGGCTTGTGCCGTGCAGCCCAGTTTCAGCTGCAAGCCGAGATCCTGGGTTCTGGCCCGACAGCCAAGCTGCAAAAATGTAGCCTCAGGCTGGGAAACTGCATCTTCAGGCCAGTCAAGAGTCTGTGAAAATGCACGTGAGCAAGTTAAGCCTGTCAGCTAAGCAGACTCGCAACCCAGATGAGAAAGATAACTTACAAACTTTTAATAAAACATCCAACGGTGACCATGTTTACAAACTTTTAATAAAACATCCAGTGGCGACTAGCTGCCAAACCAGAGATGTATATGAATATGTTAATATATATAATATATGTCCATAAATACTGCTTTGTGTGTGTGTGTGTGAGAGAGAGAGAGAGAGAGTGATATGTATAGGTGCTTCTGACATGCCCATGTAAGTGCAGACTCGTGTGTATGTATGTGTAGACATACATGTATATATGTACATGTGTGTATGTGAAGGTCAGAGGATTATCATGAGTGCTGTTCCTTTTCAGGCATCATCCTCATATTTTTCTGAGATGATCAGAGGCCCATCTTTTTACCTAGTCTGACTGGCTAGTGAACCCCAGGATGTGTAAGTCTCTCCTTCCTCAGAATTGGGATTAAAAGTATGTGTTACTTTGCCTATATTTTTATGTAGTTACTGGGGACTGAACTCAGTTCCTCATGCTTGCACACATCCTTTATCAATCCAATATTTCCATTGCTTTATATATACACATTTCCATAGGAAGGGACACTAGTCACTAGAGCAGTCAGGCCTTACCTTTCTCCCCATTTCCTCTGACTTTCTAAAAACCATTAGATTACATTCCTAAAGTAACCCCCAAGGTCTATTCCCTTATCTGGTCAATCTTTCCTCTTGAGGCTGACTGCTAAGGTTCAGCTCTCAAAGTATTGAAGTACAGCAATCAAAAGCCCCCTTTGGCTCACCTAATTAACATACTCAATTAAAATAAAACCTCATCTTAACACAAAGTCTTCAATTGTACCTTTATAAACTGCCATTTTCCTATGTACCATGGCTGTCTCCCCTGTAACCAGAGGCAGACGCCCCCAAACATGAATACTCTGTCCCCTTTCCCTTGTTCTTTTCCTCTTCTCCCTCTTTCTCTATCTTCCTTATCTCTTCCCTCTGTCCCTCTTGGGTAAATAGATCTCCTTTGTGCTAAGAACTTGGTCTTGGGTGTTCTTTTCCTTTCACCATATACAACTATCTCTCTATAAAGTACCAGTGAAGCCTCTGAGTCTGATATAGATCTTCCTCCCCTCTTCTGATTACTTGTAATTTCAAACAGTAGTGTGCCAGTAAAATTAGAATCTTTGAGAACAGAACCAGAGCACTACCATATTTTAAAAGTCCTGGTTATTTAAGTGTATTGCAGGGTGGATCACAGCCCTGGTCAAATTAAATCATCTCTTGTTCTGAACTCCTGGTGCCTCTTCTCCTGAAGGGTTCAAAATGAGACTGTTTGAAGTGATGCTGATGTGCTGTGAGCATAGAGCAAGGAGAAGGTGAAGCTGAGAGTGGAACCAGAAAATGCTGGGAGGGCAGAATAAGAGAAATTGAAGAATCTGGAGAAGAGAGAAGGATGAAGCCACGGGCATGATTCACTTGAATGGAGGGCGTGGAAAGTCTTCTGTGGAGGTTTCTCCCTGACCCAGAGGCAGACAAGAGGAGACAGCAGGCACTGCAGCAGGCACACTTTGCCACAAGGAGAAACTTTATCCCCACTAAGATGTAAAAATAGAGAGCAGTCTGAGAAATACAAGCCTGTGTGAATCCATTAATAATGCCGCAGACATCGTGCTGAATTAGGTCAGCTGTGAAGTGTGCTTTGGAAAAGGAGTTAGGACTTTTGAGAGCATTTCTCAGCCAGGAAGCAATCAGTTCTCACAAGAGGAATTTATAAGATGGACTGGTCACACCAAATGCCCCACCTACCTCACTCATCCAGAGAACGGCTGTGAGCCCCACACTCTCATCCTGTGTTCCCGCGAGAATGCAGAGTGCTGCACAGGTTGGGAAGGGTCTCTTGAACATCTGCCTTGGGAGCATAGTCTTGTGTTAGACCTCTCAGCTCAAATCCACCCATGCTGATCTTCCAACCCTAAAATTTGGGCCTAACTATCATTTTTTCAGCAAGTCCTCCCCCGGCAACATTGCCTCGGTCTTTTGTAATGTGTCCTTCTAGATCTAGAAACATATCCCTATCCTGTCAGCATTTACATTAGCATATAGGCAGCTGCCAATTTTAGTCTCTGATTCAGCTGTAAGACTCAATTACAAAGGCATCATTCTTGCTATTTATTGGTGCATAACAGATGAGACCAAATTTACGGTCAAAATTACAACCACCATCCTTTTCTCACGTAACTTGGTTTAGGTGGAGATGGCGGGGGCAGCTCAGCTCTTTTCCACATGTCATCTGCCCCAATGGAGCTGGAGTGGCATGTGTGGTGAGATGGCCTACTCAATGACTGGTAGGTGGCTTGGCTAACATTTTATCTCTGTATGGTGACTACGATGCTGAGTTTCAAGAGTAAGTTTCTCAAAATACTGATGGTGGACGTTGAGTGTCTTCAGCACAAGACTAGAAACTGACAACTTTTCATCACTTCTGCCAAATTTTCTTGGTTAGTAGGCCCAGAAAGCAGATCCAAAGAGAAGAAACAAAGTCCCCCTTTTCTTCAATGTGAGGAATACAGTTTTAAATCCCACAGGCATACTTTCTGGCCTAAAGTTCTTTCTCCTTGTTTCCTAAGAATCTAGTACACAGTATGAATAGAAGGAATATAGGATAGAGTAGGCAACTCCATGTGTGGCATGCTCTGTCAGTTAGGGAGCCTGTGCTTGACAACAAGGTTTCTGAGCCCGCTCCAGCTCCGTGACTTTCTAAATATGGTCTACAAGCTGATCTCTTAAAACAAATGCAAACCTGGATACCATCTGCAAGTTAGTCAATCCTCTTCCTAGCTTCCCAACTCCCTTTCTTTCGGTTGTAAGGGAAGACTGCAAACAAGTCACTCTCTCAATTAGAAACTGTGGCAATTACAGACACCTGCCTGAAAACACAGTGCGCCTTAAATGGGGTATGCATGACTAAGGCAAGTGGCATCCTCCCACAGCGCACATTCAACACACCACCCACGGCAGAGCTCACAGCCGTCATGTGAAGCCACAAAGTAGATCAGTTCAGCAGAAAGCTTGCTTGGGAAGAATCTACGGGCTAAAACATGAAGTGAAACCTCATTCATTCATTCAGTCTTCATTCCAACCTGGATCCCTCTGCTCACAGGCCAGGCAGTAAACAGAAAACAATGTTTAGCATCTACCATGTAACAGTTTCTATTCTGGATGCTTCATGTGTGTCCATTTGCAGAATGCTCACAGCAGTCTATATGTCTTTTCTGTGATTAGCATTTCCTGTGTATTGTGCAGACGTGACAAGGGACTGGATATGTTCATTTTCTGGAGCCCATGCCTTATGTGATTGCCTCCACTCTGGTATGCACAGAACTTTCCAGCCACTTCCAGCCAGTAGCCTATGGTGAAAGGGTTGAGATAGGTAATCACAGCGCGATGCTCACACTGCCAAAGTCTCCCTCTGCTTCTGGCTCTGAAGCTTCTGAGGCCCACAGTCAGTGCAACACAGTCAACAAACCAAGGGAGTTTAGAAGTGCATTCTTGCCCGTTCGGCCTCTAAAAGAGAACCCACCTCAGTTATAGCCTAGCAGAGAACCTACCTACACGGCATCTGGGTTGCTGGCCATAGGAACCGTGGCTTTAAGAATGCAGTATCCTCTAGCCACTAAAGGTCGCGGTGTTCTGTCGTGCAGCAGCGGTCAACTGTGGTTTATAGGGAAAGACACACGAGGATGGTGAGCACGTTGCTCAAGGCATTCCTGAAAATTGAACTTGGTCCTACTTTCATTATCAAAGGCGATGTTTTTGAGCACTGATGACTTGATAGGTATTGCACCAGGTGCTTCATCCATGGTGTGTGTGTGTGTGTGTGTGTGTGTGTGTGTGTGTGTGTGTGTGTAGAGAGAGAGAGAGAGAGTGGGTGTATGTTTGTATTTGTGTGAGTACAGGTTTGTTCATGTCATGCTGTGTGTGGAGGTCAGAGGACAACCTCAGGTGTTGATCCTCACTCTCCACCTGGTTTGAGACAGTGTTTCTTTTTGTTGTTTACCGCAGTGTGCACCAGGCAAGCCAGCATAAGATTTCTGTAGATTTGCCTGTCTCCGTTTCCCATCTCACTACAGTGTGCATTAGTGATGCATGATACCATGCCTGCTTTACATGGATTCTGGGGAACTTGAATTCAGGGTTGTCATCACCTTCCTCCTCCTCCTCCTCCTCCTCCTCTTCCTCTTCCTCTTCTTTCTTTCTTCTTCTTCTTCTTTCTCCTTTCCTTTTGAAGAGTTGTTTATTTATTAATTATGCGTATGGTGTTCTGCCTGCACAGCAGAAGAGGGCACTAGATCAAATTATTGATGGTTGTGAGCCACCACATGGTTGCTGGGAATTGAACCCAGGACTTCTGGAAGAGCAACCAGTGCCCTTAACCTCTGAGCCATCTCTCCAGCCCAGAATTCAGGTTCTTAATACTTTTAGAGTGAGCATTTCACCCATCTCCTCAGCCCACATCGCTGCATTCAGTTGTCACACAAACCTATCATCCATTTTATACCTAAGTAAAGTAAAGTCACAGAGATTAACCAAACTTGCAACTATTTAGTTTGGAAACTAATATTAGTCCAGACTATTGGCTCTGGAACTCAAATTTGCTCCAATTCAAAATTCCGTTGCTTTCTGGAATGATTGTGCAAAGCACCTGAAACCAAAACTTGACAAGATGGAAAAGCATAGATCCCTTCCTAGCCATAGTTCTCTCCCAGAGCTAAAAAGGGGCAAATAAATGGAATATAAAGTGCAAAGTGTCACTCAAATTGCAGAACCTAGAAGAATCAAGGTAATTCTCAATGGTGAAGTCACAGAGAATAACACAGTCTGATCCAGTGTCACCTGCGAAGACTGAGTGAGGCATGAACTTGGACGCAGCATCTTCATCAGGATGTGCACAGGAGGTATGGTTGCTGAGAAAGAGGAAGTACCTGAGGCTTTTATCAGTACATGTGAATCTGTCCAGCTCCACGTGCTCACTCAGCCTTGGGGCATGAGTCTGTGTCCCATGGGTATGGTAGGCTTGTTCGGAAATACTCAGCATCCTGTCCATCACAGACTTATGAAACAGACAGTGTGACATTGGACCACATTCTATACAGCACTCTTAGACTAGGGTAGCCTAGGACCAGCTTGGAGTCGTCCACAATCCTATGCACTGGCTTTTTAAAACACATGACAGAAAAACAGGGGCCTATAGGTCAGGTGGATGAGATATCTGGTCCTACCCCTCACTGAATGCTGCAACAAGAGGGCTGGCCCTGACCCTCATGGGAGAGCAGCCATCTCCCAGCTCCCCAAACCCCACCCCCAGCACTTGGGAGAGATGGCTCCACCCCTCACCACAAGGGGGTAGAGAGTTAACCCTGCAGGCTTAGGGGAGCTTGCTCTGCCCCCTGCCCCCCCCCCCCGTGTGTGTGTGTGTGTGTGTGTGTGTGTGTGTGTGTGTTTGTGTCTTGTTGGAGCTTGTGGAGGGACTGGTCCTATGTAATGATACCCGCAGGATCTCCGTGAATCAGGGTGGCCCATAATAACTGAGAGGAGTTCCTTGAGGATCCAGTGATGAAGGTGTACCAGAAACCACACAGCTTGGGGATCCAGTGATGACGGTGTACCAGAAATCACACAGATTGGGAATCCAGTGATGACGGTGTACCAGAAACTACACAGATTGGGGATCCAGTGATGACGGTGTACCAGAAACCACACAGCTTGGGGATCCAGTGATGACGGTGTACCAGAAATCACACAGATTGGGAATCCAGTGATGACGGTGTACCAGAAACCACACAGCTTGGGGATCCAGTGATGACGGTGTACCAGAAATCACACAGCCTGATGATCCAGTGATGACGGTGTACCAGAAACCACACAGCTTAAACCAAACCAGTGACTCATTGCAATAAGCATTTTCAAGGAAAACTGATTGGACAAAAGGGTATGCTGTGTGATGCATTGGCTCCCAATGCCACCAGGACAAATGAGGTGTTGGAGAGGTGGGAAAGACAGAAGAGTGAAGAAGGGAAGAAGGTTTTTGTTTTGCTTTCTTCTTGTTCTTTTGGTTTTTTTCTTGTTTTTCTTTTTGTTTGTTTTCTTTCTTATTTTATTTTGATTTTTTAATTTTCATTTGTGGGGCACTGCATGGGGGATGGGAAGATATAGACGGACTGGGAGGTATGCGGAATTTGGGTGCATGATGTGAAATTCCCAACGATTCAATAAAGAAATTTTAAATATAGAGAAGGACGAGGAGGCGGCCAGGTGGAAAGGGCCTCTTGGGAATGGCCGTATCTCTGGCTTGACTCTAACTCTGGGTGTCACAGCACTGTGACAGGCTCTTTCCCCAAAGATTAACCCTCACTCCCCTCACTCACCAAAGTTGCTACATTCAGAAAGCACATAGAGGACATATAAGCAGAAAGCTGGTAGGCTAATATAAGCTAGAGTGAGCCCACACAGAATTGATAGGAGAAGGAGCTCCATTGCTCCACCAGTCTGGGGGAAAACAGAAAAGATTAGACTTAATCTTTTATTCTGTTTCTCAGAAGAACCCTAGGTGAAGAAGGATGCTACACAGCAGTGTGTGCAAGGAGTACGGGCCATATGCAGGTTGCTGTAAGATTGCTCTTGAGGTAAGATAAATGCCAGAAATGTACAGCTGTGGACAGAAGCTTCCCAAATAAGCACAAAGGGGATTATATTAATTATAAGCTGTTTGGCCTATTGTTTAGCCTTATTACTTATTAATTAGCTCTTATAACTTAAACTATAATTTAACCTATAATTAATTTAACCTATAATTCTTTTTTAAAGATTTATTATGTGTACATATATATGCCAGCATGCCAGAAGAGGGCACCAAATATCATTATAGATGGTTGGAGCCACCATGTGGGTGCTGGGACTTGAACTCAGGTTCTCTGGAAGAGCAAGCAGTTCATGCTCCTAACCTCTGAGTCATCTTTCCAGCCCAACTTATAATTCTTATCTATGTTTAGCTACATGGCTTGGTACCTTTTCTCAGTAAGGCATACTCATCTTTCTTCCTCTGTGTCTATCTGGCTTGCAACTGTGACTCTGCCTTTCCTCTTCCCAGAATTCTCCTCATTTGGTACAAGAACATATCCCACAGCAGTCAACACTGGATTTAACATCCGGGAATTAAACCAGCCTCAGACTGAAAGTACTGGAGGTGTGTGTGTGGGCGGGTGTGTGTGTGTGTGTGTGTGTGTGTGTGCTAATGCATCTGTACTAAACATTCACAGATTTTTTTTTGCCCTTTGTGGTTATTTCCTAAACAATACAACATAGCAACTGTTCACACAGCATTTGCACTGAGTAGGCCATCATGCCTAACCTAGAGTAGGGTGCACACAGACCGTGTGAAAGGAGCACAACTTGTCCATATAAGAGACTGAGCATCCATGAATTCCGCACGTCTCAGGTGCACATTAGGGTACTAGAGGACTGAGAAGTCCTGCAGGAAAAACCCTACCTCACTCTGCTGCATCTGGGGCTTCCTGTGCGTTCCGTTTCAGAATTTTCTCAACAAATAAATACACATGTATGTGCCTTCAAACTATAGGCCATATTGTCACAGGGAACAAATAGCGAGCTCCATCCTGGTAATGAGGAGCTTTCTTAAGAGGTGGCACAAGTTCTTCGTTACTCTTCCACGGGGACAGAGAGCTGTCTTTGTTGTTGTTTCTCCGGTTTAATGAGTGAGTGTGGCCAAATGAAACGAACTGAGAATGGCTCTACCAAGCAGATTATCAGCTAAAGAAATGCTCTAGTGCGTGTGTCTTTTCTGCTTCGAAGAGCTGAAACCTGCCAGTTTTCATGGTTGCCTTGCCTACTTACAGGTCCCGGTAGCCTTGTAGATACAAGCATCAGAGTGATCCACACTAATTACCAGTTCCATTTGACTGCCTATGGCAGCCTTGCAGGCAAACGAGTGGGACTCGAACAGATCTGTAAAAGCACAAGGCCTAATATAAATCAGCCCAGCACTGCCAGTGGCTCTTCAGTGGGACCAGGAGGATGATTCAGTCATCGGATGATTCCCAGCCGCTTCTTGCATGCAAGCACGCTGTGCTGAGTGGATGGATTCTTTCCCATCTATTCTGGGCAGCATACCCAAAGATACAGCCCAGAAAGGGAGCATAATTTGGCTATAAAAATGTTGTAATAAGTGATTTTATATAACTGAAATGCCAGATCCTTTACTATATCCTCCCACTCATTTTACAACCAGTTAATATTTTTTCTGAACTTTTGTGTTGTATTCCACAGCCGCCTCTGCAATCTTTTTTGCCTATTTTTCTGCCAGAGTCACAAGAATAAAGCTGTCAGATGGTCCGCAAAGCCATTTTTCTTGTCTGGCAAATTGTCGAGAGGCAGCCACAACCGCCTACCTGCTCTGTGCTATATAACAGGGGGAGCCCATCTTAACAAAACAGAATTTAAATATTCCTTCAATCCATGTTATCTACAGGCATTGGGGATGAGATAAGTGAAAATACATTTCACTCATGTTATTGACCTTGGTCCAAGGGGAATAGGTAGATATAGGGCTCATTCAGTCCTATTACACCCTTAGAAACGTTATATAGCTCACCAACAGGAATCTCTCACAGTATTAGATCTACAGTCATGGAGTGGATGCTCTGGGTGAGAAGGATTGAGCAAGAAAGTGACCCAAAAGAAGATTGAGAACAGATGAGAACTAACGGCTTATGGTGGTTAGGCTTTGAATATGATGAGGATTTATGGTTTCAATTAGTGCCGGAGAGCAATTTTCCAAAGCTATTAGCAGGCAACTGGCATTCTCCAGGATGGCTCATTTGTGTATTGTACAAGATTAGCTGGGTCTTTAAGTTGTTTACAAACACACACGGTAGCCATAGCTTGTATTCAACTTGTGGACGTGGATGTGACATTACATATTCAAAGCTCTTTAGCCCAGATAAAGGCTGGCCCTTTTGTTTCTTATTACACCTATGGGGCGAAGTGAAACTCAATCTTGTGATATATTGTTCAGTTTAAACACACACACACACACACAGAGAGAGAGAGAGAGAGAGAGAGAGAGAGAGAGAGAGAGCCCACCTATTCTAAATGCTGATGTATAGTTCACATGGATAGCTTCCTCATCTACCACACTCCCTCATATTTAAAATTCTTAAATGCTCCAAATACTCAATGTCGTGTTGCCTCGAATACAAATTAATTTTTAAAATCTCCCCACTGGATTGTTTTGCACTAAAACTCATAAATCTTTATGTCAGATTATGCATATTTTCCCTTTTAAATTCTTTGGGGGTTTTATTCATATGGTGGAAACATCCTTAGGTAGGTTCAAACCCTGACTGTAGCATCTGCAAATATAACAGAATAATACTCAGTCTCAGGGCATTGACAGCTACACCTGTTTTTCTCCACATCAAAACCCAGGGAAAGGATTATATCACTTTGACCCTGCAGGCCTTGATCTTAGTATCTCATTGAACATGAACACAGAATTCCCTCATAGAGAATACAAGGGAGCAAGACCCTTTCCCAAAGCAATATTAGTATGTCTTTAGGATTCCAGGCTTGTGGTGCAGGGTATTGTGATCTTTATAAGAGAACAGCAATGACTGGAGAGATGAGTCAGTGACTAAGAGCACTGGCCACTCTTCCAGAGGTCCTGAGTTCAATTCCTAGCAACCACGTGGTTGCTACAACCATTTGTAATGAGATCTGGTGCCCCATGCAGGCAGAACACTGTATCCATAATAAATAAATATTTAAAAACAAAAACAAAATAAATAAATGGTGTGATTGGAGTGCCAAATTGCATCCAAAAATAAAGAGAGAGAGAGAGAGAGAGAAAGAGAACAGTAACATTTTTAAGGAACTTGGTTCATGTGCCTATTTGGTGCGTAATGTTCTGACTTCAATAGTAAAGTGATTAAGAAATATCTGTCACTAGGCTTTGCAGAGGATAGAGTTTAGAGTTCAGTTCCTAGCATCCACAGACACATGTGTAAGCAAAATACTCATACTATATTCATAAAATAATAAATATTAAGAGAAAAACATTTATTTCCTTATTTTACTAAGTTTTTCAAAACCAAAATGTACTTTTTATTGGAAAGCATACATTTTAAATAAAAATATTTTTTAATGATAAATGATTAAAATGACTTTCAGATATTTTTGTTTGTTTATTTATTTATTTATTAAATTTATTTATTTATTAAAAATTTCCACCTCCTCCCCACCTCCCTTTTCCCTCCCCCTCCTCTTGGCCCCCTCCCTCTCTAGTCCTAAGAACAGTCAGGGTTCCCTGCCTCAATATTTTTTTTCTCAAATCAAGTGAATGTGTCAACCCTTTAATCTTTGGAATGACCTTTGTATGTGACCTGGACTCTGGGGTAGAGAGCGGATGCTACAGGATCGGCTCATGTTGACCATCCCATTCTACGGAGGACTCTCGAAGTAGAGCTTCCTTCTATCGTGTGGTCAAGAAAGACTATAGTGCCATTGACTTCTTGTTTCATATTTTGCCAGTGCCTAAATAAATCCAATAAAGCTTACAAACAAGAGCATCTCAAAAGGAGTTTTGTCTTTCATGTTGTGAAAATCCTAATGCAGTGAGACGCAAATGATCTGTCTCCATGAGATGGAGGAGAGGATGAGAGGACCTAGGCATGTTAATACCCTGAGACCTATCCCGCCTCCAGACTGCCACAGGTGTAAACTCCATCCTTCACCTCTTCTTTACTACCTGGAAAGTGAGTTCCTCCTGGTATCATGTTTCCTGTCTGGTGCTAGTGACATCACCCGGAGCCTTGAGTACTCTACGCACACTCTACTATGGAGCTATAATCCTGGCCCCAGTTTCTGTTAACTCTTATGATCTTGGGCAGATCTCTGAGTTTGGCTAACCTGTTCTACAGAGTAAGTTCCAGGAGATATACAGAGAAACCCTATCTTGAAATACCGAAAAAGAATTATTATGAAATCTATTATTATTATAGTTAATAGATGAAAAAAGAAGAAAACCTCCCTGAAAACAGAGATGTTAAAATATATAAATATATAAAATTGTTTGGAATTTATATATTGGAATGGAAACTACATATGCTTACAGATGTGTAGGTAGATAGATGCTAGATAAGTAGATAGATAAATAGATAGATAGATAGATAGATAGAGATAGACAGACAGAGATATAAACACTAGTGTGCACGCA
Organism: Myodes glareolus; assembly: GCF_982192425.1. NCBI lineage: Eukaryota > Metazoa > Chordata > Mammalia > Rodentia > Cricetidae > Myodes > Myodes glareolus. Next base: position 55,866,240 of record NC_142028.1, on the reverse strand, counting down.
TACATTCACCCAAAAGTTAATAAATAGTGACTTGACATGATAAATACAAGTCCATGTTCCAAAAACTGTCAACTATGAGGAGAGAAATCTAGGGTTTTGATCCGGAAACTCAGGTCAGTTGTTGTAGAAAGGTTCTCAGTTTTCTGTACTTGCAGCCCCAGAAGGTGCCAGTTAAGTAGGGTACCCAGGCCAGAGAAATCTCTGAGGTAGAGAGGACATGGCAGCTTACAGTTGAGAACCTGTTGGTCTACTACCATGGGACTGATGAGTGTATATGGGCTTTGGATAGCCAGTATCATCAATGTCTGCTTCCATCTATTAACATCATTCAAGTGAATGTATGGGTCACCTGACACAATCAAAGCACATGAAGACAAAAATAAGGCAGGTAACTGCAGATCCTCTGGGGAACTCAGGAGTAGACAAGAGGGAATGTGGGACCTGCTGGTGCTATAAAACATTACTTCATAACCACAAGGCTGAGATCCCTTGAGCACAGGACTATACCTGAGCTCATACGATACCAGTGCTGGGGCATGATTTGATTTAACCCTTTACCTGATGTAACATGAGGGGGCCGGCTTGTTGGGGTTTCTGTCCCGCCCGGTACCCAAGAGTCAGCAAGTCGCAAAGAAAATCACAGAGTCTACATTAGGTTATAAACTGTCTGGCCCATTAGCTCAGGCTTCTTATTAACTCTTGTAGTTTATATTAACCCATTATTCTGATCTATGTTAGCCATATGGCTTGGTACCTTTTTCAGTTGTCAGCTCACATGTTGCTTTTTCAGTGGTCTGTGTAGGAATGGCAGAGGAAGCTTCCTGCTTCTCATTGCCTCACCTCTACTTCCTGTCTGGTTTTTCCGCCTATACTTCCTGCCTGGCCAATCAGCATTTATTTAAAATATGATTGACAGATTACAGACAATTCTCCCGCATCAACCTGACACAACCTCCTCTTTGCAGCAGTGGTTGAAGATCTCAAAGAAAAGAAGGTTAGGGAGGTGCCCAAAAGATAAACCATGATGTTAATCATCAGCCTGGGTTTCTTTTATATCATGAAAGTTTGCATTGTGTTAGAGAAATAATCGAATTGGCCAGTGGGGAGTCAAGGGTATACAAGATTAACTCTAGTATGTAGTATTAATGTCACAGCAATTAGAAACCACATTACTCTAAAGGAACCACAATAAGGAGAACAAGATAGTACTGGAGACATCCAAACCAACGTTGCTGTATCCATCTGATGTCTGACCAATCCCAGAATTGGTTGTTTTGTTTCATGTAAAGTTGTTTTCCAGGAATGATAGTGTATGCATGTAATCATAGCACGTGGGAGACTGAAGCAGGAGAATTGTGAGTTTGAGACTAGCTTGTTCTACAGAGTTCGAGTCTCTTCTGAGGTGTACAGGGAAGCTTTGTCTTAAAACACAATAATAGATAGATAGATAGATAGATAGATAGATAGATAGATAGATAGATAGATAGATAGACAGACAGATAGGTGTGAGCAAACAAATAAATGTGAGAACAAAGTTCAAATCATGCAGCTTACTTTTTTTTTTTTTCGGAACTGAGAACTGAACTCAGGGCCTTGTGCTTACTAGGCAAGCGCTCTATCCCTGAGCTAAATCCCCAACCCCAGCCTTAAATATTTTTGAATGCTAATTTTCTTGTGCACTAAAGAAAAACTGTTTTGTCATCTCCTTTTTTTTTTATCATTTCTGAGAAAATGATTGATGCTCAGAGACTCTCAATGTCAATTCCAGAGCTGACCACATGGGTTCAATATGTGAGAATTAACTCCAGTAGCAACTACCAATGGCCTTGGAAGAGCTCCTCTCTGGTTACGAAGGTTAACTACCTTTGTGCTGTTCTGAACCTGTGACCTTTGCTGAGGTATGGAAGATAGAGACCGGAAAAAAAAAAAAAACATGCCTTGACCTAAAAACGTTTACATTTTCTTTATTCCATGTATCAAATTCTGTTAAGTTATGCTTCCTGATGCAGAGTTAGCTCTATAATTTATGAGATCTTGTACTTCCCTGTACATATGCAGAGAATACTAACTCATATATGTTTGCTACAGAGTCTTCTACCTAAGCTACTGTAATGTGTGGTGTGCATCTATAAAAGAGCTAAACAAAGCTGAAATCTAATGTGTGCACTCCGAATTTCAACACACAGGTAACAGCAGGCCATCTACTCAGGCAAATTAGCTTTAAAAATCAAGCAGTTAATATTTAGGCAAATAGTACATTATTATAATAATTAATCTGCCCCTCCCAAAAGGAGCCAGTTACCAAGAATTTTGTTGTTGTTTTGGTTTGGTTCTGTTTTTGGTTTTTCAAGACAGGGTTTCTCTGTAGCTTTGGAGCCTGTCCTGGAACTAGCTCTTGTAGACCATGCTGGCCTTGAACTCACAGAGATCCACCTGCCTCTGCCTTCTGAGTCCTGGGATTAAAGACATGCACCACCACTGCCCCCAAGAGGTTTAATAAATAGTGGCTGGGCAGTGGTGGTGCACGCCTTTAATCCCAGCATCACAGGAAGTAGAGGCAGGCAGATCTCTGTGAGTTCCAGCCCATCCTGGTCTACAAGAGCTAGTTCCTGAATAGCTAGGACTGTCCCACAGAGAAACCCTGTCTTGAAGCAAACAAATAAACAATCAAAAAGCAAAAATCAACCAACCAAACAAAATATCAAATTAGTTGTTTTGTTGGATTCAACCTCAATTAAAAACTTACTAATTATAACTAAACAAGGGATGGTATAAGTTTTTAATAACGTTAAATTATTCTGATAATGAATTCAAGAGACTGTTAATGACAAATCTGAAGCAATTGGCTGAAAAAATCAAGGTAAAGAAAAGATTCCAAAAGGAAGATGTATATGACAATTAGGGAAAATGAGAAAAGAGAAATGGGAGAAGAAAAGGTGGCCAGGATACAAAAATTACCCTCCTGGATTCTTTGTAAAAGTTCTTTTCAATTATGTTGTGATTGGTGTTGTAAAGAAGAAAGAAGGATTTGACTAAGCAAGAGAAATTTAGTGAGAAATCTTTTTGGGTTTAAAATGTGTTTAAAGGAAGAGAATATCAGTAACCAAGGAAAAGGGTGAGATAGAGGTTCCCAAATCTGCTTCTAGATTCTTGTATCTATCCATAGAACTTCAGAGAATTCTATCTGTAATGGTCTGTCCTGTCCTTTTAAGAGGAAAATCCTGCCCACTCCCTCCTACTCCATCCTTCTGCTGAGGCAAGCTGATCTTCAGCTTCCAGCCTGACTCTTTCTTTACTGTCTCTCTCCCAAAGAGGCAGCCTCTGTCTCACTCCCTTCTCCCCACTTCTCCCCTTCCCACTCTGTTTCCTCTCTCTCTCTCTGCCTCTCTCTCTGTTCTTCTCCCTTCTCCCTTTCCCCATTTCCCCTCCATAACCCACTAAATAAATATCGAACCTCACTCTACATGGCATGCCTATCCTTCTCAGTCTCTCACCCACCAAGTGGCTCCCTGCCTGGGATCCGCTGGCCCTCATGGCTGGGCTCCCTGCCTAGGACTGGCTTCCTTTGTGGTCCTCTGTGGTCTTGGGACCTGCTGCCAGCTGCAGTCACTTGGGGAACATTTTTACTTAACCCATAACACTATCCTACTTTCTCCTATACACAGACCTGATAATCTTGATAATCTCTAACGTCTCTTCAAGCTGAAATAGTGTGAGCTTATTCAACATATATCTATTTTAAAGTTAATGTGTTGGAGTTCCAACAGAAGTTCTAAATCAGAGATTAGTGTCTAATGCATATTGAATTTCCTTCATATGACAGATAAAATCAAAATAGAACCATCCTTGAATGTTCTCTCAAGCTAGTTGCATATTCTCCAGCAGTCCACTGGGTGAGATATGGTACTGAATGGAAATGAAAAGGCAATAACAAACATCTCTGAGAGTCATGTTCTTTTTGTTGATAAATGTAAAGGGTGTTTAGAGACAAGACAGTAACATTCCAACTTTATTTTCCTTTTTCCTTCTTCTAAAATCTATTAAGTTTCCTTTGCCTTTTAAGGAAGCTAATGCAAACAGAAACTGCATCCAATTCTCACACGGGCAGCCCCTTTGTATGTCATCTCTGTGAATGAAATGAGGTCATGACCACTCCAAGTATGGTTGAGGAGGTTTTACTGTAGATAAGAAGGGAGCGTGCCTACAGACAGAGGCATCTGGAAGAGTCTACAGCAGGGAGAGAAAGGAACAGACTAAACATGACCAGTAGACTGAACTGGGACATGAGAGAAAAGAGAGGCATGAAGGGCAGGAGAGGAAGAGAAGAGAAGAGGGTGGGGAACAAGAGAGCAAAGAGAACCAAGAAAGCACATGGCTGAAATGGCAGCGTCATGTAGGAGTGAAAAGCTAGGGGATGGGCAGTCCATGAGCAGGAGAAGTTCAGGGTTGGGGCAGATGAAAGAGCTGAGAGCAGGCACAATGCCAGCACTAGGACTCTGAAGCAGGTACATGCTGAGAAAGCCTAGAGGCTGACATGCACGTTGGTGTGCTAGTAGGCATTTAGCCATTTGTCCCAGGTTTCCTTTGAACCTGACCCTGTTCCAGTTCCTTCTGTGTAGGCCAATGGTTCAGGGAAGACCACCTATTTGTTGCCTCCAGGTGCCAAACAGATTCAGACTGAAGGAACTTTGTGGAAAAACATGAAGTCCTTTAAAACAACCTCAGCTTTTATTTTATGTTTCCTTCTTCATAGACTTAAGGAAAATCTGGACTTAATTCCAAGTGTTTGTGAGTCCATATTAAGTGGAATGGAACCATTGAAAGTTAAAAACTGATGTTTAGGGTCCTGGATTGTTTAAATAAGAAGTGGTGCCACTCGTGACCTGAGAACTACTATAAACAACAGCACAACCAAACACCCCAAATCAGGTGAGGGATGAAGAATGGTGAGTTACTGCATTTGAACACTTTACAGAAAAACTAGGATGCCCTGAGGGTAGGGGGTGTAGTAATTTAGAGCAGAGACTGTTGAGACCACAGTTCAGGAGCCCTTGATGTATTTGTTCCCTGAGTGCAAGTGTCTTTTGGGAAACCTCCACACTGGTTTCCATGATGGCTGTACTAGTTTACACATTTACGGTTAGTGGACGAGGTGTCCTCTTTCCCAATCTTTTCACCAGAATTCCTTAGCACTTGTTTTTCTCCACTGTACCTATTCTGATTGGAGTGAAATAGAATCTCAGAGTAGCTTTCATTTGCATTTCCCTAATAGCTATGGTTATTTATCATTAAAGAGGAATATTTATTGGCCATTTGTGAATTTTCTTTTGAGAATTGTCTCTTCACTTTTCAGGTCATTGATTGGTAATTTTGTTTCTTTGATGTTAAATTTTTGCTGCTCTTTATGTATTCAAGATATCAACCCCTGTTTAAGGTATACCTGGCAGATATTTTCTGTCATGTCACAGGCTATCTGTTCTGTGTTCCTTCTGTTGTCCAGCAGCTTTTCAATTTCACTTGTGACTCCTAAGCACACACTCAAAGGATTCTACATCCTACCACAGAGACACTCACACATCCATGTTTATTGCTTCAATTATTCATAATAACAAAGGTATATTGTTATAATTATGCTGGTCTGCCCTGTCACCTGGGTACCTTGTTCCCTTAAGAGACAAGCTCTGCCCACTCCCAATCTCCCCCTTTCTGGGGTGGCAAGTTGGTTCCTCTTGCCCCCCCCCACTCTTCTGCCTGCCTCCTCCCCTCCCCTCTTCCCCATCCCCCATCCCTGTCTTTCTCTCTCTCTCTCTTTCTCTCTCTCTCTCTCTCTCTCTCTCTCTCACACACACACACATAACCCCTACCCTTATACCTCTCAATACCCGCTAAATAAACTCTCCATACCCAAGCTCTCTCTTCATGGCATAGCACATCTCTGGTGTGGGAGAATTGTCTGTATTCTGTCAATCATATTTTAATAAAATGCTGATTGGCCAGGCAGGCAGTATAGGCGGGAAAGCCAGACAGGAAGTAGGGGTGGAGCAAAGAGACTGGGAGTATTCTGGAAGTAGAAACTCTCTCAGCACTCCTGCGCAGATCACTGAAGAAGCAACATGTAAGCTGCCCCCGCTGGAAAAGGTACTGAGCCATTATGGCTAACATAGATGAGAATAATGGGTTAATATAAGTTATAAGAGTTAACAAGAAGCCTGACCTAATGGACCAATCAGTTTATAACCTGATATAGACTCCGTGTGATTTTCCTTGGGACTTGCTGGCTTGTTGGGGTACTGGGCGGGACAGAAACCCCAACAAGCTGGCCCTCATGTTACATATGGCGCCCAGACGTGGATAACTGAATCCACAGAAAGCTTGAGAAAGCTTGGAAAAGAATAGAGTAAAGCATGTTTTGTTGGTAGCAGCAATTTCTCGGGTCTACTTTGCTTGCTAGAGGCAAGCAAGCGCTCTCATCTGAGAGAGGCTTCCTGATTCAGCTTTAGCTGCAAAACCTTGCAGCTCTTTAAAGAGGTCCTGCCACAAAACACTTAAATGTTGTTGATGACAAGCTGAACGCATTCTTTTCAGTTTTCAGCTGTAGCAGGAGAAAAGCTGCGCTGTTTTAAAATGCCGGCTATCTGGGCTGTCCTGCCAGAGCAAACTCTGACTCTTTCAGGCAGGCAGTCAGACTGAGTGTGGTCTGTGAGCAGAATGCTGCAGCTTGCTTGCTGGCAAGGACCTTGAAACGCCATAGAGTTGTGGCAGTGAACACAGCTCTGGCTGGTATCTCAGCCGTGAGGCTGGAAAGTTAAGAAATGGACTGGATCTAGCTGTCAAAGCCACAGCTCTCCATATTGCTTAGTAAATTAAAGACTCATGTGGTCAGAAAAAGAAAAATATACAGTAAAGAGAGATTCAAAGAGGAAGAAAACCTCTAAATGGTTTACAGTGTGTATATGCAGGCTAAAAGTTAAAGTTCTTAAAAGGAAAGAAAGAGAGTAGTTGGGTGTGGTGGTACACACCTTTAATCTCAATGCCTGGGAGGCAGAGGCATATTGACCTCTGTGACTTCAAGGGGTAGAGGTAGATTGACCTCTGTGACCTCAAGGTGTGGTAGTACACGCCTTTAATCCCAATGCCTGGGAGGCAGAGACAGATCTCTGTGAGTTCAAGGTGTGGTAGCATACACCTTTAATCCCAGCACTGGGGAGGCAGAGACAGAAGGATCTCTGTGAATTCAAGGACAGCCTGGTCTACAGTGTTATTCCAGGACAAAGATATACAGAGAACCTGTCTTAAAAAGTAAAAGTAAAAATAAAAGAAATAGAGGTTAAAATAAAGCCACATAAAGATGGAAAATGCACAGAGAATCTTCATACTGTATGCTATTATGCTCTCTTTAAATTGTTTGATTGCTGAGGAAGGAGCAACAACTGCTAAAAGACTTTTGTTTATAAATGCTGCTGAACTAACCCAAGATAGGAATTTTGAAAATACCTTGGCTTCAAAACTGAAGTCAAAAGGTATGTTACTTTGGAGAAGAGATTTTGCTTTTGTTTCCACAGAAAACGAGAGACTCTGGATTTATTCAGAGTTAAGAATAATCACCTTTGACCAAGGGAGGCCACCTGAAAAATCTCCGATAGGAACAGATGGCCCAGATGACAGAGGTCTACATCCAGAACTGATCCAAGACTGCTGCCTGAGATGATCAAGACTCACAGGATACTCCAGTCATGACTTGATTATAACTCTAAATTTTCTTTAGGTCCCCATAAGATTATCAGCGCCCCCAACCAGCAGGAAGTAGCCTGAAATACTACGCCCACATTCCCAACAAAGGGACTATGGGTATTTTCCTATATTAAAAAAAAAAGAGGCAAATGGTGTGGGAGAATTGTCTGTATTCTGTCAATCATATTTTAATAAAATGCTGATTGGCCAGGCAGGCAGTATAGGCGGGAAAGCCAGACAGGAAGTAGGGGTGGAGCAAAGAGACTGGGAGTATTCTGGAAGTAGAAACTCTCTCAGCACTCCTGCGCAGATCACTGAAGAAGCAACATGTAAGCTGCCCCCGTTGGAAAAGGTACTGAGCCATTATGGCTAACATAGATGAGAATAATGGGTTAATATAAGTTATAAGAGTTAACAAGAAGCCTGACCTAATGAGCCAATCAGTTTATAACCTTATGGAGTCCTGTGTGTAATTTCTCTTTGGGATTTGCCAGCTGTTGGGGTACCGGGCGGGACGGAAACCCCAACAAGCCGGCCCTCATGTTACACATCTCTCTGTCTCTCACCCGCCACAGTCTCCCACCCACCGTGTGGGAGACTTGCACTGTATATATAACCAACCTAGATGTCCACCAGCAAATGAATGGACAATAAAAATGTGCATATATAGGTATATATATGGATCTGACATGGCTGCAAAAAATGAAATTACAAGATCTGTAATAAAGGAGTTGATTTAGAAAGTATTATATTAAGTAAGGCGAACCAGTCTCAGAATGACAAAATTGCATGTGGATTAACATGCACTTAATGTTTGTATTCGTGTAAATACAATGTGAGAGAATGGGTCCAGGCTATGAAACAGGGTAGGAGAGCACAGATGAGAGTCTGTGTTGAGAAGGACAGGTAGGATGGACAAAAGATACATGTAGGAGGAAAATGGAAAGAAGGACACCAGGATGGGAATACAAGGAGGGGGGTCGGTAAGGAGAAGGGAAATGAAGAAAAGCAACAGTAAAATATGCTTAGAAATGCCATAATGAAACCTAATATGTGTGCCAATAAAACGAGAAAGTAAATGGGTCTGCGGGTAAGAATCTTAGCAGAGGCATACACTGGTTTCACCGACACCCTGCAGCAGTGAATTCCCACGGGTGAACATTTCCAACTTCCTCTCACAGACAATGAAATTAGGGGTCAGGTGCTCCTCCCGATCTTCCTTTTCTTATTTTACTCTTTCCACTATGTTATCTTAACTCAAAAACTGTGCACGGCTCGTCCCTGTCCAGCCTCCATTCTAATGAGACCAGCTCTGGGTAAATGGAGGTGGGAATGAAGAGTGTGCCTGTACTGTCTTAGAAGACTGTGGTTTCTACCCTGGAGGGTGGAAGCGATCAACACTGAGATCAAACTGACGGGAAGGAGAGCTACAAGCTGCCCACTTGAGCAGTCAGCTAGATAGCAAGCAGAGGTTGATGTTTATATTATTATATCTCATCTGTATTGGAGTCTTGCCAGGCCAATAGTCTAATTTTCTTGCAATCCCTTTTCTATTATTATCATTCCATTTTCATCAGGTGCCTGTAACTGGACCTCTCTGCTGTCCGAATTCCAATATCTCCTGTAATTTTCAAAGCCGACTTGGGCATCAGCATACTCCACCATGCTTGGTCTTTTTCTTATTGACCTGTCTAGTTCTCTCCTTCCTGTCATGTCAGCCTTGACACTAACTGGGATGTTGGAAGCCATTCAGGGATGTATACATGTACACAGCTATTCCTGGAAACGTGGCTGATGGAGTCTGAATTTATGGAGAGAGGAGCTTCTTGTAAGTCAGATAACTATAACAAATACCACAATAACCTGGAGCCTCTGTTAAAAGCCCCAAGACCCAGACGGTCCCCATGGAAACAAGGCTTGGCTGTTAGAGCTAATTCAGAACTCTGTTTAGTAAATATTAGGTAATTGCATATCCTTTATTTCCATTGTTCTTCCACTACCATGAAACCTAAGTTTCAAAGAGGCAAGTAAAAAAGAGGTAATGCTATTGATCCTGAATGATGAGCAAGATGCCTCCCAGAGGCCCCAGACAGCAAGAAGAGAGGCTGCAGGGAGAAAGTAAGCAGCGAAGGCTTCGAAACAAACAAAAATAGACTGAAGAAGTACCCTTCTCTGTGGGTTTGTAACTTGCTAGTGGAACTGCACTCTGATTCACTCATTATCTTCTGGGCATATTTCCTGTACCCTAAGTATCAAGATTGTATACTATTCAAAGCCTTAGTTGTTTAAGAGCTGGCCATGAGAATGGAGTCTTGAAGACAGAAAGTATAAGATCTTGAGTGCAGAATTAGGTACAGTAGTCTCCACCTCCTACACTGGGGTGTTATCCCCCAAACCCAGTACCTACCTGCAGTTATGGATGGTGCCATATAATGCAAGTTTTCCTGCTGTACAAGCTCCATGATTCTTTTTTCTAAATTAGGCACTTGTCACTGTGGTCGTAACGTTTGCAACTTAAGGTAGGACAGCAAACCTCTCACAGATTTGTGCTCTTGTTTTGTACTTTTGTGACAGTTGATCTGATAAGCAATGGGGCTATGAATATTGCTTTGTCCAGCGTGTCCACCCTGTATGTGCTGCTAGACTGGATGGGATAGAGCAGACACAGTAGGATAGCATGCGATTTTATCATGAGAATGATGAATTGTTTATTTCCACAGTTTATTTTCTCTTCCAGGTGACCCTAGGTTGTGATAAGTGGTACTTAGAGCTAACAATCACAATATCCTTTCCTGCTATCAAAGTCAGCACTTCTACCTGCCCACAGGAGCTCATTGTCAGAAACTTCTATTACCATATCCACAAAGCAAATGTCAATTCAAACAAGCAAACAACCCCTCTCCAAGTCCTTCCAAATCTGTGGGTTACCTCCCAGTGCTCTGGGTTGATTATCATCCAGAAAACCAATATCCAACTGTGCAAAGTCTGGGGCAGCTATAAAAACCTGGCTGAATAATCTTTTCTTATGGTTGGAACTCATGTCAAAAATCATCCCTTTTATGAAGAAATCCTAACAGTAGAACGTTCTGGAAAGAATCGATCTTCATGTTTGAATTAGATGTTGCCAAGACTTTTCTCATTTTCCAAATAGTTAGTTTGGATTGCTTGCTTTTGTTCTCTATGGGAAGTAAAAATTGCATTGCTTCTCAATGTTTGTGTAACGAAACTTCCTCAGCTGGAGCTGATCTTTAATTCAGAAGTTTGAACTGCCAATCGAGTGACTATGGAAAGTTATCAATTGCTCCTTTTGAAGACACAAATCAGTCTACTTGTTTACCTTGTGTGTGTGTGTGTGTGTGTGTGTGTGTGTTTACACGTGTATAGAGATGCTCACGTGCATGAGTACACGTGGAGGTCAAAGGACATCCACTAACACTCTACCTTATTCCCTCCAAAGTTTTTCAGAGTTGGAGTTCACTGTTTTTCAGCTAAGCTGGCAGCCAGTGAGCTCCTATGTCCTCAGCATCGATCGCTGGACAATAATGGGTGCACATGAACACACTCAGCTTGATGTGGAGGTGCAGCAAACTTTCCTATTGACTGAGCCATGCCCCCAACCCTTCGTACTGACTGAGCCACACCCCCAACCCATATGTGAGTATTCATTGCCATGTTTCTTCCTAAAGCAAGTTTTTGGAACTTCTAGATGTCTGACCAACTGGGCGTTGAGGTCACAGAGAACAACAATAATCAAAGGGCTTCTTTGACAATGGCCTGGGTATGTGTTGGGATAGAGGAAGAACGCTCTGACGTACCGTGCCACCTTAAATGGGCACCTAGGAATCTGCTTCAACATCTGCTTGAAAACAGGAAGCCAAGGGGTTTTAAATCATCCCCCAGTTTAATCACCACTGATCATCACTGGGCACTGCTAGCAGGTGAATTTAATGGGTACCGCCATCAGGTTTCAGGGTTGCTGTGCACCAAGATTGGTTAGTTACTCAGGTATCATTCGGGAGTCATTCTTGAGCCATCAATTACCTCTGTGCAAAGAGAATTGGATGGCCAGCTTACCACAGCCCAGACTTCCACCTGGTGCTCTACCCCTAAGCCATCTTTGTGAAAAGGCTGAGATTTCTATCTAGGGAGTTGGCTCAGTGGATAAAACACTGGCCACGTAGGCATAAGGAATTGAATTTAGGTCTCCAGAACCCATGAAAAGCTAGATGCTGTTTGTGACTTCTGTCTATACCCACAGGGCTCCTACAAAGAGAGGGATGAAACAGCCATATCCCTGGCAGCTCCTGGGTCTGCTAGTCTGGTAAATGCACTGCCTAATGATAACAGGAGGCCCTATCTCAAATCAGGTGTAGGGTGAGGACAGACGGCTGAGGTTATTGTCTGCACACACGCACACACACTAAAATAAAACCTTGGACTTCATTAAAACTTCCTAGACTCTCCTGCTTCCCACAGTAGCTTCTCATTCCCAGACCAAGGCATACAGTTGAGGAAAAGCTGATGGAGCAAAGGGGAAGCTATCCAGCACTCACTGAAAAACACAAACAACAGTCCCCCAATTCTCAGAACAACCCTGCAAAACTCTCATTTCAAAACCTGAGCCAATCATTTGTACAGAAATGCTTTTGACTTGGCATGGCTCCAGATGCTTCTAGGCCTGCCATCTAAGCTGTGAAATTAGCACCCAGGACATGGACACTATACTGGAAATTTCAGTGGATTGCAGAGATAGAGAGCAGATTCCTCTTTCTAATGCCCACTATGCAGAATACCTATGGCATTCTGGAATGCTGATGGAATAGGATGCCCAGATGCTCATTCATAAGAAGTTGGTCCTTGATATGAATAGAGGCAGGGGTGAAATATGCACATATCCTGAGCAAGGAATAAGCAACATAAATTTCCCAGCATCCCTTCCAATCTGCGTGATTCTGTTCTTGAAGCTGCCATTGCTGTCAGAAAAAAAAAAAAGTCTTTTTGTTTGTTTACTGACAAATAAATCTGCCAGAAAAGCACAACTTTAAATTACTGTTGCATTTCTGATGGAAAGCTGCCACATAATTTAAATTCCAGCAGCTCCTCTGGTCCCCATATTTCTTATTTGTGACTTGCTGCCTCACAGGCCAAGTGCATTGTACTATCATTTTAATAAATAGTTTTTGAGTGAAGGCCATTTTTCTTTGTGTCCAAGTGCCATCTGTTTATTTATTTATTCTCTCTCTTTATGGACACATCTTGAGATCCAATAAAGAGCTTTGAAAAGTCATTTTATTTCAATGGTAGCTGACATGTTGCAACAGTCAATAAACCAAATGACCAAATGGAATGATATCTTCCAAACACCTAAGAGGAGAATGAGAGGTGATTCTGGTCTGCCTGTTCAGCTGAGAGAAATGGCATCACATATTACTCTTGCTTACCTCTTTTAGCTGTGGGTAAAAAAAAAAAATCTCTTTTCTTGAGTCTTCTCATCAGTCAAGTATTTCCCCTTAACGGTAGATAATTACCTAGTATATTTGGGCAAATGGAGCTCATCTTAGGACGGGGACGGTACTTAGCTACGGATTGAGGGCAATTGGATTCACCACCCAAGCTATGAAGAAATGGATACTGTGTGACTTTTAATCTTGTATGAAACAAAAAGATTAAACTGTCAATATTATGATGAGCAGCCGTGACGAGTCCACTGATGGACCCTCACTCTCAGAGTCGCTTCTAATGATATGTATGCAAGGAATAGATTTTTCTCGATAACACACGTAATGAGAATACAGAATAAAATGTTCTCTTCAAATTCATGACATGCCCAAGTAATAAAGGAAGAGAGGACAAAGCCCTTGCTATTTATTTGCATGAAAAAGCTTCATCTAGGATATACTTTAGAGAAATTAGTTTTTAATCTAAGTGACTAGATGAGATTCTGACCCTGAACTGTTTTGTTTTCTTAGTTGACCTGTGAAAATTTATGCAGAAGTAAGGCCGCGATGCGTATAAAGCAGACAGGCATTGCTTTATATTTTTTCATTAATTCCTGAATGTCTCATATTGTCACAGAAAAAATGGTTCTTTTAAAAGCCCACCTTGTGAAAATTTGGTTTTATAAAATATAATCAGCATGTGCTGAGGGGAATTTGGAGTAGAAGGCATTCTTTATAAATTCAGGTGTTCAAGAAGGTAGAGGTACTGATTTGGCAGGGATGGTTCTCTGCTAGCTTGTATGAAGCATAAGTCCACAGTGCTATATTGTGAGTAATGGGAGAGCCCTCTGCCTTCTGCTGTCAGCCTTTCAGAGTGGAAGATGGGCCGCACAACGCAGTCTTGAAAGTTTTATACCACGTCTACTGTTTATGTTTCCACAGCAAAGGTTCTTTGTCACATAAACTGAGCATATGAAATAAATTGTTTAGAAAAGGTTATCTTTCCCTTCTTTAAAAAAAAAACCCGACAATTGCTGATAGCAGCATTATCTACACAGCAGATAGGGTTACGTAACATAGCAATCCATAGTCAAGATGCAGTAAGGACTGGGGAGGCAGACAGCTTGTGTTTCAGCATCACTTGATGTAATGTGATACATAGACATGGTATGTACAGCTTAGCAAGAGGCATCTGCATGGATGCTTACGCCAGGAACAGGAATCATCTTTGCTCCTCTTTGTCAGCTTCCATCCAACCAAACCGCCAACTGTCAATCTGCTCTTCCAACAAATAACATAAAACTGTCACTCTTTCTAGCCCCACCCTAGCTCAGATCACCACCTATGAATGCCCCTTTCATTTTTATTCTTTCCTTCCTTCTTTCTCTTTCTTTTTTGCTACCAAAATCTTTCATTCTTTCTTTAAAAATATAACAAGATAAAATGAAAACTATCACCTTGATTGTTGAACAGGACAAACTAAAAGAAGACGTAGGATCAGAGACCCAAGTGCTCTCACACCCAGGAATCCTGCAAAAACACTAAACTGGAAGCCCTAATAAAAATGCTGAGGACCTGATGCAGACCTGTGCAGGCCCTGCGCTGCTGTGGGACAATTGTCTTCTACTCTGTAAAGATTTGTCAATTATATTGCTTTAATAAAATGCTGATTGGCCAGTAGTTAGGCAGAAAGCACAGGTAGGGAGACCAGAACAGGAGAATTCTGGAAACAGCAGAGGTTCCATCTGCAGTCGTCACCCAGACACAGAGGAAGCAGATGAGACTGCCTCACTGATAAAGGTACCAAGCCATGTGGCTAACAGACAAGATTTATGGGTTAATGTAGGATGTAAGAGTTAATAAGAAGCCTGAACTAATAAGCCAACCAGTTTATAATTAATGTAGACCTCTGTGTGTTTCTTTGGGCCTGAACAACTGAGGGACCCAGTGGTACAGAAACCTCTGTCAACACTGTGCGTGCTATTTCAGTCTCTGTGAGTTCATATGAGCTTTAATCATGTTAATTTAGAAGGCCTTGTTGGCTTGGTGACACTTAGACTCTTTCTGCTTCTTCCATGGGGTTCCCTGAGCTCTGAGGGAGGGGACTATGAGACATCCCACTTAGGGCTGAGTATTCCAAGGGGTCTCACTCTTTGTGGAACATCTGACTGTGGGCCTTTGCATTTCCTGCTGCGGGGGGGGGGGGGGGGGAAGATCCTCTGGACTGAACAAGGCACTCATCTATGAATATAACCAAGTATTATTAGGAGTCATTCTATTACTACATTTTTTTAAACCAGTAATATTTGGACCTTAGGTCCCTATCTGGTCTGTCTAGTCTCAGGTTCTTTGTCACTCAAGCTGTATCGGGAATGTGTTCCATCTGGTCAAGTAGGCCTTAAGTGAAATCAAGTATTGGTTGGTTACTCCCACAAGCTTTGTGCCACCCTTGCACTAGCATACCTTGCAGGTGGTTCACCACTGTAGATAGAGGTTTATGACTGCTTGGCGTTTATGTTTCTCTTTTAATGGTGTACAGAGCACCTTCTTGTGCCAAAGATACTGTATCATAGCGATGAAGACTCTACATTCATGTCCTAGTTTCTCTCCCCATGTTCAGTGTCTTTTAAGCTGTCTTCCCCAACAAAAGGTGAAAATCCTGCAGGCTGACACTATTAAAGTCTCTTATAAAATCAGGATAGAGGCAACAATTATTTTATATCAGTACACAAAAAGATAAGATTTCTGATGGTACAGGAACAATCAAATTACATTGATCTAACTTTGAAAATCCTACTATGGTTTTACCATTCCATTTAGAATATTTAGAATAAATCCATGCACTGAAAGGTAGTGCCACCCATCTCTGATCTGACTTCTGCTCCTGTCTTGTTTCACTTCTCCTGAGAGCCACCAGCAGTAGCACAAATATATCCCACAGCAACCCTCAGTTTCCTTCCTATTCCACAGCCCGCTGTTCCCTTTGGCTAGACCATCCTTTGCCCTGTTGGATTTCTCTGTAATAGGCTAAAATACCACACTCTCTTGTCGATTGCAGTATCTAGGCTATTTCTCCATTGCTTAGTCATATGCTTTGCTGTATTTACCAAAATCTACACTCAAAGACATCTTTCAAGATCCACAACAAATTGGTTCCAGGATCTCCTGGATACTGAAACTTAGAGATTCCAGTTTCTTCTACAAACGGCTACATTTCCATAAAATCTTCGCATATGTTCTGATCATTTCTAGATGACTTATATATAGTAATAGAATGTAAATTCTATGTGGATAGTCTAGAGAACAATAAAAAGCCCTGTATATATGTTCAGTTCTGATAGCAACTTCCTCTTGTCATTTTTCCCTCCAGTGTTGACTCTGTAGACATGGAACCTCAATTTTGGGGGCGACTGTATTTTGTTTGTGCCACTTCTTAGGTCTTTGTCCATCTCTTTTAACAATGTTAGCATCCCCAAGGTGGGGATGGTATCTGCCTTGATTGCTGTTAATATCTAATTTCTTTAAGTCCCCCGTAAATATTTTTTAACTGAATATATGAGCATATTACAGTGTAGCTTTTATAGATAAATGCTGTAAGAATGCAAAGATGAAGATCAGTTTCAGGGGAAAACTGATTCTTTTTCATGTTCCAGAAACATGGGCTTTCTTTTCCTTCACCTACAGATAGATAAATGTGTACTTATATTAAATATTCATAAGGGGAAGTGAAGCTAAGAGCTCTCTCCCACTGCAGTCATAAAGCTTGCTCCAACTGACTAGATATATATATTTTTAATCTGTGATTGAGAGAGGCAGGATTTTTTTTTCTCTGACAGTGAGTTAAACCTTCCTGAAAAGAATGTTATTTCTTTGGGACTTCTTAGGTAACAGTGATAGTTGTCAATTCATCCCCAAGTGCTACATTCATTGCAGAAGAACATGCAGGATGATTTTCCACTGTATCTGTGTCAAAGAACAAGTCATAACAAGCTTGTAAATGGTGAAAGCACTACAGGCTGATGCTGCTAAAGTCTTTTATAAAATCATGATAGCTGAAGCAATTATTTATATCAGTACACAAGAAAATAAGGTTTCTTATGCCATTCATATATTAAATGGACAAAACATTTTACCATGTCCTGCTGTTATAATTTAAATACTACTTTCTTTTTGCTAGTAATTGCCTAAAGAAAGTTCAGGAAGCACATAAAAAATGACCAGTGACAAACTCTCATTGTTGCTATCAAACTGACATAGATGCCTAGCATATACATTATATTCCATGTAATTGAAAACTTAAAAATTTAGTAAGCATGAACATACGGATGGATAGAATTCAAACTTTCAAATTCCAAAATAGCCAAGTTAAAGAAAATCTGTTGGACTCCAATAAGCACAGTCTTGTCTGGAATGATGAGTGATTTAATAATGCTTGTAAACACGCCTAAAACAGAAGTGAGAGCCATTCTTTCCCCGTAAACCAGAGTCAAGCATTGCTGAGCATAATTCACCCCGTCAAGGAAACCAGTCTGTCCAGTTGGGCCACGTCCCAGAGTGCCGTCCAGAAAGCCGCAGCTGCACTTCTATTTCATAGGGTTTTCCCCAAGTTTTCTTTTGGCACTTTTGGCATTTCAGGTTTCAAATTGAGGTTTTTTTGTTTTTGTTTTGTTTTTGTTTGATCCATTTGGAGTGAGTCATTGTGAAATGGGATAGATAGGGGTCTGATTTTATTCTGCATATGTACCTCCGGTTTTCCTGGCTCCATTTGTTGAAGATGCTTGTTGTCTTTTCTCCAGTGTATGGTTTTTGACTTCTTTGTCAAATATCAGAAGATTGTAGTCATGTGTAATAATATTTGAGTCTGTTTTACTACATTGGTCTAAATGTCTTTTTTTTTAAAGAGCATCATATTGGTTTTTATTATTGTAGTTCTATAATATATCTTGAAATTCAGAACAGCAATTATTGCCTTATTATTTTTGTTGCTCTGGATTATGTAAGTTATTTTCTTTTGGGGGATCTTTATGAATTTTAAGATTTTTTTCATAATTTTGTGAAGAATGTTGGGGGCATTTTGATTGCAATGAAACTGAATGTGTAAATTTCTTTTAGTAGGATGGTCATTGTCACAATATTAATCTTACCAATACAGTAACATGGATGCCTTTTCATTTTCTAGTGTCTTTCTCAACTTGTTTCTTCAGAAACTTGAAGTTTTTACTGTGTGAAAGAGATATTTCACCTCCTTGGTGAGGTTATTCCAAGATATTTTATTGTCATTGATGCTATATTGTAAATGGTGTGTGTGTTAATTTGAGAGTGGAGAGAGGGGTGTGGAAGAGGCTAGAGGAAGAGGACGAGGGAGGGGCTGGAGAGAGGAAAGGCAAGAGATGTGATTTTATTTTAATTAAAATGTATTTTTAAAAGATAAGCCAGGTATATTCTAGCTTGCAGGATGTTACACATATAAAATCAAACAAACAATACATCTTCAAGACCAGAGCTAGAAGCAGGGCCACTTTTTGCTCTTCCAAAAGACCTGGGTTTGGCTTCTAGGACCCATATTGTGCAGCTTACAACCACCTATGACTGCAGTTCAAGGGTATCTAGTATCTTCTTCTGGCACTCACAGATACTGAACATACATAGTGCACTTACATACATACAGACCAAATACACTCATTAAAAAATAAAAATAAGTAAGTCTTTATAAAAATACTTTAAAACCTCAATACATATAGGACATTTCACATTACACCACATCAGTGTGGACAAAGTGCGCTTGTAGGAAGTGCTCAATCAACATTATAGATTTGACTAACCTAGGTATGGTTCTCATCATTGTGGGGAAAGCTTGGTAATTTCCTTTCATCATGTTACCGCTTCTGTAGGAATGGCTTTAGACTAATGACAGCAAGCAGTGGTTCACCCACTGTGTTACTTTACAAGCTTGTTTGGTTCATTAAGTATTTAAGATGGTTAAAGCCATCTCTGCATGAAGTGGTTCTCTGTAAAAATACTACCTTGGCCTTCTTGTGGCAATCCTGCACACATGATCATGAAAGGAAACAACCTTTGGAGCTGAGAATATGGTCTGCGAAGATCCCTTCAGTACCCACTCCTTAAGCTGGTTGCCTCTTCAGTGTATGTGTGAAGGGAGGCCAACTGGAGTTTTGTCAAAATACAGAGTATTTCTATTGAGTATAACTCAATAGAAGCAAGATGAAACCTGAGAGTCAACTTTTCTAAGAAATCCCCAAAGTTGTTTCTTCTGTGAAGAACAAACAGCCTTTGACTAAATAGCCAACCACTGCCCTACCCACAAAGAAGTTCCTGATATAGCTGAGAAAAACATCAGATGCTTAGTTACACGTGGATTTCACACAGAGAGAATTGCCGTATTTGGGCTAATACTAGAATGTTTGCTACGCTGATATTACAATGTATGGGCATCATGTGTTGTCTAAGTTAGGGTTTCTATTGCTGTGAAGAGATACCATGACAATGACAACCCTCCTAAAGAAGTATTTAATTGGGGGTTGGCTTACAGTTCAGAGGTTTAGTCAATTATTGTCATGGTGGGAAGCACGGTGACACATGGGCAGACATGGTGCTGGAGAGGTAGCTGTGAGTTCTACATCTGGATCAGCAGGCAGCAGGAAGAGAGCAAGACACTGGGCCTGTGAGACCTCAAAGCCCATCCCCAGGGACACATTTGCTCCACCAATGCCACACCTACTCCCAAAATGCCAAACTATTAAGAGTGACACTTTCTGTGACACCGTGGGAGCCATTTTCATCCAAGCCACTGCGTGGATTTTAGCTGTAATCCTATTTGCCCATCAGTCCTGTGTTCAGAATGCAGTCCACTAGAGACACACCTCCAGAAATCTGAATTGAGCAGCCCCAGGGCAGGGGTGCGGTAGTATGCAAATGACTGAGCTCTCAACAAAGTGAGAAAGAGCAAAGCAAGAGAAAAGATGGGTGGCAAGGAACTCAGCCAAGGATGGTGCCAGTGGGCCCCTAGCTGTCCCCCTGGCCCCAGGAGGCACTTTGAAGTAAAACTGACAAAACAGCTTCTGGCCCAATTGACAGCAAAGGGATAGAACTTTTGCCAGACATTTGTTGTGGGCAGCTCCCACTGCTGGGAGTGACCTTCCAGGCAAGGTTCACTTTCTTTGGTGAGGATTCTCTAAAGAAGTTCAGTGTCATCTACCAACCCCACCACCCATAGCAGACAGGAAGTGAATGACTCGCTCTAGGAATGGGTATCTTAACAGTAAAGTTTCTAGCCCAGATCCTCCAGTATGAGGAAGCCATGTGGGTGGGCAGAGCACCCATCATCGGGTCATCTGCACCAACGCTGCATTTGCATGGGATTTGAACAGCTCGCCAAGGCTATTCCTCAAGCTCAGTCCTGCAGAGGCTCCCGCAGTCTGGATTAATTATGTACCTCAAACACAGCCCAGCCCTACCCTCTGTTGTACATTTCTTAATAATTTACACACAACCTTTGTCTGCGAGTCAATCCAATTAAATTGAGTAAGCACTTAGTATGTGCACATCATCATAACACAACATAATGGATTGCTTGATCTTCTCAAGTATTCTGTGGGTCTGAGCAGAGGAGACACCCTCATCTTCCCTTCTCACACAGCAGGTGCAAAGCACAAAGTGCCAGCCCTGTAAATAGTCTGCAGAGTCACGTGGAGGTTAATGTATTTCTCCAGTCACCAAGGTGAAGTGTGTATGAGACCACACACCTCCTGATGCCTTTTCTCATTCTCAGTAAGTATTCAACCCAAGTATTCATAAGTGGGCACTTACAGATAATAAACATATCAAGTACAGGAGAGATTTTTAAAAACAAATTTCTCTAGCAAGCTTTTTTTGAAACTTCTTATGTTAAAAGTAACTTGATTTTCAAGACATTGTATGAATACCATAGAGAGGTCTCTTGCTTCAGTGCTAGTGCACATAATTTTTCTGTGATAAAACAAGGAAAGAGAGATTGGGGAGACGTGTGAGCACAGTTCTGTACTATTTGTTACATGCGTGGAGTTGTGTGCTCACTATCACCATAAAGACACCAAAATATTCTTCAGGTTCAAGATCCCCTATGCCACCCCTACTCACTCTCATCTCTCATCAACCCTAACACTCAGAATACAAGAATATTTTCTCCATTTTGTAATCTTGTCACTTCCTGGATCTTAGATGAATGAAAACAGGACCTACCATTAGGTAGGCTGTGTGCATACAGGTGGTAATGACTGTGGATGCCCTACCTTTGCAGATCCAAAGTTACCTCTTTGCTACTTTGCCTGTTCTGTGATAAGGAGTAGTTCTCAGCAAATGACACATATTTGTTTGGTTCGGTGAGTTTTTGGTACAGGAGAATTGTCTGTATTCTGTCAATCATGTTTCAAATAAACACTGATTGGCCAGGCAGAAAGTATAGGTGGGTCAACCAGACAGGAAGTAGAGGCAGGGCGATGAGAACAGGAATATTCTGGGAAGCAGGAAGCTCCCTCTGCAGTTCTGCCCAGACCACCGAGGAAGCAAGATGGGAGCTGCCCCACTGAGAAAAGTACCGAGCCATGTGGCTAACATAGATAAAAATAATGGGTTAATATAAACTACAAGAGCTAATAAGTAGCCTGAGCTAACGGGCCAATCGGTTTTATAACTTATGGAGATCTCATTGTGATTTTCTTTGGGGTTTGCTGGCTGTGGGGAACTGGGAAGGACATAAACCCCAACAAGCAGACCCCTTCATGTTACAAGTTTTCATCTCTTATTTTCAGTTTTATTAATTTCCAGCATTCATATTCTCTCTCTCTCTCTCTCTCTCTCTCTCTCTCTCTCTTTCTCTGAGAGGGAAATAGAAACATTTTATGGGTGGACTGGGGCAGGTGGGGATGAAAATGGGAGGATCAGGTGGAGAAATGGAAGAAAGTTTAAGTAGAGGGAGGAATTGAGGGGAGAGACAGCTGGGATTGAGGGGCATTTGAGGGATATTATGGAAACATAGCTCAGTGGAATCTTCCTAAAATATATGAAGATGATTCTAATGAGGTTTCCTAATAATAGAGATATGGAGTCTTAACTGGCCATCTCTTGCTACCAAATGAGGCATTCCAGTATCAGGACTGGATTGCATTCTATTGAGTTGTTGACCAAGGTGGTCACACAAAAACCCCCAAGCAACCCAAACTGTTGTTAAGACAGTGGGTTTCTCTCTGCATACTGATGATGAGACCCTGTTGCTGAGGATAACATCAATGCAACTCATTGAACATGGAAAAATCCAGCTGGGGCCTACATGGAGCCTTCACTCCTGTGTTTTAGTCTCTTTGGTGTGGGAAGGTACTCTGCAGGTTACCAAGAGAAACTGAAAACTAACCCAGCCATGAAACCTTTGAACTAATCTCTCCTGCCTGCAAAATATGCTAGGGCAATGGTGGAACAGAACTTGTTGGGGTAGAAAACCATTGTCTGATTTGACTTAAGGCCCACTCCTTGAGATGGAACCCATATCTGACGCTGGTTAGGTGACCAAGAACCAGAGACTAAATAGCCTAGAGACCTAGGGTAAAACCAAACATTACAGGTCTAAAAAGGAAATTATCAATAAAATGACTCCTAGGGTTATTTTGCTGTACTCATAGATCACTGTCTTTTTAAGCTATCGTAAGAGAAGCTTCCTCTGACAGCAGATGGGAACAACTGTACAGACCCACAGCCAGACATTAAGCAGAAAGGGAAAGGATCCTTAGAACACACAGCTCTAAATGGGATGTCTTCATCAAATCCCTCTCCTTAGAGCGCAGGGAATCCCATGGGAGAGGAGGCAGAAAGAATGTAAGAACCAGAGTGGGTGGAACACATCAAGAGAACATGGCCCTATTATAGTGATATTTCATTTGTATTTTAATAAATAAAGTTTGCCTGAAGATGATAGAGTAAAACAGCCCTAGTGGTCAGCCTTACAGAGCGGGCAGTAGTGACACACATTTTTAATCTCAGTAGCCACATTAGTTTGCCACAGAAACTGGGCAGTAGAGGTACACACCCTTTATCCCAGCCCCAGAGAGGAATATAAAATGGGAGGAGACAGCTCTCAGTCTGAGGATTCCTGGAGGCAGAACTGCCATTTCGGATTGAGGTAGACATAAGAGACAGTAGCTGGCTGTTTTGCTTTTCTGACCTTCAGGTTAAACCCCAATATCTGTATCTGGGTTTTTATTAATCATTCTACACCCTGTGAATTGACTAATCAAGGTGCATATAAATCCATAGACTAAAGCAGCAAGCAAAGGGCCTACATGGGTCTGTGCCAGGTCCTCTGCATATAAATTATAATTTTCAGCTTAGTATTTTATGGAACCCCTGAGTATGAAAATGAGTGAGTCTTAGACTCTTGGGGCTTCTCTTGGGACTCTTTTCCTCCTATTAGGTTGCCTTGTCGACCCTTGATGTGATGGGTTTTGTTTTATCTTATTATATTTTATTTTGTCATGTTTGCTTGTTGCCTCCTAGAAGCCTGTTCTTTTTTAATGAGAGACAGAAATAGAGTGAATCTCAATGTGAGAGCAGGTAGGGAGGAACTGGGAGAAATATAAGGAAAGGAAACTATAGTCAAGATATATTGTATGAGAAAAGAATTATTCTCTGTAAAAGGTAAAGAAAGAAGAAATAAAGACCACAAAAATTAGGTAAATCAAAATAGAGTTCTAAAATATGTTCAAGTAACCTATACAAATACAGAAAAAACTAAAGCGGAGACATCAAAAAGAGAACTAAGCATTAATATAACAATATTTACATTGAGCATAAATTATCTAAACATATCTATTAAATGATTGATACTTTAAGAGTAAACTAAATATAAGACCCAAATATATATATATATATATATATATATATATATATATATATAATAAATTCCTCCAAAATAATGATATAAAGGTGCTTAATGCACAGATTTCTTTGCAAATATCACTCATACTATGTTATAAACCAACTCAAAATTAAATATAACCCTAAATGTAAAGGATGAAAGTGGAGCCAGCTATGGTGGCACACAATTGTCATCACAGTACTTAGGAAGTTGATGAAGGAGAGTCAGAAGTTGGTTATCTGGAAATTTCAAGGTCAGCCTGGACAAAATGAGACCTGTCTCAAAAATCAAAATCAAAATAAAATAAAAATCAATCAATCAATCAATCTTTGTGACCTTGAGTTAGGCAATGGTTTCCAAGTATGACATCAAAAGCAAATACTAAGCAAAAGTATATAAATTAGGGTTACAGATTTTTTTTAGTTAGTTTTGTATCCAGTCACTTTGCTGAAGGTATTTATCAGCTATAGGAGTTCCCTGTTGAAATGTTTGGGGTCACTTAGTATACTATCATGTTATCTGCAAAGAAAGATACTTTGATATCTTCCTTTCCAATTCATATCACTGTGATCTCTTTCAGTTGCTGTACTGATCTAAGACTTCAAATATTATATTGAGTAAATATGGAGAGAGTAAACAACCTTATCTTGCTCCT
Source organism: Myodes glareolus (assembly GCF_982192425.1). NCBI lineage: Eukaryota > Metazoa > Chordata > Mammalia > Rodentia > Cricetidae > Myodes > Myodes glareolus. The sequence goes on along the minus strand of NC_142028.1, from coordinate 55,841,513 downwards.
GATTTTAGTAGAATTGATTTGACTTTCTTTACATTTAATTTAATGTTGGTTATAGGCTTGCTGTAACTGCCTTTATTATGTTTATGTATGACCCTTCTATCCCTAATCTTTCTAGGGCATTTATCATGAAAGGATGTTGGATTAAAGAACTTTTTTTCTATCACTTCTTTTATGTGGTAGATTACATTTATTGATTTTTAAAATGTATTGAACCATCCCTGCATCTCTGGGATGATGTGTTCTTGGATTCAGTTTGCAAATATTTTATTGAGTATCTTTGTATCTATGTTCATAAGGTACATTGATCTGTAATTCTCTTTCTTTTCTGTGTATGTATGTGGTTTGGATATCAGGGTAACTGGGGTCTCATAAAATGAATTAAACAATGGTCTTTCTGTTTTTATTTTGTGGAATAACTTGAGGAGTATTGATGTTAACCCTTCTTTAAAAGTCTGGTAGAATTCTGCTCTAAAACCCTCTGACCCTGAACTCCTTTTGGTTGGAAGACTTTTAATGACTGCTTCTAGTTCATAAGGGGTTGTTGCAAGGAGGCCGTTTGTTCATCCTGGTCACCTAGAACTGAAATAATTACACAGAAACTGTATTAATTAAATCACTGCTCTGTGTATTAGCTCTAGATTCTTATTGGCTAACTCTTACATCTTAATTTAACCCATTTCTATTAATTTGTATATCACCACGAGGTTGTGGCCTACCAGCAAAGTTTCAGCACATCTATCACTGGAGGTGAATCCATGGCATCCCCTTTCTCCAGCATTCCACCTAGCTTTCCCTTCCTACTTAAGTTCTGCCTTGCTATAGGTCCAAAGCAGTTTCTTTGTTCATTAATGGTAATCATAGCACACAGAGGGGACTCCCACATCAAGGGGTTATAATCTGGTATTGATTTAACTTTGGTAGGTGGTACCTATGGAAAAAATTATCTATTTCTTATGGTATTCCAATTTTATGGAATACAGGTTTTTGAAGTATGTCCTTATGGTTTTCCTTGGTATCTCTTGTTGTGCCCTCATTTTCATTTCTGATTTTGTTAATTTGAATATTCTTTCTGTGTCTTTTAGTTGGTTTAGATAAGGGTTTGTCTATCTTGTCAATTTTCTTAAAGAACCAACTTTGTGTTTCACTCATTGATTTTTTTTTGTATTCTTTTTTTTCTATTTTATTGATTTCAGCCCTCAGTTTGATTACTTCTTCTTATCAAGTTCTCTTGGGTATGATTAGCCCTTTCTGTTCTAGAGCTTCAGGTGTGTTGTTAGGTTGCTAGTATGAGATAACCACTTAGTGCTATGAACTTTCCTCTCAACACTGCTTTCAATGTGTTCCATATTTTTGCGCATGTTGTGTATTCATTTTCATTGAAATCTAAGAAGTCTTAAATTTCTTCTTTTATGTCTTGATTCATTTTTCATTCAGTAGAGAGTTACTAAGTTTCTATGAGTTTGTGAACTATTTGTTGTTTCTGATATCCATCTTTAATCTATGGGGGTCCGATAGAATACAGGGAGTTACTTCACTTTTCTTGTATATGATGAGTCTTTCTTTGTGTTTGAGTATGAGGTCAATTTTGGAGAAAGTTCCATGAGGTGCAGAGATGAAGGCATATTCTTTTGTGTTTGTGTGGAATGTTCTGTAAATATTTGTTTTGCCCATTTTTTATATGACATCTGTTAGCTTCAGTATTTCTCTGTTTAGTTTTTGTCTTGATGACAAACTAGTGGGGTATCGAAGTCTCCCACTATCTGTATGTGAGGAACAATGTGTGATTTAAGTTGTAGTAGTGTTTGTTTTACAAACTTAGGTACCCTTGTGTTTGGAATATAGATGTTAAGAATTGATATGTTATCTTGATAGATTTTTTTTTATTGTTGGATGAGCATGTAGTGTCCTATATCTTTTGATCAATTTTTGTTTCTGGTCTACTTTGTTAGATATTAAGATGGCTACACTATTTTGTTTCTTACATCTATTTACTTTTCTAACCATTTTCCCTGAGGTAATATCTATCCATGAGGTTGAGGTGCGTTTCTTGGATTCAAAGGGAGGATGGATCCTGTTTTTACATCTTTTCTGTTAGTCAGTGTCTTTTATTGGGGAATTGAGACCATTAATATTGAGAGAGATCAATGACCAATGATTGCTGATTTCTGTTATTTTATTGTTGTTGGTAGTAGTGTGTGTGTGTGTGTGTGTGTGTGTGTGTGTGTGTGTGTGTGTGTGTTTGATTTTGCTGGTCTGAGATTATTTATTCCCTGTGTTTTTATGAGTTTAATTAACCTTAGATTGGTGATTTCCTTCTAGCACTTTTCTTAAGGCTTGGTTTGTAGATAGATAATGTTTAAATTTGGCTTCATCATAAAATATCTTATTACCTCCATCTATGTGACTGAAAGTTTATCTTCAGCACATTTTCACAGGTATTTCTGCTTTTAAGAGTCTACTTTGAGAAATCAGGTGTCTAGAATCCACTAATGGATGGAAAAAGAGAACACTATCCTGAGTGAGATAACCGAGACCCCAAAATACGAATATGGTATGTACTCACTCATTAGTGGATTCTAGTAGTAAACAAAGGACATTTTGTCTATAGTTTGCAGTCCTAGAGAAGCTAAGTAATAAAGTGAGCCCCCCCAAAATAAAACATATATAGATCCTCCTGGAAATTGGAAGCAGACATGATTGCCAGGCAAAAGTTGGGAGCTTGGGAATGGGGTTGGGGTGGAGGGAAGGGGAGAGGGGTAGAAAGAAGGGAGAAGGGGAGGGTTGGGGAGAGCTTGTGGGATGGTTGAGATGGAGGAAAGATGGATAGGAGGCAGGGAAGAAGATTTGTTAATTAGGGGAGCCATTTTGGGGTTGGCAGGAGGCTTGGCTCTAGAGGAGTTCCCAGGTGTCCACGGGGATGTCCCCAGCTAGAACCCTGGGCAGTAAAGGAGAGGGTGCCTGAACTGGCCTTGTCCCATAGTCAGACTGATGACTATCTTGAATATCACCATAGAACCTTCATCTGGCGATGGATGGAAATAGAGACAGAGACCCACATCGGAGCACTGGATTGAGCTCCCAAGGTCCAGTTGAAGAGCAGAAAAAATGAGAATATGAGCAAGGAAGTCAGGACCACAAGGGGTTGGTCTACCCACTGACACAGTGTGCCTGAGCTAATGGGAGCTCACCAAATCCAGCTAAACTGGGACTGACCCAGCATGGGATCAAACTGGACTCTCTGAATGTGACTGACAATCGGGGCAGACTGAGAAGCCAATGATAATGGCACTGGGATTTGTCTCTACTGCATGTACTGACTTTTTGGAATTCTATTCTATTTGGATGCATACCTTCCTAAGCCTGGATGGAGTGGTGAGGACTTTGGACTTCCCACAGGGCAGGGTACAGCTGCCCTCTCTTAGGACTGGAGGGGGTGGGAGGGTGAATGGGGGAGCAGGATGGAAGTGGGAGGAAGGGAGGAAGTGGAAGTTTTGATTGGTATTATTTATAAAGTAATAAAAAAATAATCTGCAAAAAAGAGAGAAATCAGGTGTAATTCTAGAAGGTCTGCCTTTATATATTACTTGACATTTTTCCCTCGTAGCTTTTAATTTTATTTATTTATTCTGGATGTTAGCGTTTTGATTATTACGTCCTGGAGACTGTCTTTTCTGGTCAAATCCATTTGGTGTTCTGTATGCTTCTTGTACCTTTATAGGCATCTCCCTCTTTAGGTTAGGAAAATTTTCTTTTATGATTTTTTTTTGAAAATGTTTTCTGGGCCTTTAACCTGGATTTCTTCTTCCTCTATTCCTATTATTCGTAGGTTTAGTCTTTTCATAGTGTCCCAGATTTCCTGCATGTTTTGTGTCAGGAATATTTAGATTTCGCATTTTCTTTGACCAACGTATTCATTTCTTCTATCATTATCTTCAGTGCCTGATATTCTCTCTTCCACCTCTTGGATTCTGTTGTTGAAGCTTGCCTCTATGGTTTCTGCTCAAATTCATAAATGTTTTCATTTTCAGAATTCCCTCATTTTGTTTTCTTTGATTCTATTTTCCTTTTCAAGTCTTGAATAGTTTCCTTACACTTTTGTTTGTGTTTTCTTGGATTTCTTTAAGGACTCTATTTATTCCCCCCAATTATTTGTGTTCTCCTGCATTTTTAAGGAATTTGTTAATTTCATCTTTAAGAATCACTATTATCTTCATATAGTTGCCTTTTAAGTCTTTTCTATTGCTTCAGCTATGTTGGAATATTCAGGGCCTGCTGAGGTAGGATAGTTGGACTCTCGTGGAGACATATCACCCTGGCTGTTATTGATTATGTTTTTATTCTGGCATTTAGACACCTGAGTTTGGGGTGATTGTAGGTCTAGGTGAGGATTTCTGATTTGTTTCCATTGGGTGGATGTTTTGTTCTTTGGTTTCTGTTTTCTCTCTGGATTTTCAGAGAGTAATAGCTGTCTGTTGCCTGTTTTCCTGGCCTGCTCAGCTGGTGTTTTCAAGGGGGATGCCTGCTGGTATTGAGACTAGGATACCTTGAGAAGTTGGGGGAAGGAAAGTTGGAAGAGAAGTTCTTTGTGATCTATTGGGTATGGGGTCAGACAGGAAATGGAGACTCCAGAAGGTTTTCTGCTACAGGTCTGTGGGCATTGGATCTCAGAATCGGAAGGAGAGGTATGGTTCTGCCTTTAGTCTGCTTGTCCTGGGAGGTGTCATGCTGCAGAGATGAGTATGAGCCTGGGGGATTGGATCTGGTGGAACAAAGGGAGAAGAGAGGGTCTGCAGGCAGGCTTCCCCCACATGGTTCTTTTAGCATGTCTGCTAGGCACTTCATTGTGCAAACACACCTTGTTACAGTCTACCACCATCTTCTTACCTGTTTAATGAAGTAAAGAGATTCCACCTCTCTTAGCACCTCAATGCTCTTCCTCACTTAAAATGCAATTGTCTTAAACAAGTCTCCCTTATCCATATGTTCAGGTACACATCAGACATTACTATAAATTTGCTTCCATTATCAAACAGAATTTAGAAATTGCAAGAAGAATCATATTCTTGGCTTTTTATGTTGTTCTTTTCCATTACAACAGTCCAAATGACGTCTGTAGTTTCCTGTTTTATCAGAGAGTCTCCTTTACCCACTCTTTTTGTTGTGTGTACTTTCTCTTCTTTCCCAACAGAATATTTTCACTGATTATTTGGGCACTTTACATCATGTGCTCTGATCATGCTCATTCCCAGTGCTCCCAGGTTTGCCTCTCCCACCTTTGAGACCTCCCCCACCACAGCCCAAGAAGAAGAGGAGGAAGAGGAAGGGGAAGAGGAAGAAGGAGAAGAGGAGGGTCAATTTTCATTCCCAATTACTCAGTGAAGAATGGTCAAAGGTGATAATGCTCTTGCCAAGACCCATAGACTACCTAACAAAAACTCAGTGCCAGACATCAGATACCTCCTTTGGAGCTGTTGGTCAGAGTAGTCCAAGTGAAGCCTCAAACAATGTAGGTTATTAACCTTGGTTGTTAGCTTGTTTTCCTGGGAAGCTAAAAATAATACTATTTCTGAAGACAGCATAGGGCTTGAAGAATTTGAGCTCAGTATGACCTGAAAGCCTCCTTTCTGAGGACAAGCTTTCATAGTACCAAAAGGAGATAAGATGCAATCACTCCTCTTACCTGGATGTGATGCCTATGAACCACAAAGAGCCACATGGCAGGAGATCTTTAAAGATACAGACAATAGTAGTATGTGTATATTGGGCATAACCAAGCGCTGTCTAATTGAACTTAAGGCCTTCTTAGCAGCGGGGAATCATTCCTGGTACTGGGAAGCTAGTCAACCACCCAGGGATAGTGAGGTCATGGATCTAGGAAAGAGCCTACTACAGCTACTTTCCTGAACCAGTATAATTCTTAACTACATTCTAAGTATTTACTTTCATACCCACAGGTAAGTGTAGCTCTAGCTCCTCCACAAAGGAGCCTTTTCTCTAGCAGGAGGAAGCAATTACAGAAAGCCACAACTGATCAAAACTCAGAGAACAACAGACCATAGGGCGTCCAGCCCCAATTGACACATCTGCAACACAGTTTTAACACCTAAGACTCAGGGAACATTGCAGAAGGAGGAGCAGGAAGATTGTAAAGAGTCAGAGGACCAGGAAGTCTGCTTCGACAATGTGTCTTCTAGATATAATGGGGAAGCTGCACCCATGAATTCCAACCATATGACTGCCGAAACAAGACCTGCACAATGATAAGACTCAAAGTAGTCAGGAAAATCTCATGGGGTCCCAGTCCCAGATGAAGAGCTGTAAGCAACTCATGAGTGCTGAGAGGAGAATTAGTTTTCCCTAGCAGGGACACCTTGATTGCTTATTCAATACTAAGTGTGAAGTCCTAAAAACATATGTATTCAAGTAATAATAAATGAACTCAGCGGATTGTTTTTATATACTTATTCATGTAATGTGTGTGTGTAAAGCAAAAAATAATTAAAGAAAAAGAGGCCATGAATTTGAGTGGGAGGTGTTAAAAAGGAGAATTATATAATATTTTAATTAAAATTTATATTTTTAAGGAAAAAGAAAGTGGGGGGAAGGAATCAGACCATAGCAGTCTGAACATCCTGACAATACAGCTTTCATCTTCTCCGCGGCTGTATTCCCTACAGTTTCCACCCACATGATCTACCATGGTCTCAAAATGCTGCTGTTATTCTTGACTTTTTCAGGAGAGAGTCCACATCCGCACAACTGTTATTATAGCATACTGTACCTAAATCTTTGGTAGTGTAGCAACCTATCCCTGGCCCCAGGACAAGCAAAAACAATGTGGCTCAGTCAGTACCAATGCAGGCACGGGCAGCTGTAGGACATTCCTGTGTCTTTGGTATCATAGCAACCTAATCTGAGTCCTGTAGCCAATGTCATCGACCCAGAGCCATAAAATTCTCAGTGAAAATGTATGTTACCATATTAGAATGACAGAAAAAGCTAAAACTGTATGTAAGCCAAGCCCCGTGTGCTCAGGGCTCAGGTCTTGATGTGAATCCTCTGAGCCTGGTCCAACATAGATAAAGCTGCTTCCTAGGAAAAGAAAACAAAACACCGCTCCACACTGGGGGAGATTAAGGGTAGAATTTGGGGTCACATCTACCCTTCTGCTGACTCCTGCTGGCAAGGTCTCCTCACCAATGGGGTGAGGGCAATATCTCTTTATCACCAAGTGGAGAAAGGAAGTGACATTTTTTTTTCTTTTCTTTTGGTTTTTCAAGATACAGTTTCTCTGTGTAGTCCTGGAACTCACTCTGTAGATCAGGCTGATCCTAAACTCAGATCCTAAATTCACCTGTCTCTGCCTTCCCAGTGATGGGACTAATGGTGTGCATGACCATATCTGCTTCAGTGACATTATATTTTGTGTAAGAACTAGTGCATTTTTTGTTCAAATATTGTATAAATTTGGTTTTCCTTGCACAGTTCTGTTCCTGCTTGTTTGGATGGGGAGAGGAGGATTGTTGTGCTTTGCTCAGTGATCCTTTGAGTTTATTGGCTTCTTCATCTCCAAACTGGCCAAATTTGAGGCAAAAAAGAAAACTAAGAGCTCACAGCTGCATCAGTCCTGCCTCAAGTCCCCATCTGGTTTCCTTCCATCTGGTTCTTCCCATTACATTCTTATTGTGTAATGCCCACAGCTTTTATCTGTTGGTGAAGACTGCTCAGACTCTAAATATCACACAGAAACGATATTATTTGCAATGCTTTTTGGCTAATAGTTTAAGCGTATTTCTGGCTAACTCTTATATCTAAATTAAGCCGTTTATATCAATCTGTGTATCACCACACGGCTGTGGCTTACTGGCAAGATTCAGGCTGGTGGCTTGTGTCTTTCTCTTCTGGTGGCTACATGGCTTCTCCCTGATTCTGCCTACTCTCTCTATGGATCTTTTCCAGCCTGACCATATTCTGTTAAGTCAATGGCCGAAAGCATCTTCTTTATTTATTAACAAATAAAAGCAACACATATACAGAACGACTTCCCACACCATTTATCTGTGTTTTAGGGAGGAGTGGAGAAAAGTACATTTATTTTATCTTCCTGGATCCACAGGTTCTTGCCCATCAACTTTAAAAAATCCTGCCATTCAAATCTACATTGTCTAATTTAGATGAGACTCCATGATCCTTCAGTGACATCATTGCGGTGTCTGATTTCCTTGCCCTGATCTCCTTGTCACTGGTTGAAGCCATTCCACTAGTGTGATGTCTTGTAAAAGAAAAAACGAAACAAAACAAAAAACAAAAAGCAAAAAAAACCCAACAACAACAAAAAAAACCAAAAACGTAAAAATTCTTTTTGGAAATTCTAAGACAACCATTTCTTGGTGATTTCTGCCAAGAGTATCAGAGTATCAGTCAGTTATCAATTTTCCATCCCTTCAAGCTTTTGTTTTATCTCTCACTTTATTATTAATCAATTTTCACAGTAGTAAAACTTCACTAATCTCTCACAAAATGCTTTTCTTATATAGCAATATGAAATGCTATCATATACAAGGAATATATAATGTCTAATAAGAAGGACCATGGACCTTTGATTGATGAGATGCTGTACAATAAGTCCAAACAGGAAGAATAAAACTAAAATCAAATTTTAGGATACTTAATACATGCTTATTTTATAGAGACTACTTAACAAAGTCTATAGAAGGTGTCTTTGTTCATTAAAAAAACTGATCTATAGTTTTCTTTTTTGTTGTTTCTTTTTTATTGATTTTTATTGAGCTCTACATTTTTCTCTGCTCCCTTCCCTGCCTCTCTCCTCTCCCTTCAAACCTCCGCCAATGTCCCCATGCTCCCAATTTACTGAGGAGATCTTGTCTTTTTCTACTTCCCATGTTGAGTAGATATATGTAACTCTCTTTTAGTATCCTCATTGTTGTCTAAGTTCTCTGGGATTGTGATTTGTTTGTTGTTTCTTTACTTGGGCTTAGTACTATCTTCATAGAATAAATTTGATATTATTCATTCACATTCTATTTTACCAAACAAATTAAAAAGAATGGGCAGTGGTGACACACGCCTTTAATCCCAACACTTGGGAGGCAGAGGCGGGAGGATCTCTGTGAGTTTGAGGCCAGCCTGGTCTACAGAGTGAGTTCCAGAACAGCCAGAGCTATTATGCAGGGAAACCCTGTCTTGAAATAACAAAACCAAAACAAAGTATGGGTGTGAGGCATCCCTTGAAAGTTTGATGGGGTTCAGCATGAATCCATCTGGTCCTGGGATTTTCTTTAAAAGAAACTTTAAAAAACAGCTTCAATATCATTATTAGAATGAATCTGTTTAAGTTATTTGTATCTTCATGGTTCTTCCTCCTGGTTATCCAGTTTTTCAGAGTATAAAGTTTCATAGTAGTTTCTAATGAGGTTTTGTATTTTATTGAAATCAATTGTAATAATACTCTTTTAATCATCAATTTTATTGATTTTCATCCTCTCTCTCTCTCTCTCTCTCTCTTTCTCTTTGATGTGGGATTTCCCTCTCTATGCTGTGATTACCACTGATTAATAAAGAAAGTACTTTGTTCCTATAGTAAGGCAAAACTTAGCCAGGCAGGGGAAACTAAACTGAATGCTGGGAGGAAGAAGGTGGAGTCAGGAATAGCCTTGGAGCTGCTGCCAGAGACAGGCATGCCAAAACTTTTCCAGTAAGCCACTGCCACTTGACGATACACAGATTAATAGAAAGGGGTTAAATTAATATGTAAGAGCAAGCCAATAGAAAGCTAGAGCTAATAGGTCAAGCAGTGATTTAATTAATATAGTTTCTGTGTGGTTATTTCAGGAGTATGGGTAGCTGGGAAACAAACAAGCAGTCTTCCAAATACATCTCTTTCTCTATCAGAGTGACTAAGGGTTTGTCAGTCTTACTGAGTTTGTCAAAGAACTGAATTTTTTTTTCTATTAATCATGTTTTATTTTTTTATTTTATTTTTTGTAAATTTTATTACATTATAAAAGTTTCCAATTCCGCCCCCCTCCCAACACCCTCCCACTCCCCCCACTCCCCCCCTCCTTCCCCTCCGTCCCCCAGGGCAGTCAGGGTTTCCTGCCCTGTGGGAAGCTCCAGCTCCCTCCCCCTCCCTCCAGGTAGGTCCAGGAAGGCGAGCATCCAAACAGACTGGATCCCCAAAATCCAGCATATGCAGAGGAAACAGGTCCCAGTGTCATAGTCAATGGCTTTTCAGAAAGACCCCGGGCCAGCCACAGTCAGAGAATCCGGCCAAATTCCGAGAATCTGGCTAGATCACGTCCTCGTTCAGTCCCAGTCCGGCTGGCCCTGGTAAACTCTCATCAGATCCGTTCCCTTGTATCAGTGGGTGATAGCATCCCTCGCAGTACTGATTTCGTTTTTCATGTTCCTCCTCCTTCTGCTCTCCCTCCGGACCTCGGGGGGCTCAATCCGGTGCTCCAATGTGGGCCTCCGACTGCATAGCCGTCCTTCGCCAGATGAAGGATCTATGGTGATAAGCAAAATATACATCAGTATGGTCATGGGCCACGGCCGATTCAGGCACCCTCTCCTCTGTCCAGAGATCAATCTGGGGGATTTCTCCTTGGACCTGGGATCCCATATATAATCAAGTCTCCTGTAAACCCTAAAATGGCTCCCTTAGTTGAAATATATTGTTCCCTGATCCCATATTCATCCTACCTCCCTCCCCCCCCATCCCCGGCCACCAAGCTTTCCCTGTTCCTCCCCTACTCCCTTCTCTCTAGTTCTCTCCCCCTCCATCGACCCTCCCACCCCCCCATGCACCCGAGGTTACCTGGGACTCATGTATATTTCCTACCTCCTGGTGGATAGCTAAATAATCTTCATCAGGTTCATCTTCTTATTTAGCTTCTCTAGGATCACGAATAATAGGCTCAAAGACCTTTAATTATGGTTAGAATCCACTTATGAGTGAATACATACCGTGTTCCTCTTTTTGGGTCTGGCTTACCTCACTCAGTAAAGCGTTTTGTGATGCGCTTCCCGACCAGCAGGAAAGGACGATCACAAAGTCAAGAATCCTTCTCAATCACAATTTATTAGAGCTCCTTGCTTGAAAGGGGGAATGGGGAACAGGGATGATGAGAGAGAGCGAAAAATCCAAAGACAGCCGCTTTTCTAGGGTGAGAGGCTCGAATGCTGATTGGTTAATGCCATTCTACTAGGACCCAAGGCCACGGGACAGGTCAGGAGACCGAGTCTCTTGAGATGCAAAACAAGGCTCGAGCACACCCGCCCAAGGCAGCAACATCAAAGGATATGTATACCTCCAGGCTGAAGGACTGCTGGCACTATCTGGCCAAGGCGACATCCAGGCGGCTCCCTACAGCTCCTCCTTTTATTGTCTTTAAGAGCAATAAGGCAAAACTATTTTCCAATCTGGTCCCCACCTCATGATGTGTGGACTGATTAAAGAAAAGAAAAGCAAGACACACCCTTCCCGTGCAATGGGACAACTACTTCCCTGGGAGTGCTAGGGCTGTGTCTGCACACCCTCCACCTATGCATACCTTCCTCTGTGCCGTGGGACTATCTGGTCCCTAGAGGGTGCAAAGGCTATGCATGGCTAATTGCCTGTGAGCTCTTTTGAGGCTGAGAGCCAAACCTGGGGTGAGGATACACATTCCAAGGCTGCCAAGGCTTGTGCCACAAAGACCTTGTCCCTCCTCACTTGGGCTAGCAGGTAGCACACCAATCAAAGACATACAGCACTTCCACCTAGACACAGCATGCCAAGGATATCTCTGCTCCCACCCATCCCCAAGGAGGGAGAAAGGCAGAATAGAGTCAGTCAGAAAATTGTTAAGAGATAAGAGGTTGCACAGGGTGCTGCTCAAGGTGATAACGTGAAACAGTTGCTCTTGACACCGCCCAGGGTGTCATCACTGGCACGAATCTTCCACAGCAGGACACTCAGCATCCACTGGATCATCTTTCTTCTTTATTTCTCTTGTCAGTCTCGTTGGCACCCAGATTGGATCTTCACGATTCTGAGGGAAAATGCAAATTGCTCCCCTGGATCTGGTAATTACCTGATCCGGTCCACACCATTTATTAATCAATACATCCTTCCACATGACCAAATCTCGCTCTGTAGAGCTTTCAAACAGGGCATGCCTGTCTGCTGCTGTTTTTCCAGCAATATTTTGAATTAAAAAATTAAGTGTAAAGAGTGCAAGAGAAATCCTTTCTCTGGGGGAAGCTGCTATAGCTATTCCCCCTTTTTGCTTTCGCAAAATTTCCTTTAAATTTCTATTTGCTCTTTCTACGATACCCTGGCTTTGAGGATTGTATGGTAGGCCAGTGGTATGTTCAACTTGTAATTGCTTGCAAAAGGCTTTAAAGCCCTGTGAGGCATATGCTGGGCCATTGTCGGTTTTTAAACGACTTGGCTTTCCCCAAGCTGCCCAGGCCTCTAAGCAATGCATTTTTACATGAGTTACCTTTTCCCCTGCCAGTGGGGTGGCATGAATTATTCCAGAGCATGTGTCCACCGACACATGAACATACTTTTGTCTGCCAAACTCCGAGATGTGAGTCACATCCATTTGCCAGAGTGAGTTTGGCTTTAACCCCCTGGGATTTACCCCAATATGTGGGGGATGTAACATGGTCACGCAGGAGGGACAGGCTTTTACTATCCTCCTGGCATTTTCCCTAGAGATCTTAAACTTTAAGCGAAGTGTATTCGCTGGAACATGATAAAGTTGATGGAAATCTCTAGCTAGCTGGAGTGAATCTGTAGCCACAAGGGCGAGTGCTCGAGTAGCACCATCAGCTTGAGCATTAGCCTCTGCCACAGGTCCTGGCAAGAGAGAATGGGCTCGAATATGAGCAACATAAAAGGGATTTTCTCTTTTTAAAATATGTTTTTGTATTTGTAAAAGAATATTAGACACTGTACTTGAGCTGCGAATTGAGGCTGCAACCTCAAGAGAGGCCACAGCATTGACCACATATTGTGAATCTGAAATTAAATTAAATGGCTCAAGAAATCTCTGAAACACCTCCAAAACCACCAAGCACTCAGTGACTTGGGGGGAATCAGGCCGAAATTGAAAGACCACAGGTTTAGCATTTCCTGCCACCAGAGCCCCTTTTCCGGTCTTTGAGCCATCTGTATAGATAGTTAAGGCTCCTTCTAATGGGTGGGGCGAGGTAATCCTGGGAAAATACACCAAATTTTTCTCCACAAAATTTATTAAGGGGTGCCTTGGCACATGATTGTCAATAACATTAGGGAATGCACAAAGCAGGATAGCCCAGCCATCTACTGTGGCTGTCAAAACTTCTACCTGTTCCCTCGTATAGGGAATTATCAACTTGTCAGGCATTCTCGCAAAGTGGGCTAAGCAAAGCTTTATTCCCATTAATGCTTGGCCAGCCACCAATTCTGGATAATATTGAACAGATCTTGCTCCTATGGAATTTCCATGCATCCACCAGAGGGGTCCATCTTGCCATAACACTCCAGTGGGATAATTTTTTGTTTTGAGAATGCATAGCAAAATTGGTAAGGATGGATTCACTCGCTGTAATTGAGCTGTAGTAATAGCAGATTCTACCCTCTTAAGGGCCTGCATTGCAGCCGGGGTCATGGCTCTAGGTGAACAGATATCAGGATTGCCTTCTAAGATGGAAAATAAAGGCAAGAGCTCAGATCGAGGTATATTTAAATATCCTCTAATCCAATTTATATCTCCCAGCAATTGCTGGAAATCATTAAGAGTTTTAAGGTGATGGGTGCGAATAAGCACTTTCTGAGGCCTGATGCTTTCAGGGGTGATTATAGTCCCCAAAAATTTCACCATGGAAGATGTTTGTACTTTATTTGAGGCTATGTGGAGTCCTTGCTCCTCCAAAAGGGATGTAACCTTTTGGAAAACTTCCTTCAGGGTTTCCTGATGTGGGGCAGATAATAATAAATCATCCATGTAGTGAACAATTTTTACTGTAGGAAATTGTCTCCTAACAGGACTCAATGCTGCATCTACATATAACTGACATATGAGGGCGCTATTGGCCATTCCCTGAGGCAAAGTTTTCCATTGAAACCGAGCATTGGGTTGCTCATTGTTAACAGATGGAAGAGTAAATGCAAACCTTTCCCGGTCCTGGGGACACACGGGAATTGAAAAGAAACAGTCCTTGATGTCCAAGGAAATTACAGGCCAATTCTTTGGTATTGCTGAAAGCAATGGAAGACCCTGCTGGGCTGGGCCCATGACCTGCATCTGAGCATTGACTGCCCTAAGGTCATGCAGTAACCTCCAACCTCCAGAAGCCTTTTTAATCACAAAAATAGGCGTATTCCAACGCAATACAGAATGTTCTAAATGTCCTAGTTCTAACTGTTCTTGTACTAATTGTCTTGCAGCTTCCAGCTTTTCCAAGGAAAGGGGCCACTGAGGGACCCATACCGGCTTATCTACTAGCCAAGGGATGGGCATTGTCTTTTGTGTGGAAGCTACAGCTTCAGTGGCCCCTATGAAAAACCCAAGCCTTTTCTATCTAACTTGGAGACAGTCTCAATAGGATTCTGTCTACCTTGGAGACATTTACCAAGTCCCTTATTGGGAACATAGCCCTGACGTGCCATCATTTGCTTACTGGTATCAGAATAATCATTTGTAAGTCTCAATCTCATTTGAGACTGCACATCCCTGCCCCATAGGTTGATGGGCAAATCAACCACAAAAGGCTGAAAAGTCCCTCTCTGATCTTCTGTTCTCCAGACTAACTCCTTAGCACTTATATGCGGTGTTTGTGCATACCCCAGCCCTTGAAGGGACTGGGAGGCCTGTTGTAAGGGCCAGCGTTTTGGCCATGCTTGGGATCTGATGATACTTTTATCTGCTCCAGTATCCACCAGGCCTGAAAAAATCTTTCCTTCTATTTCTAAATTTAAGATTGGTCGCTGATCAAGCTCCAAGGATAAACAAGCCAAATCTACTCCCATGGGAGCAAGGCTTTTGTCCTTTAAGACAAGCCCCTCCGCTGGAAGCTTATTACGCCCTGAAGGCAGAACTAAGAGTTGAGCTATTCTGTCTCCTGGGGCGATGGAAACTACCCCGTATGGAGAATGGCAAAGAATTTTAATGCAGCCTTCATAAGCAGGGTCTATGACTCCAGGATGGACTATCAGGCCTTTCATAATTGAGGATGAATGTCCCAAGACTATGCCAACATTATCTTTTTCTAATGGCCCAAACACGTCAGTTTCTATGACCTGAACTCCCATATCCTGAGTTAATAGCAGTTTGGAGGTGGCACAGAGGTCCAGCCCTCCGGAGCCTTTGGCTGCCCTTCTTGTTGGGACGATGGAGTCATCTCGGGGACTGCCATCGTGTTCTGAATTGCCCCAAATATTTTTGGGCCCTGGGTGCATGGGCCCCTCAATCCGTTTTTTGACAATGACTGAATAGGCATAGGAATAAGTTGTCCATTTATATCCCTAACTGATCTGCACTCATTAGCCCAATGTTTCCCTTTCTTGCATCTGGGACAAATGTCTGGCTGCCTCTGCGATGTTGCAGCTGAGAGCCCTGAAGAATCTGAGGCATTATGACTATTGGGACATTGTTTTTTGAAATGCCCCAACTGTCCACATTTAAAGCATGCTTTTCCCTTATCTCCTCTGACACCTCTGGCAGCAGCAAGCACAGCAGCCGCCAGCCCTGCATTGGTTAGAGGCCCCCCAACTTCACGGCAGGCTTTGATCCAGGCTTCTAATCCCTTTCCCTTTACTGGACCTATTGCTCTTTGACATTCCTTGGTGCTCTGCTCAAATATTATTTGCTGGACAAAAGGCAATGAAATATCTAAATTCCCAAACATTCTTTCAGCTGCCTCTGTCATCCTAGCCACATAATCAGAGAATGGCTCTGCAGCACCTTGAATAATCTTGGTTAAGTTACCAGCTGTTTCACCTTTATTAGGGAGTGATTTCCATGCTCTATAATGAATCTCACTAACCTGCCTATAAACCTCCCAAGGATAATGATTCTGATTTCCAGCAAATGCCCCCTGTCCAAGAAGCATATCAGCCGTCCACTCTGGGTGGCCACTTTGTATGTTAATGCGCTCTTGGGTCTGAGCCTTGTCCTGGACTATAGATTTAAAATCCAGGAACTGCCCTGCTGGAAGAGCTGCTCTTGCAATCTCCTGCCAGTCTGTAGGAGTCAGCGCTGTTGTAACAATCCTTCTCAATAATGTGATTGTATAACTGGCATTTGCTCCATAATTTCTCGCAGCTTCAACCAAATCCTTCAGCTGTCTGTATGGGATTGGTTCATACCACCTATTATAATTCTGTGGCTCCTCAAAAACAGGAAAGGCAGCAGCCAGTTGCGACCAAGTTTGCCTTCCTATGAAGCTGTGACCTTCTGTAGCTACCTGCTGGTACATGGGTGGAGGGGCGGATGGGGGGAGGGCAGCAGGAACTGGCGCCTCATCTCTTCTGCCCTTTGTAGTAAACACATCAACATCGCCCCGCCTCCGGCTACCTTGCTGCTCTTTCTCGGATTTAGCCGTTCCCTCTAGTTGTTCTTCCTCCTCTGATAAATCTAAATCTACAAATTCTTTCACTACTAAAGCTATGGGGCTTCTCTTCCCCTTTTCTCCTTTTTCTATTTCCGGATCCTTATCTTTTAATTTTTCCTTTTTCTTTCTAGGCCTACACTCTTGTTCCTCCTTCTGATCTGATTCTGAAAAGCTGTCCTGATGTTTCTGTAATGCCTTGCGGCCCTGTTTTAATATCTCTATATTACGTTCTTCCTTCAAGCAGTCCCGCACCATCCTCCAAAAAGGAAGTGTGCCTCTCCCAATATTTCCTTCTGCTTGTTCCAAATCCCTGCCTAGCTTATTCCAAGATGGCAAAGTTAGGTCACCTGAAGCTGCAAACCAAGGTGAGACATCAACAATGTCTTTTACAATGTTAGCGACAGTGCTAGAAGAGATCTTTAAATCACGCTGTCGCAAAAGTGCCTGGATTGAGCGATAAATCTCCCTGGGGTTCGAGCTGGCTCCATAAGAATTGCCCATGATGCGCACTTACCCCCTGGGCTAAAGAAAAAAACCTCCTTTTTACTTACAAGGAAGTCCTTTTAGAAAAATGCCGCTTGATCTACTGCGGACTTATTTTTACTTTTGACTAGAGCTCTAGTCACAGCAGCAACAAAGGCACTCACCACCTGGTTAATCACAGCGCAACCCAAAGCAACAGAGAAGAAGGAATGCAAACATTACCACTCTGGACCAGCCTTAGCAATCAGCATACATCTGGAGGATTTCCTGACGTCAGTCACAGCTCTTTGCGTTGAGTTCTGAATTCTGCTCCCTCCTTGGCTTGTTCAAATCCGGCGTCCCGGTTTTCAGCACCAAAATGTGATGCGCTTCCCGACCAGCAGGAAAGGACGATCACAAAGTCAAGAATCCTTCTCAATCACAATTTATTAGAGCTCCTTGCTTGAAAGGGGGAATGGGGAACAGGGATGACGAGAGAGAGCGAAAAATCCAAAGACAGCCGCTTTTCTAGGGTGAGAGGCTCGAATGCTGATTGGTTAATGCCATTCTACTAGGACCCAAGGCCACGGGACAGGTCAGGAGACGAGTCTCTTGAGATGCAAAACAAGGCTCGAGCACACCCAAGGCAGCAACATCAAAGGATATGTATACCTCCAGGCTGAAGGACTGCTGGCACTATCTGGCCAAGGCGACATCCAGGCGGCTCCCTACAGCGTTTTCTATTTCCATCCATTTGCATGCAAAATTCAAGATGTCATTGTTTTTTACCGCCGAGTAAAACTCTAATGTATATATGTTCCACACCTTTTTTAACCATTCTTCTATTGAGGGGCACCTAGGTTGTTTCCATGATCTGGCTATTACAAATAGTGCAGCTATGAACATAGTTGAACAAATGCTTTTGTAGTATGTTAGGGAATCTTTAGGGTATATTCCCAAGAGTGGTATTGCTGGGTCCTGAGGGAGGTTGACTCCCAGTTTCCTGAGAAACCGCCACACTGATTTCCACAGTGGCTGCACGAGTTTGCATTCCCACCAACAATGGATGAGTGTTCCCCTCACCCCACATCCTCTCCAGCATAGGCTATCGTTGGTGTTTTTGACTTTAGCTATTCTGACAGGTGTAAGATGGTATCTCAAAGTGGTTTTGATTTGCATTTCCCTGATCGCTAGGGAGGTTGAGCATGACCTTAAGTGTCTTCTGGCCATTCGAAGTTCATCTGTTGTGAATTCTCTGTTAAGTTCAGTACCCCATTTTTTAATTGGGTTAATTAGAGTTTTAGTGCCTAGTTTCTTGAGTTCTTTGTATATTTTGGAGATCAGACCTTTGTCTGATGAGGGGTTGGTGAAGATCTTCTCCCAGTCAGAAGGCAGCCTTTTTGTCCTACTGACAGTGTCCTTTGCTTTACAGAAGCTTCCCAGTTTCAGTAGATCTCATTTATTCATTGTTTCTCTTATTGTCTGTGCTGCTGGGGTCCTACTTAGGAAGAGGCCTCCTGTGCCTAAATCTTGTAGACTACTTCCCACTTTCTCTTCTATCAGGTTCAAAGTGGACGAATTAATGTTGATGTCTTTAATCCATTTGGACTTGATTTTTGTGCATGGTGATAGATATGGATCTACTTTCATTTTTTTACAGGTTGACATCCAGTTATGCCAGCACCATTTGTTAAAGATGCTTTCCTTCTTCCATTGTATACCTTTAGCTCCCTTGTCGAAAATTAGGTGTTCATAAGTTTGTGGGTTAATATCTGGGTCTTCTATTCGATTCCATAAGTCGACTTCTCTGTTCTTATGCCAATACCAAGCTGTTTTCAATACTGTAGCTCTATAATAGAGTTTGAAGTCAGGGATGGTAATGCCTCCAGAAGTTCTTTTATTGTATAAGATTGTTTTGGCTATCCTGGGTTTTTTGTTTTGCCATATAAACTTGATTATTGTTCTCTCAAGGTCTGTGAAGAAGTTTGATGGGATTTTGATGGGGATTGCATTGAATCTATAGATTGCTTTTGGTAGAATTGCCATTTTTACTATGTTGATTCTCCCAATCCAAGAGCAGGGGAGGTCTTTCCATTTTCTGGTATCCTCCTCAATTTCTTTCTTCAAAGACTTAAAGTTTTTGTCAAATAGGTCTTTCACTTCCTTGGTTAGAGTAACCCCAAGATATTTTATGCTATTTGTGGCTATCATGAAGGGTGATGCTTCTCTGATTTCCCTCTCTGCTTCTTTATCCTTTGTGTATAGTAGGGCCACTGATTTTTTGGAGTTGATCTTGTATCCTGCCACGTTACTAAAGGTGTTTATCAGCTGTAGGAGTTCTTTGGTAGAGTTTTTGGGGTCGCTTATGTACACTATCATATCGTCAGCAAATAGCGAAAGTTTAACTTCATCCTTTCCAATTCGAATCCCCTTGATCCCCTTATGTTGTCTTATTGCTATTGCTAGAACTTCAAGCACTATATTGAAGAGGTATGGAGAGAGTGGACAGCCTTGTCGCGTTCCTGATTTTAGTGGAAAGGCTTTGAGTTTCTCTCCATTCAGTTTGATGTTAACTGTCGGCTTGCTGTATATTGCTTTTATTATATTTAGGTATGATCCTTGTATCCCCAGTCTCTCCAACACCTTTATCATAAATGGGTGTTGAATCTTGTCAAATGCTTTTTCAGCATCCAATGAAATGATCATATGGTTTTTTTCTTTCAGTTTATTTATATGATGGATTACATTGATAGATTTGCGTATGTTGAACCAGCCCTGCATCTCTGGAATGAAGCCGACTTGATCATAATGGATAATTTTTCTAATGTGCTCTTGGATTCGGTTTGCCAGTATTTTATTGAGAATTTTCGCGTCGATGTTCATGAGTGAGATTGGCCTGTAATTCTCTTTCTTGGTTGTGTCTTTGTGTGGTTTTGGTATTAGGGTAACTGTAGCTTCATAAAAGGAGTTAGGCAGTGACTCTTCTGTTTCTATATTGTGGAATACATTAAGGAGTATAGGTATTAGCTCTTCCTGAAAGTTCTGGTAGAATTCTGCATTGAAACCATCTGGTCCTGGGCTTTTTTTGGTAGGAAGATTTTTGATAACAGCTTCTAGTTCTTCACGACTAACAGGTCTATTTAGATTGTTCACCTGGTCTTGGTTCAACTTTGGTATATGGTACTTATCTAAAAAAATGTCCATTTCTTTTACATTTTCCAACTTTGTGGCATATAAACTTTCGTAGTAAGATCTAATGATTCTCTGAATTTCCTCTGTGTCTGTGGTTATGTCCCCCTTTTCATTTCTGATCCTATTAATTTGCATGTTCTCTCTCTGCCGTTTGATTAGTTTGGATAGGGGTTTGTCAATCTTGTTAATTTTCTCCAAGAACCAGCTTTTTGCTTCATTGATTCTTTGAATTGTTTTCTGTGTTTCTATTTTGTTGATTTCAGCCCTCAGTTTGATTATTTCCAGTCTTCTACTCCTCCTGGGTAAATCAGCTTCTTTTTTTTCTAGAGCTTTCAAGTGTGTTGTTAAGTCTCCAATGTGTGCTTTCTCTGTTTTCTTTAGGTGGGCACTTAGTGCTATGAACTTTCCTCTTAGCACTGCTTTCATAGTGTCCCATAGGTTTGAATACGTTGTGTCTTTGTTTTCATTATATTCAAGGAAGACTTTAATTTCTTTCTTTATTTCTTCCTTGACCCAGGGGTAATTTAGTAGTTGACTGTTCAACTTCCATGAGTTTGTTGGCTTCCTGGGGGTACCATTGTTGTTGAATTCTAATTTTAATCCATGGTGATCTGACAAGACACAGGTGGTCACTAATATTTTTTTGTATCTGTGGAAGTTTGCTTTGTTACCAAGTATGTGGTCAATTTTCGAGAAGGTTCCATGAGCTGCAGAGAAGAAGGTATACTCTTTCCTATTTGGGTGGAGTGTTCTATAGATGTCTGTTAAGTCCATTTGATTCAGTACCTCCAGTAAATCTCTTATTTCTCTGTTAGGTTTCTGTCTGTTTGACCTGTCCATTGGTGAGAGTGGAGTGTTGAAGTCTCCTACTATTAGTGTGTGTGGTTTGATGACTGCCTTGAGTTCTAGAAGAGTTTCTTTTACATATGTGGGTGCCTTTATATTAGGGGCATAGATATTCAAGATTGAGACTTCTTCCTGATGAATTGTTCCTGTTATGAGTATGAAATGTCCATCTCCATCTCTTCTGATTGATTTTAGTTTGAAGTCGATTTTGTTAGATATTAGAATGGCCACACCCGCTTGTTTCTTAGGTCCATTTGCTTGGAAAACCTTTTCCCAACCCTTTACTCTGAGTAGGTGTCTGTCTTTGTGGTTGAGGTGTGTTTCTTGTAGACAGCAGAATGTTGGATCCTGTTTTCGTATCCAATCTCTAAGTCTGTGCCTCTTTATAGGTGAGTTGAGACCATTGATATTAAGTGATATTAATGACCAGTGATCGATGACTCCGGTCATTTTTTTGGGTAGTAGCGTGTATGTGTTTTCCTTCTTTGAGTTGTGCTTGTGAAGGGTCGCTAGATGTCTGAGTTAATGTAGGCAGTGTTGGGAATGTTGGATTCCTTGGGTTGTGATTTTCCTTCTAGTATTCTCTGTAAGGCTGGATTAGTAGCTACGTATTGTTTAAATTTGTTTTTATCCTGGAATATTTTGTTTTCTCCGTTGATAGTGAACAATAGCTTGGCTGGGTAAAGTAGTCTGGGTTTGCATCCATTGTCTCTTAGTTTCTGCAGTACCTCTATCCAGGACCTTCTGGCTTTCATGGTTTCCATCGAGAAGTCTGGTGTAAGTCTGATAGGTTTACCTTTATAAGTTACTTGACCTTTTTCCTTTGCAGCTCTCAATATCCTTTCTTTAGTCTGAATGCTTTGTGTTTTGATTATTATATGACGAGGGGATGTTTTTTTCTGATCCAGTCTATTCGGTGTTCTGTATGCTTCTTGAACCTTCATAGGAATATCGTTCTTTAGGATGGGAAAGTTTTCTTCTATAATTTTGTTGAGTATATTTTCTGGACCTTTGAAATGCAATTCTTCTCCTTCTTCTACTCCTATTATTCTTAGATTTGGTTTTTTATTGTGTCCCACAGTTCCTGAATGTTTTGTGATGAGAATTTGTTGGATTTGCTGTTTTCTTTGGACAGAGTGTTTAATTTCTCTATGGTGTCCTCAGAGTCTGAGATTCTTTCTTCTATCTCTTGTATTCTATTGGTTAAGCTTGTTTCTGAAGACTCTGTTCGTTTACCCAGATTTTCCATAGCCAGCCGGCCCTCGGTTTGTGATTTCTTCATTGACTCCATTTCAGTTTTCAAATCTTGAACTGTTTCTATTACCTGTTTGATTGTTTTTTCTTGGTTTCCCAGAATTTCATTTACGGATTTACTCATTTCTTCAAACTTTTTGGTATATTTCTCTTCCAATTCTTTACTCATTTCCTCAATTTTTTTGTTATACTTATCTTCCATTTCTTTATGGCAGATTTTCACCTCCTGTTTAAGTTCCTCTATTATTTTCATAAAGAAGCGCTTAGAGTCGATTTCTTCTATTTCTTCTGGAGTAGGGTGTTCAATTCTTCTAGTTTCGAGCTCCCTGGATTCTGGCGATGTCATGTTGCCTTTCAGGTTGTTGGAGGAATTCTTGCATTGGCGCCTGCCCATCTCCCCCACTCTGGATGAAACTCCTCAGCACTTTCTGGATAGAACTCCTCAGCACTCTCTGGGTAGGACTTCACAGCACTCTCTGGATAGAGCGCCTCAGCCCTCTCTGGGAAGAACTCCTCAGCAGGGCAACAGGGCTAGCTGGTCTTCCCAGGACCCAGGAGACAAAGGGCCCGCAGCAGTGGGGGGAGGGGAGGGGTCCCTTGGAACACCGAAGACCCTGCCGCAGAAGCTGAGGGGGGAAGGGCTGTCCTCCCTTCCCGGAGAGGCAGGCAGGCTGCCCAGGCTAGCACCCACTCACCTCTCTGGGAAGAACTGCTCAGCAGGGCAACAGGGCTAGCTGGTCTTCCCAGGACTCAGGAGACAAAGGGCCCGCAGCAGTGGGGGGAGGGGAGGGGTCCCTTGGAACACCGAAGACCCTGCCGCAGAAGCTGAGGGGGGAAGGGCTGTGCTCCCTTCCCGGAGAGGCAGGCAGGCTGCCCAGGCTAGCACCCACTCACCTCTCTGGGAAGAACTGCTCCAAAGAACTGAATTTTTGTTTGATTGATTTTGTGTGTTGTTCTTTAAGATCCTGTTTCATTAATTTCTTACTAATATTTATTATTTCTTCCTGTCTACTGGAAGAAACAACAAGCATCCTTTCACAGACTTGTGACATTATGATGGTATATCAAATCAGCTTCACCAATAATTAATTAACTCTAGTTAAACCATTTCATTTCCAGTGTTGGGCTTTCTCATCATTGTAACTGTTTTCAGCAGGAAAATATGGGTGATATTTCACTCTCCTTTCCACTCATTCTAGTATTACATCCTATTTACTTTCCCTTATAATTGGGATGTGAATTGTACAACTGTGTGCTTCCTATTAGGAAAACATATGCAGTCTAAGAACCCATGCTAGAGGAATTTCTTATGGTTTCCCATTGGTTGTGGTTCCTCTAATGGCAATTGGCTCTAAACAAACCAATCTATAGTGTTTTCCATAACATTGAATCACAAATAAGAGAGTTATTAAGAGAATTCTCATGTTATCTCTTATTTCTTTTCTCTTTGCTCTCCCATCTTCAGTGAATATTTCATGTATTATTAACTTAGAAAACATAGATTCCTTATTTACTTAATAAAATGAAAAATGAATAGAAGAAAACCTAGCCACTTACCAAACAGAAATATCAGGGGAAAGACACCAAGTGATTTGGGACTCAGTCGAAACTGCAAAACAGGGCCCAGAGAGTGCTGTAATTTAAATATTGAAAATTAATATTTACTTAAGATTTCCACTAACAGAGAAAATATCAGTCTCTGGACAAACTAAAAATTAACTTTTTATGTAAAGTTAATACTTGACAAGCTAATAAAAAAGGCACTATTGCATATAATTATCAACATTTCAAGTTGAAATTGATTGATAACCACGTTAATACAAGATGGTGACTCAGGTCAAAACTTCTGAGTATGCCCAGGATGGATCGAAGTGTGTACCATATTAATCCATCTTCATTCCAAAATTATGTCAGAGATTCTTCAGTGATGCCTCTGACATCTTGTTGGTATTTCGTGTAGGTCTTGATATTCAAATACTTTTGAAACACTGTTCTAGGTTATAGATTACTATTTCAAAAATACCCATGAAATGTCACATATGGGAAATATGACAAGGGTAAAATAAAATAAAACTTGTTTATAATATTTCTCTTCATCCCTGCCTCCTCACTCCCATACCAATTTAACCCTTACTGTTCCATTATTCCCATTTAACCCTGTACATCACTATATTCAGGGTATAGGCGGTAACACAGGGGTGGGAGATGACTAATACTAAAGTTTTTAAAAGTCATATGGAAGTTTATTATTGTAGAAGTTTCCATATGCATACATACCCACACACAGTGGTGGTTTGAATGAGATGTCTCTCATAGTCTTGGGCATTTGAATACTCGATTCCCAAATAGTGACGCTGTTTGTGCAGGATTAGCAAGTGTGGTCTCCCTTGTGGAGTGTTTCCCAGGAGATAGGTTTGGAAGTGTCGAAGCTTCCCACCATCCCCAGTGTGCTCGCTTTCCTTGCAGCCTTCAGTTTGAGGTGTAGCTCTAAGTTGTTCCTGCAATCATTCCTGCCACCCTTTTAAGCCATGACGGTGATGGACTGTTATCCCTCTGCCACCATAACTTTAAAACAAACCCTTCCTTCTAAAAGTTGCCTTGACTGTGATGTTGTCTCACAGTAGCACACACACACACACACACACACACACACACACACACACACACTTCATACTTGTTGGGCCTATAGGTTAATGCATTGAAGGCAGTCCTCATCAGACAAGTTACTATTTCCAGTAGATGGTTATTAACATGGGGACCCACAACTGATCGACGCATAGAAAATAAGAGACTACAAGATGCTCATCTCTAAATGGAACATCTGTATCATATCTGCTCCTGCCAAGACTCAGGGATCATTGTGGAAGAGGAGGTGAAAATATTGTATGAGACAGAGGTGTTACATGACTACAATGAAACGGTGTTCTTCAAATATGGAGGACATTTGTGTATAACTCATCAGTAGTGATGGTACGCACAAGACCAATATAATCTCAAATCAGACAAATCCCTACATGGAGATGGGAGGTGAGCATAAAATCCAAACTCTTGTTGCGCAGATGTTTACAACTGTAGCTACTGGTAGAAGGAGTGTGTTTTCTCTGAGTGTAGACCCTGGCAAGGGGATCATGTGTCAGTCAGTGGAAAGCCATCAATCCAAGGATTCATGAAGAGAAAAATTGAACGCAATAAGTTTAAAAAAGAAAAACAGAAGAGGACACAAAATTTGGTTAGTAGAGAAGGAAAGATGGGTTTACAGGAAGTTAGAGGATGGATAGATAGGATTAAAACACATTGTACCAAATTCTCAAAGGATTAGTACAAAAATGGGGTGGAGCAAAGTGTTCCTCTTTATAGCGGCTTCATCTATTTAAAAGGAAGACATTTCTTTTCTTCAGAAATTTATTGGCAAGTTCAGAAAAAAAGAATCTATCATCAGTTTGTAAATTCCTATTGGGAGAGCAGACATTTATAAACAAACATTTATAGAATTAATAAGAGACATAGTCAAAATGGTTCAGTTTGTAACAGCCTGAATATGAGAGGTTGGGAAGAGGAAATCACTCACCTTATATAGTCTTAGCTCAGCACATACTTCTTCATTTGGGATGTATCACATATGACAAGTTGCCTTCCACACGTGACAGCAAAGACCCAACCCTGGGAGAAAGACACACTATTGTGAATGGCATTTAGCAGGACTACTGTGGCCTGTTTTCTCATTCTGAGCAATGACAGAAAGGAAGATGAGGAAGACAAAAAAGGCCTGGAGTGTGGAGGGTTTTCCAGTTCCTAACAGAGTGTTTACAGAATTTACTATGGAAATAAAACCAGCCCCTCCTCAGCAAGGCATTTCAAAAGGCTATGCAGCACAGTTACAAAAAAAAAAAATCTGCTGTGTATATTCAGAGGTTGTGCACAGTGGCCTTGCTTGCTCCATGGGGTGCTCGCTGCTTTTCTTGCTGTGTGAGGTCTTCACCTAATGTTCTGCCTAGCATCCAGTATGTAGGTATAGTAGACTTCATGGAACATGGCCTGCCATGGCAAATAAACCCCCTCAGAAAGACAAGCACAGTTTATTCCAATGCAACTTGTTTTACAGAATGATTGTATGTTCATGAAAATAATTCGCCATTAAAAAACAATACTACTCATTTTAATTAATCCATTTTCTAGAAGTAATCATTAAAAGGGACAAATGTGCCAGTGTTTACATTTTTTGTTCTTGTGTTAAAGGCGTTTGACTACTCCATAGATCTTTTACTAGGCCCAAATGTTCCTTTAAATATTTGATTTATTATAATTAAGTGTAAGCCAGGGTGGTACATTAATTGATTACAAATAAGTCTGAGTTAACTCCAGACATTAATAATGATATTGTGAAAAAAATGCCTTGGGTCCACATGGCAAACCAAGAGCTAGATCTCCCGTGGGAAATTTTGAAGTGGGTGCCAGGACTTAAAACAGGCAACCCTGGGCTTAAGTCAGTCTGCACAATATTTCCTTGGACCACACAGTATTTTAAAACAGACTGGAGCTAGTGATCAACATTTGAAACTAAGAATACTTTTATTCATGGTCAAAGATATCCTTGATTTCAGATTTAAAATCACATCCTGACGACATCAAACCAATATGATTCAAACACTTGATGTCTGTCCCTTTGAGCAGGTGTGAACAGTCTAGTTTGTCCATTTTCTTGCCCAAGCTCTTTCATTCATTCATTCCGACATGCATTTTGTGAAAGTGTGTATGAGCATGTGTGCTTGTGTGTGCATGGGTTCACATGCATGTGGAGGACAGAGGGAAATTTCCCATGGTCATTCCTCAGGTGCCTTCTAACCTTTCTAATTAATTATGCTTTCTAGAGTTGCAACCATTTTTGTTTTGTTTTGTTTTTTATTGTTTTTATTGAGCTATATACTTTGCTCTGTTCCCCTCCCATCCTTCCCCTCCCCTTCTACACTTTCCTATGATCCCCATGCTCCTAATTTACTCAGGAGATCTTGTCTTTTTCTACTTTTCATGTAGATTAGATCCATGTATGTCTCTCTTAGGGTCCTCTTTGTTGTCTAGGTTCTCTGGGATTGCGGATTGTAGGCTGGTTTTTCTTTGCTTTCTGTCTAAAAGCCACTTATGAGTAAGTACATGTGGTATTTGTCTTTCTGGATCTGTGTTACCTCACTCAGTATGATGTTTTCTAGATCCATCCATTTGCCCACAAATTTTAAGATGTCATTATTTTGTTTTCTGCTGTGTAGTACTCTGTTGCATAAATGTACCACATCTTCTGTATCCATTCTTTTGTCAAGAGGCATTTAAGTTGTTTCGAGGTTCTGGCTATGACAAATGACACTGCTATGAGCACAGTTGAGCACATGTCCTTGTGGGCATCCTTTGAGTACATACTCAAAAGTGGCATTGCTGGGTCTTTAGGTAGGTTGTTCCCTAATTTTCAGAGAAATTGCCACACTGATTTCCAAATCAGCTGTACCAGCAATGGAGGAGTGTTCCTTTTACCCCACTTCCTCTCCAGCATAAGTTATCATCAGTTTTGATCTTGGCCATTCTTACAGGTGTGAGATGGAATGTCAAAGTTGTTTTGATTTGCATTTCTTTGATGACTAAGGATGCTGAACATTTCCTTAGGTGTCTTTCAGCCATTTTAGATTCCTCTGTTGAAAATTCTCTGTTTAGGTCTGTAGCCCATTTTTTGTTTTTTTGTTTTTTATTGGATTATTTGTTCTTTTGATGGCCAAGTTCTTGAGGTCTTTGTATATTTAGGAGATCAGTCCCCTGTCCAATGGAGGGTTCATGAAGATCTTTTCCCATTTTGTAGGTTGCCGTATTGTCTTGTTGACCATGTACCTTGCTTTACAGAAGCTTCTAAGTTTCAGGAAGTTGCATTTAGTAATTGTTGTTATCCGTGTCTGTGTTACTGGCATTATATTGAGGAAGTGGTCTCTTGTGCCAATGCATTCAAGTGTACTTCCCACTTTCTCTTCTATGAGGTTCAGTGTGGCTGGTTTTATGTTGAGGTCTTTGATCCATTTGGACTTGAGTTTTGTACATGGTGATAGATAAGGATCTTTTTTCATTCTTCTACATGTTGATATTCAGTTATGTCAGCACCATTTGTTGTATATATTTTCTTTGTCCATTTTATATTTTTTGTTTCTTTGTCAAAAATTAGGTGTTCGTAGGTGTATAAATTGATATCTGGGTCTTCTATTCGGTTCCATTGGTCCTCCTGTCTGTTTTTATGCCAATACTGGACTGTTTTCAGTACTGTAGCTCTGTAGTAGAGTTTGAAGTCAGGGATTGTGATGCCTTCAGAAGGTCCTTTATTGTACAGGATTGTTTTGGTTATCCTGGTTTTTTTGCCTTTTCATATGAAGTTGAGTATTGTTATTTCGACATCTGTGAAAAATTGTGTTGGAATTTGATGGGCATTGCATTGAATTTGCAGATTGATTTTAGTAAGATTGCCATTCTTGCTATGTTAATTCTACTTATCCAAGAGCATGGGAAATATTTCCATTTTTTGGTGTTTTCTTCAATTTCTTTCTTCAACGATTTAAAGTTTTTGTCATATAGGTCTTCCACTTGTTTGATTAGAGTTACTCCAAGGTATTTTATGCTATTTTTGGCTATTTTGAAGGGTGATGTATCTCTGATTTCTTTCTCACCCCATTTATAATCTGTATATAGGAAGGCTACTGATTTTTTTGAGTTAATCTTGTATCCTGCTACATTACTGAAAGTGTTTATGAGTTGTAGAAGTGCCTTGGTAGGATTTTTGGGGTCGCTTTTTAAACTATCATATCTCAGCAAATAAAGTTTGACTTCTTTTTTTCCAATTTGTATACCCTTGATCTCTTTTTGTTGTCTTACTGTTCTAGCTAGATCCTCAA
The DNA here is from genome assembly GCF_982192425.1 of Myodes glareolus. NCBI lineage: Eukaryota > Metazoa > Chordata > Mammalia > Rodentia > Cricetidae > Myodes > Myodes glareolus. The sequence continues at coordinate 55,812,240 of NC_142028.1, read as the reverse complement.
GTACTATATTGAATAAATATGGAGAGAGTGGATAATCTTTTCTTGTTCCTGATTTCAGTAGAATCACTTTGAGTTTCTCCCCATTCAATTTGATGTTAACTGTTGGCTTGCCTTTATTATGGTTAGGTATGTTCCTTGTATGCCTGCTCTCTCCAAGACCTTTATCATGAAGGTATGTTGTATTTTGTTGAAGGTTTTTTTTTCAGCATCTAATGAGACGATCATATTTTTTTTTCAGTTTATTTATATAGTGGGCTACATTGACAGATTTTTGCATGTTGAATCATTCTTGCATCTCTAGAATGAAGCCTACTTGGCTTTGGTGGATAATTTTTCTGATGTGTTCTTGAATCCAGTTTGCTAGTATTTTATTGAGTATTTTTTGCATCAGTGTTCATGAGTGAGTTTGGTCTGTAATTCTCTTTCTTAGAAATGTCTTTGTGTGGTTTGGGGATCAGGGTAATTGTAGCCTCATAAAAAGTGTTTGCAATGTTCCTGCTGCTTCTATTGTATGGAACAATTTGAGGAGTATTGGTATTAGTTCTTTGAATTCTACATGGAAACCATTTGGCCCTGGTTCTTTTCTTTTTTTTTTTTGGTTGGGAGAATTTTGATGACTGCTTCTATTATATCTGATCTTGATTTAATTTTGGTAAGTGATATTTATCACGAAAATTGTCCATTTCCTTTAAGTTTTCCAATTTTATGGAGTACATGTTTATGAAGTATGACCTGATAATTCTCTGGATTTTCTATGTGTCTGTTATGTTCCCCTTTTCATTCCTGATTTTGTTAATTTGGATATCTTCTCTCTGCCTTTTGGTTAGTTTGGATAAAGGTTTGTCTGTCTTATTGATTATTTTGAAGAATCAACTCTTTGTCTTATTGTTTCTTTTTATTGTTTTCTTTGTTTCTATTTTGTTGATTTCAGCTCTCAATTTGATTATTTCCTCCCATCTAGTCCTCCTGGGTGAGTTTTCTTCTTTTTGTTCTAGAGTTCTCAGGTGTTCTGTTAACTAACAGTGTGGGATTTTTACAGCTTCTTTATGTAGGCATTTAGTTCTATGAAATTTCTTCTTAACATTGATTTAATTCTGGCCCATAAATTTGGGTATGTTGTGTGGTCATTTTTGTTGAATTTTAGGAAGTCTTTAATTTCCTCCTTTATTTGTTCATTGACCTATTGATGATGTAGGTGAGCATTGTTTAATTTCCATGTGTTTGTGGGCTTTCTGAAATTAATGTTGTTGTTGAATTATAATTTTCAATCATGGTTATCTGATAAGATACATGGGACTATTCTAATTTTTTGTATCTGTTGAGGATTGTTTTGTTACCTAGTATGTGGTCAGTTTTTAAGAAGGTCCCATAAGGTGCTGAGAAGAAGGTATATTCTTTTATGTTTAGATGGAATGTTCTATATATGTCTGTTAAGTCCATTTGAGTCATAACATCTGTTAGTTCCCTTATTTCTCTGTTAATTTTCTGTCTGGTAGCCCTTTCCAGTGGTGAGGACGGGGTATTGAAGTCTCCCACTATCAGTGTGTGGTGTTATAGTATGATTTAAGCTTAGAAGTGTTTCTTTTACATATGAAGGTACTCTTATATTTGGGGGCATAGATGTTTAATATTGAGATTTCCTCTTGATGGACTTTTCCTGTGACTAATATGGAATGTCCTTCTCTGTCTCTTTTTATTGACTTTAGTTTGAATTCTATTTTGTTAGATATTAGGATAGCTACACCATCTTGTTTCTTAGGTCCATTTAATTGGAAAATTTCTTTCCAAACCCTTTACTCTGAGATAATGTCTGCCTTTGAGGTTGAGGTGTGTTTCTTGTATGTAGCAGAAGGATGGATTGTGTTTTCATATCCAATCTATTAGCCTGTGTCTTTATAGGTGAGTTGAGTCCATTTATATTAATAGATATTAATGACCAGCGATTGGCAGTTCCTGTTATTTTAGTTTTTGTTGGTGGTGATGTTATTTTGTGTGTTTTCCCTTCATTGGGATTTGCTGCTGTGAGATCATCTATTGTCTGTGTTTTTGTTGTTGGAGCCAACTTTCTAGGGTTGGAGTTTTTCTTCTAGTACTTTGTGTAGAGCTGGAGTTGTGACTAGGCATTGGTTAAATCTGGTTTTGTCATGGAATATCTTGTTTTGTCCTTCTATGTTGATTGAAAGTTTTGCTGGGTATAGTATTCTGGGCTGGCATCTGTGGTCTCTTAATTTCTCCATAATATTTGACCAGGACCTTCTGGCCTTCGTTGTTTCCATTGAGGAGTCAGGTGTAATTCTAGCCGTTTTCCTTTGCAGCTCTTAATATTCTTTCTTTATTCTGTATGTTTAGTGTTTTGATTATTACATGGCAAGGAGACCTTTTTTGGTCCAGTCTATTCAGTTTTCTGTAAGCTTCTTGTATCTTCATATGCATATTTTTTTTTAGGTTGGGAAAGTTTTCTTCTATGATTTTGTTGAATATATTTTCTGTACTTTTGAGTTGGACTTCTTCTATCCCTTTTACTCTTAGGTTTGATCTTCTCATGGTGTCCCAAAGTTCCTGGATATTTTGTGTTAAACTTTTGTTAGATTTAAGATTTTCTTTGGCCGCTGAATCTATTTTCTGTGGTGTGGGAGAATTATCTGTATTCTGACAATCATGTATTTTAATAAAACGCTGATTGGCCAGGCAGGAAGTATAGGTGGGTCAACCAGACAGGAAGTAGAGGCAGGGCAATGAGAATAGGAATATTCTGGGAAGCAGGAAGCTCCTTCCACCATTCCTGCCCAGGCCACCAAAGAGGCAACATGTGAGCTGCCATGCTGAGAAAGGTACTGAGCCATGTGGCTAACACAGATAATGATAATTGGTGCGGGAGAATTGTCTGTATTCTGTCAATCATATTTTAATAAAACACTGATTGGCCAGGCAGGCAGTATAGGCGGGAAATCCAGACAGGAAGAGGGGTGGAGCAAAGAGACTGAGAGTATTCTGGGAAGCAGGAAACTCCCTCCACGACTCCTGCGCAGGCCACCGAAGAGGCAGCATGTAACTTGCCCAGGTGAGAAAGGTACGGAGCCATTATGGCTAACATAGATGAGAATAATGGGTTAATATAAATTATAAGAGTTAACAAGAAGCCTGACCTAATGGGCCAATCAGTTTATAACCTTATGGAGTCCTGTGTGTGATTTTCCTTGGGATTTGCCGGCTACGAGGTACCGGGCGGGATAGAAACCCCAACAAGCCGGCCCTCATGTTACAGATAATGGATTAATATAAGTTACAAGGACTAATAAGAAGCCTGACCTAATGGGCCAATCAGTTTATAACCTAATGTAGACTATGTGTGATTTCTTTGGAACTTGCCAGCTGTGGGGTACTGGGTGGGACAGAAACCCCAACAAGCCGGCCCTTCATGTTACATATGGCACCCAGACGTGGATAACTGCATCCACAGAAAGCCTGAGAAAGTTTGGGAAAGAATAGAGTAAAGCATATTTTCTTGGTAGCAGCAATTTCTCGGGTCTGCTCTGCTTGCTAGAGGCAAGCAAGTGCTCTCATCTAAGAGAGGCTTCCTGACTCAGCTTTAGCTGCAAAACCCTGCAGCTCATTAAGAGATCCTGCCACGAAACACTTAAACAGTGTTGGTGAAAAGCTGAATGCATGCTTTTCGGTTTTCAGCCGTAGCAGGAAAAAAGCTGCGCTGTTTTAAAATGCCGGCCGTCCTGCCAGGGCAAACTCTGACTCTTTCAACCAGGCAGTCCGACTGAGTGTGATCTGTGAGCAGAATGCTGCAGCTTGGCAAGGACCTTGAAACACCATAGAGTTGTGGCAGTGAACACAGCTCTGGCTGGTATCTCAGCCATGAGACTGGAAAGCTAAGGAATGGGCTGGATCTAATTGTCAAAGCCACAGCTTTAGTCCTACCTATTAAAGACTCATGTGGTCAGAAAAAGAGAGATATACAGTAAAGAGAGATTCAAAGACAAAGAAAACCTCTAAATATTTTACAATGTGTTAAAAATATATGCAGGCTAAAACTTAAAGTTCTTAAAGTAAAAAAGGAAGAAAGAAAGTAGTTGGGTGTGGTGGTACACACCTTTAATCCCAATGCCTGGGAGGCAGAGGTAAATTGACCTCTGAGACTTCAGGGGGCAGAGATAGATTGACCCCTGTGACTTCAGGGTGTGGTGGTACACACCTTTAATCCCAATGCCTAGGAGGCAGAGACAGATAGATCTCTGAGTTCAAGGTGTGGTAGCACACACCTTTAATCCCAGCACTGGGTAGGCAGAGACAGTCAGATCTCTGTGAGTTCAAGGACAGCCTGGTCTACAGAGTTATTCCAGGACAAAGATATATAGAGAACCTGTCTCAAAAAGTAAAAGTAAAAATAAAAGAAATAGAGGTTAAAATGAAGCTGCATAATGATGGAAAATACACAGAGAATCTTGATACTGTATGCTATTATGCTCTCTTTGAATTGTTTGAATGCTGAGGAAGGAGCAACAGCTGCTAAGAGACTTTTGTTTATAAATGCTGCTGAACTAACCCAAGATAGGTATTTTGAAAATACCTTGGCTTCAAAACTGAAGTCAAAAGGTATGTTACTTTGGAGAAGAGATTTTGTTTTTGTTTCCACAGAAAATGAGAGGCTGTGGATTCACTCTGAGTTAAGAAAAATCAGGTTTGATAAAGGAAGACCACCTGAGAAATCTCCGATAGGAACAGATGGCCCAGATGACAGAATTCTTCATCCAGAACAGGTTCAAGACTGCTGCCTGAGATGATCAAGACTCACAGGATACTCCAGTCAGAACTTGATTATAACTCTAAATTTTCTTTAGGTCCCATAAGATTATCAGCGCCCCCAACCAGCAGGAAGTAGCCTGAAATACTACGCCCACATTCCCAACAAATGGACTATGGGTATTTTCCTTTGTTTAAAAAAAAAGAGGGAAGTAGTGTGGGAGAATTATCTGTATTCTGTCAATCATGTATTTTAATAAAACGCTGATTGGCCAGGCAGGAAGTATAGGTGGGTCAACCAGACAGGAAGTAGAGGCAGGGCGATGAGAACAGGAATATTCTGGGAAGCAGGAAGCTCCCTCCACCATTCCTGCTCAGGCCACCGAAGAGGCAACATGTGAGCTGCCACGCTGAGAAAGGTACTGAGCCATGTGGCTAACATAGATAATTATAATGGATTAATATAAGTTTCAAGGACTAATAAGAAGCCTGACCTAATGGGCCAATCAGTTTATAATCTTATGGAGTCTTGTGTGTGATTTTCCTTGGGAGTTGCCGGTTGTGGGGTACCGGGCGGGACAGAAACCCCAGCAAGCCAGCCCCCATGTTACATTTCTCTATCATGTCTTCAATACTTGAGATTCTCTCTTCCATTTCTTGTATTCGGCTTTTTATGCTTTCATTTGTGGTTCCTGATCATTTCATTATATTTTCTGTTACCACTATTCCCTCAGTTTATGTTTTCTTTATTGTCTCTATTTTGGTTTTCAAGTCTTGAAGCATTCTTTCACCTCTTTGCTTTTTCTTGGTTTTCTTTAGAGAATTTTTTTATATCTTTCAACTTTTTATTTGTCCTTTCATCCATTTCTTTGAGAGATTTTTTTAGGTAATTTTCTTCTTTTTCATCTGTATTAAGGTGTTCGAGTCTTGTTGCTTCAGAGCCAGTAGTTTTGTTGGTGTCATATTGCTCTTTGTGGTGTTGAGTGTGTTCTGACCTTGTCTACCATCTTTTCCACTGATTGGTGTAGTTAGGACTATGTCTCTGGTGAGACACTCTTCCAGGTACCAGTGGATCCAAGGCTCAGATGGTTGCTACTCATGGTGGTGTCACTTCCACGGTTCCAGCTCTGTGATAAATACCTTGTGGTAGGGTGATAAATACCTTGTAAGCAGGAGGACCCTGAGTTCAATTCTCAGGATGCAAATAAGACAGCTGGATGTTTGTAACCTTAGCATTTATATACCATCACACAGGAGGCTAAAACAGGCTGATCATGAGCTTGAGGGCAGCCAAGGCTCCATGGTAAGACCCTGTCACTAAAAATTAAAAATATAATAGTGATGATAATATTAAAATTTTGGTGAATAGGAGCTAGAGAGATGGCTCAGTGTGTAGGAGCACTGGCTGTTCTTTCAGAGGATGCAGGATTGATTCCTAACACCCACATGGTGGCTTACAACCAGCTGTAATTACAGTTTCATGACATGGTATCTTACATCCTTGTCTGGCCTCCAAGGGCACCAGACATGCAAGTCATACACAGACACACATACAGATAAAACATCCATACAAAATGAGCAACATATTATAAATCTAAAATCATTAATAGAATAGAGCTAGAAATAAATGTTAATAATTAAATGATACTGAAAACTGCACATAAGTCATAAGGAAAGACCTTTTCGCTGCTCCATAATGACCTATCCAAGCCACATCCCATGGACGGCCTCCAAGATGCCCTTGCACTGTCCAAGACTGCCTTCTGGTATGCTCAGCTGATGAGAGGTACGAGCAGAAGAACACAAGGCATTTGCTAAAGAGGATTCCTCCCCTCTGGACCATTAGCAACTGCTTATCTGTCGCTTTCTCCAGTTTCTATAACCTCCTTGCCCTTCAAGCTTAGAGGCCTGTGGTTTCCCATGGCTGCCCACATGAGGTTTCATCACTCTTGGGCAGTTTCCCTTAATCTTGCCCACACAATTTCTGAACAGCTCCTTCAGTAAATGCTCCCTTGTTTTCCCTCTTTGAGTATACTATTTGTTTTTCTGCAAGATCCCTGGCTTTAGCCCAAACTATGACCATGAATTGGAAACAAGTCCAGTGTGGCGCTTTAGAAACTCCTAGCAGTCGGGATGTTCAAGGTGACGAAACAAAATAAATGATAATAAAACTCATAATTTCCCACCCCAGAGCAAACTCTGCAGCATCACTTTATCCTCTGTCTCACTTAGAAGAGCATCAAGAAATCACGGGGACCAAACACGTCTGTGACGGTTCTGGAAGACTACTGCATTGGATGTAGTTTGTCAGCACACACCTGTGAGGACCAGCGCCTCCCTATTCCCTTTCAGGTTGGGAGTTTTGGTGACCTGAGTGCAGCTGTGGGCTCTCTCTCAGCTACACTTTTGTCAAGAAGGCTCTATGGTACTCTGGGGTCAGTTGCAGACATTCTAAGCTCATTCTGAGTGTGGGCATATGCCTGGGCTGGGCTGAGAGTCTGGCAAGTGCCTTTTTCCATCAGTCCCCCCACTTCCCTTGACCTTTACGGCATTAATCCTGAGGATTCTCCCCATCAAACTTCACAGGCAGACTAGTCTCTGTTCAGAGTCTACTGCCTAGGGAGCCTGAGTTAACACAGGTTCAATTTCTTACAAAAATGTAAAAACTTTTATGGATCAGAATCTCAAGGTGAGACGTGATAATAAAAACTGAATTTTATAAAGTTCTGTTCAGTGTTAATTCTCTTGCTGTGGTTTTCTACATTAAGAAATGGGCACAGCTTGCTTGTCTATTTATATAGGTGGTGCCCAATTAATTGTTCTGATTCCCAGTTAAAGGTACACTGGGTGCCTGGGAAGATATTGGTATTTTCAGGGCAAGTCTCCTCTTGGGAAATGTATCCCTTTGGGATAATCTACACAATAGACTGTGAAAACGAGTCAGACTAAGGGTTGGGAATGAAAGCCCACACACACCACTCGTAAACTTAGCTACTATTCTCCATGTGACCAGTGCTCTGTGCATACTGGCTCGTGTGAGGCACACAGTGATCATTGAAGAGGATTTTTATTAGTCCCACAAGATGAATAAAAAAGCATGAAACCAGGAGCAGACAAAGAGGGATCAAGGCACAGAACCTGCCTGGTCATCAACTCCCTCAGCAGAAATGGCGTGAGGGTCACTGAGAACGAGAGGCTGCTATTGGTTCCATTTATGATCAAAGGCAAACTACTAACAGAGAAAACAGGTCAGTGGCTTTCTGTGCTGGCTTATGGGAAGAAAGGCTGATTATAGACAAATGGATAAGAAAGGACATTTTGGAGGATATAATCATTCAGCCAGTTTATTATAATGGTTGTTACAGAGTTATGTTTATGTAAGAACTCAGTGAAATGTGCATTAAAGATTCAGTTCTGTTCTAGGTGCGTCCCACTTATATAAGCCAGATTTAAAAAAAAATATTAGTTAGTACCCATCTGTGCATGCACAGGACCCACACTAGACCAAGCCAGCAAAATCCCAGCATGGATGAGGAAGAGGTTTTACCCCTAGAAGCTATTGGTTATTGATAGCCTTATGGGGTAGAGAGAGTCCCCTTTTTTGAATGCAGCCCCCTGATAGGGGTCCATGTTTCAGTCGAAGCTCCTGTATCCATGAATATATTTGCGGCACTACCTGGATTCCATGGGTTTGTAAAAGATTACATGAAGTTGGGAAGAAAAAGTGGTTTGGGGGAACACGAGAAACTGGGGGAAATGGGTGGGGATAGCTTTGGCTAGACATTATATTTATGTATAAAGTTCTCAAACAATAAATTTAGTAATAAGCAAAAAGTAGAAAGCTTTACCTTCTCTCCCTTTTATCTGAACTCAAAATATGTGTAATTATGTCTTTTAAATTTGAGCTTTAAATTAGCAAATGAAAATTATGTTTGCACATGCTTGGTATTTTGAGATATGCTGATAATGTCAAGTAGATCATTAGCATGCATTACCACATATAATTATTGTTTCTTACAGAATTGATCTTTTAGACAAATGTGATATGGCAGTTGATTGTCTTCCACAGTTGCTAGTAGTGTTCACTATTATTCTCAGCATAATACAAACCAGTAGAGAGAGGTAAGCACCATTCTTGCTGAATGGAAAAAGAAAAGGGACTATTTATTTTGGGAAATCCTATAAAGGCACCAACTTGAAAATTATGTCAAGATGTCCCCATTTCTTCTTGAAGATAAACCAGTTTCTTCTTGAAGAAGGTAAAATAAAAAGAAGAAAAACATTTACAACAGCTGACCAAGAAATGAAGAAACAGGGGGCTGTAAAGTTGGCTCAATTGTTTTTTTTTTTAGTAAATTTTATTAAATTATAAAAGTTTCCATTTCCGCCCCCCTCCCAACACCCTCCCACTCCCCCCACTCCCCCCCTCCTTCCCCTCCGTCCCCCAGGGCAGTCAGGGTTTCCTGCCCTGTGGGAAGCTCCAGCTCCCTCCCCCTCCCTCCAGGTCCAGGAAGGCGAGCATCCAAACAGACTGGATCCCCAAAATCCAGCATATGCAGAGGAAACAGGTCCCAGTGTCATAGTCAATGGCTTTTCAGAAAGACCCCGGGCCAGCCACAGTCAGAGAATCCGGCCAAATTCCGAGAATCTGGCTAGATCACGTCCTCGTTCAGTCCCAGTCCGACGAGCCCTGGTAAACTCTCATCAGATCCGTTCCCTTGTATCAGTGGGTGATAGCATCCCTCGCAGTACTGATTTCGTCTTTCATGTTCCTCCTCCTTCCACTCCCCCTCCGGACCTCGGGGGGCTCAATCCGGTGCTCCAATGTGGGCCTCCGACTGCATAGCCATCCTTCGCCAGACGAAGGATCTCACTCAGTAAAGCGTTTTCTATTTCCATCCATTTGCATGCAAAATTCAAGATGTCATTGTTTTTTACCGCCGAGTAAAACTCTAATGTATATATGTTCCACACCTTTTTTTCTTTGGCTCAATTGTTAAGACAGTTTCCTGCTCTTCTGTACAACCAGAGTTTGGTTCCCAGCACTCACATCATAACTCTTCTTCAGGGGATTCTATGCCCTCTTCTGGCCTCTGCAGAAACTTGCACGCCTGTGACACACTCACACACACACACACACACACACCTATGCATGCACTAGTACACACACATTCAGAAACATTTCTTTTTAAAGAAGGAGCAGCATTAGTTGGAAAGAAATAAGCGACTAAATATGAAGAGTCAGCTATTTATTTGTTTGTTTATTTATTTATTTATTAGAAATGCCACTGCTTAGAATCTTCTCTTTATACAGAACGGGAAGGTGAAGATACCAGAACTTCCTCCAGAGAGAACACAGTGGGTGTGATAGGTGGAACAATCTTCAGTATAACACACAGAAGCACTCACCAGGAATTACTAGATAAATGAAGTATTCAACCACAAAGCCACACTGTATTCCAAAGAAAATTAACAAATTCACTAAATTATCTGAATCAAAAAGATGAAGTATATTACAAATAGATATAAACTAGAGCTCACATTTTAGTAATAGGCAATCTATATAGTCATACAAATGATCGATCACGTATGGAGAGTGATTTAAATAGCATTCCTACAGGGAAATGCTTCTTTATAATTGTAGAGAATGAAAAGCTATTCTGATGTCTGAGAAAGTAGACATCAAACCAAAATTAGTCAAAAAGATACAGAAGGCTGCTACATACTAAGCAAGGTACCATTTAGTCAAAAATACACAATAAACTTAATCATGTAAGCAGCAAATGTTGGCACTTCCAATCTTGTTAAATAAAGATTTAATGGCAAAAAAGGTCAGTTAGAACCTGATACAGTAATAGTGAGTGACTTCAGCATGTCATTGTCATCTCTAGAGAGGTTATTCAAACCTAAATAACACAGCTGCAGAGCTAAAGTAACCATAAGCCAAATGGATCTAACAGCTATCTACAGAATATCCCATCCACTAGGTATACAATCCAGATTACTCTCAGTAATCCACGGGTCTTTCTTTAAAATAGACTATATTCTAGGCTACAGAACAAATCTTAAAAAAAAAAAAATCAGTCGTAGGCTCCTCTCTGTTGTCTAGGTTCTCTGGGGTTGTGGATTATAGGCTACTACCCACAACCCCAGAGAACCTAGAAAACAGAGAAGACCCTAAGAGAGACATACAAGTATCTAAATAGGAAGGAGAAAAAGACATGATCTCCTGAGTGAACTGGGAGTTTGGGGGTCGTGGGAGAGTGTAGAAGGGGAGACAGGGAGAAGGAAGGGGAGCGAAGAAAAGTGTATAGTGCAATAAAAACAATAAAAAAGAAAAAAATTAAAAAGAAAGAATAATAAAAACAACCAAAATAATTTCTTACATACCATCAGATCACAGGGGAATAAATTGAAAATCAACAACAGGAAGAAATATAGAAACTGTAAACATGTGCACACTGAACAATATACTCTAGTCACCAAAGGAGCTTAAGGAAGAAACTGAAAACTTCTTAAATATAAACAAAAGTGTAGGTGCCTGGCCCAACTGTCATCAAAGAGGCTTCCCCCAGCAGCTGATAGAAGCAGATGCAAAGACCTACAGCCAAACATTAGGCAGAGCTTGGTGAATCCTGTGGAAGAGAAGGAGGAAGAATTGTAGGACCTAGCAGTGTCAAGAGCACCACAACAAAACCCACAGAAGCAACTGAGCTGCACTTATAGCAGCTCACAGAGACTGAACCATCAGTGAGGGAGCCTGCATGGGACTGACCTAGACCCTCTGTATATGTGTTACAGTTGTGGAATTTGGCCTTTGTCTGAGACTCCTAGAAGTGAGAGCAGGGGATATCTCTGACTCTGTTGCCTGCTTTTGGGACCCATTCTTCCTACTGGATTGTCTCATTCAGCCTTAATAGAAGAGAAGGTGCCTAGCCTCACTGCAACTTGATACACATAGTTGGCTGATTTCCATGGGATGCCAACCTGTATCTGAAGAGAAACAGTGGAGGAGGAGGAGATGGGGCAAGAAGTGGGGGAGATGAGGGAGAACAGCTGGGAAAAGGGCATGGAGGGGGAACTTTGGTTGGAATGTAATAGCAAAAAATACATAATCAAAAAGGAGTAAAATTCCATGATCCATAAACTAAATAAATACTTCCAATATAAAAACATTAAGTCTTGTATCTACCAGAAAAAAGGACAAAAAAGAAATTACCAGATATGAGTATGTCTAATAAAGAACCAGAGAGATTTCAAATAAAAGACCTAAAAATATAAATCAGTAATATAATATAAAACAAGAACAATCTAATCCTTAAGAACATTAGTTGAAAAGAAAAAAATAAATATCATGGCATAAAATAATGAAGTGTAGACTCAAAGACAAACACATAAAATTAATCAAACAAAGATTTGGTTCTTTGCAAATATAAATGTGCAAAAAAAGAGAGAAAATATAAATGTGATTAACAAACCTCTAATCAGACTAATGTAAAGAAATAAATTAGTAAAGTTAGATAAGAAGAGAACGTGACAATAGAGTCCAGTGAAATACAGAAGACCACTGGAGAACACTTTGAAAGAGGATATTCCAAAAGTCTGGAAAATGTAGAGGACATAGATACGTTCCTAGCCAACTAGGCTTTACTGACAATAAATCAAGAGAATACAAGCGGAAACATATGTATAGCAAGAAATGACACAAACACAGAAAAAAAGTCTCTCAACAAACAAAAGGCCGAGGCTGAGCTAATTCACTACTGCCTTCTACCTATGCTTTAAGAAAGACGCAACAACAATATTTCTGAAATAGTTCCATAAATGCAAATGGGTGGGACACTAATCAGACTCATCCTATGAAGCCAGCTTTACCAAAACTGAGTAGGGACATAGCAAAAGAAGAAAACTATAAGCCAGTTTCCCAGATGAATATAGATGCAAACATTCTCAAAAGTCATAGCAAATCAAATAAATTCAGGAGAAACATTAAGATCATAGTTCACGGCCAAGCTAACGTCTGTCTAAGAATGCAAGTGTGATTCACTACAAGCAAATCAGTCAATTCAACAAATACAATAGGTAGACTTAAAGGCAGATCATCCCAATGGATGCAGAAAAGCACCCCTTAGTGATAGGAGCTATAAAGAAACCAGAAATAGAAAGAACACACCTTAACATAATAATGAGTATATGTAACAAACTTATATGCAGCATCATACTAAACTGGGAAAAGCTGAAGACATTCCTGTAAAATTAGGGTTCCATTCTCTCCTTTCTTACTTTATATTGCTTAAAGTCTTAGCTATAGAAGAGAGCAAGGACAAAAATAAATAAATAAATAAATAAATAAATAAATGGGATTAAAAATAGGAAAGGAAGAAGTTAAAGTATTGTTATTTGAAGATGACATGATTCTATACTAAAAGAACCCTAAAGATTCCACCAGAAATTGTTGAGTTTGGAGAAATATTGTCAGTAATATAGAAAACTATAAAAATCAACTAGAAATTAATATTCTCTAGATATCAATAACTCACTGATAAATCAAGACAATATTTCATTAACAATAGTTTCATTAAAATACATATGAATAAATCTAACTAAAGAGTTGAAAGAAGTCTACAATGAAAATGAGCACTACTCAGCAGAAAAAAAACAATGACATCTTAAAATCTGTATGCAAATGGCTGAAACTAGAAAAAACCATCCTGAGTGAGGTAACCCACACCCAGAAAGATGAACATGGTATGTACTCACTATAAGTGGATACTAGCTGTAAAGCAAAGAATATTGAGCCTAAAGTTCATGATCCTAGAAAAGCTAAGTAACAAGGTGAATCCTAAGAAAAACATATATAAAATAATCTGTAAAGGGGAAATAGATAAGATGGCTTGAAAAAATTGGAAGCATGGGGGTGGGGAAAGAAGGAAGAGAGTAAAGGAAAGAGGAGGGGAGAAGGGAAGGGGGTAAGGGAACTTGAGGGAATGGGATAGATGAGATGGAGGAAGAACAGAGATGAGAGCAAGGAAAGAGACATTTTGATTGAGGGAGTCATTTACAGGGGTAGCAAGAAATTTGGCACTAGAGAAATTCCCAGGAATCCACAAGCATGACCCCAGCTAAGACCCTAAGCAATAAAGGACAGTGTGCCTGTACTGGACTTGCCCTGCAGTCAGACTGATGATTATCTTAAATATCACCATAGAAACTTCATCCAGTAACAGAAGCAGAGACCCGTATCGGAGCACTGGACTGAATCCCCAAAATCCAGTTGAAGAGTGGGAGGATGAGAATATGAGCAAAGGGCTCAAGACCGTGATGGGGACACCAACTGAACCAGTTCACCTGATTTAGTGGGAGCTCACCAACTTCAGCCGGACAGGAAAGAAACCATCATAGGTCCAAACTAGTCCTTCTGAATGTGGGTTACAGTTGTATGGCCACTGGCAGTGGTACCAGGATTTATTTCTAGTGCTTGTACTGACTTTTTTGGAACCCATTCTCTTTGGAGGGATACTTTTCTCAGCCTAGATATAGTACAGATGGCCTTGGTCCTTCCACAAAGCAATGTTCCTTACCCTCTCCGAGGAGTGGATGGGAACTGAGTGGGGAGAAAGGTGGAGAGAATGGGAAGAAGGAAGGGAGTGGGAACTGGGATTGGAACATAAAATGAAAAAAAGATAAGTTTGCTTTCTTTAAAAAGAAAAGAAAAGAAAAGAAAATTTTTAAAAAGAAAATTTTAAGAGACTAAAGAGAAAAAATTGCAGAAGACACTAGAAGATGGAATTGAAGAAGACAGAAAGCGACACTTTTAAAAACACACTTGCAGTTGTTTTTCTCCTCAGCATCTTAAATGTAGCAATTGGATTTTCAATGCCAAATTTAAAAAAATCAAACCTTATATTTGTAATTAAGAACTTCTCATAGTGAAAATTTGGACTTAATTTGTAGAACTTCCTTTCATTGAAAGAAAAGTGTCTTCCTCCAAAGCTCTGCTGAGCATAGGAAGGAAGGAGCTATGCTTGAGTTCATTTTAAAGCACAGTTCTTCTTTTGATACCAAAACTAAGCACCATAAAGGGACCCTCCTGTTCCCAGGGCATGGGCAGGGATTGAGCACTGTTAAAACACTCTGATGCTGTTGCTGATGCTGATTCTGTGTTAGGCTTTTCTTGAGTCTTTTCATAAGCACGTGTGATGCTTTTCTGTGAACACATGACATTAAGGTACTGATTGGTTCACTCAACAGTCCCTTCCCCTAGGTACACGCCTCAGCCTTGACTGGGGGATTGTTCAGGGACGCCCTCCCTGAGGCTGCAACAGGCACTACAACCAGAATTGTCAAAGACATGAGGTCTGCTTTGGGGGGCCATTCTCCAGTCACAGCCTGTCCTGTGCTAAAGCATTCATTCACTCCGGGCATAACAAGCCTTTATTTTCTTTTATTGGTTTATTGAAAACAAAAGGCCAGATGTGATTTGGGGCACAGGGTGTGACCCCGAGTTTGCAACTCCACAAGCTTCTGAGTCTATGGGCCTTCTTCACTCAAGAACTCAGGGCTACCAATGCAAAAAAGGTTATTTGCTCACCTGAGGAAGGCAAAGAAATCGAGGTAGGCACTGGTGACAGAGACTGCAGGAAAAGGTAAACCCAAACCAACATTCCCTGTGAGCATACATGCATAAATCCTTTTCAAAATAGTGATGCTAAGTAAACATCACAGGGCAAGTTTCCCTGTGGCTTTCTCAGACATCCTTAGTGCCATTTATTCCTCCTGTACCTCCCTCTGTATTGCCTTCCTTCCTCGTCCATTTCTCCGTCATAGCATGTGGGTTTTACTATAACTTATAGCTTTTTTTTTTTAACCTTAGCCTCTCTTCTGCATTACCCCTTCTATGGTCCCTTCCCTGCCCTACTCCATGATCCCTTTTTACTTTCCTGGTTTCTATGGTTACTACAGGTTCATTGCATCTAAAGATTCAGAGTTAGAAACTCAAAATTAAGAAACCATGCAGCCAGGCATGATGGTACCTGCCTTCATTTCTCACACTTGGAAGAGGCAAGAATATCTTCAAGAGTTTGAGGACAGCATGTTCTGGTCTGCATAGTGAGTTATAGGTAACCCAGGGTTATACAGAGAGGAGAAAGAGAGAGAGGGAGGGAGCGAGGGAAAGAGAGAGAAAGAGAGGGGGGAGGGAGAGAGACAGACAGAGAGAAGGGAGGGGGGAGAGAGATGAGAGAGGGAGAGAGAGAGAGAGAGAGAGAGAGAGAGAGAGAGAGAGAGAGAGGGAGGAAATATTTGATTACACACTGTAAAGTTATGTCACTGTAATTGGTTTAATGAAAAGCTAAATGGCCAATATCTAGGCTGGAGGGTATAGGTGGGACTTCTGGACAGAGAGAGTTCTGGGAAGAAGAAATGGGAAGTTGACAGCCAGACACAGAGGAAGCAGGACATGCAGGAGGAAAGGTAAAAGTCACAAGGCAACACATAGTTTAATAGAAATGGGTTAATTTAAGTTATAAGAGCTAGTTAAAAACATGCCTAAGCTAAGGCTGAGCTCTCACAATTAATATAAGTGTCTGTGTCATTATTTGGAAGCTGACTGGTAGGACACAAAAAGACAGAGAGAGAGAGAGAGAGAGAGAGAGAGAGAGAGAGAGAGAGAGAGAGAGAGAGAGAGAGAACATATGCAATATTTGTCTTTCTGGGTCTGTATTACCTCATTCAATATGTAGTTTCTAGTGCCACCCATTAACCTTTAGGTTTTTTTCTTCATTTTCTTCATTGAATGTGTGTGTGTGTGTGTGTGTGTGTGTGTGTGTGTGTGTGTGACATTTTCATTATCCATGCATCAGGTGCCTTTAGGTTGTTTCTATTCCCTACCTATTATGAATTTAGTTTCAATGAACATGGCTGAGCAAGTTTCTTTGGAATAGGATGCTGAGTCCTTTGCGGAAAATGTCACGGTGTAGTATAGCTTGGTCATATGGTAGATCTAGTTTCCACTTTTTGAGGATTCTCTTTACTGGTTTCCAGAGTGGCTGTACCAGTTGCAATCCCAGCAAGAGTAGATAAGGATTTCCCTGTCTCCACATCCTCTCCATAAGCATCCGTTGTCAGTTGTTTTCTTGATCTTAGCCATTCTGACTGGAGTAAGAGCGAATCTCAGGCTTGTTTTAATTACATTTTCCTAATTGCTAAATATATTGAACCATATTTGAGATATTTTTTAGTCATTTTTATTTCTTATTTTGAAAACTCTCCGTTAAGATCTATACCCCCAATGTTTTAATTGGATCATCTTTTTTCTTGATTCTTTGTTTTCTGAGTTCTTTGTATATTCTGGATATTATTCCTCTACAAGATGTATAGTTAACCTTTAGGTGCATGTACTCAATTAAAATGATCATAATTTAAATATATCTATCTAATTTATATGAATAGTGAATTTATAAAATGGATAATGACCTAGTAGAATTTAGCACAGGAGGCAAGGTTTGTATAACTATCCAACATCATATAGAAAAGCTAAGCAACACACAGAAAATCATTTGATAAAATTGTATACTCAGTCACAAAAATTCAATAAACTAGACATCCAAAGATGAGAGCTTTCTTAACTTAATAAAGTCTTCTATTAAAGAACCCATAGCAAAATGCTGTGCACTGTCCTACCACTAAGATTGACACCGACTCTATTATGAGTCACCTTACTTGGTATTGTATTTCTCTGTAACTAACGAATAAAAGTATGCAAGCTGAAAGTAAAAAGCAAACTCCTTATTCATGGATGACATGATTGTCTTAGAAGAAATTCCTAGCAACCTACACACATACCATAAGTACAGGCAAATGAAAAACGTAGAGAAAATAAAAGAAAATCTCCATGACTTTGGGTTAGTTAAAGATTTCCTATAGTATGAAAGCATACATAGTTGACAAAAATTTTTGATAAATTGGACACCATCAAGATTAAAGTACTAAGACACAGGGTCACAAAAACAAGAGAAAGCCACAGCATGGTGGAAATATTTAGAAGAAAAATATTGAATAAAGACTTTCTTAGAAAGAAATTGCCAAACTTATATAATGCCTTAATAGAGATAAGAAAACTTCAGTTCTAAAAAAATTGTCCACAGATAAAAACATTTAACCAAAAACTATTATGAAAATATAATGGCCATTTTTCAGTTAGAAACTGTTATGCACGGTCAAAGTGACAATACCAAGTGCTGACAAGGATATGGAGTGACTAGAATCTCTGCGTTTACTTGTGAGAATGCAAAGTTGCTCGGTTACTTTCGTAAAATTGGCAATATCACCTACAGTAAAATGCATAGCTTTACTGTGATCCTCTTTCAGGTATGTTGTCAAGATAAATAAAAACACATGCAAAAAAGTCATTTGCACATGAAGTATTGTATGTTAATGAAAATACCATATGTATTCATAGTAGTTAATATTTGCAGAGAAAAATATGCATCACCTAGATAATAAACAAATCAAAACCTGTCCTCACAACAGAATATCATCCAACAGCAAAAAGAGCTACAGATTCTTCAGATGGCCTGAATTAATCTCAAAGCATTACGCTAAGAAACAAGAGCGTAGCTGTTCCTGGGACAGGCTGTCTGCTGTGTTATACGACAAACTTCAAAGATTTAGGATGATAGAAACAAGACATGTTCTCCAACCATGATAAAATAAAAAGAATTAGCAAGGAGTCTTCAGATTTATGAAAATTAAATAAATATTTCAAAAATGATCAAAAAGCCAAAAAATGAATCAAAAGGATAGATATAAAATGCTTGAGTTAACATGAAGATATAGTAGACAAAACTGATGGGATAGTGATAAAGACAGAGGAAATTTATAGCTGTGAATTCCTGCTCTGCCAGGGGAAGAAGCTCCTATCAATATCTTCAACATTAAAACCACTGAAAAAGAAAGTAATTAAATTAAGGCAAGCAGGAGAGAATAATAAAGTTTAAGGCAGCAATTGATTAAATACAGAAGAAAAGTGATAGAAAAAATACTACTAAAATTTGTTGCTTGTTGCTTGAGGGCTGGCAAGATGATTCAGGTGCCAAGTTGTAGGACCTGAATTCAATGCTTCTGACTCACATGGTGGGAAGACACAATCAGCTCCCACAAATTGTTTTCTGACTTTCATACCTGTTATCTCTCTCTCTCTCTCTCTCTCTCTCTCTCTCTCTCTCTCTCTCTCACACACACACACACACACACACACACACAAATTAATGTAACAAAAATAGTTATTTAAGAAGACTGGCAATATTGACAAATCTTTAGCTAGACTGACCAAGATAAAAAGGTAGACTGACAAAGATAAAAGTAAATCCTTCACAAACTCTTCCTAGAAACTGAAGAGGAGGGAACATACTCCATATCTTTGATGAGGTCTGCATAATGTAGAGGTATCAAAGTCAGTTAAAGATATCATGAGAAAATTATAGACTATTATCTCTTATGAGCATGGACACAAAAAATTTTAAAAGCAAATTAATAAACTGAAACCAAATATTATAAAAATAACTACATATGACAATGATATAGATTGCATCCTGGTGATGCAAGATTGGTTTGCTATGCAAAGACGAATACATCAAATCAATAGAATTTTAAGCAATTATATTACTGCCTCAGTAAAGGCCATTTGACAAAATATTCTTGATTTGGAGAAAGAAAGCAAACTTCTCAACAAATAGGAACAGAAAGAAATGCCCTCAACCTGATGAAAGAGGGCACTGTATGCTACATAGTATATGTAAGGGACTATGGGCTTCCTGATACAAAGATAGCCACTGTCACTATTTACATGGACTGCAGAGACAAGAAAAGCAAGCAATAGAAGGTGCCTAAGCTAAAAAAGAAAAAGCAAAACTGTCTCTCTGTATATATGATATAATCTGGTATATAAGCCATCTCAAGAAATCCAGTAAAATATTATGTTGACAAAGATTTCTGTCCTGCCCAGTCCTGCAGTCATTCAGTCCCAAAGAAACACACAGAGGTCTATATTAATTATAAACTGATCAGCCTATTTGCTCAGGCTTCTTAGTAACTCTTACAACTTATATTAGCCCATAATTCTTGTCTGTGTTAGCCATGTGGCTTGGTACCATTTTTGACAAGGCAGTCACATCTTGCCTGCTCTGTGTCTGGCTTCCTCTGCAACTGGGTGACTACTGAAGACTGAAATTTCCTTCTTCCCAGAATTCTCGTTGTTCTGCCTATACTTCCTGCCTGGCTACTGGCCAATCAGTGTTTATTTAAAATACAAGTGACAAGGCACAGACCACTGTATCACAGCAATATTATAAGCCATAAATTAATCAAGCTTACATGATACAAGATTAATATGTAAAAATCATTTTTAAAAAATTCACTTGCAAGGAACAAACTTAAAACCAAAACAAGAGACTACATTTGTAATGACATTGCAAAGACTAAAATACCTGGAAATAAGCTTAATCAAAGCATGCAAAATGTAAATTATGAAAACTATAAAATATTATTGTAAGAAGTTTATCAAGATCACAGTAATCTGGGCTACGGAAACAGATGAGCAGAAAACTACTTGCCAGTAAGTACAAGGTCCTGGGCTCAATTTCTCATACAAAATAAGTCACAATAATTGAGAAGCACACATATTCAAGCTGAGAAGAATTTGACATTGTTAGGATGTCAATTTCCCAAACTTATCCACAGATCAGACTCATGCTCCTTCAGGACATCACATTGTCTTTTACTAGAAACTGAAAGTGCGATTTTAAATACATATGGACTTCAACAGGAAACAAAATAATGAAAATAGCCCATACAAAAAAGTGCAAAGCTGAATGAGTCATAACATCCCACTTTAATACCTATGGCTGGGCACAGAAATAAAAGCATCATGGTACTGGAACAATGGGAGATTTGCAGATTGATAGGATAAAGTTGGGAACCCCACAGCTTCATTAAACTGAGTTTAATTGAGATAATTTTATAAAAGTTGATGCCTCAACTACAGAATCACACATAAAAAAATGAAGATAGCCCTTTACCTCAAACCTCCCTTATACAAAAATTAACTTAAAATAAGTTAAAGTCCTAAATAAATGAAAAATACCAGTAAAATACTTAAAAAACATGAATTACCATGGGTTTAACAAAGGATCAAATTTTAAAAATTGTTTTATGTGCTTGGGTGATGTAGGATTTCCCTCTGTGTGTTGTGAATATGTTTTATTGTCATTGGTTAATAAAGAAGCTGCTTTCGGTCAATGGCTTAACAGAGTAAAGCCAGGTGGGAAATCTGAACAAAGATGTAGAGAGAGAGTAAGCGGAGTCAGAGAGATGCCATGTAGCAGCTGGAGGAGAAAGATGTGAGCCACCAGCCAGAAACTTGCCAGTAAACCATGAGCCTTGTGGTAAAATATAAAATAATAGAGATGGGTTAATTTAAGATGTAAGAGCTAGCTAAAAATACACTTAAGCTATTGGACAACCCTTATTGCAATTAATATAGTTTCTGTGTGATTTTTTTCAGATCTGGGTGACCGGGAAATGAATAAGCAGCCTCCACCAACACTTGGGTGTTTTGCATGTCTTTGTACCACATGTGTGCCTAGTACTTACAGAGAGAAGAAGAAGGTCCCAGATACCCTGGGACTGCAGTTACAGACAGATTTTGAGCCATCATGTGGTTGTGTGAATCAAACCCAAGTCCCCTCGAAGAGTAGCTAGTGCTCTTAACTGCTGAACCACTTCTTCAGTTTTAGCAAAGGATTTTTAATGACTGCAAAATTATGAGTACAAAATGAAAATGGTTGTTTCAACCAACACATCAAGAAAATGAAAAAACTAATGCACTAACGGGAGGGGAAAATGAAAATTCCCTATCCCATTAGCATATATCTTAATTTTGTTGTTCTGGGGATGGAGTTCAAAGCCTTTGCATTATAGGGAAATGGTCTACCAACTGAGCAACGTCCACAGGCTCTGATCTGTGTCTAGCTTCAAACAAGGGGCTGGGATACAACGTACATCTAAAACTCATATAACCCAACAGTAAAATCACAAATAGCCTACTTATAAAACTTCCAAAGATCGACATAGACTTTGCCACAAGGAAGATACAGTGAAGAACAGAAAAAGCTGCCCTCATCATTACTCATCAGAGATGTTCAAGAAAACATCACCCATGTGACTGCCTAGACTCAAAAAGCCAGACCCAACGTCTGTACTACTCAATGAACTTCTGTATAGTTAGAACATGTATTAAAAATAGAAGCTGTGAAACTTTACATTTCATTTTATATTTTCTGTATCAAATTCTTTATATTCATTTATCTACTATCCAAACCAGAATATCCATGGCAGAATTACAACTAGAAATCAATGAGCTTCATTTCCTCTTTCTTAACCTGAGTCCATTACCTGCATTCAGTCTTCCCTCAGACCCTTATCTCCAGCCTTTCTTCTTCATTGAGTTGTACAGACTTTGAGTCTGGTCAGTTTGGGTGTGTGATGTTTTAATTTATTCAGGAGGTATTTTTATAATAAATTTTGTAAAATTAACTTTAAAAATTACCAAAAAAATCTCAAGGCAAAACAGGTGCCAGTAATAATAAGTAGAGAAATCTGAATTCCATGCACCTTAGACCGAAATGTACACTGGGGTGGACACCTTGCAAAAACGTCAGTCAGTTTCTCCAACAACTAAACACAAACTATCATGCTATCCAGAATAACACTCCATAGAGGAGAAATGCAAACATCTGTCCACAAATGAAGGTTCCAGCTGTATCTTCATAATAACCAACTCTCGTGCCCATAAACCAATAAATGTATGACTCAAATATGGCATATCCAGATAATGGTATAATCAACCCCAGAAATAAAGGAAGTATAAACACAGACTACAACATGAAACACTATGATAAAAGTGAAAAATCAATCACTAAAAGGCCACAGACCTGACTATCCAGAATATGAACACACATCTACATAGACAGAAAGTAGGGTAGCATCTGAGTAAATGGAGGAGAAGCAAGAGAAAGACATCTAAAAGGGAGGAGGCTGATGTTCATGATGGAAATGTTCTGACATGGTGACCATTTCATATACTTAGAAAAGTTAAAGCATAGCTGCTTGCATTCTCCTAATAGACTGTGTTATATGGTATGTACATCGCAGCTCCATTATAGGGGATCTACGGTGTCCATTCCTATGAGTTCTAGAAAAGGCAATGTTATAGTAATAAAACAAGGAGGCTTTCTTCCCTAAAGTATCTGTTTAGAAAACTCAAGACTGGACGTTCTCAATGCAGAATACTTACTCAAATGCTGTATTTTAAACCACCCCCCAACCCAGATTAATGTTTTTCAAAAACAAAGAAAAGGAAACTTCACAGTCCTTTTCTCTAGAGGAATGACCCCCAGTATGGCAAGGCTATTGAGAAGTCTTTAAAAACAAGATCGAGAACTGGTTACATTGTGGAGATCAGGAAGAGAAATTGAATGATGAGGGATTTCTTTTACATGTGTGTCTCAAAATAGAAACACAAGGAAAGATGCATGGGGTTAGTTTTCGCAGTCCAATGTTTGGGGTCCATGGTAAGTGATCAAAGATTTTTTGTTGTTGTTGTTGTTGGGCAAATGCTGTAATGGGCTAAACTCTTCTCTCTGGTTCTCTCTTTACTCTAGAGACTCAGCAGTTGGATGGACACACCTAAACTAAGCAGGAATTGACATCCGCTGTGATCCTCTGATGTGGGACCAAGACACCAACCTATCAGAACTGTGCTTACCTTCACTAATAGTGGGTATTTAGCTTTCAACGGGGAAATTTTGAAGGATGAAAAACAGATCTGTAACTCCCCAGAGGAAAATAAACTATTACTGCTAGTGCATGGCAACTTAGTGGGGATGGTTTTACATGCTTAAAGAATTCCCCTGTTGTGTCTCTCCCTTCCTCTTAAGATCCCAAGGACAAGCCAGTGAACTTACACTGGGATTACTTACAGAACATAAGTATGAGGTCACTGGCAAGAGCATGAGTGACCCCAAAACAACTGCAGAGGAAAATCTTTATCTACCCAGCATAGATAATGGCTTCCCCATAATCACCTGGATCAATGGTTCTCAACCTGTGGGTTGTGACCCCTTTGTAGGTCAACACAGTGGTCATATATCACATATCTTGAATATCAGAGTTTTAATTATGAATAACAACTAGCAAAATCATAGTTATGAAATAGCAACAAAATAATTTTATGGTTAGGTCACCACAACATGAGGAACTGTATTAAAGAGTCACAGCATCAGGAAGGTTAAGAATCCCTAACCTAGATAAAGCCCCTCCCAAGTAGCCCGAAGCAGCCTATATCCCCTAGCACTTCCTGAGACCCTGAGGCCAAATGCACTGGAAGCAAAACTCCATAAGCATACATGACCCTACCACCCCTTGCTTTTCATGAGGGAAGTTCATAGTGAACTAGCCTGGTCAAAATAGACTTGTGTAAGTAGGCACAGCTGATCTAATGAGGATGCTGGCTGTTTGCACTGAGGAACACATTGCCCCTGGTAGAGGCATGTTTGAGAACATAAACCATGAGGGCAGACTGCAAAGTGTCGCAGCTTGAATTTGCCACTTACAAAATTTAGAGAGTATTAGCATCTCGGCCTCAGTTGCTTCTCCTGCCAAACACGGGGGTGGGAGTGCCTCATCTCTAGAGGCCCCAGTGTGCAGGTGAGGTGGGCTGTCACATGAGAAGTGCTGAGAACAGTGCTAAGTGTCAACACAGAAGTGTCATTTACCACCTGACACCAGGTAGGTGGCTGCCATATCCCCGTCATGTAATTGGGGAAAGTGAGTCTTAAGAGTGAATGAGTTGCACCGCAGTTCATATCTCTTTAAAGTCAAGAAGTACGGGTTTGTGCCAGTCTACTCGAAGAAAATTGTCAAAAAAAAAATCATTTCTCATCATGAACTATAGGAACTGCAAGAGCACACCTGGACCATTAGAATGATCGAAATGCTGGGGATCACCCTCAGCAAGTCATATATTCAGGTTCGTGTTCCAACTGGCATTAAAAACCTAAAATACAGCAGAAAATATTAGAATGTATTGGAATATTTTAAGGCTAATTACTGTTTTGTGAAACTATACAGTTTACTCAGTGTGTGTGTGTGTGTGTGTGTGTGTGTGCGTGTGTGTGCAGTCAATAATGTTACTTTCCATAGTTATTCCCCTCACTAACCGCCATCTACCTTGTGAGAAGAGTATTCATCCTTTTCTCTTGCTAAGCAGCCTGTACAGGTCTATATTGGGGTTTGTATGCATTTCTCCATTGCACTGAGGTTTGGCAGTGGGAGCCACTAGAATGTCAGCATGTGGTTTACCCAAAGCAAGCAGTCATCTTCAGAGCAGGCTGGCTCAGTGTTTTGCAGGTCTGCTCTCCCATGGGCATTCCTCAGGAAAGAACTGCTGCTTTAAGTCAAGTCATGGGATAACAGCCAAAGAATAGAGTCAGAGCTGCCCTTCAGTCAGGAAGGGTGACAGCCTAGGACAGAACTTCTGCTGATTGCTGCTGGAGTGGGCTCCAACAGATGGTGATCAAAACATCTGAAGATGGAGCTGAGTATTTGGCTTAACTAATAGGTTATTTGCTTTCCATGGACAAAGCCCTGAGTTTGATCCCTAGAATTGTATAAAATGCGCACGGTGGTACATGTCTGGACGACGAGCATGGGGGATGTGGAAGCAGGAGGATCAGGGGTTCAAGTTGATTTTTGGTTACGAAAACAAGTTTGAAGTGGGCCTGGGTTACATGAGACCCTGCCACTAAAGAAAATTGAAAATCACTTGCAATGCTTGTCATAGTCAGTTTGGGCTGTTATAACAGAATGTCAAAATTGAGTGACATTCGTTTCTTACAGCTCTGGAGGCTGAAAGTCTAAGACCATATAGTGGCACGGTTACATTATTAGTGGAAGTCTCTTCTGGTTTGGTAAATGATCAAATTCTTGTTATAGCCTCAGGGTAGAGAGAAAGGGGGATCTAGTCTCTTCACCCCTTTATAAGGACACTAATCCTATACATGTTGCCTCCATCATCAGTTCTTATAATTAGTGACCTTCCAGCCCTGTGATACTATCATCGTAGGGACTAGATTTCAACATAGGAATTTGAACAATGCAAACAAATTAGTAATGAGCAGTTGGGAACTTGGTTCCTTAAAGTATTAGTATAGCTTGCATGATGCATTGATACATTAGGTGGTCCTCTAGATTCCCCAGTGATCCATGCTAGGTTGAAATACTTCACTTTTAATTTTGATGGGTTTTGTTGAATAGATTCAGAGTCATGCTAGTCCTAGGGGCTTAGATGAGTGTTTTCTAAATGGAATATATGGAGATTAATTAGCAGATTCTCCAGTCTCATACATTGGTACATAGTGTAAAAGAAAACATACAATAATAAAATGGCAGGCCACTGGAAAAGATAGTTTTGTAATATTCTGAATGACAGTATATAACATTATAAGCCAAGATATCATGGCCACTTGCAGAAGAAACACTAGCAATTGGGCACATGTCCCCTCTATATGTTCTACATGGTTTATTTCTATCTCTTTTATTTACATAAGACAATATCAGATCTAAGTGTAGACTAGGAATATGGAGAAATCATTGAAAAACAGTCTTATTTGTTATTTTACATGAAAGATAATAACTACACCACATTTCACACTCAAAAGTTGGAATTCGAAGGATCACAATGGTTAGAATCTTGTCAGTCTATCTTTTACTCTAGAAAGTACTGCTGCTTTTAGTGTTTTAGTTTGGGGATGGATGTTCAATCATACTCAATCACATCCCAGTCATTTCTTCCTGAGTTGAAGGGCAGGCAACAAACATTTGGAATAAATTCAACTTGCAAAGACAGAGGCAGGACTATTCATTCTAAAGAAATCCTGATGTCTTTCACCAACAATAAAAGTAGAATGACGGTATTTCCCTGAAGTGCTGAGTGCAGCGTTCAAGGCCCTGAACAAATCACTGGAATCTTCTGCTTGAGAAAACTATGTGAAACAAGTTGCATCATCAGGGTAATGAAGAAATGTGATCAGTAAGTCACATCACTCATCTTTAGAGTTCATTTAGGCATCCTTTTCCTTAGCAGCATTGTAGAAAAGTTCAAATTCAAAACTACTCCACATTCCTTTGAACAGCAGTCTGTGAGGAATTCAAATCAATTGCTGTGATTTAATGATACTCAAATGTCTCACCACTTCTCTAAAACTAAATCAAGATCCAGAGACATGTAGCTACTTCATACTTTGCAAATAGTGAATTGACAAATCACCATGATCCCTTTAATTTAAAAAGTCCTTATCATTTCTGATAGTGTCGGCGCTCCCCACTATCACTTATCACGTATGTTTTCTACCCTACTTCATGGGTTTCCAGTGATCAGCACATAAGCTGTTTTGCGGTGCTCAGTAATGAAACAGGCCATCAGCTCTTCTGTCTCTTTGAATCATGTGCTGAGAAACTGTACTGTGCTACCCAGTTGTCAGGCAGAGGACCTGCTGACTCACACACGGTGCTTTCTATTCCCCAGTGCATGCCACCTGCTTGAGAAATGGCTGCTGGTGTCACTGTTTTGGGAAGTTGCTTGACTTTCTCTCTGAATGTCTCACCACTTCTGCCAGCTTTGCCATGAGAATGCAACTCAGTGGGCTTCAGGGACTTTTTGCCCTCATCTGCAGACGTCATTAGTTTTGTAGGAAACTATTATGATCCGGTTCACAGTCACAAGTTTCTGAAAATTTTGTTTTATTCTTTGACAATTTCATACATGTGTATGGTGAGTTGGGTCCTTTCACACACACCAATTCCACTCTTTCATCTCCCTTCTCTTTCCCTAACACTCTTCTCATGAATTTCCTCTTACTTTGATCTGCCTCATTTTTTAACTAATAGGTACCCATGAATCTCAAGAGTCCCCCCCCCGCCTTGTTTATAATAAAATGGGGATGAGCATATTCTTGTGCAAGTTTTGTGCAAGCAACCACACCTGCAGTGAGGTCGTGAGTGTGTCGTCTCTAGCATATCCCAACCTTTCTCAGCACATCCCAACCTCTGGGTCTTGCATTATTTCCATTTTCTCTTTAGTGATCTCCCTGAGATTTGTGGGGATTGGAGAGGTATGCTATAGATGCCCTATTTAGACCTGTGTGGTCCTGAGACACTTATTCTCTACACTTTAACCAGTTGGGACTGTATGAACCACTGCCCGCCACAAAAAGAAGTTTCTATGATAGAGGCTGAGTGCTGCACTAATCCATGGGTACAAAGTATTTAGAAGGCAGTTTGACAGCACGTCAATTTATTAACAAAACAAAACAATAGGTTCTCCTGTAGGGTCTATGATCTCGCCTGCCACAGCTTCTTAATCAAATTTATAGTGCCAGGCATGAGTTTCCTCCTGTGGAGTGGGTCTCAAGTTCAATCAGAAAAGGGATTTGGCTGCCCTCCATAACAGTCAGGCCACGACTACATTGGTAGGCATATTTTGTCAGGCAGGTTCACAGGTTGTCCAGTGGGTCAGGATTTTTCTCCTCCATAAGTTTGGCTAGCACCTTCAAACACTCTGAAAACTTTCCATCAAGAAGAAACTCCTAGTCAGAGCCATCTTGAGTCTCAGTGCTTGCATGGTGTGTGTAGTGATAGGGTGCAGCATTTTCATTCTGATGAGTATTCAAGAACATTGACAATATTTCCAGTTACAATTTGAAAAAGTATAAAGTAGTTTATTATGTTATTATATTGAGAAGTCATGAAAACACTGGACATTGGAACCCCAGCTTGTACATGATCACCATTGTACTGTTTAGATGTATTTGCTGCTGGAGAAACTGGCACAGTTTCCCTATACTGTTGTATTTGTCTGTTTATAAGAAGATTCAGATTTTGTGTTCACTATTCATGTAGTAGCTAGTAAAAAGTAAGGACTTTTTTCACCACCAAATTCAGCTTGAACAATTTCCAGTTATTTGTTCATTTTAGTGAACCATGAGTCTAAAACAGCAGAGTAAACCTCAATATGTAAATTCAATAAACATAAACAAACGTTATCAAATTACTTTAGCTGAGATTAACTGTAAGCAGATATCTACTTGGAAAGACCTGCTTCTGTGAGGCTATTACATAGGGCAAAGCCATGGCTTGATTTCTATAGTAGAGTCATTGTTTAGTATTCTCATTTGCATTTGCATTTTCCTAACTCAGATATCCTTTAGACAGCCACACAGGGGACAATCATTCAGCTTTACACTAATATGACTGTAATCATTATTATTATTTTGAGACAGGGCCTCCTAATCAATGACTGAGTGCTTAATAGATGTTCTACGTGTTATCACTTACAATTTCTGCATAGAGAAAGGATGAACATTGCATGCTCTACACTGAAGAAAACCAAATGCACTGCTCTTAAGAACGAAAATAAACCAGTGCTGGCAACTACCCTGATCCAAGGGCTCAAAAGCCTTTAGCTGGGACGAGTGCTGATCCTGGGGACTGTTGGGGGTTCTTGTATCAGTCATTCACTCTCTTTCCACTTTTCAAGAGTTTTAAGATCTCCCATCAAGATCTGACTGCTAGACTGTGAAAACACAAATATTTAGGTGTTAATTCTGCCTTTTATGACCTTGGCAAAGCCAGTGGATGTCACTGTGCACCAGTTTTTCCATGGATAAAATTCTTTTTTAGTGCTGGGGATTCAACAAGGGTCTCACTAAGTCTACCATACGCTACCACTGACAGACTCCCAGCTGATAAAATAGTATTAGTGGTACCTACTCAAGGAGTCAAGAGAGGATTAGGTGAGGCAATGCATGCACACTGTCCAGGGGATTCTGGGAAAATTGTCAGCCCCTTGGATTTAAGCATCAGCAGTTTCTGTTTTTCACATAGAATAGACAGGGGATGAAAGGAGTAAAGGGGTGAGATACGGCAAAGCTCACAAATAAGATAAATGTTTTTGGAACCCAAAATAGAACAGAAATACAAAGTAATAAAAGCAGCCGCAACTCTGGGCCTGCCAAACTCTGCGTCTGAAATAAACAGTGGGCCCCAAGAACAAGCAAGCGTCTGTCATTAATAAGGGGCACAGAGATGTCTAGGAGAGAGGTGGCTGGAGGCTGCTCACTGCCCCATGGAAGGGACAGCATGGCTGGGGAACAGCATCCATCCACCACTTGCCTTTTCAACTACAAGCTGCAACCTTACACCACATGATTCCATCTGGAATCTCCAGTGTTCAGAGGACAGAGAAAGAAAACTCAGACTCACTCTCTCCACGATATGCCTACATCACCAGCTACCTCTGTGACTCGCAAGGGGACAAAGACTTCTCCCCACCAGGAAGCAAGTAGTTTTGCATTGGACATTGGCTGGCTGGCTGTCCTCTAAGATGACTTAGTCCTGACACTCTATACTTGGACATGATGCCAGATGCCACAGGCTTGGGCCCCATTAAAAAGCCATTTCACCTGTGCTTTTGCCTAAGTATTCTTAGTTAGCATTCCAACTCCTCCATTGAATTTATCATTTCCTTAAGTGACTTACAGGACCCAGGGAAACATGCCTACTAGTTTCTTGTAAAGAACAGAGACAAAGATATAGCCAGGTGAAGAATGTGGGAAAGGATGAGAGGCATCTATGCTCTGTCTGGGAACCTCATACCCAAGGATCTCTTCACATCTGTCTCCCTCAAGGCTTTGGAACCCTGTTTTTTATTTTTAGGGTACTCCTTTCAAAAGTCACAGTTGTTAATAAACTAGTTGAGTGTGTTCAAAATTTTCTTGGTTTGTCTATGCAACTTTCCTCTCAACAGGGAATGGGGCAGGATCCATAGAAATCTGGAATGACCTACTAGCCAACAAAGATAGGTCAGACTTGAAAGCCAGGCACTGGAACAAACAAACAGACAAACAAACAAGAACAGAAAATATAAAGACATCTATCATAACCTCACAGCTGTGCTCATGATTTAGTTTTTATTTCCTCTTCTGTATCACTAGACTTTGTACTGAACATGCACTTCGCATTCCCCAGAACCTCAGTGATTTATAGTCTCATATTCCTATGGAGCAAGAGTCTCAAAGTGACATTATGAACATTTGAGGCCCAACTGCTGAATGTAGACAAATGGGAGAGGGGGCTAGGTGAGGGGAAAGAGAGGAAGGAAGGGGAAGAAGCAAGAAAAATCAACACAATAATTAAGATACTGACTTACTTTTCACAGCAAAGTCATTCCTGAAGGAACTTAGTTTATACAAGAGAATGACAATGACTTTCAAATAAATGTTTTGCTATTTAAAGACAAAAATGACTGAAACCTATTAGCATAAAAGATTGAGGCACACAGACCCAGGGGAGAAGAAATAATGATGAGTAAAGAAAGTGATTAACGATGTCAGCAGATTTAATTAAGAATGAACTATTTTGGGGTATCTGTTAACACAGTATTTATACAAAAACAACAAGGTGGGGGAGGAGGGAAGTTTGGTTTGTCACTATTAGATGGTTGGGGACTTAGCTCCGTTGGTAGAGTACTCAACTAGTATGAATGAGACTTTGTGTTTGCTCCCTGGCACCACATAAAACAGGTAATCCCAGGACTTGGGTAGGGGCCGATTCTTCTGTCCTGCCAATCAGTTCCCAAATAACAACATAGAGACATATTACTAATTGTGAGAGCTCAGCCAATAGCTTTTGCTTATTTATAACTAGCTCTGATAACTTAAATGATCCCATTTCTATTAATTAATGTTCTTTACGTGTCTCGGTTACCTTTGCTTGTAAAGCCCATGTTGCTTGCTTTGCATCCCTGGCATCTCTCGGCAACTCTGCCTTTCTTGCCAGCATTCTTTCTGCCCCCCCCCACACAAATTCTGCCTAGCTTTTAGATGTTCAGCTTTTATTAAACCAGTTTGAGTGACACATTCACAATGTATACAAAGATTATTCCACAGCACTTGGGAGGTAGACACAGGAGATCTATGTTCAAGGTCACTCTTGACAATATAGTGAATTCAAAGCTAACTTGTGCTACATGAGATCCAAAGCATAGAAATGATTAAAAATATTGGACTTGATTAAAATTTTTAAGTAAACACAGAGAAAATTTAATATTATCACTAAAAGAGCTATATATGCCATGCATATTTGTTTTCTATTGCTATATATCAAATGATACCACCTGTGCCCCCACCTAGAGACAGCCAGGGAGAGGTCCATTCCACCTCCCTCAACACTTGCAGAATTGCTACCTTTATAACTGTGTGACCCGAACCCCAGAATTTCTGCTAGTTCTCACTCATGTGACTCAAAGCTCCCATGGGCTCCTCCATGGGTACTTTAGTACATGAATGCCCACCCACTCCAGGTGAGAAGAGGCTCCTATACTTGGATTTTTGATCTCCATCTTCATTTGAGGGCTTTCTACGATTCCATCATCCCCAATCAGGATTATTTCCCTCTTGATATAGTTTAAGGTCAACTTATTAGAGACTGTGAGAGATGCCTGAGAAATTCCTTCACCTCCACCCTACAACGTCATTAAGTTCCTCGATGCCGCAGCCACATGTTCTGCTCAGACTGCAGGGAGAGGAAGGAGACAGGGCTGGTAACCCCTATCCTGGAATCTTAGGGGCCATTGTGTCTGCCACAGTACGTCCTCTGACCCACAATGGCTCATATCCCTCCCAATGCAGCATTCATTCACCCTTCCCACAACTCTACCCATAAGAAAGCCAGCTTATGGGCCAACAGTAGAACATATACACACAGCCAAGTACATCTGGATGTGTACAACTACATATATGCTGAAAAGATGAAATAGTAACAAACAACAAGAGATGATAAACAAGATTTCAGGAATAATAAACACAGTTATCACAAATAGAAGGAAATGAAGCTTCGTTTTCAAAAGGTCTTGGTTTCAAAATGGGCAAACATAAAATTCAGCCACCCCTTTTTCTAAAAGGACAAATTAAACCAAATGCAAAGCAATAAAAACAAGATAATGGAAAAAGGTGTGCCGTATGCCCGTTAAATGGTAATTTCCAAACACCCAGGTTTTAATCCAATGCCAGATTTTTTTAAAAAAAAAGCTCTTAAGTACAAAGCACTGCTGGTTTACGTGGTGACAGTATGCAAGGATTCACTCTGCAAGATGCCACAGACACATGTCACCACAGACATTCACATATGTATACTTATGCATGAAGACAGCCTGAGATGAGAAACGTAATACAGCTTCATTAAAGAGGATAGATAAACTAGCAAAAATTCAAATGAGAGGCTCGAGAGAGGGCGTGGCTGTAAAGAGCGATTGCTGCTCTGGCACAGGACTGCAGATCCATCCCCAGCACCCATGTCAGGCAGCTCACAGCACCCATGTCAGGCAGCTCACAGCACCCATGTCAGGCAGCTCACAGCACCCATGTCAGGCAGCTCACAGCCACAGCTGGAGGGGATCCAATGCCCTCTTCCGACCTCCACATGTACCCTCGTGTGAACGCATACACAGGGACACATACACATAAATCCTCTTAACCATCAATCTTTAAATATATTTAAGTCAATAGACTCTACAGAGCCTGATCAATTGGTCCGATTTGATAGTGATACACTGGGAGGGAGATAGACCTAAACATTCTATGTTTTCAGTACAAGGTGACGCTTACAGAAATTAATCATATCCAACGAACTACCAACAGCTTTCAAAGTTTCAATACCATACTGTCGACTGTGAGGAAGCTAGACAACAAACCAAGAATACAAAGCCAGCTTAAAAACTCAATATTTTTGTTAGAACTTTGAACTATATAGGTATAAACATGGCACAAAGCAGAGGGGGAGGCTACAGCGCCAGAATTATAACATATTTACATGAAAAATGGCATCACAAAACAGGTGGAATGTAAACAGAACATGTTTGAATGTGAATTCTCAGTAGCAAGAAGTAAACAGAAATGCGTTAAGACTTTAAATTGAGAAACAAAGATTTTTGAGAAAGCGAATGCGAAGGAGTAGAAATGGCATCCAGAAAGAAAGGAAAACGCAAGTCTCCAAACAAGGAGGGTGAGTACAGCTGGGATCTGATTCTTCAAAAAACAGATTAAAATAAACCAAAGCCAAAATCCAGACACATATCTAGTAACACCAAGGAGGGAAAAAAACCATGAAGACAATGACATCAGCCATAGATACGCAGTATAGTCATTAAAACGCATGACTGTGAAGATAAGTAATGAACAGAGCAAGCAGACAAAGGGAAAGGTCACCACCACGGGTCTCCCAGGAAAGCGTCCTTAACTTCCAGGAAGGGTCACAGCACAGGATGCTACCACTTTATATCTGGACGCTGTCTGGAGATGTGATGCATGGCACTGTGGCAGCCATAGTGCATCAGGAGGAGCCAGAGAAATAATGACAATGACATTGCTGAGCGCCTGAGAAACAAACATCAGGAGAACTGTCACGCTTTCCGGAGCTGATAAGATTTTGTGACAATACCTGTTGACTCCCACAAGACGGAACTTTCACCAGACTCCACAGCAAAGTAAACAATCCCCTATGAGATGATTTAAGACCATGTATTTAACCTGCCGTGTATTCTGTTTAACCTGTTTTTAAGAGAAGGCACGGCAGCGGGCGGGTGAGGGGGCTGGTCACGGTCAGCCCCAGCTAGGAAGCAGAGATGAATGCTGGTGCTCAGCTCACGTTCTCCTTCATTATTATCTTTATTTTTAATGCTTTGTTTACTTATTTACTTATTTACTTATTATTCATGTTTTGTTTTTTGTTTTTTTTGCATAGCAGACAAAATTTCACCAAGTTGATGCTGGAAGCTAACCATCAGGTCTTCCATTTTCCAATTACATTAGTAGGTAGTTTAAGTCCAAAAAATAATTTTATGGCATAATACTCATTAATTTTCAGGAACAATTTCAGCAGAAAAAGTATCCCACAGAAATCAGCTGTAACACGAAAATCCATCAGTGAAACACTTTGGTAGGTCACACAGTCTTGGGTAGCAGTTACATTCTTTTTTATTTGTTAAAACGTACTTATTTTTATTTTATGTGTGTGAGTGTTTTGTCATCACATATGTGATGTGAGTATTTATGTGCACCACGTACATGTCTGGTGCCCGTGAAGGTCATAAGAGGCAGTGGAGCCCCAGAAGTTGAGTTACAGATGGTGATGAGCTGTCACGTGGATGCTAGGAGCCGAAACCAGGTCCCCTGTAAGAGCTGAGTCAGCATTTTGGTGTTTCCTGTTTCTCACTAGACTAACTTCCTCTGACGTGGGAGTCCCCTCTGTGTGCTGTGATTACCATTAATGAATAAAGAAACTGCTTTGGACCTATAGCAAGGCAGAACTTAGGTAGGCAGGGAAAGCTAGGCTGAGTGCTGGGAGGAAGAAGGGTGGAGTCAGGGAGGCGCCATGGAGCCCCACCGGAGACAGTAGTGCTGAAACTTTGCTGGTAGGCCACAACCTGTATTAATATACAGATTAATAGAAATCGGTTAAACCAATATGTAAGAGTTAGCCAATAAGAAGTTAGAGCTATTGGGCCAAGCAGTGCTTTAATGAATACAGTTTCTGTGTGGTTATTTCCGGTCTGAGCTAGCTGGGTGGCTGGGAACCAACAAGCAGCCCCTTCTCCAACATTCCTTGTTTGTCATAGGGGCACCTGGGGTTGGAGTCAGAGTTATATAATGATGTTTTTCTTGCTGTACGTTAAGACAAGACTTCAGAGCCCCTGGGGTTTTGACAGTCCTAGAAGATAATACCTACCGCTTATTGGTTCTCCCTGTAGGGGAATATGCTGTGAGGCTCTCTTCAGCTCCCTGGATGTCTCCTTGTCCCTGTTCCTGTATCTGCCCCTGTCCCTCTCCCTCCACCCCATCTCTCTCACATGCTAGGAACACAACTCCACGGCCCCCTCGGTGACTTTTTGAGGAGGCAGCAGGAAGCAGGCAAACAGCCCTGTCCCCAGTCAGAACAGGAAGTGCACACAAGTTGTTCTTTCAGAATAGAACAAGACAGCAGCAGAGCCAAAGTCAGAACTCTAAGGCCTGATTGTTCAGACTTAGACTTGTTCTGAGGAGGAGCAAATCACCGAAGGTTCTTTCAGAGCCTTTCTGCGTGGCTCCTGCGTGAGGCACTTAGATGTTTTTTTACGCTGAAGTTCTGCCATCAACTGTGATACAGAGCGATCTCAGTGGAGCTGGAGACAGCCTGGTTAATGTGTGCAGTGTAAATCACTTCGGATTTCTCATAGGGATGCAAAATGTGCATTAAATACCAAGTCTAGCAGTATGGAAAGGAAATAGAAACTGAATCACGTACACAGCCCTTAGATATCTGAAGCAGCAGGTTATGGGAGCCCAAGCTGCAGCGAAAGCTGATGAAAGAAAACAGGGGTGCTGAGGGGCTGTACCACGCTCTATGGCAGGACTCAGAGGATGAATGAGGTGAGCTGTTGCCCTGGAGCTCAAGCTGGGACCCTGGATCTTGGCAATGACAGAACATCCTAGGTTGTTCCAGAATGATCCAGAATCATCTGGCTTCTGCTCAACTCTTTTTTCATGATGACATTAATGGCTTAACTCCACATACTTTGCTATACTCACGCCTTCACCATGGGATTTGAAGCAGCTACTATCAAGAGGTAGAAAGTATCTAGGGAAACTTGATTCTTCCTGTGTTCATGTGACTTGATTTGGCCAGTAAGTTGTTTATGTTTGGGACACTAACAGGTGATGAAAAATGCTTGCATTCTTTCCTCTGGTTGTGAGGACATGCCCTGGTTGGGCTGCTGTGAGGAGCAGGGAGCAGAGACAAGTAATCCAGAGTGCCAGCCAAAGCCAGCCTAGATCAACCCCAACCATCGCTAAGCTGAACCAGTAAGAATGCTCACCCAGCTGAGCCCACTGAAAACCACTCACCAGTGCTCAAGTGCCTAACAAATGCTGGATGCAATAAGCCAATCTCCTGAGCATCATAGAGTTTGCCATCGAGCATTTTTTTTTGTGGCAACCAACTTGATACGCTTCCCATCACGTCTCTGGAACTCACATAACAAGATAGATGCAGCTGTGTGCATCTGCATTACCAGTACAGACGCCAGAAGCAGAGAGGAAGCTGGAAGACAAGAGAACTGTATAAAAGTACATGTGCAATTCAATGGCAGAAACAAAGGAGACTTTGCCTCAAAACAAGGTGGGAGAAGAGAACAGACTCTCGAAATGCTGGTTTCTGACCTCCAAATGTGTGATGTGGTATGTGTATTCCTGCACATGTGCACATGAGCACACACACACACACACACACACATGCAATTTTAAAAGTTATATTTAACACTTTCTAATTACTGCTGTTAAGACTGTCTCAACCAGCAGATTTCCAAGTTCATGAGTTTAGAAGACGTGACAGTTTTCTGTACCCTAATGAGGATGATTACAGGGCGCTAGAGACACAATGCTAGAGACACAGTGTTGACTGACTAAAGATAACATGCATGATGTGCACTATTCCTTATGTCCTGTGAATGATGACAGCAGCTGACTCTGTCCTTCTGCAAGGGCAAGCCTTCGAGTGCCAGGAGCTGCTTCCGTCACGAACACCGGACAGGATCAAATGAGTCCTCTCTTGCGGAGGCTACCTATATCCATGATGGAACGTGGAGTCACTGGGACTCTGGAGGACAGAATTTCCATGGTACAATTTCTGTCTAGAGTGCCCCCTGGGGTGAGGCCTGGACTTGATGCTGACACCAGCTACTTCTGTGCTTCGTTCCTCTCCCAGAACTAACCCACTCTCTCACCTTCCTTATGCTTCTCCCGAGAGCTTGACCTCAGTAAATCACTTGTATAAGGTTTCCTCTTTTGGATTCTGCTTTCAGCCCACCCCAGCCATGAACGTGAATTCAATTTGAACATTTCTTGTTCAGTCAAGAAAGAAAACAACTAATTTAGAACCTGAAATAATATCCACTGTGATAAATCTTTGCATAGAGGAAATAAGAACTCAGGTTTCTCAAAGGGCCCATGCATTCACAGATACCTAATAATTTGGGGTTGGTTAGAGTCTCACTGGTTATTAATACTAAGCCTTTCAAATATAGGATTTTTAGTGAGTAAATAAAATGTACAAGCATATGTCAAGGTTTCATTTCTTCACAGGAAATATTTGTTCACGTAATTGTACCACTGTACAACCAGGAATTTCTCTACAGAACCTTCCAGGTGAAGAGCAGTTGTCGTCTGACTCCACAGATCTTCCCATCATCCCCCTGTAAGCTGCTGCTCAGAGAAGATGATTAGTGAAGAGGGGACAGTACCTTGGACAATGCCACCAAGTGAGGGTAGAAAGAAGCTGGGGTCTGAGAGCTGTCAAAGTGCTTTCCTCTCAAGCATGAAGACCCATGTTTATTCCCAGAACCCTCTTTACAGAGCTGGGTATGGTGGCAACCACCTGGAACCAATCACTGTGGATCCCTGGCCATCCAACCTATTTAGGTCAGCAAACAAGGTCGATGGTATGGCACTAGACAATGGCCTCTGACCTACACACACACACACACACACACACACACACACACACACACACAGAATCAACACAATGGCATACAGTGCAATTCTAAGGAGCAGAAATTACCCTACTCACTCACCTAGCCAGCACTGAATAATGTAGGAAATCAAGCAAAGATGCTGTGCTGGTTAGTTTATGTCAGCTAGTAGAGTCATCAGAGAGGAGGGAGCTTCAATAGAGACAATTCTTCTGTAAGATCCAACTGTAGGCAAGGCAAGCCTGTAGGGCATTTTCTTAATTAGTGATTGATGGGGAGGGGGAAGGCCCACTCCTTTGTGGGTGGTGTCATCTCTAGGATGGAGGCCCTGGGTTCTATAAAAAAGCAGACTGAGCAAGTCATGGGGAGAAAGACAGTAAGCTGCACCCCTCCATGCCTCTGCATCAATCCGCTCTTGCCTCCAGGATCCTGCCCTTTTGAATTCCTGTCCCGACTTCCTTCGGTAAAGAGTGGTGTGGAACCATAAGCTGAATAAACCCTTTCCTGCCCAAGATGGTGCTTGATCACAGCAAAAGAAACCATAACGAGGACAGGTGGGGGCCACTGCAGAAAAGCTGAAAGTTTTCTTTTTAATTTTTTAAAATTAAAAACAAACAATAAAATCATTGCTGTAGATTTGAAATGCTTTAAAAAACAAGTAAATGGCAACAATATCATAAAAACTAATGGCGTATCTCTTCTCTTGAGTTCTGAAGTCCAGGAAGGGACTCCCTCTTTCGGCAAGAAGACAGGTGCGCTGTGAGAGGACTGGCTGTCACGTCTTGGACAATCGTCAGATTGCTCCGAAGGCTGAAGAAGCCCTTCCAGAATCCAGAAAGCTGCAAGGCGGCAAGGTTCCTGGGCTCTCCTTTTGTGTCACGTAAGCCTGGTCAGGAAGTACCAGTGGGCAAGAACAAGAAAAACCTCAACAAAGCCTTTGTCTAAGCAAGGGAACAGGAACGATGCAGCCTACCAAGGCAGAATGCATCAACTCCATGACTCTTCCTTCAGCAAAACCCCACTGAAATCACCCATGACACTGCTACTACAAAATCCAGCAGGCACAGAGTGCAGAGCTTAGGTTTTTTTCCTTTACCAGCCTGTGGAAGGACAGTTGGGGACAATAAGTGGGAAGCAAGACTTTTAGCCTTGCTAGGCATGAACAAGACCCATTCTTTCCAAACTGTTGTCAGGGGTTATCTGCTAATATCAGAGATCCTAGGTCCCCTGTTGTCAGGAATCATCTGCTAATATCAGAGATCCTAGGTCCTCACACGGACACAGCAGAAACGAAACCTCCTTCCCTTGCTCTGTCTTAAGGGCTGAGGAGCCCAAGCAGAATAGAGACTTCTACCGCCACCTTGTGGTAAGGAGGCCATAATCTGCTTCAGGTTCAAGGTGGTAGTGGGACTCCTGAATCATCAGGCAGTTCCTTATCTTCAAGCCTGGGACCAGAGATGCAACAGAAAATCAGAAGGCCCATGCTAATCCTTGCTTGTGCTCAGATATGAATGAGGTCAGCGGTGGAACGTGATCATCTGCTTCTCCTGGTGGTCAAGAATAGCACCTTCTCCCCACCCCTTCTGGAGCAGAGCTAGAGAACCAGGGTCTAGAAAAACGAATGTCTACACTTTAGTGGAAAAAAAATCTTTTCATGGCGAGAAGAAGGGAAACATCAACAAAACTCTTGAAGTGAATAAAAGAGTAGGAAACAGACACCAGGGTCGAGATGACAGAGATATTAGAATTATTTGGCAGATGTTAACTTATTTATAGATAGCGTCTCATATAGCCCAGGCTGGCTTCAAACTCACTGGGCAGTGAAAATGATCCTGAGCTTCTGGTCCTCCTTCCTCTGCCTCCCAAGTGCTGGGATTAGAGGTGAGTACCACCATGTATGGTTTGTCAGTGCTGGGCATGGCACTCCACCAATGGAGCCACATCCCCAGCGTCTTCTCGGATGATTAACACACTAGCATAAAGATACTGTCACTGAGTTTACTGTTGCAAAACTCACTTACAAAGGAAAGCCATAGTAATCAGATCCCCTGGAGCTGGAATTACAGGTGGTCATATGCTGGTAGAAGTGGGTACTGGGAACCAGGTCCTGGTTTCCTCTCCCAGAGTGATGCATCCTCTTAACGTATCATCTTTCTGTCTCTCCAGGCTCCCAAATGGAAATCTGAGAATTGAAAAAGCACAGAAATTACAATAGAAAGGAAACACAGATGAACAACAAAATCGATGGTGTGCAGAAAACCTCTCAGAACAAAAACAATCTCCCATTCCAAGCAACACAGAGGAAACAGCAGCAACAACCAACCAACGAACAAAAACAAACAAGCCATGAACAGACCCTCAAATGAACCATGGGTTCAAAGCCAAGGTCTCATGTTTGGATTCATAGAATGAGGGAAGAGAAAAGGTGGAGATGAAAAAGGAATGGGACACTGTAACAGTTGAAAACTTTTTATGTTTTCCAAGCAACATACGCCTCAAGAATGAAGAAGGCAGATCAAATGAAGAAGGTACCTCAAGAATGAAGAAGGCAGATCAAACTCAAGGGTCCCAGAGAGCTGTGAGGATTCTGGGCCATCGTGTCACCAGGCCATGGGGCCCTTTCGGCTCTTCTGTTGAAGGATTCAGGTGACTTCCATTTGTAATACCAAGGAAAATAATGATTAAATGTAGTCCTGGGGCCCATAATAGCAAGCGATTACGACTTCAGCTAGCCAAGGATGAGTCAGAACAAAGCACAGACTTGTTGAAGACACCCAGTGTCCAGTAGTTTTGCATGTACTTTGTGTAAAAAAAAAAAAAGAAAGTTTAGATTGACAAGTTCTTCTTGCATTTCAAAACTAACGTGTGAGTGAACCCTTGACCAAAATGTGGGACTGTAACAGAAATCTTGCAAAGTGTGCAAGCAGCAAGACAATGAAGATCATTGAAGAGCAATTTCTTACCTTTACATTTATCAGCTTTCCGAGAATCAGTGAATGGCATGGTTGATCAGACATCTGAAGCCCTTAGAAGGCAATGTAATATACTGTCTAGGAGGTTTTGGTGTGCACTGGAGGCTCAGGAAGTCTGAAGTCAAAGGTTACTTGTGAGTGACTCATCAGGAACAGGATAGAGTTAGAAGATCCATAGTTGAGGAAGGTAGATTTAAGACTTATAACTTAATCAATTATTCACTTTGAAACCAATTTAAGTATATAAAAAGTATACTTAGTTTCTAAAAATCAGACCCCAAAGATGTAAAATT
Source organism: Myodes glareolus (assembly GCF_982192425.1). Lineage (NCBI taxonomy): Eukaryota > Metazoa > Chordata > Mammalia > Rodentia > Cricetidae > Myodes > Myodes glareolus. The sequence goes on along the minus strand of NC_142028.1, from coordinate 55,770,550 downwards.
ATTGCCAGGCAGTGATGGTGACCACTTTAATCCTAGGACTCAGGAGGATCTCTGAGTTCAAGGCCAGCCTGGTCTACAGAGTGAGCCAAAAACCAAAAAATAATAAAAAAAAGATATAAAATTGCTCACATCGACACACATCACACAAGCACATGGTTTGTCCATTTCTGATGGGAATCTGTTGTAGAGTTTATTGAATTCCATTTCTACTACTTCTCCAAGTCCTGTCAAGTGCCACAGAGTCGCTCTGAGCATGTCTGGATCTTCCCTGCCATGGGTGGAAGGTTTGTCTTTATTGAATATGCTTTTGTCCTGCAGCTGCCATATTACCATGGGAGAGCAGATGTTAGGCAAACATTTGTTTGAATTAAAGTTAATTGGCTATGTTTTCCATCCCCTATTTTTAAATGGCATATTCTGGGAAGGGATCCCAAAGTGGTTTGGCTTCAGAGGATGGAAAAGCTCAGAAAAAGCTAGAATTTACCAGTTCTATTTGCAGTCTGAGATGACGGCAATGCCGAGCAGGACTTGAGCCCCTCCAGCTCAGGGTGGCAGTTCCAGAAGAAAAGGCAACCGCTCCAAACACATCATTTTGTATTCTCCAGGCAAAGTTCTGCCTTGTTGCCTTTAGCCAGTAAGTTCCAGAGGAGCTGGATTGGGCTTATATCCCGCCTCATCGCCAGCAGCAGGTTTTCCTCTCACTAAACGCTTCAGCCAGCATCCATGGCTGACATCTACCAGCGAAAGACAAAGTGGGAAACTTCTACAAGCGAGAATCTCAGATGGCACATCAAAGGCGGCAGAAATGAAACAGTCTCAAAAATATCACCAGCAACTGTGCTGCATGGGAAAAAAAGATCTAGATAGTGAAGAAATTTAAACACATAAATAAACAAACTGAGAACCAGTAATTAATTATTCCACTTAAAGACATACCACTAACATGGACATGCATATTGAGATAGCAAAATGGAAAGTAAATGGGCATTTCACTAATTACGTGGGTAGTCTAGTGTAAAAGAAGGCAACGTGAGTTTGCATGTACCTATTTTTTTTTTCCTAGAATCTAATATTTATCCAAATGGAATATTAGCATATATATTTTTATTATAACAAAATGGTTGCAAATTAATTCAAGACCTAAAAGGGGCAATGTATAAATGAATACATATCTTTTAAGATTTAATACATTCATCTAATAAACTCTTTCCTAACTGCCTTTTTCTCTAGCACCTTTCGCTTGGGGGGCATCAGTTTATTACACAGTAATTGTTACTTACCACAGTGACTTAGTAATTACCATCAGGGCAGGCTTTCTCAGACTCACAATGAACATGCAGGCTTTGCAATTCTTTACAGAGGGGCTGTCTATACACTTGTACTTAGCAGAAGTGAAGAGCGGTCCCACAGTTTTGAAATGTGAAAATGTCTCAGGCATTGACAAATATCTCAGTGAGAATAAAACTGGCCTCAATTGAGAACCAGCAAGCTAAATACGAAAAAAAAAAATCCACTTGTTTCTAACACTCTTGATTTTATTTTGTACTATTATTAATCCCACTTGCTTCCCACATATATATCTACATGGACAAAATTTCATACAAGGTACCTCATTTTGCTTTTTTTATGTCTACTTTATCACTTTTAACAACTATGTATGATTCTACTCTTTATATAAGGTATTAGTTATTCAATTTTCTAGAATGGTATGTTGATATTGTTCCCAATTTTTCCCTCTTTGAAAAAATAACGGAACAAAAGTTCTCATCTGGCTTGAAATTTTTGGCAACTACTTTATTAAGAGTTTTGTAAGGGAAAGACGTGTCCATTGAGTTTTGTTTTGTTTTGTTTTGCTTTGCTTTTGTATCTTTCATTTTCATGTTCTGCGAGGACCTGACATAGAGAGGTTGTTTTAAAGCTAAGAACCTTTCTCCATAAAATAGCAACTTACTGATACTTCTTGGAATACACTATTCTTTTCCCTAGGTAAATCTCCACTTCTCTGTCAAAGGACACTTTTTATTGTGCTTTTAAATTAACTTTTTCCAGGTTCTGTTTTTTTTCTTCTAGGATGCCAGCAGTTCTCCTGTCTCACTATCTCCATGCTCCATTGCTCTGTTCCTAATTCCTTTAATTCCCTGTTGTCATGGGCTTTGTTATGTCACTACCTAGCTTTTGCTTTCGAGTTGGTTTTTATAAGAAGCCATAGTCCATGTTTCTTAACCTTGACGCACTTATAGCTGGAAAACTGTTGGCTGCTGATGGGAGCCCTCCCGTGTGGTGTATATTTAGGGCCTTTGCTCTTTTGCGATTCATTAATGAGTTTTTCCTGGGCTTCAGCTACTTTGCTTAGTTGCTCATGCTGCTTCTCCTCTTCCTCCTCTTCCTCCTCATCCTCTTCCTTCTCTTCTTTCCTTCTCTTTGTGTATTTGTCTTTGGTCACTTTCCGCTTTGCTAAAATTAACATTTGCATTAAGTTCTATACCACAAAGCTCTTCCAAAGCTCATTTAGGACTTGAGCTGTATGCTGTCCAATTGCGTGTGAGCCTGCTCAGCAGGAGGGAAATCACACCTGGTTCTGTAAACTACCCATATACTTGGACGAGTCAGGTCACGGATTTTAGAAGAGAAACTGCTATTGCCACTTTGCCAAACCAGTATAATTCCTGACTGCATTCTAAGTACTTAGTCTCATACCTACAGTTAAGTGTAGCTCTCACCCCTCAGATGGAGAGCATCACAGAAAGCTACAACTGGTCAAAATGCAGAGCAAAGATGCTTGTGCGAAGCGAAGCTCCAGCTGGTACATCTACAACACAGCTCCTGTTCCTAAGAAGTGAGGGACATCACGGAAGATGGAGAGGAGAGATGGGAAGGAAGAGCCAGAGGACCAGAAAACCTGCTGTGAGATGGCATCTCCTGGAAATGAGAAGGAATCTTCACCGATGATATCTCAACAACATGACTGCCTAACCAGGACCTGGAAAAGTATGACACTAACAGACATACTCCTATGGGAGGGGAAGATCTCATGGGACCACAGCCCTAGACAAAGAACTACAGGCAACTAGCAAGTGGGAGAAATAGTCTTCCAGAGATGAGTCCCTTAATGGTTATAAAATAACAAATAGCCTTGAAATCATGTACATATAAGTAGCATTAAATCTGTATTTTTATATTTGGGTCTGCACACTGTGCTGGTTTGAAAGAAAATGGCCACCAAAGGGAGCGGCACTATTAGGAGGTGTGGCTTGGCTGGAGTGGGTGTGGCCCTGTTGGAGGAAGTGTGTCACTGTGGAGGCTGGCTTTGAGGTCTCATATAAACTCAAGCCACACCCAGTGTCTCAGTTCACTTTCTGTTGCCTTTGGGTCAAGATGTAGAATTCTCCAGCACCACGCCTGCATGGTGCCTGCATGCCGCCTTATGCTCAGCCGCCATGCTCCCTGCCATGGTGATAATAAACTAAACCTCTGAAACTGTAAGCCACCACCTCAAATGTTTTCCCTTAGAAGAGTGCTGTGGTGGGGGCCAGAGAGATGGCTCAGTGTTTAAGAGCACTGGTTGTTCTTCCTGAGGATCCGGGTTCAATTCTTAGCACTCACATGACAGTTCACAGCTGTCGGAAACTCCAGTTCCAGGGGATCTGACACCCTCATACAGACAAATACATGCAGTCAAAACACCAATGCACATAACGTAAGAGTAAATAAATCATTAAAAAAAAATAGAGCGCCATAGCCATGGTGTCTTTTCGCAGCAATAGGAACCATAACTATCACACACACACATACACACACACACACACACACACACATACACAAATCTAACCACTTACATATATATATATAACAATGACGAAACCACAATTTTGATTTCCAGAGGGAGCAAGGAGGGGCATAGAAAGGAATGTTGGGAGGAAAGGAAAGGGAATAATTATATAATTATATCTTTAATTAAAAAAATTCTCTTAGAAATATAGAGCTGTATGTGAATTGGTAAGAGTTGTCTGCTATGTGGGTGCTTCACTTTATGTCCCTGCTTCCCTTTCCACGCAGCATGGACACCATGCTGTTTCTTTATTCTCATGCATGATGAGCACTGCTCTACCTTCTTCCTGTCCTGACAGGTGTGCAAAGCTGTCTACCTCTCTGAGAGTGAGGACCTACAGGCTCCACCTCCCTTCTTGGGCTATTGGTTATGAATGGGGATTTTATTCTTCTTTTTTTAAAAATTTTTATTTATTTATTTATTAAAAATTTCCACCTCTTCCCATCCTCCCATTTCCCTCCCACTCCCCCTCCCCCTCACTCTCCAATCCTAAGAGAAGTCAGGGTGTCCTGCCCTGTGGAAAGTCCAAGGCCCCCCCTCCATCCAGGTCTAGGAAGGTGTGCATCCAAACAGACTAGGCTCCCAAAAAGCCAGTACATGCAGTAGAATCAAAATCCGGACTCTCTGAATGTGGCTGAAATGGAGGGCTGATTGAGAAGCCATTGATAAAGAACCTTCATCTGGCAATGAAGATGGAGATAGAGACAGAGACCCACACTGGAGCACTGGACTGAGCTCCCAAGGCCCAGATGAAGAGCAGAAGAAGGGAGAACATGAGCAAGGAAGTCAGAACTGCGAGGGGTGCGCCCACCCACAGAGACGGTGGGACTGATCTCATGGGAACTCACCAAGGCCAGCTGGAATGGTACTGAACGAGCATGTGATCAAATTGGACTCTCTGAATGGGGCTGACAATGAGGGCAGACTGAGAAGCCAATGATAATGACAACGAATTTTAATTTTATTCTTCTTCTCATGACTTTCTGCCTTCTGTCTTGCGTGGGCCATGGGCGCTTTGATGTTTGAGAAAGGCCCTTGAAGATATCACTGCCTTTTTGCAGGTCTGGGATGGCTCATCCACACTGTGATTCATACAATCTGCCCAATTGTATTGGCTGATCTTGCAGCCTTCAAATTTTGTTTCCCCAAGTGTGAAATACATGACAGGTGACACATTTGAATCTTCATGACCACAAATGTCACAGGCATAGGGTCTCCATAGGTATAAAACAGCAGCGCTGTATTCCACAGAAGATCCAGTCCTGAGTATTCACACATTCATTTGTTCCTGACGATGTTACTGAACATCCCTAAAATACACTTTTCTTGGGACTGGCCAGATGGCTCAGTGGTTAAGAGCATTGTCTGTTCTTCTAGAGGACTTAGGTTTGCTTCCCAGCACTCAAATGGTGGCTGATGACCACCTGTTGCTCTGGTTACAAGGGATATGATGCTCTCTTCTGGCCTTCACAGGCAGCAGGCATGCACATGTGCACAGATAAACATGTAGGCAAAACATTAGTTAAAATAAAATTAAAAAAATAAAAACCACAATGTTATTACCTGTAAAAATGATGGATTCAAAGAGTACTTAAGAGGATTAATTAAGGTAACACAGTAATGGGCCTGACACGCAGTAGTACTTGATCAATGTGGGCTCCTCTGAAATAAATGCAATGCATCTTAATAACTATGAGATTTAAACGAGTTGTGACCTACAATATACAGCCATCAGACACATGTGGCGATTAATTACCATATTTAATGATTTAGTTCTCTGAAATGTGAATGAAGCCTGAGCGTCCTTACATGAGGGTGTGGACACACACACACACACACACACACACACACTGATGCACACTTACAGAGGTCACAAGACATAGGCGTTAGTCCTCTCTCTACCTTGTTGGAGACAAAGTCTCTAAGCTAGGCATAGTGGCCTGAAAGCTGGTGGGGCTCTTCCTGTCCCTCACATTTCCTATAGACACACTAGAACTACACACACATAGGCCACTGCTCTTCTGTGGGTCCTCAGGGTCCAAGCCCAGTCATCAGGCTTGTGTGACTAGTGCTTTAACCACTGAGATAGCTTCACAGCCCTAACCCTTCAGTTTCGGGTCATTGTCAGTCACATGGTTAATGGCTAGGTAAGGGACAGTACCAGGGCTTGCCCCTGCCACCATCACAGAGTATTCTGTTAGACAACAGAAGTGCTCGATAGACATATACAAACCCAAAGTATTGGCCTAACACCGTGCAAGTGAAACGCTAACAGGGCAGTCTGATCACATTTTGTCACAGTTTCTAAGAGAGCCTTTGCAGCAATGCTGGGGTGGGGGTCAGAGCACCAAGCATTTGCCCCTTGCTTTATTGTTCTATGAGTCCCATGATTCGGCCCTGAAAACAGTTACTAAGAAGAATGGCTGATGTGGGATTTCCCTCTGTATGCTTGAATACCATTAATGAACAAAGAAACTGCCTTGGCATGTTGATAGGGCAGAACTTAGGTAGGCGGGGAAAACTGGACTAAATGCTGGGAGAAGAAAGGTGGAGAGGGAGAAGCCATGGAACCTCGGGAGACAGACGATGGGAATTTTATCTGGAAAGCCGCAGCCTCGTGGCAATACACAGATTAACAGAAATGGGTTAAATTAATATAAGAGTTAGCCAATAAGAAGCTAGGGTTAATGGGCCAAGCAGTGTTTTAATTAATATAGTTTCTGTGTGGTTATTTTGGTTCTGGGCGGCCGGGACGAACAAGCGGGTCTTCTCCTACAGATGGCTTCAAGCATGAATTGATGGAGATAACCTGTCTTGTTAGGGTTTCTATTGCTGTGAAGAGACACCATGACCACGGCAACTCTTACAAAGGAAAACATTTAATTGTGGCTGGCATACAGTTCAGAGGTTTAGTCTATTATTGTCATCGTGGGAAGCAAGGCAGCATGAAGGCAGACATGGTGCTGGAGAGGTAGATGAGTGGGAGCTCTAGATCTTCACCAGCAGGCAACAGGAAGTGAACTGTCCCCCACACAGGGCATAGCTTGAGCACATGAGACCTCAAAGACCACCCCCATAGTGACATGCGTCTTCTGATAAGGCACATATCTAAACTCAACAAGGCCGAACTTCCTAATAGTGCCATTCCCCATATGTCAAGCATTCAAATATGAGTCTATGAGGTCATACCTATGCAAACCACCCCATATTTCTTGGGATGTTTAGTACAGGTACCTGGTCATGATATTTTGTTTGTGATCTAACAAATAAAGCTTGCCTGGAGATCAGAGTGTGGAGCCAAGCCACTAGTTAGCCAAAGAGGTCAGGTAGTGGTGGCACATACCCTTAATCCCAGCACCTGGGAGGCAGAGGCAAATGGATCTCTGTGAGTTCAAGGCCACCCTGGGCTACATGAGATTCATCCAGTCTAAAAAAGAAACAGATCCAGGAGGTGATTACTTACACCTTTAATCCCAGCACTAGGAAGATGGAAACACAAAGGGATATGGCTGGGTGAAGAGAGGAATATAAGGTGGGAGGAGACAGGAGCTCAAGGCATTCAGTCTGAGGACTTGTGAGACAGGATACCCCATTCAATCTGAGGATTTCATAGAAGTAAGAACTATTGGCTGGCTGCTCTGCTTCTCTGATCTTTCAGCTTTCATCCCCTAATATCTGACTCTGAGTTTTTATTAAGACCAACCTAGAACTCACGCTACATCACCTATGATGTGATGCAGTCCCAAAACACCTGTAAGAATTAACTCAGAACTACAATGTGCAGGTAGATCTTAATTATGATGAAAAGACAAACTAACACAACTGGATAGGTTTCCATCAGCAAGTGTGGCCTTTTGTAGACTAGTTAGTTCTCACAGGGTCGAAAACAGGAAAACTTAGTTCTCTACCTTTTCATTTCTGTCTGCCTTTTCCAGTTTGTAAACAGTAATATCACACTTAGAAAAAATCCAGAGCAGAAGTTGACATGCCTTTTCTGTGATGGACCAGAGAAGAATATTTTAGGGTCATGAGGTTTCTATGACAACTATGTGTGCTACTGAAACACAAACATTGCCACAAGACACACAGAAACTTAATTTACGCTAACAGGTCCTGTGAATTTAGCTTGCAACCTTCAGGTCCCACAGTCTATGCCATAACCCAGCCTGCCCCACTCCTCCAATATTTATCTTTTGTAACTCTCATACATCTTCTCACCTATTGTAGTTTTGAATATATTGGATCCTGCCAAGGATCTCATTAGATTTATAAATGTTTAACTTAGAAATGTCAAAAATAATTTTCATTCTCATTTTTATTAAAGTTTCCAATTTAAAAACAAACATAATTCTGCACAATGATTTTCTTCTTTGGGAACAAGCACGGTGAGGACGCACATATCATGCAAGGACTCATTAAAAGCAATTCCCAGGTCTAGTTAGGTCACTGGGACAATTGCCCTGCTATTTTCCTAAGTTATGAATGGAGACACAACTCCAGTGGAAAAACTCTGACTTTTACAAGTCAAGAAAGAAATGGATGTTAATCAGAGGGAGATCAGAAATGAATCTCTAAATGTGGTAATTGTTCTAGGAGACTGTGGCAGTCAACAGTATAACACGCCAGTCAAATCCCTGAACAGAAAGCCGTTCAGGTATCATGTTTAGACTGTCACTGCCTTTCATGAACATTTTACACTTAAAAAATACTGAAAAGGGGAGCTGGGAAGGCAGCTCAGTGTGTAAGAGTATTGTGCAAGCATGAGGACCTGAGTTACAATCCCCTGCATCAACAGACAATGCAGGGCCCGGTGCATGCGCCTGTAACCTCACTCTTTAAGAGACAGCAGGATCACTTATACTTGCTGGTTGTCAGCCTAGCTCCAGGCTTAGTGGGAGACTCTGCCTCAAGTGAACTAAGGCAGAGTGATAGAGCTGGATATTCAGCATCCTCATCTGGTCTCTGTGCGTGCGCACACGCGCAAACACACACACACACACACACACACACACACACACACACATGTTCATACACTGTACACACACACACCACACAAAACTGACAAGATTGAAAGGTAACTATTTTGACATTTTTATACAATACAGGCTGCTAGGAGATTGAAAACAAAGGACACACTGGAAGAGGGCACACGGGGACTTAGGAGCCAACAGCACAGCTGTAGCAGGTTCTCCACGGGTCCTGCAGAGTCTGCTCCATACATACTTACAGGATATAGGCATGTACAGCATCAACCACAGACGCATGGCATTATGGATACTGGTGTAGCAGCAGGGATCTGAGCAACTCAAATACACAACAGTAGCACTTCCAAGTGGGGGAAAAAGCTTAACTGCTCATTTGAAGAGAAAAACTATTTGCCTATTATTAACCCTTCTATAAAATAACCATATATATGGTTTCATTCCTTCTCATCTCCAAACTGATTAGAGATGTTAATATATAAGACAGACACAGGCCTTTTCCAAAGAACAAAACTCTCACTACTGATTGCTAGTTAATTGGCAAAATTCATGTTGACTTCTTTTTTCACTGTGTAAACTAGTTATTAAGCTATGAGAAACCAAGAGACGTAGAAAGACTTCTTAATACTTTTCCCTTGGTGCAGTGATCGAGAAAAGACAGACGGCTCCATCTAGTCGATGGTTTAGTCTCCATGACACATACAGATACAGGGAGACTTTTTACTTTACCCATGTGTGAGGTGTGTGAGAATCGTGTAAAATGAACAGAGAAAACAGCGTGGCTAGTTATGCACTGGAGTATGGGTGGGAAGTGTTACAGGTGGCCCTGGAGTACATCACAGTGTTTTCACTGGACCATGTCACCTTGTCCCACATCAGAGACATATTTTCTGGGCTTGTGTCTAATGTGTAAATTTTAGCCCTTCACTGAGCCATCTGCCACAGAAATGGCCACGTGACAAGGCAGAGTGGAGGTGGAACAATCCGGGTGAACCGTGGTCTCCTAGCTGGAGTCGGGACCCAGGCACAAAGGCTAGTGCCTTCACAAGGAAGGAATGGCGAAGCCATGATCAACAGACAGAATCGAGAAATGCGCAGCTGACATAGCACTTAAAAACCATTTTATTTAAAATGCATATCAGTACAAACTTATCAAAATTAAACAAAAAAATCAAATTAGGAAAATTTCTGTCACAAAAAAGGACATCATTAGAAAGGTCACATTCTCTCCAATGAAATTTCCCCATCTATAACAAGTTGGTAAGTGTGAAGTGGAGGGCTTAAGAGGGAAAAACCTCACCCCCAACACAGCTTGATCTTCAGTATTGTCTATTAATGAAATGGCTTAATTATACAGTTTCATAAAAATCAGCATTTACCAACTCCAACATGAAACAGAACCTTTCATTTAAGCTTGTAACTAAGGCTTCTGGTTGCAGTTTGGTGTGAGGCAGGCAGGATATTCAACATTAAGGCACAGGGTAAAATGTGTGTAATGTACAAGTACCAATGTGGGGCTCCCAATGTATACCACACTTTAGGACATTCCTGGGCTTTCTAGGTGTGTTAGAATCATGAGCCTGTGGAAACTGCTGTTCACAGAAGCTCAGACGTCCTAGTTGCATCCTTCTGGAAGTCCCTATGTTAAATAGAAGTCCTGTAATTCTATTATGGAAGATTAAAGGTTCACAGAGTTCGTGTGGATGGACCTAGACCAGGCTTCAAATACTGTACCTAGGCACATTACTTGGCCACACTGACTGTGGCAGAGCTGGTAGACCCTGCTACTGACGGCAAGAGAAGGTGTGAAACTGTGTGATGTGATTTGTTTTACGACTACAGGGTAAAATCAGCTTTAGGCACTCTAGATAGCACATTTGAGAAAGTTCAGACTTAAGAGTTTTCAGATAATGATCCTTGTGTGTGACCCCTTCCCAGTGACAGCAATTGCTTTCACAGTGATGAGGGAAGTGCTCTTCTTTACAGGAACTCAGGGGAAGCCATCACTTCTTTGCCACACTGGCAACAGCTTTCTTGGCTGCATCCTCCAGGTCCACCGCTGACGTAATGGGGAGCCCACTGTTTTTGAGGATGTTCTGAGCCTCCTGGACATTAGTTCCTAGCAGGGGGAAAAATAAAAATTGCTAAATTCAAATGCAAGTAGTATACCTGGTCACATTGGACAACTGAAATCCTAGGATACCTGGTTTCCCTTGATGCTAACAATTTAATTATAATGCATGTGGCTTTTTCCTGTCAAGCTCTGGCTTTTCAGATATACCCAGATGACACCTGTCACTTCCTCTCTTCTGCTTTCCACTTTCATGAACTTGCATAGATGACACTGCCTGTATTTTTTCTGGCACTCCAAAAATGAGAAATAAGCATTCTTTAAGATCATGCACACACTAGAAGTTTCTCAGTGCTCTGCTCAGTAAGTATGAAGGAAGGAAACCTGGACTGGATCTGTCTCCTCTCTGAGTCTGGGAGAATGGATCTGAAAGTAACTTAAGCATCTCACGAAACTGCTTCTGCATTCTTGTCCAGCTGCGAGGAGGCCTTCCCCTGTAACAAAGGCTCTGAAATACAGGCCATGTAGAACATGCCTTTCTGTGTGGGCACAGGTAAGAGCAGGCATTTGGTCAGCATGTCTCACACAGCAACAACAGCCAGGTGAGTGGGTAGTGAACACTGGGCCCCGTATCTCCTGCCAAGGGCCCCTTGATGGGCAATGACCAGGGGAAGGGATTAAAGCCCTCACCTCTGCCATGCATTTAGAGTATGGTGTTTAGTTAATCTCTTAACTTCCTTGAGTTTCAATTATTTAAAAAATGTTTTATTTTATGAGTGCTTTGTCTGCATGTATGTCTGTTCCCCATGCACATGCCTGGTGTCAGTCAAGGCCAGAAGAAGGCATCGGAGCTCCTGGAACTGGAATTACCGATGGTTTTGAGCCACCTTATAAATTCTAGGAACCAAACCCAAGTCTTCCGGAAAAGCAGCAAGTGCTCTTAACAATGAGCCATCTCTCCAGCCCTGCAACTTCCTTAAATCTTTATTCACTGGCAGTTTCATACACTATATAATGACCCTTAGCTATTTTTACCCCATTACTCTCTCTCACATCCCTTCCGTCTTCTCAGTTACTCCCTTCCCACTTTCAAGGCTTTTGTGTGTGACCTGTATGAGTATGGGTGAGACGTCATTACTGGATCATGGGCACCGAAGGAAGTATCACCTGTTCTCACAGCCAATCACTGTCAGGAGTCCCTCTGGGAGGGGTGGAGCTTCAGTTTCTTTATTTCCACACATAATTCTCTTCCTAGGAGTTAATATTCACTATGGACTTACGTATAACAGGTATAATGCTAAGCAACTAAGATGCAGCATATGATTTTCAACAAGAGTACTGAGTAGGAGGTCCCACTGTCCCGCTTTTATAGACAAAGCAAGTGAGTTTATGGGGAGGGGTGAGTGGCAGAGAGCAGCCTTACTTGCTCTATGTAATAACATCATTCTGCATGGTCCACACACTTCTTTGTAATATGAAGATGGCAATATAACGAGGAGAATCATTTTGTCAATGACAGCATCCTGTGGCATACGCGATGAGCTTTCCACAAAGATTCCTGCTTCCTTCTACAGTGTAGGGCTGGGAAGGAGCTGCCTGGGCTGCGACTGTGTTTCCCAAGCGCTCCATCTGCTAAGTGGGATCACACGAAAGGCCTACCCCACAGAATGTGAGTGGATTCACACATGCTTGTAATTACCTCTGTGTAACTTCCACGCTTTCTCTGTTTTACTCTCAGTGGTGTTACCAGTAAGGGTAACTCTGGGAGGCAGCCTTAAAGGATGGCAATGACTTCTTCATCCTGAACACTTGATTATGATGGGAGCCCAGCACCTGACTCATTTGTCCACCCAGACTTGATGTGAATGAGAAAGGAATTTCTCGTTTACAAGGTAGCTTGTAAAACAACACAGGAAAGATCAAGTGATTGACTCTGCCTCCTGGCGACTGCATGCTTGTGCAACCTCCCCTTTGTGTAAGACTAACAGGGATGGGATGTCACTTCTGAGGTGAGACACACACGCCTGTGCTTTCTGTCTTGCCCGCTTTAACACTTCTCTCTTCACTCTGGCAAACTGACATGTTTCAAGCCACCTGATGGACAAAGTCCACTTTCCAAGAACACAAGCCTCTAGCCTACAGCTATGGAGGAATGAGGCACCCAGGGAACAGCATCCTTTTGCCGACCATAGGAGGCAGCTTTAAAGTGAACTACCCCCTTAGCAAGCTGTGAGGTGTCTGCAGTTCTCCCGACACACCTTTACCATACCATCTTTGTGAAGATGGGTATGTGGATCAGTTAAGTCACACGCAGACTCCTGCTCTTGGTATGTAAGATATTCACAGTCCCTTTGCCACACTTTCAAATTTCGGGATAGCCTGCTACACACAGACAGAGGCAAAGCTTTGTAACGTTAACGCAGTCCCAGTGTGCATTCTGATCCATTTGGTAAGGTTTGAATCTATATTCCAGAGACTGAGAAGCAGGACAGGGTTTGGACCATGGCATGTGTTAGGTTAGAGACTAAGGTGTTCAGATAGTCATGTGTAGGTGTGGCCCTCATGGAGCAATGACAGAGTGAAGCCAAAGCAAGGCCTGACCTAAAATTACATCTACGGACCAGAAATTAGATGTGTAAATTTCTGTCTCCTTCTAAAGAGAAAGGGCCTGGGATACCCTCCCCAGTATCCCTACCCCCAGTCTGCCAGAGTCAAGAATCTAAGAAAAAGAGCAACAACTTTTCCTTTTTAGCATTCTCTGGTCGCAGCACCCAGCTCCCTAGACCTCCACATAGCTGAGGAACATACTGTTCCTGACTTCTTCTGCATCCCCGTCCTGTGATTTTTGGGGTTAGCTCATTTTTTTCTCATAGTTTCATCCATTGAGAACTATTCACACAGAATTCTCTACTCACTATTACTTGTGTTCTCCTCCATGTCTAATGATGAAATAAATGCTGATTTTTTAAAAACTCACATAAGAAGCTGCTTTTTCTTATAACCAACAACATAAATAATTCAGGTCCTTAATTAATATCATGTGCAGCATCTGGCTTAGCAGCAGTATTCTCAAGGGGAATGGAAAGAATGGATATTAAAACTCACAAGTGTCGAGACAGGCCCCCAGGGCCCTGCTGTACTCTGCCCTGGATACCTACCCACTCACTAGGCGCTGTCTCTCACAGTCTCCTGGGCCACCTTCCTTGCCCCCAGCTTCACCATCCCAACTACAGCAGGCCTGTCAAAGGGCTGCTAGAGTCCTCCATGATCTCTGCACTGCAACAGGATGAGTGCCGAGGAGAGGCCCAGTGGTGTTTCCCACAGCCAGTGCAGGGCACATCCACTTCAGTGCCAGCTTCCTCTCAGGGGATCTTGCAGTATCTGTCACATGCTACACCTGCACTGACAGACTGAGGACAGACACAATCACACATGGCGATGCCTAAGGGGAGAGATATGGGCAGGCTCTTTTCTGATCATCTTGCAACTAAGGGGGTTCTTGAGGAGCTATGGTCTTGACTTTGTGTCCTGGGCACTCTGTCCTGGCGACCACTCTGTCTGTCCTGGCGACTCTCCAGGGCAGGCTCTGACCATGCAGCTCCACTGCTCAGAGGAAGCACGGCCTCACCTAGAGGTTACACTGGTCAGGGGAAGGGGTGAAGGGAGCGGCTCCCCACTCTTTCCTCCTGGCAGCTTCGTCAGTGCCATACCAAAACACCCGACTGCTTCATAATTCCAGGATCTACTAAAGTGAATTTTAATTATACTCACTGTTACACTTTAATTACAGCCTTAATTATTAAGCAAATCCAGCATTCTTGGAAGAAGCAGGGTGAGAAGGGGCTGTAACATTCAAACAGCCAAGAAATAAATCAGTCTGTGATGAGAAATGGATCAAAAGAGAGGTGCCACGACCAGATAGAAATCAGGAGGAGCTCATGGGGAGGACAACCAGAGACACAAGGGAAGAGAGAGTCCTGAGGAACGAGCCGGAAAATGATACACATGACGAGAGAAAGGCATGGCAAAAAGGCATCACACGGTGACGAAGCAGGGAGCTTGCCATGTGGCCTCTGCACCTGCCATATCTGTTCTCTTTGCTCCATCTCTTTGAGGTGTTCTGGCTTTCCCCTGGATGTCTGGGCTTTGCTCACAGCCTAGCCAGACCAGCAATTAGTACCACTGGCTTCCTCCTTCTGGTTGAGGAAGCAGCTGGCGGGGAAAGACAAGAAAAGTTGCAAAGAAAAAGGTAGCTGGTAAAAACCAGGTCACGGGAAGTGGGTATACCCTGGGCAAATGCCTGTGAGCTTCTAGATCCTTTGGCCAAAGAACCGTATTATTGGAGTGTTTGAGACTTCTTCGGCTTTCTGACCTCCATGGCTGACATCGATCCCTCAGCCCCTTTTCTGACGTTATTTCTAAATAGAAACCATCACAGCTACTTTAAACTCTGACATGGAATTAAGCGTTCCAAAGAGAGTTTTTATGCCTGTGCACACAATTACAATGGAAATTGATTGCATTTCCACATTTAAATGGCGCTGCTGACATGCTCTAATATTTATTAAATGCTGTTGTGCTTTCCAGTGAGGCTGCAGGACAACATGCTTAATGGCCACTTGAACACCGAACCCGCATGGCTCAGTCTCAATTCTAGCTTGCCAGTCGCTTGGCCATGTGGCTCCCTACCCACTCACAGGCCTTGACAATGACAACATGGAGGGGCACTGGCTCAAAACAGAATCTTTCTCTGACATGAGAAAAACAATCATAGTGAATGTAAAAATGTCTCCACCACTTTCATAGTGGCTTCCTGCCACTGGGTGGAGGAAGAGAGCTGTAAACTGAGATTCAGGGGTAATTTATCAAAACATGCCCTGTGCCTCCATCACAGGAGTGAAGGCAACACCAGAGCTGACAGGGTTTGGGTGACAGGCACAGCACCCCTCTCCCCCAACTCAGGCTCACCTTTTACCCCAGAAGCATGAAGAAAATTACACTCCAGTACAGAAATGTACAGAAATCTTTTTACTTATTTAATAAGTATTCACATATATACGCATGTGTGTGTGTGTATATACATGTGTGTGTACACATGTGCCTGTGAAGGTCAGAGGTCAACATTGGGTGCTTTCCTCAATCATTCTCTACCTTATGCTTTCATACAGGGTCTCCCAATGAACCTAGACTTCACTAATTTGGCCAGACTGGCTGACAGGAAGCCAACACCTACTCATCGCTCCTTCACTGCCACCGCCACCACCACAGCACAGGTGTGAGCTGTGCACCCACCTTTTAACCTGGGCTCCGAGGATCTGAACTCAGGTCCTCATGCCTGTGCAGCAGCCACTTTACTAACTGAGTCAACTCCCCGGCATAACAATTTTCATAGAATACAATGAAATTACTACATATATACATCGACTACATGTCACCAGATTTTTAAAGAGGATATGATGGTAATATGGAAAACAGTACTCGCTTGCTGCCTATATGTGACTAAGGGTTCCTAAGTATCATAAGAACCAATTCTCAAAGCAAACCTAAAATCAACAGTATTTTAGCCCCATTTTACAGATGATGTAACCAAGGTGCCAGGATATTTAGCAACTGACTCAATAACCCCAGCAAGTTGGAAGATGGAAGACTCCAGTTCAGATTTGTCTGACATCAGAATCACATAACAGTCATGCACTGCGGAACACCATGTGAGCAAGTGTGCTAGCATTCTTTAGGCTCACCCTTCACTTGATCTCACTAGGGGAAACTGAGCGAGGGAATTTACTTGGTCACTCAATCAGCAGGCTACCACAGGCCTGATCCAGCCTCCTATTATAAATCAGGGTGGTACACTATGGCTTTAGAGCCCCGTGCAGCCTACAACCTCTTTGTATGCTACTTGTAAGTTAAGAATAGTTTTCATATTTTAAAAGAACTGGGTGAGAAATCAGAATAATATTTTGTGATACATGAAAATTACATGACATTCAAATTTCAATGCCCATAAATAGAATTTTGATGGAGCATGGCCAAACTGATGCGCTTGCAGGCTGCAGACTGCTGTGTCCAACAATGGCAGAACTAGGGCGGTGACATAGATAGATGGAGGTCTGACTGAGGCCTCTTTGCTTTCCTTGGATGGAAACAGGACACATCCTATACAGTAGCAAACCCCTGACAGTCCAGTGTCCCTGTGCCCTCCCCCTCCACCTTGAGAGTCCAGTGTTCCGTGCCCTGTTCCTCCTCTCAAGCCATTAACTGATAGAGAAAGACTGTGGACATAGTCTCATCCACAATAGCTCCAAAGAACATAAACATCTAGAATAAATCCCAGCAAAGGCAAAGGCTCTGTAATGAACTTTAAATCTCTGAAGAAGGAAACTGAGGAAGAGACTAGAAAATGGAAAGATCTCCCACATTCAAGGATCAATAGAATTAATATTGGGAAAAATGATCATTCTACCAAAAGTAATTTAGAGTCAATGCAATTCTAATCAAAATCACTACAACATTCTTCACAGAAATAAATAGAAGAAAAAAAATCTTAGCCACTTTATTTTTACTGTGAAGAAGCTCTATGATCAAGGAAAACTGATGAAAGAAAGCATTTAACGGGGGCTTCCTTACAGTTCAGAGGGTGATTCCATGACCATTGGAGCACAGCAGCAAGAAGGCAGTCATGGCTGAGAGCATACGTTCTGATCCAAGGCAGAGAGAGAACTAACTGGAATGGCATGGGTGTTTGAAGTCTCAAAGTTCACCCCGAGTGACACACCTCCTCCAACAAGGTCCCACCTCCAAATCCTTACCAAACAGTTCCACCAACTGGTGACCAAACATTCAAAGATAGAACCCTGTGGGGGACATTCACATTCAAATTACCATAAAACATCTTAAAATTTACATGGAGCCACAAAAGGTCTTCAATAGCCAAAACTATCTTTAGTAAAAAGAACAAGGTTGGAGGGATTGTCATTCTAAACTTCAAGGTATATTATAAAGTTATAGCAATAAAAGTAGCCATAAGGTACCAGCACAAGAACAGACATGTTGACCAACAAAACAAAATAGAAGACCCAAATATGAGCACACAACTAAAATCATTTGATATTTGACACAGATGCTAAAAACACATTGCAGAAAAGACAACATCATGAACAAATGGTGCTCAGAACACTAGATGTCTACATGCAAAGGAAAGAAACTAGGCCTGTACCTAACTCCAAGTGGATAAAAGACCTCAATGTTTTCATGGAAACACTGAAACTGGTTTAGGAAAAAAAAAAAAACCAATAGGCAGTACCTAAAAAGATACAGATGTAAGAAAGAACCTTCTGAGTGAGACTCCATTTGACTAGGAATTAAAGTCCACAACTGGTAAGTGGGATTTCATAAAATTAAAAACTGCACAGCTAAGAAGACAGTTAACAGAGTGGGAGAGACCGACTGCCAGCTATCCATCGACAGAGGACTAATGTCCAGAACACCTCTTTGAGATGACCCACACCTAAGGCTGAGCACTCTGCCTGGCAGCTGCCAACAACGTCCTACAGAGGGTCTTCCTAGTGTTAATAACAAGAGTTCAGATAGTAAAAGTGTAATTTACGTTTACTCAGTGCAGGACCATTTAGATTACTGGAGAACTCATCTCTACCTTACAATGACATTATGATGCTGTTACCTGTTTGTGTGCGGGAAAGGTGTATATATGTCAGTTTGTGGGTGTGTATGTATGTGCCCATGCATGTGCCTGTGGTGTACCTGCAGAGGGGATATTACTCTCCATACCAGATTTTCTGAGACAGGGTCTCAGGCCTGCAGCTCACCATTTGCTTTGAAAGGCTGGGCAGCAAGCTACTGGGATCATGCAGTTTCCCTCCCAGTGTTAGATCACAGGCATGGACTGCTATAGTGGCCTTCTGATTGGGTGCTCAGGGTCCAGACTTGGATCCCCATGCTTGAATTGCAAATACTTAACCCACTGAGCCATCTCATCAGGTCAATCGATACGGTCAGATATTTATGCCCATATTACAGAGGAGAGAGTTGAGATTTCACACTTGGCTTTATCCCCAAGTAGCTGAATGACTTGGGAAAGTCACTCACTATTTGAGGCTTGAGATTCCTTATTCTTGGGTGAGGATCTTATCAGAGCACCCTGAACCTCCTACACTTTATGAAAAGTATGGCTGATACAAGATGGCCTGTGGATCTCTATCAGAGCCATGGTAGGAACACACACAGCGTGTGGACAGGATGTCTATTTACAGACTGCTGTGGGAGGGACCAGCTTTAGTAGCAGGAAGTCTCTGACCGAGGTGCATTCTTCTGATCACAAAAGCGAGGCTCAGGATCAAGTCTAACGTGTGTTCGCTGAGAGCTAATCCTAGGTGCATATGCTTTTGCTTTCAATTATGTTATCCCTCAAAAAAAGTAGCATAAATATTAATGCAAGCCATGTTCAACTGCAATATTAAATTAGAATGCAAAGAGCCCTCTGGCAAGCAACACCATACCACAGCACCGTACCACTCGTATCATCTCAGGACTAGGACAGACCTTTGTTATTTTTAAAAGTTTTATTCACTCTTTGAGAATTCATACAGTGTGTTTTGATCACACTCACCCCCTCACCCAACTCCTCTCACACTCTCCCCCTTCCGTCTACTTTTTTTTTTTTGCCCCAGTACAATGTGTGCTGCCTACGTATTTGTGGCTGTGTGGACTTCCTTTTAGAAGGTACTGATTTTCCGGGGGTTACCCTGTGCAAAAAAATCTTACTCTCCTTCCCCCAGCAGCTATCGGTTGCCAATAGGTCCTCAGCTAGGGGTGGGCTTCATGCTTCTCTGCCCTCTCTATGCTGGGGTTTGCCTGTTGCGAGCTTGCTTAGGTCTTATGAATGCTGCAGGACCGATATGAAGAGACATTACAATTGCAAGGCCTTTCCGTTCACGCCTTCCCTGCACCTTCCTCTAGTTTTCAATTCTTGTGTCCCCTAATTTACGGCTAATGTGAGGTAGCTTTGACCATGCCAGGCATCAGTGTAGAATGTTAACCCTGAAGTCCTTGCTCCTTCCTATGGTTTGGTTAGAGCAAGCATGGCCCCCTCAAAGATTAATGCGCCGTATGTCTGCTCTTCCGCATGGTAGCATTGCGTTGGTGGAAACTTTAAGAAGTGGGTTCCAGTGGAAGTTAATTAATTATGTCACAATGACTTACCCTGAAAAGACTAACTCAGGTTTCATGGGACTGGGTTAGTTTATCCTAAAATGTATTGCCACAGAAAGAGTGAGGCTGCCTTTGCTTTGGGCTCTTGTCTTTTTTTCTCATGTAGTCCAGGCTGGCCTCAAACTCTATGTAGCCAAGGTTGATTCTGCATTCCTAATCCTGCCTTCAGCTTCCAAGTGCTGCTATCACAGCTGTGGACAGGCATGCCTGCTCTCTTGCCCCTTGGCTCGCCAGATGATCTCTTCCAAACTCAACTTGGCCAAGTGTTACCATCCAGGCTCTCAGAGATGAGCAGATGCCAGCTCTTCAGAAGTGGAGCTTCATAAACCTCTTTTCTTGACTAAGTACCCAGGCCTAGGGACTTTGTTGCAGCAGCACAAGACATACACACATACTGCCTGAGAAGTGTCTCTGTGGAATCTGGCTTCTCTGGAAGGCAAAGACACTAGGTTGGCCTTGTCAAGTTCCCACTAGGGCAGAGGTACCAGGAAAGAACATTAAAGATAGAGCACAAAAATCTTGCTCAGAAAGCTTCTGGCCTTGATGTCATTAGACCTTACCATAAAACCTCCTGTGGATGGCAGCGGTCAGAGAGATTAGCTTTCTGTCACGTCTACCTCCATCTGTCAACCCCACCTAGAGATGCAGGGTTATCTTCTTTAGAGAAGACTTAGCTTACAATTAGGACAAGGCTGCAGACACCTAAGTGGCAGAGATGCTAGGTATGTACATTATCTATCTAGAGGTGAAATGAGTGAAACTTGAACTGCCTAAGGGAGTAGATTAATGCAGATTAAAAGTTTCGATCCACAGAAGCTCTCCCTATGTCGAGGAATGCTTCAGGCTAGCACCCGCGAAGCTGGTCTACAGATCAGGAGCAGTGCAGTTTAAACATTACTATGTGTTTATCCATCCAGACATGGCAAAGCAGCTGCAGGCACAATTCCCTCCGGTGCCACGTGTGGTTTAAGCTGAGGAAGATGAGGTGAACAATAAAAAGGAGGGTCACTGGGGGGAAAGGCAGGGTGCTAGTGATTAGAGGGAGGGGGGAGGAGGGATACATATCACTGCAGGGAAGCCAGGCCTAGGCAGGACATGTGCACAAGGATGCTGAAGGAGGGGAGAGATGAAGGAGGAATGGAGACTCTGGTGATGTGGGGAGCAATGCGAGATGGAGAGTGCCAAGAAAACAGGAACCGGGAGAATGGCTTGGGAAGAATGAGACCCAACACTGAGAGGAGGATGCCTTTAGGAACCAAAGGAGGTAGCAGGAGAGGTGGATATACACTCAGGCAGGCTTGGGGATGACCCTTGCTAGGCACAGCACAAGGGGACAGGGCTCAAGAAGAGAAAATGAAAATATAACTTGGTACCAAGCACAAAATGAGAACAAGCATTCAAGAGGCCACTGAAGCATGGTAAAGGGTAGAGGCCAGGGACACGGTCAGACAGAGCAGAGGACCCTGCCTCTGCCACGCATCACTTTCACCCTGCTCACCCAGTACTGTCCCATCGAGGGTTCGGTCCTGTTTGTCCCAGACATGAACAGAAAACGCAGGCTCTAACATTCTGAAGGAAACTCTTAAGTCAGTCATAATCCGCCTAGTCCAGTTGTCTTGGCGGGAGGCAAAGGCAGAGTTACTTCCCTTATTTCCCCTGTGGCCATAAGCTTTGGCATGGCAGCAGACTTGCAAAAGGGGTGGCCGTCAAGCAAACACAAATGAAAGCTTGGAGGTTCCTTCTTGTTACATTAAAATTCACAGATCTCTTTTCTGTCAGCAGACAGGGAGGGAAAACAGATGCCTTACCAACTAAGAAGAGCCATAGGATACCTTACATCCTCCCACTTCCGAGAGCTAGGAAGCATTAATGAAAAAGTAAGGCTTAGGGAGAGGAGTGGATGAAGTCTGGAGTGAATGTGTACTGATTGCTGCTATGTTAAGGACCCCAATGCCTCAAAACCATGAAAATGGCAAAGCCTTCCCAGGGTGAGGCACAGAGGAATGGCAAGGCCTTTTACTCAACCAAATGTGAGTGTTTAGAAAGACTGACTAGCATGTGCACACTGTCAGCCAAAGTTTCCTCCTACTGAATGCACAGCCTAAGAATGCTCTCCTATAGACTTCCTACCAAGACCAGCTAACTTCTCTTCCCTGTGCTGTACATAATGGCCATGCTGAGCTCTGGGCATAGTAGGTCCGCCATCAGAGTGCCCACCTCACCCTAGCTCTTCTGTATTGTGCCTGCTGTTTCTTCATTCCCATGCTACTGCAGTCAGGTCCGAGACCACGCACTGGAGGATTTGGCAGTAAGGGGAGCAACAAAGGATGCAGGTTTCTGAAGAGCTTTGATAAAAGAAATAGAAAATGTTTATACTGTGCTGAGACAAACTGTTTGGTGCTGGATGAAAAAACTGAATTTAAAGAACTGGCTAAGGGAAATGGGATCTGATTTACAAACTTTCTGGGCTTATAATGGTTATTATTAGTTGTCGTTATTAATGAGCTCAACTCAGAATCATAATGCACACCTGGTAAAAGAGCAAATTCTTCCCCAGGCACCTAAGACATGTAGGAATGCAGGGCAGACCGACATGGAAGAGTGCACTGAAGATGTTGCAAATTTGGACACTATAGAACTGTAAAAATGGGCACAGAAGCTACAGCTTTGCTAGAAAACACCTGTCCATCATGTGTACATTTCTCAGCAGTACCACAGTCCATGCTGAATAGGTGAATTTTACAGGGTTCTGTGTACAGTCCAGGAAGGAAAGGGTTCATTCAGCAACCATGCTCTTTATCCAGCAAGAAACAACCGTTTACAAGGGATCAACCTCTCCCTGGAATGTGGCTGTTACCCAGAAGTCTTTTAAATAAAATGATCCTGGGTCTTGGCTGGTTGAGACACTGCAGACATTCATTTGCTTAGCAAGGCAGGGGATTGTGATGTTATCACTTCCAAAGGAGAGAAAGGCCGCTTGTAATCAGCATACAGCAGAGAACAAGGACTTGGCACACAAAATTCGGACAAAGCGAGCCTGGCTTGATGGACAAAAAGTTCCCTTTCGAGGATGCTTCCAGTATACCATATGTGGGCCAGAGTGCTCATGAGACGGATGGTGAATGCGTGAGATTTAAACAGGAAGGCTGGGTTTTCCACACAAACAAAAAGCAAATAAGCAGGCTGTCCCATTATTTACAGGAAATAGACACTATTAACCTAACAGGCCATCTGGCTTTGGAAACACTTGCTATCTTGGTTATTAGAATTCTCACAGTTGTGTGGATCAGACACACAGGGTTAGAGTATCTCAGGCTTCAGGAGCACTGAGTCACGGCTAGTTCCAGCAGGGATTCATGTTTGTTCCAATTCTGGCAGAACTGCTTGACCACACATCATTCTCCTACATTCCTGATGAGATGATTCCCCACGCCATTCTTCCCTGCTCTCTAGCTGCCCTTTGGGTCACAGCCACGCCACTGGGATTCTGGTCTGCTGTGGGACAATGGCTTTACCCTGGAAAGATTTGTTTCTTGTACTTGTTTAATTAAATGCTGATTGGCCAGTAGCCAGGCAGGAAGTATAGGTGGGGCAACCAGGCAGGAATAGAGACGGGGCAATGAGAACAGAATTCTGCAAAGAGGAAAGAGTCAGTCTGCAGTTGTTACCCAGATGCAGCGGAAGCAAGATGTGACTGAACATGGCTAACATAGACAAGAAAAATGGGCTGATATAAGATGTAAGAAAGAGTTATTAAAAGCCTGAGCTAATAGGCCAACCAGTTTATGATTAATGTAGACATCTGTGTGTTTCTTTGGGACTGAACAGCTGTGGGACCAGAGAGGACAGAAACCTCTGTCAACATTGGTCCTTAGACTTAAAGCTCCCAGGCTCCCTCTGCTCTCTCTCTCTCTCTCTCTCTCTCTCTCTCTCTCTCTCTCTCTCTCTGTGTGTGTGTGTGTGTGTGTGTGTGTGTGTGTGTGTGTTTCTCCCCTACTCTTCTGCCCTCCACTTTGTTCTTGACATAGACAGCTCTGCCTGAGACTCCAGCCAGTGCTGAAGACTCTGGATAACAGCTTCATTCTTCACTCTGTTCTCTCACAGATTTGTGCAAAGCCCCCACTCTCTCCATGATGTCCTTATCACCTATCCAGGGCCTGGGCTTCAGTTCCTACAGTGACACGTGCACAGTTCCAACTCCCAGGTATGAATTCTGACCCTCTTCCTCCTTGTCAATCATTCAGATCTTATCCACCCAGATTCGATTTGGAAATTCCCCATTTGTACTATTTATTTTATAGTATTTACTTGGGGCTCAGTATGACTTGCATGCCTATAATCCTAGTCCTCTGGAGGTATAGGTAGGTAGAAAGATTAGGTGTTAAAGGTCACTGGCTACATAGCTGGTCCCTCACACACACACAAAAACAGTCACAAAAGACAAAGCATAGCAAAAAACCCAAAACATCACTGCTTGTAAGTATTAGATTAAAAGCTAAAATAAAATAATAAGTTACTTCTGTCATACTTTCTAATTACAGTAGTCAATAATGAGTAAAAAGGGGCTAATAGATAGGTGCACACGTGCACACACAATATATGTATAGGTGATAGACAGACAGATACTAAAGACACATTCCAGAGTAGAATGGTGGGTACCATTAGCTGGAAGAGTACATAGAGATAGGGACAAGGCTAATTATTGGGTACTAATAACATAAAGTAGCTATGGATAACAATCTTAATATTTTTCATAAAGCCAGAATGAAATCTGTTTCCACCATAAAGGATGATATAGTTGAGGTGCACACAGCTTCACTTGATTTAAACATTATACAATGTATACATGTTTTAGACATCCCATTCTACCCCATAGGTATGTATAGCTATTGTGTTTTTATAAATTAGATTAAAAGTAAAATTGAAAATTAAATGAGGTGCAAATTGATAAAAGTGAATGAGTCATAGCACCCAGCTCAAGAGTCACATGTTTTCTTCAACAAATGGTGCTGGAATAACTAAATATCAACACGTAGAAAAATTAAAATAGATCCATATCTATCCTTATGCACAAAACTGAAGTCCAAAAGGATTAAAGACCTTAATATAAATTTGACCACACTGAATCTAATAGAAGAAAAAATGAGAAGTAGCCTTCAATGCATGGGCATAGGGGACCACTTCCTAAATATAATACCAGTAGCACAGACATTGAGAACAACAACTAACAAATAGGACCTCCTGAAACTGAGAAGCTTTTGTAAAGCAAAGGACACAGTCAATAAGACAAAAAGGTAGTCTACTGAATGGGAAAACATCTTTACCAACTCTACATCAACAGAAGATGGATCCTCAAAATATATAAAGAACTCAAGAAATTAGACCTCAAAATACCAAGTAATCCAATTAAAACTGGGGTACAGAACTAAACAGAATTCTCAATAGAAGAATCTCAGATGACCAAAACACACTAAATGAAATGTTCAACATCCTTAGGCATCAGGGAAATGCAAATCAAAACGACTCTGAGATCTCATCTTACACCTGTCAGAGTGGCTAAGATCAAAAGCATCAGTGAGAACACCAATGGAGAAAATGCGGAGTAAGGGGAACACCCCTCTACTGCTGGTGGGAGTGCAAACCTGCACAACCACTCTGGAAATCAGTGTGGTGGTATCGCAGAAAACTGGGAATCAACCTACCTCAGGATCCAGCAATACCACTTTTGGGCATATACCCAAAGGATGTTCAATCACACCACAAGGACATTTGTTCAACTATGTTCATAACAGCATTGTTTGTAATAGTCAGAACCTGGAAACAACCTAGATGACCCTCAACCGAAGAATGTATGAAGAAAATGTGGTACACTTACACAATGAAGTACTCAGCAGTAAAAAAAAAAAAAAAAAAAAAAAAAGGACATCTTGAAATTTGCATGCAAATGGATGGAACTAGAAAAAAACCATCCTGAGTGACGTAACCCAGAAACCAAAAAGATGAACATGGTATGTACTCATAAGTGGATACTAACTATAAAGCAAAAGATATTGAGTCTATAGTCCACAACTCTAGAGAAGCTAAGAAACAAGACGAAACCTAAGAGAAACATATAGAAAAGTCAAAATAGACAAGATCTCCTGACAGAAGTGTGAACATGGGAGTTAGAGGGAGAAGGGAGGGTGGAAGGGGTGGAAAAGGTGAGAAGGGGAGAGGGAGGAAAACCTGAGGGAACAGGATAGCCAAGATTGGGGAAGGATAGAGAAGGAGAGCAAGGAAAGAGATAACTTGATTGAGGGAGCCATTATGGACTAGCAAGAAACCTGGCACTAGAGAAATTCCCAGGAATCCACAAAGATGACCCCAGCTAAGAACTTAAGCAACAGTAGAGAGGGTAGCTGAAGTGGCCTTGCCCTTTAGTCAGATTGATGACTATCTTAAATGCCACCAAAGAACCTTCATCCAGCAACTGATGGAAACAGAGGCAGAGACCCGTAGCAGAGCACTGGGCTGAGCTCCCAAAGTCCAGTTGAAGAATAGGAGGAGTGAGAATATGAGCAAAGAGGTCAAGACCATGATGGGGAACCCCCTGAAACTGCTTACCTGAGCTAATGGGAGCTCATTAACTCTGGTTGGACAGGGAAGGAAGCAGCACAGGACCAAACTAGACCCTCTGAATGTGGGTGGGAGTTCATAGCTGGGACAGACTGCTGGGCCATTGGCAGTGGCACCAGGCTTATACTGGCTTTTTGAAACCCATTCTCTTTGGAGGGATACCTTGCTCAGCCTAGGAATAGTACAGTACGGAGGGCCTTGGTCCTTCCTCAAAGCAATGTGCCTTGCCCTCTCTGATGTGTGGATGGGGGTGGGGTGGGGGGAAAGGTGGAGGGAATGAGGAATGGGAGGAGGGAGAGAGTGGGAACTGGGATTGGTATGTAAAATGAAAAAAGATGTTTTTTTTTTAAAAATAAAATATAAAAGTGGAAAAAAGATTACATTCCAAAAAAGAGAGGAAGAGAGAGAGAGAGAGAGAGAGAGAGAGAGAGAGAGAGAGAGAGAGAGAGCGCCAGACAGACATGCTTCACAGGAATCTGTGTTTCCTTAGTTGACATAGCACTGGCCTGGTTTACTTGAGATTATTATGGGGCTGTCTTAGTTAGCGGGTTCTTTTGTAGATGATAAAATAAGTTAGGGATGAAAGGGTTTATTCAGTCTACATATCCACATTGCTGTTCACCACTGAAGGAGATCAGGATACGAACTTAAGCAGGGCAGGATCCTGGAGGCAGGAGCTGATACAGAGGCCATGAAGGAGAGTTGCTTACTGGCTTGCTCAGCCTGATTTCTTATAGAACCCAGACCAATCAGACCAGAGATGGCACCACTCACCATGGGCTGCTCCCCCGCACTGATTACTAATTGAGAAAATGCCTTACAGTCGGATCGCAAGGAGGCATTTCCTTAATTGCGGCTCCTTCCTCTTTGATGACTCTAGCTTGTGTCAAGTTGATACCCTAAACCAGCCAGGAGAGGGGCCTTTCTGGCTTGTACCTACTCCAAATTCGGCATTTTGTTACCAATGGTCAGAGCTCAGACCACAGTGAAAGCAGAACTTCTTATGTACCTGTTTACTGTGTGATAACTATCAGTTTGGGAAGGGTCTTGTGGTATTGGGCTGTTTGTTTGAGCACATGCTGTAGGTTCTGCTGTGTTGGTGTGAGAGCTTACATCTTTCCAAGAACACTGATCACACAAGATGCCAATGTGTATAGTGAAAGTAGAGAAAGCTTGCTAGAGTTTCAGAAATTCCAAATTCACCTGCCTCTTTCCTCTCAGTAAAAGGTGCTTATGACAGAGGAGAAACCAGAGTATAGTAAGGGTAGTGGAAACATCACCTCGGCCTCCATCAGTCTGGGGAGACAGTGTTTGCTCTAAGCTTGTCTTGAGTCATCTCTTCTAGTGTTCCAGGACACAGACATTATAACATTGGTGTTTCCAAATTTTCAGTGATTCAGGCTGTCTGGGGCCCTCACGAAACTGCTAAAAAGGCGGGAACAGGTTCTATGCGGCGAACTCTCAGCAACACTGAGTGCACTGCCTCGCTCTATCACTTCTCTGTTTCATTCCCCATGCTGACCTTTCATACTTCTACTCATCCTCTTTGATGGTTAAAGCTCTACGACCTGTGCGTGGCATTTCTTAGGAACTAATTAACTAATTAAAAAACACAGGCATAGACTTTAGAAGAATGCTTGCTTAAAAGATGCAAATCTGATTGTCTAACAAGCTCAGAAATGTCAAAGCTTTTCTCTCTTATCTCAAACAGACTTCTAAACAAACACCAGACTGTTTAGGGAGATAATCTTGGGTGTGCTGTTGTGCATATGTCTACACGTCTACCTCCCAGGTACCATGGATCACTGAGTACTTCTGGAATACTAAGCACAGTGTGAAAATAAGAGAAGGGCTCTTTTCAATTCGTGTGTGTATGCACATGTATGCTCATATGCGTGCAGGTGTAGGTCTGTGTGTGCGTGTATGTGTGTGCGCAGGTTAAGGGCAGAGGGGCAAACCTTGGCTGTTGTTCCACAGGCCCTGTTGTTAGCCTTACTGTTTAAGACAGGGCTTCTCATTGGCCTGGAATTCATAGCCGGCTGGTCCGCGGTTCTTCTTCCTTCACCTCCTCAGTGCTGGGATTAATTGTGCACCATACTATTTGGGTCAGGGTTTCCCCAGACTTCACCTCCTCAGTGCTAGGATTATAAGTTTATAAGTGTGCACTACAATACCTAGCTTTTTTTTTTTAATATGGGTCCAGAGGATCAAACTCGGGTTTGGATGCATACTGACTGAATTATTAACCCAGCCCACTTTCAATTTTTAAAGAAAACTAAAAGGAAGTAGTTTATTTTCTGGAAATGTACAAATAATAATTATGTACATAATAATACTTATGGCCCAGCAAGGATAGCTGGGAAAAAGTAAGTCCACTGCAGGAATACTTCTAATTATTTCCAAGAGTCAGATACTAATATGATTTGCTTAGAGAGATCTATTCCCCCCATGAACACAAGCTCATAAGTTGGCTTTTACGACATGAGGGCAAGGGTCACTTCAAATCTAAAAACAATTTGACATCAACATTTTAATCAGAATTATAACTAATACTGATGACCTCATTAACCCCCTGGCCTGCTTTCTGCACTGTGGTGTCACCAATCACGGGCTTTTATTAGTTTCACAGAAACCGATTATGCAGTCTCTGAACTTCTACAGTGAGTTAGTTAATGCTGTAGAATGTTCTAGTGTCCACACGGAGCTTTGCTGCCTGAGGTTTCTGCCACCCTACCTCTCCCTATGATCACTGTTTCTATCAAGTCCACGCTGTCCTGAACTTGGGTCACAGGTAGGCCGTTTCAGGAGCGGAAAAAGCTGTGCTGCAGAGAGAGGAGAGATAAAGGAGACAGAGAAGCCGGCTGCAGGGCCTCTGGACCCTCCACTAGGGGATGGGATGCCAAGTGCTGTCAAACGCAGACTTCTTCCCGGGAGAACCCCAGCCCATGGCCTGAGGAACCTAGGCTTTCCCTAAGGTGATACTTAAGAATTTACCTCATTGGGGCTGCTGACTATTACAACCAGAATGCAATGGCAACGTGGATGGCTTTCTGGAGTTTTCATATTAAAATGCTTCTCAAATATGGGAGGGTTCTCTATGCCAAATTGACTGTCACACAGTGGTACTAATGAATGACAGTAGGATTGGGTTGACTTTGGTGCTGATGCAGTTACCATGACAGTTATGTGATGATGGGTGAAGCTGCAGATCTGCAGATGCATTAGCATGGAAGGAAGACAAAGGCTACAAAGAACTAGTGGTTTGATATCGCACCACACACTCACCATAAAAACCAGGTTTCAAGTGATGGATGGTAAAAAGAATATTAATTTTATTAAGCCTTGGCCCTTGAGCACTTTTTGATGTCCTACTCAATCAAACCGGGCATTTACAGGAAGCACTTCTGCACCTGGGCATCGGACTAAGCTACTTGATTAACTACGGTACCGTCTCTACAGAGATATGCTCCTGCACAGAAGCATGGGCCTGAGTGAGTCACATTCCCCAGAGACCAATCAACACACTATGCTATTCAGACTTGGTTACTTGGAGATATTTTTTCAAATGAGTGAAGTGAGTTTGTCATTTAAAGGAGAACAACTATTTTGTAGTTGAAGATAAAATTTATATTTTAAACTGAAATTTCAAACTCTTGAAAATGGCTCTGCCACTGTGAACTTGACAGCTTCCCAATACTTCAAGAGCTGTCCTGATAGGAGCGTTGTTGGCAGTAACGAACGTAGATTTGGTGGCATCGTATTTCAAAATGTGTCAACCTTTGGAATATATGCATAATTAAAATAAATAAATTATCAGAGCATGAGGTTATGCCATGTGCATGGGTGAACTCAACATAGCACGAGATGCACTGAGAGACTGGAAAAAGCAGGTATGAGAACTTCATTGAGACATCTTCCTATTTCACACCAGAGCACTTCAGTAAGGACACTGCCTGAGACTTTCACTACAGGATCAACAAAGAAATTCACAGCCACATGAAGAGATGATGATAAAAACACCTCAGCTGGGTGTGGTGCTGTGCACCTGGAATCCTAGTCCTCAGGAGGCTGGAGCTGGGGGATTCTGAATTCTAGATTAGACTGGGTCACACAGCAAGTACAAGGATAACCTGGACCACATTGTGAAATCCCATTTCAAACAAAACAAAAGCTCCCCCCCCAAACAAAACAAAACAACCCCCCCCCCCAAAACCAAGGCACTCCCCTCCTATGTCCAAATGCATGTATCTTAGGCTAGACCTTCTTCTTAAGACAGAGTCGTA
Organism: Myodes glareolus; assembly: GCF_982192425.1. Taxonomy (NCBI): domain Eukaryota; kingdom Metazoa; phylum Chordata; class Mammalia; order Rodentia; family Cricetidae; genus Myodes; species Myodes glareolus. The sequence continues at coordinate 55,739,542 of NC_142028.1, read as the reverse complement.
CAGGAGTTAATACAGAAGAACACATTAACCAAGACAGGAAAGGGAGCTGTAAAATACCACCACTGGTCTTACTAAAGATGTAAAAGCTATGTGTGCAAAGATATTCTATATACAGATATACACACATACAAATAATCTCCCTTGATCTTTGGTTTCCCTTTCCACAGTATCAGTTTCTTGCAGTTTTTCAATCATGAAAAATATTACTTGCCTTGACTCTTAAGAGAAAAAAACTGAAGTCATTTAATCTCCACCCTCTCCGCCCCGAGATATGGTTCCTCTGTGTAGTTCTGGCTGTCCTGGAACTCACTTTGTACTCCAGGCTGACCTCGAATTCACAGCGATCTGTCTGCCTCTGCCTCCTGAGTGCTGGGACTTAAGGTGTGCATCATTACCACCCGGCCTAATTCACTTAATTTTAATTTCACTATAATGTTGCTATTTTCTATTTTACATCTGGCTACTGTGGCTTTCTTACTGGGCTTTATAAATTGATTATACTACAGGACTGTATGTATGAGACAAGAGAGCACTTATGCTGGGTATCAGACAGTGGTCTCTGTAACACATGGGCTTTGGCTGTGGAACTGGTAATAGGACTGACCTAAGTCCACTGTGAGTGTATGAGGAGCTACAGCTTCACTCACCTGCTGGAGGCCTGAAATACTGAGTCTGCTGCCTCTCATTAAACTCAGTTTCCTGTCCCTTCAGGCAGTTTGTGGGCCTAGAGCATGCTGGGCACGTGCCAGCAGAAGATTCTAGTGCTGGGATCCTGGGACTCACCTTCAAGTCGGACCACCAGGGGCACCTTGAGTTCCAACTCCCGGCAGGCTTTGGTGATCCCATTGGCAATGATGGCACAGTTGACAATTCCACCAAAGATATTGACGAGGATAGCTTCCACCTGAAATGCCAAACAGAAAGGTCTCATCAGAATTCAGGCAGAGCAGTCTCAAACCAACTGGTTAAGTAACAGTCGAAATAGTTAAGTAAGACTTCTTAATTTCTCTTACTTTTTACACAGAGCAAGAGATACTGAAAATATGCAAGAATGTCACAAGACTGAAGCTTCAATGACGAATAAGTAATGGCCGGTAAATAACATCATTAACCCCCATTATCACCCAGTCTCATGAGCAGATACAGATCCCCAAATGAGTCCAGCTTCTGCTCCGTTCTGTTTATGATATGCTGCGCTCTAGGTTTCTTAAACACTGTTACTTGGAACTGGTTTATTATTTTATTTTCAAATGAAAGCACATTTAAAAATTCATGTACTTATTTTTCTATTCTTTATGATGTGTCCTTAAATTTTGTCCTTATGCCTAATATAAGAACTTAAAATTTGGAACTTAATATGGGTTGTCTGCATTAATAGGTAAAGACTCCAACCATGCCATGCTTCTTAACAGCCTCTTAATACGTTGGAGGCACATTCTCAAAATCCAGACAGATTAAAGAGAGAGAGAGAGAGAGAGAGAGAGAGAGAGAGAGAGAGAGAGAGAGATACAACCATTATAAAAAGAGTCAAGTTACTAACAGGAATTTTCACAAAATGTAAATTTAAACCCATCATGTTCACTTGTTTGTGCAGAGTCTACATTCAGAAGCACACAGGTAAAAAGAATATTGTACTTGTCTTAACTTGATAAATAGGTATAAGAAAAAATCCTGTATAAAAACACAAAGAATGAGATAATGAAGATAATTCATTACGTAGAGTAATTGATAACACCCACAGAAAATTGTTATTCATCAAGCTTGAGGCATCAAACTTCTAACAATGCAGTGGCAATTAAGCTATGCAACACTAATTGCAAAGCATGTATGTTGCATGCCAGTTTAGATCATATGGGCTCTGTATGATAAATTAACTGCAGACAACAAAGGAGAAAAGAATCCATTACATTTCTATTGCACTTAACTCTAGAATGTTAATCTTTCTGTTCTGATATCCCCAGAATCCTGCCCATTAGTACAGTGAGGTTGGTCATCTGGACTTGAAGGTAACAAAGCCAATACACTGCAGTGGCCCAGCTCACAATCTACTGGTTTATCACAATATACTCCATGCTGGCTGCTCAGGCTACAACATGGAAAAGCCACATAACTTCTCCTTAATATGGCTTCCTCATCTGTAGGATGAGAGTCATAGTCCCTGGTCCATTTAAGACTAGAAGAGTGTCAACGCAATGGTACCTGTGCACTACTAAGACAGTTGTTCTCAGCGTACACGGTTAATGATATTTATACATGATTTCTCCAGCAGGCAATGACACCATTAGACAGACTACCCAGACTATGAATAGGAAACCTTTTCCAATAATATAATAGGAGCACAGTGACTAAACTTTAATAAAAAGGCGACAGCTTAGTAATAAAATAAATAAGCAATATTTCAAGCCAGTTAGGGACTGGGGCTACTCCCAAGAAAGAAACCTCCCATTTCCACTCACAGCAGGCTACCTGGTAAGCAGAAGCCTGCTTTCTAATAACAACTATTTAATGCTGTTAGCACTGATGCTTAGTAGAGCAGTCATTTCCAAACAACAGTGGGATGGAGGGGAACTTGTCAGAGCAACAGGAGAAAAATCACTCATGAGCAACAATGCCTCTATGGGGTCGGAGACAGCTGTAGAGGCGCTCACTAGCATTTATGAGGAAGAATAGGGCATTCCAGTAAAGCACACTGGTATCCGTGACCTCTATACTGTAAGGGCAAGTTCATGTGTCAGCATCTCACCAAGTTATGGGGAGTCAATGTGCTTAATCTATCTGAAACTACGTGATTGTTCTATATGGGTCACGTGAACTTAGTGAATTCATCTAACCAGGCAGCCGTGGAAGGCGTGAGAGAGAGAGAGAGATGATGTCTGTGACCCTGTGACAAGTCTACTTAGTGGGTGAATGCCCTGGAGTGAGTGTCAAACACAAGCTGTGACTGTCTCAGTGGGTGTCAAGTCCCATGAGCCTCTCACATAATAGTGTCTCACTGTGCTCAGCAGGAGTCCAACATTAAACACAGGTTCTCCTTACAGAACAGCCTTTCTCTGAAAGGAAAGCAACACATTTAGCCAGTGTTCAGCCCCAGGACAGAGGCAGAGATGGCACCCAATGCAACTCATGGAGAAACAGCCTCACCTGGGAGGTAACCTGAGGCAAGGCAGGAGAATGTGGCCTGAATGAGGGCCAGGGCCAAGAGTGTGGCTTCTTTTGCCTACTCCTCCCATTTTCAGAGCTGAATGGCAGCAAGGTTTGACAGCAGCTTCCATGAGAAGCATTTCTATAGGAAAAGCCACAGCAGATATACACAGGTGGCTTGGTTTAGGACATGCGTCTGCTCAGGACACAGTGTCCCATGGAGCCTGGCAGAAAAAGGTGCCTGCTGGGTCAGGAGATCGCCTCCTAGCAGACTCTGCAACTCTCAGCTTCTTTCCCACTATAGAGTAATTTGCTGTAGTCATGCACTTTAATGGAAATCTGATTTAAGGTTTCACTCTGGGCCAATTTCTATAATTAACTACTGTAATCTGCTAGCTCAAACTGAGAATGAAATTAAGACAGTTTAAAAATGAAAGCCTTGTGACATCATTATTATTATTTAGCATTTATAAAGCATGTCACATTTTCAATGGTGCTTCACATATTCATTCATTTTACAACCACAAGCTGCTGTTCTATGATAATAGCAAAAGCAGCTTTTAACTTCTTACTGTCTGTCTGATGTTTGGCATGAAAAATTTAAAACAACAGCAACAATGATGACTACAATGACAACAACAAGAAGACACCTCTCCCACCTGTGCTGTAGCTCGCTATAAATATTCAGAGCTGCTCCTAGCAGATTCTGAAGTGTTTACAAGGATAGAGGCATGTCCAACTTTTGAGTAAGAATCCTCAGAGTTGCTATTTACTGTTGCACAAAGTAAAGATCATCTAAGAAGGCAGTGAAGGTGCCAGACAGAGCCCAAGTCCCCAGGTCCCAGGCAGTTGCCCCCACAGCAGAGTTCAGGACAACAGCTGGCAGTTGTGCAGGTGGCTGGGCCACCCAAACATAAGCTCTCAAATGTCCCTGTGTGTTTGGATTTGAAAACACATGCTGGCCACAGATTACAGCCCATAATTACAAAGAATGAACTTCAAAAGTCGAAGCTATTGCTATTTGTTAAGCTCCCCTCGACACCAAAATAAACAAAAACAAAACCCAACAGTGAACCCCTCTGCTGCAGTTGATGACAGATGAACTCCTACATGAGTGTTTGCAGTGTTCCTGAAATCCTGAAGCGATTGCTCCAGCGGAGCATGCCCTTAATGTAGAGTGGTTACAGGACACATGTGCACGTATGATGGTGGAAGCCGCCAGGGAGTTGTGAACTTAACTACCAAGTAGGCTCTTACTTTAGCTTGCACATGTCTGGGAAGCCCACGATGAAGAATGAATATATGAAGTTTCACAAACAAACTCCTCTATTTACTAGGAGGTGGCAGGCTCAGTACGTTACTTGACTGACAGATAAGTATCACACAAGGCAGGTATAATTCTCACTCCCAATTTATAGATAAGGGAACTGAGAGTAGTGAAAACCATTGGGGCTATAGCTCAATGGCTAGCAAGCGTTCTTTAATACTAGCAAAATTACAAGACCCTGAGGCATGTAAGGTTTAATATCGTTTTTTATTGATTATGCTAATCCAGCTATCAATATGGGAGGTACACAATGTTCATTTTATTTCACAGATGTAAGCAGCTGAGACTCAAAGGTGAAGAGACATGAGGTTAGATTATGTAAACAGTATGTTGAACCAAAAACTTATTTCTTTTTCTTTAGTAGTACCAGCAGTCTCTTTTATTAAATGCCAATGTGTCACTGCTCAAAAGAAAACAGGCTATCTATTTAATAGGTATCCTTGAGGGTCCACCCGGAGCTAGGCATGCCTATAAGCATCTGGATTAGCGGGAAAATAATTCAAATCAGGCAAAAGTGGTCTTTATTTGCATCTGAAATTGCAAACTCTGCTAGGTTACGGAGCAAAGAAGCACAGACACCGTGAGAACCAGAGGGTAACACATTTGAGTGGATAGGCCTCTCTGACATGTAAGCAAGGGCTACAGACAAGAAAAGGAAGGTGGACCAAAAAAGCAGGGAAAGAGAACCAGAAGAGGCACACCTGGGAAAGGCTGAGGGGTTGGAAGACCTATGTCTCTGAGAAAGTGAAGAGAACCAGGACCAGGAGCTGGGGTGTGACAAATGAGAGGCTGCCCCCAGCATCAAACCATAAAGGCTCCTGGGGTTCACTGTTAGGTCAGCGCCAAGAAGCATGCACATTTTAGGTACCCATGTATATCTCAATGAGACCAGGTGGGGAACTCACTGTGTATCCAGCATCTACAATACAGTTATATTAAACTCACAAGACAAGCTGTATTACTTCCATTTTTGGTCAAACTGAGGCTCGGGGAGAAATAAAGCACTGTCCACAGCTGATGCCAGTGACTCTCTTTCCATACACGTGCCACATTCTGGGCCGTCGGCAAGAACTGGCAGTCTTGGTGCAGCCAGCAGTGTGCATCAGGAGTTAGTCACTTTCTATTAAGGATGAATTAGTAACCCTTCTGGGCTCGGGGAGCCAGGTTTTCTCAACGACACAGCTTGGTCACTGCAGCAACAGTCAGCGATACTACCTAAATGAAAAAGTGTGTATGTATTTCAATAAACTTTCCTAACAAAACTAGTGGGGGCTGGTTTGGCCTGTAAGTTGACTAACTCCTGGTGCAGACATGGTTTGCTTCATTCAGCTCTTCTCAAACCCACTGCAAGGGTGCCATCACCCCTCTTCTTGCCTTCACCCCCCTTTTCCTTGAATCCTCTGCGATTTCTCTGATGCACTCTTCAGATTTTAAGGTGTCCATGTTGCATTATTTTCTGGCCATCACTGACAACCTCAGGTATCCACGCTATCTAAGAAGACCAAAACAGAGGTATGTCCATTCCAACTCTAATACTAATTCTTAAAATAAAAGAAAACAAGAACAAAAACTATACCACTCACAAATGCACAAATGGAACCTCTGCTTTCCTTATTCTCCTTCCATTCTGACCAGTGCTCACAGTGAAGGAAGAAAAGTTCTCTGAGTCATGGCTATTTTGCAATGGCTGCTACAAATGATTAAGTTCTATGCTGTATTTAAAAGATAATACAGCAGGCTGGGGGAGGCTCCGTTACTATGCTGCATCCAAAATATGCTATAGCAGGCTGGGGGATGGTTCTCTTACTACACTTCATTTAAAATATGCTACAGCAGGCTGGAGGTGGGAGGTAGGGCTCGGTGGGTAAAGTGCTTGCTGTATAAGCATGGCGGTCTGAGTTTGGCACGGCAGCATGAACATGTACCTGTAAGCCTGAAGCTGGAAGGGCAGAGTCAGGAGGATCCTGGGGCTCAACATCACCCAGCCTAGCTGAAACAGTAAGCTCTAGGCTCAGTAAAAGACCACCATAGACAGACAGACAGATAGATGAGGTGGAGGGTAAGAGAAGAAACCAAAGTTGACTTTTGACCTCAACAAGCGTATGCATAGGTGAGCACACCTGCACATGTACATACATGGATACATAAACACACATAACAATGTAGAATATATATAGCACAGGAAACCGGCTACTGCTTTATTTCTGTCCATTATAATTTGGCATGCTAATTTAGTGCCACTGCACTGGGCATCAGGCTGATAAAACTCAAGCAAGCATGTTTATACTAGGTGAGATAAAGACCCCCCCTTTTTTTTTTTTTAAAAAAAAAATGCTTATTTAATTCTGAACACTGTTGCTCCTGTCTAAGCATTTGTTTTTTCAAGAGTTGGTTTCTCATTTTTGTTGATATTTTCCTGCTGAATTCTAATCATGTCTTCTAATCCACTGGCAACCAATGAAGGAACATAAATGGCGAAGGAAATTAGATGCAGCTTAGATAATTGATGTTTGTACGCCTGGCTCTAATAAAAATACTCTGCTAAATTAGAGGGGAGTCTAAATGGATTCAGTAAATAAGGAAGTATTCAGGTGAGGAATCCAATCTCAGGCTCTGTTGTAATCTTACAAATAAACCAACAGATAAGTTCAACTGGGACTGGATTTGCTTCGGCTGAAATCTGGGAGGGCAAGTTAGGTCTGCTCTGCAACCTGTGGTTTCCTTCTCAGAGTCAGAACGTGGACTCACCTCTTGATTCCACAGGGATTTGTTCCAGGACTCCCCCTCCCCAACCCGGCAGGAGGAGGAAAGCTGCAGATGTTGGAGCTCTTTGTGTGAAATGACATATTTGCATATCACCTCCCGGTGTCCTCACGTGTTCTTTAAAGCATCTGTAGGCCATTTATAATACAGAATCCAACGCAAATGCCAGGCAAATACACGCTATACCTTATCTCTTCAGTGTAACGGCAAGAAAAAGCATGTAAAAATTTAGTACACACTTTTTCCCCCCCAAAGATTTTCATTCTGAGGTTGGTTTAATACTGAGTGGTGGACTCTCACTGTAAGCTGACTGCACTTTCTTTGAGTGAAAGCATTCATGCACAAACAGCTACAAAAAAAAAAAAAAAAAACAAAACCCCAGTATGTTCTGAAAAAGAGCAGCCCTATCTCCCTCTGCTCCTTTAATTTAAGGAAAAAAGAAACTCTTTTAATGTGTTCAGAATACACCCTAAAAATCTCATCCTGAAAGAAAATGCCCTCTATATCCCCTCCACAGCAAGCAATATTTGGGCATTTTAAATTCACCAATCAAAGTAAACAGAAGCATTTTCTTTGTAAACACAAGCACAGCCGGGCCATCTGATGGGGACACCATTTAGGAACAGAGTTTTGATAGAAGGCCAAGTTCCCATTCAGGCTGACTTCTGGGAACAGCTGGAAGGAACTAGGAAGCAGGACTCACTAGTTCTGCATCTGCTTATTCTCTCTGGGAATTCTTTTTTTCCTGGGTGACACTGCCCCATGAGAATAGGTAATGTTCCACGGAGGATTAATGTAATCAAGTGCAGGAGAAACCTGATACATACATGGAAACTTAGCTTTAAAAACCACGTCTCAGCTCACAGAGCTGCGGGTAATGGAATAAACTTTGATCCAAGCCAGTCTTCCTGTAACCCTGTGTTTGTCCCACCCTCTCTGCTGTCTTTCTCACTGGTGACTCCTGTGATTAGGCAGAAGCCCCTACTCTATTTGGCCCCACTACCAAGTTTCAAGTCCTATTTCCAGGTATCTAAATATTGCTTTTCAATTTCATTGCAAAATTAAAACTAAGATGTTTTAATAATTTTCAAAAATAATTACATTACTCCCTTCCCTTTCTTTTCCCCAAGCCCTTCCCTATGTCACTCCTTACTCTCCTCCAAATCCATGGCCTCTTTTTAGCCGTAATTGTTGTAGCATGCATAATACATATATCTACATTCCTAAACATAACCTAATACAATGCTATCTGCACATATGTTTTCAGGGATGATCATTTGGCACTGGACAACCAATTGGTGTACTCTTCTCTAGGGAAAGACCAAATGAGCTTTGGTTCTCCACAACCTAAAATGTTTTGTTTATTTGTTGTAAAAGAACTTTGCAGAGTTTTTGATGTGCAATGCCTGTTTAGTAAGAACTAAAGATGGAAATCACAGTAGAAAAGTAGGTCTTGGTCTTCAAATCCTGGGCTGTGGTCTGAGCTAGGAGATTCCCTGACAAGATCCTTCTGTGCATAATGACGATCCCTTTCTGACACGGAGTGCCATTCCTTTCATACTGTTTAATTTATAATTAGGATCAAGAAAACTATAATGACAAAAATCTACCTGCAGAGAGAAAATAAATGCAGATTTTCAGGACAAGGTAGCGGAAGAGACACCGAGGCCATTGTGATAACATACTTTGTAAATGGCTATTTGGAACACTGTCTTGATAAGATGATGGGGCTGCATCCAAGCTCCATGAGGGAGCTGCCTTGGGAGTACCCCAGTTAAAACAACTGTATTATATAGTTGGTCCCTCTAGCTCCAAAGTTATATAACACATATCTGAGTAACGCGAACCCAAGCTTTAGTCTGTTAGGACCCACCCCAGCGGTGGGTATTTACCAAGAAATACCAAGCAATAAGGAGATCTAATTCACACCCCCAATAAACAGCAACAATCTCATTAATATTTATGCTCAGGTGCAGATAAACAAAATAAACATGGACTCCCAGAACTACACAGGCCCAGGCAACCTTCCAGTATGAATGTTAGTTTAACAGGTAAAAAACAATGTGGAATATTGCGCCACACAAATTCTAAACTCATATTTTTTATACCCAAGTACACATTCTGTAACGCACTAGGCATAAGCTATATTCCCCAAACAAAAACACCTTCTGGTCAAATAATTTGGATACTCAATCCGAGAGCTTCAGCAAACCCTTTGTGTTATAACTACAACACCCCAATTTAATCACTTTCTGAAGAATTAATGTCTTGGAAATCTGATCACTAGAGAGTTCTCAAGAAAAGTGTCCAAGACCTGGGATATTTGTCTTTATGTGGGACAAAGACTCCAGCCTCCTCCGCAGAGATGCCCATTCTTTCTCTATCTGTGCTAAATTGATGGTATCTGAAGAAAGCTTTCATCCAGGAAGAGCAGCCACAAGCCCTGAGCCGGCCAGCAAGGAACGTGGCTGATTCCCTAGTCGCCAGCAAACACAGAAGCAGTGGATGAGTCAACTACTTACAGGATTTCAGGGGCAGCAAAACTCTCAGAGGATAGATATGTTGCTTAGGCTTGGGTTAAAGAACTGAAGAACACAGAGAATTCAGGAGAACAACTCAGTTGTGTTTGTATCTTTTACAGAGACATTTCCTATGTTCTTTGGAACTAGAATCAGAGCTAGTGCCATGATTATAAAAACCACTTGGACATTCAGAATGGCATATGTTTGGGCTCCTTTGTGGAGTGTCTGCAATAGCTCCTGTAGGAGTTACCACCATGTAGAATTCTGGAAGAGGAAAGATGCAGTCTGCAGTTGTCACCTAGACAGAGGAAGCAAGATGTGACTGCCTCATCGAAAAAGGTACCAAACCACCTGGCTAACACAGATGAGAACTATGGGCTAATATAAGTTATAAGAGTTATAAGAAGCCTGGGCTAATAGGCCAACCAGTTTATAGTAAATGTAGACCTTTGTGTGTTTCTTTGGGACTGAACAGCTGCAGAACTGGGTGGGACAAAAATCTCTGTCAACACTTTGGTAAGAAAAATGCCTCGCAAACTCTAAAGATACTTGCTATTAATGAAAAACACTCATTACTCACAGATGGTCAGTTTTAATTGTCAATTTGACACCACCTGAAGTCTCAAGGAGGAACTGTCTACATTGGGATGACCAACTGGCATGTCTGTGATGGACTGTCTTAATTAACTTAATTGATGTGGGAAGACCCAGACCACTGTGGGCAGCACAATTCCCTACGCAGTGGGTCCTGAACTTTATGAATGGAGAAATAAAGCTGAATAAGCAAGCAGAATGTTCACACTCATTTCTTTCTGCCCTTGACTGTGGATGTGATATGATTAGCTGTTTGGAGTTCCTGCCTTGACTTCCCCATAAGGATGAGTGATACCCTAAAATTATAAGGTGAAAAACTCTTTCCTCTATGTTCCTTTTTGTCAGGCATTTTATCACAGCAACAGAATTAAACCAGAATACTATATTTTATTTGTATGAGAGCCGAGCTACACTGGTACAGATTATTTATTGGCTCATTCTTTGTGAGCAGTATTGTCCAATCATCTCAGACTTATGTCATCTTGATGAATGTGAGCATGTGTACTCCTTCACCATTAGCTGGGGAATTGATATAGAGAACACCCATAGAACTAGAAACTTGATGAGGGATCCATTTATTAATCTATAAACAGGCAATCTATCTGTTTATTCCTCCAACATAATGGCCTCCACAGGCTATCTGTTCCTAAGAAAAGAAAAACAATTACTTCTATGGGTAATTTCTCCTCCTTTATTCATGACTGACTTAAATTAAAAAAAAAAATCTAGCTAAGCAGACAGAGCCAGAAGTTAGGCCTGCACAGATTCACATTTCACACCACAGAGAAATGAAGATAAATTTAGTTAATAGCAAAACCCACTGTTTCTGTAAATAACAAGTCTAATGCAGGATGAAGGTGGGCTATGATGACTGTGACTATTCATACATCTGCTCAGATAAACCAAGTGGATCATTTAGATCTCTAGAAAAACAATGGCTCGATAGAAACTCCTATCAAAACCCAGGCAGACAAATACCTGATAGGGAAGAGTGAGAACAACATCTACTTTAAACCTCAGTGACTTACAGACTGCATCTAGATTAGAGTTTCTGTTAAGATTACTTTCCCCTGTGTGTGTATGTATGGTAGGTAAGATATATACATGGATGCACATGTGGTGGGTACTGGGCACCATGAACATGCATGTAGAGGCCAGAGGAGGACATGGGAACTTCCTCTATTGTCCTCCATTGTGTGTGTGTGTGTGTGTGTGTGTGTGTGTGTGTGTGTGTGCGCGTGCATGCATGTGTGAGCGTTTGTGCTTACCTGCATGTGGAAGTCCGAAGACAACTTTAGGGAGTCAGTGCTTTCCTTCCACCATATGGATCTCGGACATTGAACTCAGGTTGTTATGCTTGGCAACAAGCGCCTTTACATAGTGAACCATCTCTCTAGCCCATATTATTGTATTTATAATAAGTCTCACAGGTATTTTTGTGAAGTTTAGTTTCCTGAGAAATCTCTTAGTAACAACCAGTCTCCTGTGCAATTCCTAAAATTACTGGTAACTTCACTGCTCATAGGAATAAAGTGATTTCTTATACCACACCAAGGGCAGGGTCTTAAACTAAAAACCTGCCACTGATGTTAATATTCTTTAGCATCCTAAGTTTAAATCAATTAACAGAAAACGGAAGGAACAACAGTAATTACGGAGGTCAATATTCCATTTGAATTGGGGGTCCCCTGAAATGCTCAGGCAGGGCTCACACCTGCTAGTAACACCAGGAGGAAAGGAAACCATAGAACTCGGGCCACTCTCTCAGCATCAAACGCCACTGTCATCAAAAGACATCCTCTGCCGAAGACAACATTCCGAAATTACTGCTATCACTGCCGACTTTGCTGTAACCTGTTGTGTGCAAGCCTGATCTATTTACTAAGCTGTTCAGCAAATGTCAGCATAGCTTATCTGGAGCAAATTATGCTGGCGAAATAGTCCCCATGTTCCCTCCAAACTGAACACTACGCTCTCCATCTCAGGGTCAAATGTAAACAGTTACATCTTCTTCCACCAATGGTCAACCTCTGTGGCCTTTGGTAAAATTCTCCAGCTGTCAGATGGCTTTTCAACAGTGCAGGGAGCAGAGGCAGTGCTGAGTGAATGAAGTCCTGAGTAAATGTGTATTGTGAACAAGGGCATGGTCATGACAAGGATCAAGGCCTTGGACCCACAGGAAGTTGGCAAAACCTTTCCCATACAGGTCAGGTTCGAAACTAGCAAAGCCTTCTTCTTTGAGTATTTACTGATGATTGTGGTATTTACAGATGATTGAACAATAAGAACAAAAACTAGCAACCATAGCTTCCTTCTGGATGCTTACAGCCAGGAATGTTGGTCTACAGAGACTCCCCAGGAGGCTACGTGACTCCTCCCCCGTGCACTACACAGTAAACACACCTAGACTGGGCTTGTGGTGCAGTAGATAAGGATCCATGAGTGAAGACCGCTCATCTGACCCAGGTGTTTTTGTTTTATGTGACTGTTGTTGTCTTAGTGTCTGTCCTTTCTTCATTCCCTCACCGGCCCAGTCAGGTAACCATTTCTTCTCTCCATTTCATTTCTGATTTCAGGACGGGAGAGAGCCTAAGATGCTGGTGCCAGGTTCCTGAACCCCAAAGCACACCATCATTATCAATTCATTCTTAAGTAAAATCTCTTTTATATACCCCGAGCTAAGTGAACCATTACTTCACTAGCCCCTGAACTTAGGGCAAATTCCTGCATTGTGAAGGCTAAACCCTTTAGAACTGGATGTTGCCAAGCCTTAGGTGAAGGAGCTGTGTTGCTGTGTTATAGATGTATCAATTGTGGTTGGGTACAATGTTCTCTACATTTTGATCAGTTGTGGTTTTCCGTTATTCTGACTCCAAGTTTTTTGTTTGTTTGTTTTGTTTTGACACAGTGTTTCTCTGTGCAGCCTTGGCTGTGCAGGACTAGTTCTGCAGACAAGACTGGCCTTAACTCACAGAGATCTGCCTGCCTCAACCTCCTGAGCGCTGGAATTAAAGACGTGCACCACGACACCTGGCTCCAACAAGTAATTTTTAATGGTTATTTTATTTTTATTCAACTTTATAAAAGTTGAAACATACTGGATTGACAGAGATATTGTGATCAATGCCCTGAATTGCCTCTTTTCTTTGCAAGATGACCATGAAAGTAACGCCTAAGTTCTCACTTCAGACAGAACTAGTTGAGGGTATCTCCCTGGTCTTACTTGTTTTGCCTAGCTCATGTCTTCTTTAATGTCAGTGTCTGTCACACAGTATGGTCAGTAGAGTGTTCTTTCACACTGTGTCATCTAAATGCATTGCAAAATTCTTACCAGCTGGTTGGAAGACAGTGACTTCTGCCCAGGCTGATCCGAGATTAGGAACTGTCCCGCTTCACGCTATTCTTTAAAAAGACAGTCTTTATAGATGTGCGGGGTGCCCTGAAGTTGCAGGCATCTTCTGAAGGCACCAGAGGACTGACTAAATTACAGACTGCTGATTCTCAGTTAAAGAACAGGGTCCAAATGCTCAAGGGCCAGGCAAATGAATAAATAACTATGGACTAAGACAATAGAAGGAGAGGACAAATCAGTGAAGATATGGCAGTTTTAAAATCGGCTTTTTACATAATCCATCTGGGAAGGCTGAATGAGAGTGAGCCCATCGGTTCACATATTTGAATGCCTGGGTAGAACTGTGGGTGGGATCCGGAAGTGTGGCCTTTTCAGAGGTAAGTCAACTGGAGTGGGTTTCAATGTTTCAAAAGTTCATGGCTTTCACACTTTGCTTATGTATGCTCTCTCCTTCTCTCCTTGTGTCTCTGTGTCTCCCCGAAAGCCCATCTTCTGCCCCCTGCTGTGAATCAGATGTACTGCACTGCCGTGCCTGCCACCACCATGTTCCTCACCATGATGGTCAGAGACTCACCCCAATAAACTCTTTCACCTCTAAGATGCCCTGGTCCTGGTGTCCTTTCAATAGAATAGAAAATTTACTAGGACACCACCCAAATGTTACACGGGAATAAAGGCCTTGACTTTTCCATTTTTCAAAACCAGAAATCTATCCTAAAAACAGAGTTTACTAAAGAAAACATAGCCAAGAACCACAACTACCTTCAGGGTTTCCTATGTGTAAGCTCACCCCAGGCAGAGGCACTGGCATTCTAGGGGTGCGTTCCATACAAACATGCAGACACTTCTTTCCTCATGTTCATACCATTCTCCTCAGGCTTCGGATTTTAACTCTCTCTCAAGGGTTTTCTTAGGTTAAGAAAAAGGGCTAAGGAGTTACAAGCACAAATTCACACGACAGAAGTAATTCTAACGTTAAAGGAAGTAGTAACACTCTCTGGTCAGTAAACAGATAACAGTCACTTTTAAAGTGTTTTTTGGTATTGTTTTGAACATTAACTTAAATCTTACCACAGTCCTATAAGAAAAACAATCAGTTTATATTTTGTACAGAGAGCATACAGAAGAGAAATGTCAGGTGACCAAGATCATACTCTGCCTGATTGCAAAGCTATGACATCAGGTTACTTTGCCCCATATTTTACCGTAATACCTTCAGTTAGCCCACGAGTCTGATTTGGCTCAAGTCCTCGGCCTAAATGGTGCTTTCTATATATTCAGACACAATGGTTAAACTTGAGATAACTGTGACAGTTTCCAATAGGTCCACACATTCTCAGTGACCCTGCTTAGAGGAGCGGTTGGTGTTTAGCTGTCCTTCTCTTGCAGGAACACAGTCGAGACATGCGTATGAGGTGCTTCTCAGGAGCAGAAAGGGTGGAGGTGGCGCCACAACAGTTTTAGCACCAGGTGTTAAAGATTCTGAGTTGAAACCAGTCACATTGAGGAAAACAATTGTCATGCCTTCAGGGTGCTGGATGGAGTTCGACTTAGCAAAGGACCGGCTCTTTCCATTAGTTGTCAAGTGAGTCATCTTGGAAGCAGACCCTCAATCTCCAAACAGATAAGTTTTCAATGAGAGGAAGTCTGGCTAGCTTCTTACACTTCCTCCTAAGAGATCCAGAAGCAGTAACAACAAACAATTCAAGGTTAAGCTCTTGAGTGGTCAGAGTAGTCTCTTAAGTGAGAGATTAGTTCTTTCAATAGAACACAGATAGGACTTCATTTTATGGTTCATGGTCAAGAAACAGAAGTGCATTACCACATAGGGATGCATCTGAGTTGAAACTGGTCCTGTGTTGTGTTGATGTGCACTCAACTGCACATGCCAGGGTTGGTGGGGAGCCACCATTTTGTAATAGAATGATTTTCCTAAATTTATGTGTGGGAAATTCCACTGCACACTACGAGTCATCTCTCCAACTCTCCGTTTGTAAAGACTGTAAAGGATAATCTATGTTTGTTAAGTGTGTTGATAGTCTAGAACTACTCACACTGTTTAATTACATTCATGATGATATCGATTTCAACCCCTCAGAAATCCTGATTATATTGTTCTATATAAATTCCCCCAAATTATTAAAACATCTTACAGTGAAACCCAATCAACATAGAATCTAATTGTGACAGGCATCCACTAGAGGCCAGTGTAATTCAGTGCAGAAATTCACTACCAGTTCCTGTGGGAGAACCAACATCATTTCTCTATTTAAAGTTGAGTCTGTGTGAATAGGAAGGGGAAAAATAATGAAGAAAGCTTTTTTTATTCTCTGGAGAGAAAGTTTCAAAGAATAAGAAAGATGAGCTAAGAAAGGATGAGTCACGAAACATAGGAGAGAAGAAAATTCTTGTCTTAAGAAAAGTAGTGCAGCCTTAACTGTTTGAAGCTTCAGCAGCGAAGGCATAGAATTTCAGGATACTTAGTGCATTTGTTAAATTCCCATAGCGTTTTGGTTGACAACACTTTAGAAGTAACTAGAGAAGCAAAATTCTATAAGATACCACAATGATCTCATTTGGTACTGCTGAGCCCTGTCTGACAAGGACAAGGGCTTTGGGAAGGGAGAGAAAGCTGTACATTTCCAATTTTCTCCCCTTAGACAATTTATTCCTAACAAGTACCAAATGTTTGCCTCGAACACAGAATAATGCTTATAAATTCACCCAGTAGCACATGCATTGTAAAGCACATTCGTAATAATTCTAATAATGGAAGAGCACAGTCCTCACAATTCTCTGGAACAAGGAACTGAACAAGTCTCTCAAAACTAAAAATAGGAGAAGAGATGAAAATCTAATTTCCCCTCCTCAATAGTTGTTAGGATTCTGAGTAGATTTTACTCTGTAAGAGCAGAAGGCTGAGCAGTTTAACATAAAACTCACAGATGTGTGTACGCTTCCCGCCTCCTCTGCAGAGAAGGGCACAGTACATGGTGTGGGAATGTCAAGGAGACTCACGAACAAGGCAACCTTAGCACTCAACAGGACCTGGGAGGTCAGACAGTTAAAAGTTTGAAACCTGCCTCCTCTGCAAGCAGCCATTCCACTGTTCAGACTGGGAGCACTCAGACATGTGTCCTTTATCTCCATACTAAGAACAATAAACAATATACAATATACAATATGCAATATACAACAAAATACCTGGTCAAAAGGAAGAGACAGCTACAGAGAATCATAACTCAGGAACCTACCTTAGAGGATCTGTAAAATTCTACTCATACAGTAGGTTGATTTTGACCTTTGAACTGAAAGTGTTGATTGTGCCACTCATTAGAAGCATGAATTAATATTTTTTTTGGTCCTCAATTCCTGTAACCTCTAATTAGGGAGAAGAGCAATATGCACTCTGCAAGACTGGTTCCACAGTTCAGTACAGTGAAGCCAAGCAGCCTTTAACCACCAGCCATTCCTGCTATAGTGTTTGCTTCAGAAGTCACCTGTTCCTTGTCAAACTCCTCTGAGCTCTGACTATTACTTTTTACTGGTAAGACTGGGCACAGAGGTAAAGCAGACCACAAGGCCCAGCAGCTAATTAACGGTCAACTGTCCACAAGACAGTGATGGCATTCAGGGAGAGTTACGGTGTATCCCTAACTTTTTCTCTCACAGGAATAGATAGAAGTGTGGTTAGTGGAAAGCTAACTACAAGAGTCTTTCCTTCAAAGCCATGGGAAAGAGCCTGGGATGCAGTTCCACTTAGGAGACAGAAGGAGGAGAATCGGGAGTTCAAGGCAACTCTTGGCTACAAGTATGATAAGCCTGTTCCATATGAGGCCCTGTCACAAACAACAAACAAACGAAAAACTAAAGCCATGGGAAATCATGGGTCTTGGAGCTGGAGTAGACTGCTATAATTAGGAGCCCATCTCTCTGTCCCAGAAGCCATCCTTTCTGGTGTGGTAGCCTCTGCTATGTGGAGCCCACATCAGGCAGATAAACCGCAGCCTCTGGCGAGGCGGGACAGTCATTTACAAATTTCTCCTCATAGGCCAGAACAAACAACCTGAATTCACTGTAGAACTCATGTGTATAAAAGATAGTGAGAAAAAGCAATCAAGTCGGGAAGACTGGAAGGAGAAACACGTTCACTGTCACACTGGAAACAGCTGTGCGCTGTCAAACAAGTCATGGATTAAAAGTCTCCACACCAACAGCAGGGATAGAATAGTACTGCATGCCACTTAAGGGTGCCTTTTGGGTGGCTGCTGTCCTACTTTGTAAAAGTATATGTGAATCATAACTGTCCCCAGCTCCAAGGATTAACTGTATGTCAAGCCACTAGCATGGTGCTGGCACTGGAAATGTCATGCAAGGAACAGGACGGCCTTTTAATGTTATGCAAGTTTACCACGGGTCTGACATTCTACTAACTGTTTAGAAGAATACATTAGAACAAACTCTAGAGCTCTTATCCTCAATTTCCCTGGGTTATCCACATCAAATAGCAACCTGGAAGACCAGGCCAGAGTGTTCTCCTGATAGCAAGTTTTCTATTTAGAATTCCCTCTTGAGAGGATCACTTCTGCTTGCTCATTAGGCAGGAGCAGAACATGGTGTCCAGTAGACCTGAGACTCTAAGCCCAGACCATGTGACATAAGTAAACAACCCTGTGCTCCCTGATCTGGAAAAGTCTGACTGTAGATATACTTTAACATAGCTAATGAGGTCATCAGAAACAAATGATTGCAACTCAAATCTCAATGTATATTTACCTGAAGTTGTACAATTCTGTGTCAAATGTTAATGAGACAACAGTTTGTGACAGTGTAATCTAGATGTAGACAGAAAACAGCAGGAAAAGAAAATAGACTTAGATTAACCACCATAGTGGGGAACTATAGGCACAGAGACCAAGGCTCCTGTAGATACCTGGAGCTACTATTGCAGCCATTCAGAAACCAACTTGTTTGAAAGGCACAGATACTTAACTTGAGGTACTAAATTCACAAAAAGGTAAAACAACCGAATGAAGTCTGAGATCATAATCCAATATAAGGCTGGGATTATATGGATAATATAGTCTCACAGCTGTGGTTCTCACATAAAAACAGAGATAACAGATTAACCCACCTTCAAAATGTGCTGACCTATTAGTGTCTGTGATTTTCTTCAATAGTTCGATGCCCTGTGATGGTTTTAAGTGAGGAGGTGAAGTCTAGAACAATGCTTTCTGAAAACTAATCTGACCTTCTATTAGCAAACTATAATTCCCATGTCCAACTTCAGGGAGCGCAAAGGGACAAGTGGGAAGGGAAGTCAGAAGAACATCGCTAACAGTACAGGCAAGTGTGGAGAGCAAGAGATTTTCTTCTTACTCATTCAAGGAGGCCCCTGTACTACAAGGTAAAGCTGCCAGCTTTCTGTGTAAATTCCTATACTGAAGCATGAGAAGGGGAATCGCGAGGGTTCCACCCTGACTACTACTAACATAAAAGATGGGCACAAGCTAGGGTCCTTCTATTTTAATCAGGAATCCTGTTTGGGCACGAGACGGTGAAAACAGCAGCGAAGCTTGCACATATACTGCATAAGCGTACGCAGTGACACTCATACATGTATTCCCAAACCTAAAAAGTCAGTGCTCCTGAGAGCTCCAAACAGGGCTCCTCCTCCACTGCAGTGACCCTGGCCTTACCCCAGGCACATATGTCAACTGTGAGTCAGGTAACATGTCGAGCCAGTTATTGGTATTCTAGCCTTACAGGACGTTCAATGTCAACGCCAGAGGGCACTGAGGTGAGAAAGTTGCCCACTGTCCTACAGCTGCCTTATGTCCAATTAGGACTGTCAATCTATGACGACGGGGCCACTTAGTCCAAACTCCTGTCCACCGCAGGACAACTTTTATCACACTTAGAGACCTACCACTTTAGTATATTAAGAGAACCTCAGATAAACTGCTGAACAAGGACAGGATTACAAATGCTTATCACATTGTATTTCACACACACACACACACACACACACACACACACACACACACACACACTCATGCACATGGGAAAATAAACAAGTATATCAAACATTTTACCAGTAGTCAGGTGGGGGACTTGGGCCCTCATCTCACCCGTGTTTCTGAGAGTTGCTCTAAGGTTTCACATACATCAGACATGCGCTGTGCTACTGAGTGATACTCTCAGTCTTACACAACAGTCTTCCAGGTGTCCTGGACACATCTCCTCATCTCTGATGCCGCAATCGACAGTCCCCGCTAGGAAATCCTGGGAAATGGGTCTGCAGACACACGAAACGCACAGTCACAGGGGTGGGTCAAGCATGGTGAAGGCCGACAGCACTGACTGATGCCTGTATTTTGCTGTCACAACTTTTTATTATCATGAAAAGGGAAGATGGTGAAGTAGTGTTAATTGGGAAAACAGAATTTAGAAACTCAGTTTTGCCGTCTATCCCTACATATCTAGATCAACATTAGCTTTTAGGATAAATGAAGATGGAGAATAAAAATTACCAATTGAAATGGCTTAATACAGAGGTTCTCAACCTGGCGGTTGAACAACCCTTTCAAATGGGGTCCCCTTCAGACCATCAGAAAACAGATATTTACATTATGATTCATAGCAAAATTAGAATTATGAAGTAACAATAAAAATAATTTTATGGTTAGGGGTCACCACAACATGAACTATAGTCAAGGGCTACAGAATAGGAAGGGTGAGAACCACTGTTTTAATTAGAGTATCAGGGGCCGTCAGGAGAAATGAATTGCTTTTTTAAAAATCAAAACAAAACATAACCTAGACTGGAGAAATAATTAAAATAATCTATTTTAAAAAAACTATTTTTGAATATACTGAGGAGCCAGATAATCCAATGAGAAGACGCAATCTCTAGTCTTAGGATAAAGTCAATGAAGATTTGTACATTTCCCAGTCTATGTGGACTTCAAAGTTGGGAATACATTTTCTCATGTGGAAGAAGTAAATGCAAACCAGGAATGTGTGGCTGTCAGCTCTACCCGTCCTAGAGGCTAAGCTTTCTGACATCCTACAGCTTTGGGGACAACTACATATGTCAGAAGTATTGAAGGAACAAGTGTTCAACACAAGTTCACTAAATGTACTGATCACTGTGTTGCTATGTGGGGACAGGACAGTTGAGGACCTCAAAGTCACAGTCCATGACTTTACAAACTTACAGCCCAGTTATGAACTCAATTTAGTGAACAATACAAAAAGTTCCAAAGCACAGCACACAGTAAAACTGCAGGAACAAACAGACTCCATGGTTTGTTTTTGACCTTTAAGAACTGGTTCAGAAGTAAGAGCAAATGAGGTTTCATTTATAAAACAGCCAGTCAATCAATGAATGCTCACTTAGGAACTTCCTGTCACTGGTAGAAAGTGATCCACAAATCTGAGACTGATCTTCTACTTTATAGAAACATTTCTCCATAATCCTGCATCTCTATAGTATGCAGCAGGTAGAGAAGCCACTCCAGCGAGACATGAGAAAATGGAGTGGAGATAAAGCCCAACTTCTCTTTCTCCCACAAGCCTGGTTATCATCTTGATGTCACATGGTCTCAAGGATTCCATGTCATTCCCATTATCCCCCTGGGGATGCGCTCTGGCTATCACTGTCCCTCTCAAATGCAGGATGTCTTGAAACTGTTGCTTTCTGGTGCCATTCCCTGCACTAAGCTAATACAAATGTTCTGGGATGTAGAATGAGGTTTAAAATGCCCTGGGTTTGACATACTGGCTTTACTACACACTTGCTGTATGGCTGTGGGTAAGCACCGAGTGTCACCTCTGCCCCACTTTCTTGGCTGTGAAATAAATAATAACAGTACCTTAATGTGCACTCATCCACAGGAGTGTAAGAGCTGACATACAATCAAAGCTCAGCAACTGCTGACCATTACATGTCCCTGTCAACACCATCACTGCTATTGCCTATTGCTGTCTGACGGAAGACTCTAGATGAGATGCTTCAGGAAAAAAACGGTTATAGAAGGGAAATAGCTTTCTTGACTTCCATGATTTAGCTACTTCACATTCAGTGGGATATCTTGGTTCCCATGCCATTTTTCTCCAATCTAAACAATCTTTTCAGTGCTCTTCCACACTAGACCACCAGTCAAAGGCTTTAGTCCTTCCTTCCACCCAATATATCTCTTGCCTTCAGGTCTCTCTGCTCAATGTATCCCCAGGCAAGGTCTTGACCCACAATTAGCCTCTTCCCTCACTTTAGCCAGAGAATCATTAACTCATTAAAGGATCTTGTGGCTTCAAACTCCCTGATATAAGATTACTATGATGCATGGCTTTCTAACTAGCTCATGAATTTATTTTATATTTCTAATTACAGAGAGTTTACTGTTGCTATTTGAGACTGTCATCTTGTATTTAGCACCATTCTGGGAACATAAAACATGATCTAGTTCATATCAGTGGACGCACTTAATCTTGTTAATTATCCCAAGAGTTAATGACCTTTATTAAATGTGATAGTTAATTTTATGTGTTAACTTGACTGACAGAGAGATGCTCAGTTATGTGGTCATTTTCAAGGCTTGTGTGAGGGTCTTTCTTCAGGAGATTAGCATCTTTGCTAGCCAATGTAAAACTGATCACCCAAACTGATTTTCATCGAGATCAGCCAACCCTGTGAGGACAGGAAAAGGACAAAAAGGGAGAGGTATGAAGATTGTTCTCTGTCTGACTGCTCACCAGGATTTGCATCTTATGTTCCTGCCACCTCTTACGCAAGCCCTGCCAAAGCTCTGCTCACAGGCCCTCACACTGGACCAACAGAACTCTCAGTCCCCAGTCTGCAGATAGGGAACTTCTCAGCTTTCATAATTATGGGAGCTAATACTTTATAAACAATCTTTTTTACTGACCACCGATGAATACTGTTTCTCCAGAGAACCCCGATTAATATGAAAAGTACCATAAATCTTTACTGAGTATTGTGGTACCTACCTCTTTACCAACCTCAAGGAAAAGTAGTTTGCACCTAAGACCTGCAAATATTAATAATCTTAGTTAATTTTCTTGGATACCCTGACACACACCCACAAAAAGGGATTAAAAATAAAAATAATTTAAGGATGAATGAGTTTATTTTGGCGCACAGGACAGTCCTTCATTGCAGGGGAGTTACGACAGCAGCGACTTAAGGGAGCAAGCCACATGAGCTACACAATCAGGAAACAGGGACAAGGAGCCCTTGCGCTCAGTTCACTCTCCCCTGTTTACATAGCCCAGGATCCCAGCCCAGAAAATTCACATTATCCCACACTCATATCTCAGGTGGCTCTAGACCTCATCAGCTGATACATGACCACCATAAGCTCAGGGGAGGGTTGATGTCTAGTAGAGGGATTTTTACTGCCTTGAAACAATACACAACATGACACACTAACCAACTGTCTGCCTTAAAATACACAAAGAACAATGGCTGGATTCTATTTCTGAGTAGTCTAGACGTCAGGAGTTCTACTTCAGCAGGGCAGTGAGTGAGGGAGAATGGGGTGGAGGGTGGTGTCTGTGTAAATCCTTACACATCAACACAACAAGAAAACCAGTTCTAAAAACCAGTTAGAAACAATCCCTTTGGGATGATGAAAACAAGCTGGTGCCACCAGACTCCAGGCCACTGGGGAGGAACCTCCAGTTCACTGTGATATTGAAACACACACTCTTAGGTGGGTCCTCAGGATGCCGAGAAATGTGGTGCATGAAGCTGTATGTAGGACCACATGTAACAGATGATCATGCCCCAAAATATCCATCCTCAGAAAATGAATCATAAAGCTTAACCAAATGACAGCATCATTTATGTTGTAGGCCACCAGCTGCTAACCTTTCTCCTAATTGCCCACTAACTCCCTTGGGAGCCTATTCTTTACTAATAAATTCTCTTCCTTTGTTTGCTACTACTTACCTTTCTAATTCTTTGTTCTGAAATACAAGGACCTGGAACACTTCAGCAGTGCCCTCTGGACCCCAACATCAGTAGACATCAACAAAAACATAAGAATAAATGACTGTCAAGATTTACTCTTTTCAAGTTTGAAAATGTAAATGTATCATGGTCACGGGGCACACATTCATTCATGTAGTGAAGTTAGTTCTCTCTCTGCACCTTTCAATGGATTTCTGAGATTGAATGCAGATCAATACACTCTGCAGAGAGCACTTCTACCTACTATGCGATCTAGCTGGCCCCAAGTCTATTCTTTAAAGGAAAGACAAACATGGTATGGACTCACTCATAGGTGGTTATTAGGAATAAAGAACAGTCCACAGTTCCAGAGAAGCTGGATAACAAGAAGGGCCTAAAAGGGATGCATGGATTTCCCTGGGAAGGGGAAGTAGAACAGAGCTGCAAGGGTAAACTGGGGGCAAGGGTTGGGGAAATGGAGGGATGGGAACTAGAGGGAACAGGTTGGGCAGGCTGGGTGCAGGAGGGTTAGAGGCAGGATGGAGGGGGAGAGTAACAAAACAGACATCTTGATGGGGTACACACTTCTTGGTTAGGGAGAAACGTGGCGCTAGGGAAACCCCCAGGAACTCACAAGGATAACACCAACAACTACTCCCAGCAATAGTGGAGAGAGTGCCTGAACTGGCAATCTACTGTATGCAGATTGATGACTTCACTAATTGCCATCAGAGATACCCTATCCAGTAACCGATGGAAGCAGAGGCAGAGATCCACAAACACTGAGCAGAGCTCCTGGAGTCCTGGGGAAGAAAGGGAGGAGGGACTGTACCGGGCAGGGGGTTATGATGGGTGAACTCACAGAGACAGATGACTGGAGTTTGTGGGAGTTCACGGATACTGGACCAACTGTCTGCGAGCCTGCATGAGACCTATGTAGGCTCTCTGCATGTGACAACAGCCCCCTGCATGACCAGAAAAAGCGTCTGGTAGCCAGAAATGGAGTCCAAAGCAAGAGAGGGAGCGTGGGGTTACAGTTGCTTTTCGAAGCCAGAGAGACCACGCCCAAGTGGGCTGATATTTTAAAGGCTATTGGCTGAAGGAGCGGAAGGTGCTCCCACAGCATGTGACAATCCTGTAGCTTGCTCTCTAGTAAGGTTTCTAACAGTAAAAGTAAGACCTCTCCCTGGCACTTGGCTGGCTTTTAGCAATTGTTCTCCATGCCTGATTACCTGATCCCACCTCAGCATGAGGGGAGGAGCTCGGTCCTGCCTCAACTTGATGTGCCATGCTTTGTGCAGGCCCATGGGAGGTCTGTCCCTTTCTGAATGGAGATGGAGGAGTGGATGGAGAGGAGGGTAGGTGGGAAAGGGGAGAGGACAGAGGAAAAAGGGAGGGGATAACTGGTTGGTATGTAAAAGAAATAAAAAATAAAAACTATTTAAGTTGAAAAAAAAAACCAAAGGAAAGGTGGAAGGTGGTAGAGGAAAAGACCAGGAATGGACATTTGACCTTCACATACAAGCACACACATGTGCACATACCCACACTAACATACACTCATACCACACATGTACAGACACAAAACGACTAAAGTAAAAATACTCTTTTGAGGTAATAAAGCTGGCTAATCAACACTACAGAGTCCCACAATTCCCATTATCCTACCACTCCTGCGCCTGTGTCGCCTCAGCACCCAGGGTCATCAGCTTCAGTGGCGAGACTTCCAGAGCATATCTGACAGCAAATACACAAACAAGGAAGGACACGCCGGCCGAAAAACTGCCCTGATTAGCTCTCAAAACACTAATAATGTGTGCACAAAGAACTGACACTCCTTATTTTGAAACCTTTTTGTTCAGATTGTGCACAAGGACTTATCTGAAATTCGTGTCTGCGATATCTAAGAAGGAAATGCTGAGTAGAAAGGACCAGGAGTGTGAAGAATGCACTTAAGAAAAACATTTTCCTCCAACTTTGAAACATTTCTATTATGAAAACCTGACTCCTTAACCACAGACATTCCTCTCTGTTAATTAGACTAGGTGGCAAAAGACATCTTGACCAAGTGTCCTCAGCTTACTTTAAATGCACAAAAATAATAAAATGACACGAAGAACAACTCATGAATGCAGCTTTCTATTTTCACTCACTGGCCTCATTACAGGACTGAACAAAAGATTTTATGTGTTACCAGTTAGACAGGACAGCTGGTCTCTGATAATGTTCTGATGGTTAGCAATGGTTCCAGTCACCTATAGCAATCATGGATGTATGCTCTATGCTATGACCACACTTTTTTGTTTTAGCAGAACTAAATTTCCTTAAAAGTAGCCCACCAATCGCCACGTGATACGGAGTCTATTGTTGTAAAATCAGATTTTAAAATAACTTCATGGACAGCCCCTTCACAAGAGGGCTAACAAAAGAAACCAGGTCACCAGCATAAGACTCAGACGTCTTATTGTTCTGAGACTCTTGGCTAGAGAGGGATATGGGGGATCAAGGGCGGCAGTGAAGTCTTCCTCAGAGGACCAAGTGCTAGTTTTGATAGTGCGCAGAAAATTTCCACCATAGTTGTTCCCTACCCCCACCCCCAGCAAGTCACGGCACGAAGACTGTCCATGCAGACCAGACACCAACACTATAGTTTTAGAGGGAATAGGAGATCCTGTGGCAGAGCCCAGGGCAGTGGAAGGCTAAGGGGCTGGAATCTAGGCCCAGCGCAGAAATCTACATAAGATATGTTTTAAAAAGGAGCAGGGCTGAGCAAACATTTACTGACTTGAACGTCATCGAGAGATGAGTAAAGTCTCCTGAGGTTCCTCTATTCTTCCGATCACCTGAGTAACCAAGACATAAAACCGAGACAGCAGCTTGTTTATACTAAAGTAACCCACCCTGTCTGTACGTCCAGCTGTCCTCCTCACTGTATTGGAGGTCAGGTGTACTTCTGGCTATTTCCTCTAGTGAAAGATCAAAATAGCTCTGCTATAAAAGCACGCATAAACATCACTCCTCACCATATTAATACTCTGTAAGTTAACCTCCAGAGAAACCACTTCACCAGGCTGCCCTAAGCCTGCTCAGTGAGCTTTGAAATATTTAGCCATTACTTAAAGTTTCTGTTCTCATTCCAACTACCCGTGGTGACAGGTGGCTGCAAAAGAAGATATTCTGGTAAGAATCCAGACACGAGGAATGGACCCCAAGGGAGCAAACCTAGGGAAGGCTGAGGCTCACAGAGGAAGGGAAGGGAGAGGGCTGAGAGACCTCCTCTTAAAAGCTGCTGTGTAGGGGAAGGAAGGCTACTTCTCTCTAAAGATAACTAAGAGCTATGGTGAAAGTGAGTGTGTGGGGGGGGGGGGGCTACAGCATAATCTAAGCAAACCTTCAAATAGCCAGAAGACCAGAAGATCCTGCAGAGTGGCAATGACCCCAGGAAACTTACTTTGTATGCAGATATGTAGTTAGTTCAGCCCTCCTGAGGATATCTACACATGATGGCTTAGTAACTTAAGTGTAAAGGTTTCTTGTATCTTTGGGCATTGTGGGAAATAACCCACAAGAGCAAATCCAAGATGTCACTACACAGACTAGATGCTGACAAAATCCTTGGGAAGAAAGGAGCTGTGGAGTACTGACTGATCCTACAAGCCCATGCCATTCAAGTGTGAATAACTGCTGTACAGGTAAATTAAGCAAAGGAAATAATCAGTAAAAATCTCTTGAAAAGCCAATGAGCACGTATCTACATAGAAACCAATGGGAGAGAATCATCACTACTGTCTCCTGGGATCAAAGAGGGCCCACCTGAGAGAACCATCTGAGTGTGATGGTACAAATCTGGCTCTGGCTCCCAGGAGTCTGAGGCCGGAGGACAAATGAGAGTTCTAGGCTAGCCTAGGGCAGACAGCTAGACTGTTGTACGTGCATGTGCTCTTCCCCTAACCCCCACACTGCATACGGTGGTACCCAATAAAATGAGAAGTTAAAATTACCTCTCAACATCTGGGATAGGAGAGGGAGGATGCATTTTACACTGGCTGGGGGAGCGGGATGAATGGTAATCAAAGCTAAACATAAAGGAAAGGCTTAACAGAATTTTCTCCTCTTACGTCTATTAATTTTTGTATAGATGTGGGTGTGCATGCCAAATGCAGGATGAGAGAAAAAGAATTCATTTCCACACCCAGGAGGAGCTGGGTGAAATCCAAGTTCATGTCACGTCAGCTGTGGATGTGTACTCGTCCAACAGTTGCTGGATGAGTCCGTCACAAAGAGTGGACAAGGGCTTAATAATAAATACTGGCTAGGGATGGTGGAGCTACCTACGTGTTCCCAGTACACAGAGGCTGGGCTAAGATGATCACAAGATCAAGGCCAGGCTGGGCTGCATAGAGGAACTCTCTAGAAAAAAATAAGCAAAAATATGTAAATAATGTATTGTGCTTCTCAATGAAGGAGGAAAAACTTGACTTCAAGACAACAGCTCTCCTCTCGCTTGCTGGGGCAAAACACTCAGCACCACCTCTCATCACTGGATGGAGAAGCTACAGCAGACAGTCCAGGCCCACAGGGGTTTATGTCCTGTTTTGTAATGTTCATAAAGATACTGACAGAGTGATTCCAAGATCTTTTAATCATTTTTATTTTGAGCAAAACAGAATACACTTAAAAGCCAAGAGACTTCAATCTTCTGATTCACATGCAGGCTGTTTTAGTACGAAGCAGAAAACTATGGATTAGTAACATGACCAGTGGTGGTAATGATCACATATGGCACAAGGCAGTAATTTTTTTTTTTAAAGCAACTGGTAGCTTTTAGTTACACACATCAGCTAAGTCAGAGAAAGTGAAAGTACAATAGGATTGGACAGCTCAAGATACAGCAGTTCTTAGGACCCAGTGGGGAGAATGTGCATGCATTGCCTTACAGATTAAAAGAACACACATTTCAGCCTTATCTCACGTCCACACATATGTGTCTCTAGGGCTGCAGGGATGTGGAAGCTAGTAAATACTCTTTTATAATGTGACTTGATCTTTTCAATAAAAAGAAGAAAGGGATTATGAAAATAGTATTTTTGAAATAACAAGTACTGACAAAATACTTCTCAATCACATCTATTGCATTTGTATCAGTGTTTTTCCTAGGGGTATGTACAAGCACATATGTGCAGTGCCTGCAGAGGCCAGAAGGGGGCAGTGAAGAGGGACTGGAGTTTCAAGCCATGTGAGTGCAGGGAACTGGTAATCTACAAGAGTGAAAGGAGCTGTCTCTCCAGTCCCGACTTCCTCACTTTAAATAACCACATTCAGGGACAGACACACAAACCAAGTGGCATTTGCAATTCCATGTAATAGAGTCCTCCGTCCTTTTCCTCTTGTGTTTTAGACTATCAGGCTGGGCTGCCACTGTTTCTGTGACACACGTGTATGAAAAACAGTGTTTCCTAAATGTGGTCTCTTGTACTCTGTTCTCAGATTGTCTACATCTTTCCCCCTTTACCAAACATGCTCCTTGAAACTGTATCTGATGCAAAGAGAGCAGAAAAGTGTAATCACATATTTTGTACTTAGGAAAACACTTTACCAGGCTTGATCAAAAAAGAATAAAAAAACCCAATAAGCTATAAAGAATGAAGCATGGTTGTCAGCACTATAAAAAGACATGCAGTGGGCTAAAGTCTCAGCAAGGTGCATTTGGTGATTTTATAAACAGGGAACTCCAAAGAGTGATCTATTTTCTAGCTGCAGTGCGACTGTTAAGGACAAACGGACACACACACAAAAGGAAACCTTGCTTTATTCCCATTGCTGGACGGGAAAAACCACGTGATGTCAAAGAACTGAAAGCAATGTGAATGCTCCTGCTTGCCAGCATTTTAGTGGACATCCAGGTTACAGTGCACCAGTGGGAGACGCACAGGACATGGGTCAGCAGTCATGTGGAGCACCACCACACACGTGAATGGGACACTCACAAGGACATGGGTCAGCAGTCATGTGGAACACCACCACACACGTGAATGGGACACTCACAAGGACATGGGTCAGCAGTCACGTGGAGCACCACCACACACGTGAATGGAGATTGAAGAGTAAAGTTAGCTCAGCAGGAAGACTACAGAAAAGTCACTGCCGTTCATGAAAGTCCCATCACCAGACAGGCCCACAATGCAAAAATCTTCACTAGCTAGAGCATTCAGCCTTGGAAAAAACTCTCTGAGAGGGCTAGCAACCCTGCTGCCTAGTCTCCTAGAGGACTTACTGACCTGCCATTAAATCATTGTCAGTAATGTTAGTGTGCATTTATGGGTGCTTTTCGCCTGCAAGAGCCACATCAAAGTTGACCACTGGCTCTGATTAAACATGTCAATTTTCTTAATTTTAAGTGATATACAGCCACAATATACATTTTAAATATTGTAAAAGCCAGAATCAAAATCCTGTATTTGTCTTGTACTTAATTAGAAATGTGCAATCTTCTTCTCAATAAATACTGTTTCTGAATGGTATAAGAACTGAAATATATGACTATGAATATTTTATTTGTTCTGCTTCCTGTTAAGCATTTCTCCATTGGAAGGTAAGATATTATCCCAACCGAGAAGTGACAGACGGAAGTAGAACACATTATATTAGTAGAATACCATGTGCAAAGGCAATGCTGCCATTACTTTGTGTAGTTCCTCCTAGTACGTATCTGGAGCCAGAGAGGCTTTTTCCAAGTGTATAAACCAACCAACCAAACAAGAAAAACTTAACATGGTACAGGGGAGCAGACAGTCCACATGACAGAAGCTTCAATCTTTTTATGAAAAAAATATTTACTCTTGGCATGTTACATGTGAGTCATCAGGCACAGTCCAAATGCAAGGGCAGGGGTTTCATCACAATGTGAACAGCAGCAGATGGGGTCAGTCATGAAGGGCCATCTGAGAGACAGCTGGCTGCAAATGCTACCCCATTCAAGTATTATGTGCTTCAGAAATGCTGGTATTGTTTTCCTTCGATAAGAAATGAATAATTTTAAAAATTCGTTTTATTTCATGTGTATGTGTGTTTTGCTTGAACACATGTATTGTACAAATGTGTATCTAATTTGAGGAGCCAGAAGAAGGTAAGAGATGCCCTGTAATGGGTTAAAGACAGTTAGTACCATATGGGTGCTGGGGATCAAACCGGGATCCTTGCAAGGGTAGCCCGTTCTTAACTGATAAGCTGTCTCCCCAGCCCTTGAATGATAATGTCTAAGGAACTTGACAGAATATTCATCCTTGAATAAACTGTACGTGGTGGTAAAATTGCTGAGCACTACTGAATATATCATAGTAATATCAGATTTAATTTTTTTACTCCTACAGAATCATTTCTCATGATGTTACGCTTTCACAACTAAAAAAAGAGATATTTTTATGAGGTGAACATTTTATAAAATACAAACTAGGTATGAAGAGAAGGGTCATGCAGCAGGAAATTTTGTTAAATGTGTAGATCTTAGGAAGAATGTGGCCGTCCTGATGAAAGATTAAATAATCACCAAAACCTAATAACTACTATTATTAAGGCCTCTCAAAGATCAGTTAACCATTTCACAGATGAGATGGATGTTCATATAGTGAAGGCCTTGAGAATTAGTTGATAGATCCTTTTGATACTACTTTCAAGATATACAACTTCATTTCCTGTATCTTACAAAGAAGGCATAGGGCCAGGTGTATAATCCTAGCACTCTGGAGGCAGAGGCAGGAGGACCAAGAGTTATAAACCTGCAGTGGCT
The DNA here is from genome assembly GCF_982192425.1 of Myodes glareolus. Lineage (NCBI taxonomy): Eukaryota > Metazoa > Chordata > Mammalia > Rodentia > Cricetidae > Myodes > Myodes glareolus. Next base: position 55,708,081 of record NC_142028.1, on the reverse strand, counting down.
AAGTAGTCAGTTGCAAGAGACTGTATGTCAAAAACAAAACAAAACAAAAGAAAACAAAACCAAGAACATGAACTCTCCCCTAGTGGGCTTGGTTCACTTCTAATAAAGAGAATGTGTATAAATAATGCACGATCCCTTCTGCTACTAGGTTACAGAAATATAGGAGTCTGCAAATGGAAGTTTCCAGGAACAAAGCAACAAGCTTTGAAAGATTCTGGTGGAATAACTAACTAACTAATAATAATAATAACTAATAATAAAAACTTCCTGGATGTGCAGAGTTATAATCCAGAGCTAAAATCATCTTAGGCTATTCTCGGTCCCTTAGCAGGCATTCACTGACCATCTATTTACCTGACCTAACTTCCTCTCCAACATCAGGTAAATAAATCAGTTGGGATATATTGACTTATCAGACTACCAGTTACCACCATCCCCAGAGCTAAGAACACCAACGAGTAATATCTCAAAGCTAAGAAAATGATTTCACTGCTTTGCTATGATTTGCCTATCTCATGGCAAATGTCAGGATTTATGATTTTTGGTCTGTGACTATAAAAGTCTGAGCAATTATTTTCATGGCCATGTCATTCAGGGCAGCACAAATTTATTGTCTTGGGCTATGACCACTCATATTTGGCTCATAATAAACTACCTCTAACCACCTCTGAGGTGAGAATTGTTTTTTATGTTGAAACTTTTGGTGCCCAATGTGAGGACCCAAGTAGGATATACTTTTTCGAAACCAGATAACTGTGCTTACTTTTCTGACCCCTAGAAACTCTGTTAGGCTGCTATATGTTAAGGTATTGTTAAAAAGTAAGAGATACCTAATATATAAAGTTACCTAACTACACTGATACAACTAGATGTGGAAGAATGCAAGACAGGATGGGCATGAAAAACACCAAGAAAACAACCTTAAGGATGGCTTCCTGGTTTCCATGAAGCGAGACAAACCTGTGGCTTCACCATCTCTTCTCTCCTGCCAGCTCTCTCCTACTATAGACAGTTTTCTCACAACAGAACAGTGTCACAAAATATTTACCATGAAGAGCCCCCTTTAAAAGGCGGGACTTAACAAAAAGAAAACTGAACTGAACATAAAACTATGAAGTAAAGACCAATCAAGTTGTCTAGTATCCTGTCACAACTGAATAGCACAGTACTGTGCCTCCCGAGTTTGGTACCCAGACCAGAAACACCTACTTACATTAGCCTGAAGCCGGTGAGAGATGCACATTTTAAGACTGTTTCATAAAGTCCTGGATCAATCACAGTCTGCTAAAGTGAGACTCAGAAACCCATGCTCTGGCAGACTTTATGCACAGTGCTCCAGACTTCAGACTTAGGTGAAAATGACAAGGGCTTGCCCATAGCTCTGTGAGTATTGACTTCACAAAGTGTTTTCCGGATGAGAGGAAGGCATTGGGTGGCCTGAAGCCTAATTAAAATGTTTAAAGAGATTTAATTACTAAATGCCAACCCATACAAATGTAAAGATCTCTCCCACTGAGACTCTGAGATGAATTAGATGCATTTTTTAATCAACTGCTTGGCAAGCAGTATGGGTTTTCCCGTTTGTAAACATCTATACCAAAGCTAAACATAGTTATTCACCACTTGACAAGAAATAATGCCTTTTCATTAATCATTCCTAAGTCCTAATCCAGACAAAATAAAAACACAAACCCAGACTGTAGATTCCTTCCCATTATAATTACCACTCATATAAATAATAAATAACCTGTTGACATGTATGTGCAGGTTTGTAAGATGGTACATACATAGCATGTTGGTCATTGGACTATTTGACGCCTAGTCATGTAAATTATATTTAAAGCAAAAATCATTTGAAATATGTTCAAATATAAATTTTTAATCCAAGATATCTATTAATTACATACTTCCATCAATGGAAAAATGTATTTAATTATCTATATCTGACTAAATATGAAAACCAAGGCTTCACAGAGGGTTGTAGAATCTGTTTTGGCTACAAAGCTTCAAATCCACTTGAGTCCACAAAGCCATTGACAGTGGGGTGAAAGCCTGCAATCTCTCGCTGCAATTTGCACCTGTACTTTGTCTAAATATACGGAGATAAACCAATGTTCTTCTCCATTCTTCCTGAGCCACTTTCATTTCAGGGGTAGCAAAGTCCAGTCGGACAGACACTGCATTCTACCTACCCATCTGGCTATGAAGGCAAGAATACTAATGGGTGAGACTGACCCTAGTGATCAATGAATTAGCAGCTTAGCAACTGGAGAACCTACCAGAACATAAACTGAGACAATGATGGGGTAGGACTACATCTCCTTAATCATTGTCCACTTCTTGCCCTCTTTTCAAACCTAAATCTCATGTGAGTACCAGGAAGATGGATCTGGGGTCATCAGAGCCCTATCTTTGCTCCAATTCTCAATCTCCTTTGTCCGCTTTACATCATTATGAGGTGTGTATGGTGTGAGTTTGTGCACGTGGTTAGTGTTATGTGCATACACACAAGAAAGTGTATGGTATATATGCATGTGAGCAGTTGTAGGAACATGTGCCTGAGTGTGCATATATGGAGGCCAGAGGTTGCCCTTGGGTATCTTTCTTTAGTACTTTCCACATTAGTCTTGAGACAGTGTCTCATTGAACCTGGAGCTCATTCTGTGGCAGACTGGCTTGCCAAGCAGCCCCTGGGGTGCCTTCTAACATAAGGATTACGGGTCACCATCACCATGCTCAGTTTTTTATGCAGTTGGGGATCCAAACTCAAGGACTCATCCTGGCAAAGCAAACACTTTACCCACTGAGCCACCTCCCCAGCCCCACTAGTATCCTTCACTGGTGCGCTGGGCTAAGTAACAGAATCCAGACTGCTGAGATACTGGAAGTAGGGTCTTTACCCCCCAAAACTCTATTAATAGGCTAAACATTAATTTTTAAAAACAGGCTAAAAAATCATCACTAGCAATTAGCTCCTGAAAATGCATTGTTCTCTGGTCGGCTAGTTTTATTTAATGCGTATTCTCCAGATGTGGATGCTAACATCAAGTACTCTCAACTGTGTGCTGAAGTGCAGGGTCGATAAACCTGAGTTAATTTTTTAAAAAATCATTTTACTTACTTGCCTGTAGGATTTCTACCTCATTTCCCAAATGTAATAATACTACAAGTGCCATAAAATACCACAATTAAATGCAAAATTCACTTCAAAGTGAATCCCAACAATGAGAGTAAACGTTATCAAGTCATTACAAAAAGCAACTGGTTGAATGAATATAAAAATATAATTTTATAAGTGCATAGGAGTAGAGGTTTGTTTTCTTCTACCATCTTTTTGATATTCACTGAGCAATCACTGGAGATGGAGTTTGCTACAAAAATCTTATACCTCTAGCTTGAATATGTGCTCACAGCCTGGAAATGAGCAAGTGAGAAGAACTGTGCATGGTGGAAAAACAAACTGTAAGACAACGCACAGAGAACAAATGAACCAAGGTAATGTCTGGGGAAACCGATCCAGCAAGGAATATGAATCATTAATGAGCTATATTACAAATCAATATATTTGTGAATAGAAAACAAAGCTCATCCAACTTTATGTAATTTATGTAAATTATTTTCTTCTATTAGTTTATCAGAAAGATATGCCATTAAAGATGTTTAGTGAAAAACAACCCACAAAACAAGAACCTGACACCTAACTAGATGGGATCTGGTAAGACAGCATTCATTTTGTGAGTGTATATCTTCTATAAAAAAGAATGACATATTCTCAGATATATTAACATGAACATATTTTTAATCTCTGTAAGTAGGTAAAAGGCGAGTCACTGAGGCAGCCAGATAAGATGAGAATACTGACTTAGAGCAAAGATTAGAAGATGTGTACATCACACGTGTGTGTGTGTGTGTGTGTGTGTACAAATACATCAAAAACAAATACCTGGCCTGATGCCAGGTCTGGTGGCATATCTCTGTAGCCTACCATCAAGGAGGCTATGGCAGAATTGCCATTAGTCCCAGTTCAATCTGGACTACACAGCAAGAGCTTGTCAGAAAATAAATGAAAATGAAGAAGGAGGTAAGATGTATGTTTGGTATCAATTCTAAATGATACTGAGAAACAATAAGCAGCTATCCCTTTGTATCAGAGGCAGATCAGTTCCCGACTCCACAGGGCACTGGACTCCAAGGGGGATCATGACCATGGTGAGAAATATAACTAAGCCCATCCTCTCAAGTGTCCAATCATCTCTAGATTGCCTATACCTAACACAAATTTTATGCAAATGTCTGCTCTGTAATATTCAGAGAACAACATCAACAAAGTCTGTACATGCTTAGTGCAGAACCAAGTTCTGCAAGTGCACAACCAACAGGAGAACTGACTCATATATTGTTTAAACTGTGCCTAAGAATGCAGCATCCTTATACAATGCATTTCAGTATACTCTATTTCCTGTTTGTTTGTTTATTTTTATTAATTATAGTAGTAGAGAAAAATTTAAAAATAAGCCCCAAACAAAAACACATAAAATTCCATTGGGTATATAGTGATCCTGTCATATAACAGAGAAACTCTGTCTAACATGGATATTTTGTTTTTTGTATTTACAGAAATGTATTGTACATTTGTTTCATGGAAGCGATAGCAGATTGTGGTGTTCTCTAAATTCTATTGAGAAAATTCTACAAAGGAAAAGTAAACGTGAAACATCAAAATCCAGTCCACCCCACCGCCTGTTTGGGCAGCTCATTCGGATTACATTTCTTTGTTCAGTTTATCTGCGGAATGTGCATCTACTTCCCCCAATATGTTCTTCAAAGTCAACTGAACAAGGCTACACACACCAGACTCTGCAAGACTAGCATGCTTTACCTTGGATCTTCACTTTCCTGCACTTTGGGAATATATATAATAATGTGTGTAAATTTAAAAGAGAGGGTGCTTACCACATGTGGAGTTCAACTGTAGCCAGAGGAGACCCCAAGGCCCAGCCCGATATTCATTCTGCAGAGCATGACTCATCTAATTTGTGGGGTGTGGGGGGATTATCAGATCCAAAATAATCTCCATTGTCCTATAGCAGCGGGATGAATCCTCTTATACTACCTAATCTCATTCTTTACTGTACTCTTTACACTTTAAATACATTATTTGAAAAGAGGAAAATATCACCATGAACAAGAAAAAAAATGTATTAATTCCCATAATTGAAGATAAGAGTAGACTAACTAGAAAAAATTCAGAAGTATTATTCAATTCTATCTAGACAGATTTTATCACTGGGAGTGAGCCAAATGATTGTGAAAGCCCTATCAGCAAAAGGAAATTTTGTTGAAATTTTCAAGAACTGAAAAAATTGAAGAGGGAATGAACCTTCTCAAATATCTCATTATACTGTAACTAATTTTAAACATAAGGGAAATTGAATATATGGGCAGAGAGCACTCACCTGGCCAGGATAGATGTTCCAGCTCATGAAATCTGCACACTTGTTCTATGCCATATCAGCATTTTTAGGCACTCTGTATTTGGGCACCACAGTTGCACTGTATGTAATCAGCCAGGGCATTCAGCAATTACCATATCCCTCCTCATATATGGTGATTATATATATGTTTGCGTATCCCCAAATACATCCTGCTCAGTCTGCATAATGTTACTTGTATGGATGCTTTCAAGACAGATCATTCAGCATTGGATAACCAAGGGGTCTTCTTCCCTGGGAAAGACTATTTTTTCCCAGGCAGCATTTCTTAGTTGCCTGTAGTTTTGTGTAGGGTTGGGGATTTCCCCCATCTACTTTGGCATGTTCATCATTCTTGCCTTCGTTCATCTCATGTTAGGAAGTCATGTTAGTGAGATGTTAGTCAACAGACTTCACAACTGTGCATTTTGATTGGTTGTGGTTTTTTGTAATGCTCTCCATCTACAGCAAAGAGAAGTGTTGCTGATGAGGAGTGAAGACTACACTTACCTATAGGTGTAAGGGCAAATACTTGGAGTATGGTTAGGAAAAATGCTGCTTTAGGAAAGTGGTGGCGGTAGGTTCTCCTCCAAGATCTATGACTTCACTAGACCTGAGTAGTTGGGCTGGGCTCACAGTACCAGGAATGGTTTCTGTCTTGTTGAGTAAGTCCAAAAAAATCTCTTGGTTCAAAAAAAAAAAAAAAAAAAGAAAGCTCTTGGTTCTGGCCAAAGGTTACATGTGCCCCTACTGCATCCTGAAGGCTATCGTGTCATGCTGGTCCTTTCTGTGGTTCATATGCATCACAACTGGGTAGGGCTCTTTCTGGAACTCTGCATGACACCTTTGGATACCAAAACGTTAGTCCTCAGAAAGGAGGAATTCAGGAGCCAGTGGTATCTGTGTCTAAAGTGCAAGGGTGTTTTCAGCACTAGGGACGTAATTTTACCCCTTGGGGAAGGACCTAGAGCAGTAGCAATAACCAACACTGACCAACAAATGAAATGAGGGCTTCCCATGCTTGGGTTTTTGTTAAATGATATTTGACTCATGGAGAGAACATTGTCAGACCAGAGAAAAGTTCACTTAAACTATATAGATTTATATACATACTTACACTTTACCTAGTAGCCCCACCTGTCCCTCTCTTGCCTAGTTATTGACTGTTTAGCCCTATATTATAATAGTCAGGTATTTTAGACAGGCAAAGTAACCCAGCATTACAGAGTTAAACAAATAAAACATAAGACTGTAACACATCTTTGCATCATTAAACAAATATTCCACAGCATAAAAAGAATGTAACAAACTTTTAACTAATATTCCACAACATATAGCCCCACCATAAGTCAAGGTGTACTTACAAGACTGAAATATATACAGTGAGAGATAAAACCTTAACTTTTGTAAGCACCCCTGAAGATAACAGCAATGTAAAGGGTTCTCTTGCCACAGTTATCAGAGAGGATGGCAGAATGAACTCTACCATACTTAACTACTCCTCAGGGGAACTTCTTCAGTTACAGAAAACATCTCCAGGTCTTTAGGCTCAGTATTTGCAACTCTGAATTATTCTTTCTTAGCAGACAGTTATTTTTGGTTGTTCTTAAAATTTTCAGTTCAAACAAGAGGACCTTCTCCTAAAAGAATCAATTTGCTAAGTCTCTCTCTCTCTCTCTCTCTCGACACCCCTCCCTTTGTTCCTTCCTTTGTTATCTGGATACCAATTAGAAAGGAAATCAATCTTCCAACAGAGCTGTTCCAGGTAGTGGGAAACTGATCCCCATGATGAGGAGTCACTGAAATGCCATAGCTTCAGAGAAGGCGCTGCTTCCAGAGAACTGTGTGTCAGGGCCACAAGCACATTGTGACACCTCACTGCAAACATGACGCTAGAAGTATCTGTGGGAAACCTATCTAAATATATCCAGAGGTACACGATGAACAAGGTCTCTCTGTGGGAAACCTATCTAGATAAACCCTGAGGTACACGATGAACAAAACCTCTCTGTGGGAAACCTATCTAGATATATACTGAGGTGCAAGATGAACAAAGTCTCTCTGTGAAAAACCTATCTAGATATATCCAGAGGTACACGATGAACAACATCCAAGGTTGTCACTGTTAGGCATTTTCACCATGCAATTGCTTTACAGGTTATCTACTAACGCACAGGTGCCTACACAAAGCCTAGACAATGAGGTGTCAAAGCGCTGGCCAACAACAGCCTTAGATCAGCACATACGGCTCATGGCATACCCAGGTCTAGGCAGACGGATGCATTTATCTTTATTTAAGATTTTACATGAATTACAAACAATGTACAAGGAACGTAATAAATCATGAACTCTTTAAATGCAGGTACACTTATCTTCCTCATCTATATATCCGAGTATCTGTAAACCTACATGTAGTGGGCACTCAAGAAATTTCAATAAATTGTCAGCTTGAGATTAGGGAAGGAAGAACATGAGTGACAGGCTTGTGGGCAGCTGGTAGCTGCAAAGCAGTATTTATCACATTTTGAACTACAAAAAAAAAAATCAAATATAAGGAAAAATAAAGAGAAGTTAAACTACTTGTGTAAACAGCCCATATATCCTCCATGTGTCTTTAATTATTTAATATTTCCCCATATTTATGATGCTCTACTTACACATTATGTAGCTATAATTCATTTGTGTTTTAATAAATAAAGCTTGCCTGAAGATATCATTGTAAAACAGTCAGCCACTGGCTCTTACCTCTACCTTAGTCCGAAATGGCAATACTGCCTCCAGAAATCCTGAGAATGAGATTGTGTCTGACAGCTGTCTCCTCTTGTTTTATATTCCTCTTTAGGGCTGAGATTAAAGGTGTGCACCATTACCACCCGATTTCTATGGCAAACTAGTGTGGCTACTGGGATTAAAGGTGTGTGTCACCACTGCCTGGTCTGTAAGGCTGACCGGTGGAGCTATTCTACTCTCTAATCAGACACAGTTCTTTATTATTAAAATATGAATGAAATATCACTACACACATACATTTTTACTGTTGAGTTACTTAAAGTAAGTTGTTTATATCATGATACTTTACTCCCAAATTTTTGGACATACACTTCTAAAAATAAAGGCAGGTCTTCCATAATCAAATGTTATTGGAACACCTGGAAAAATACACATGTCCCTAATCTCATCTATTACGTTGTCTATAGTGACAATTTCCCCTCTCCTCAAGAATGTTGTGCAAATAAACATACCCACACCAGCCCCACCTAAAGTCCATAAGCTGCCCATGGTTTGTCAGATTTACTTCATCATGTTTAATCTTTAGGATTTATTTGCTTCACATTTTACTTTTCTGCATTTCATAATTTGTTTGTAAGCAGTGGAAAGTATTTTTACACTTGAACTGGAGTCTCATGAATTCAGGACTCTGAAGGCATACCTAGCTTGCCTTCTGTACCCTCTGCCTGAGCAGAGGTCATCTGGCCTATCCCCATGCAGGTCAGGCACTCACTCCAGGTATTTGGGTCCAGGCTCACAAATAACTATAAACATCTTTCATGTTTATCTAACCACCTGAGTTTAAATCCCCTATCTGGAAAAGGAGACTGATTTCCAAAACTGAATAGGTAGTTTAATTTCTTCTTGCTCCTAAAAATACGATGCTTGGATGTGACACATATTGGCAGAGAAATATGTTTCTGATAGGAGGGAAGGAAGAGATGAACTTTCTGATTTGAACAATTTTGGGTTTATCAATTAGTGTTAGGATATCCAGGATGATTAGAATATATTGCACTTTATTCCAGGTACTGGGTGGAGAAAAACATGAAGTAAAAATCGTACTTGGGAGTTGGGCTGAGAGAACAGAAAATGTGAATGGTTGGTTCCTGGAAGGGTGGTCCTTCCTTCCATTTTTGTTGCTACCCCTGCTGTGGTAATTCCTACGAGCAGTTCCCGTTGTCATCATCCGTCAAAGACCACCACTGCTATCTTATTGAAGGAAATAAGACGGTGATCTGAAGGGAAGCTTTCGAAACATACTGTTTGGTACCCATGCTAAAGCAACAGGCTGGCCAGCACTTGGACCTCATTCCCTCAGGGATAGCATCCAGCAGCACATCTGTTCTGGTATATTTTAGCATCTTTTCACCTTAGAATGATGTAACTGTTGTCTGGCTAGTGGGACGGAATATTGTAAAGTTGATAGTACAGGGCTCTCCCTTTATTACCAACCAAATCATCAGTGGACTAGAGTGAAGACATTATGGCCTGATAGAAGAAAGGGCTGCAACACAGGCAGGCCTACAGGAGTCTAGACCAGCCAAAGGGAAGACAGGTCCTCTACAGAGGAAATGAATGTTCCTTAACGCTGACAGAACAAAGGCTTTGTACACCAAGTGCAGCAACATGCCTCACCCGGACAGACGCTAGCGGGAGCACTGACTGGTGATCGGGCTGAAGATGTGGCAGATAAGGGGACACTGCGCTGTCAAGGTCTTCAAGGGCAGAGAAACCAATTGGACTCACAAGGGGACACGATAATTTCAAGCTTTGCTAGAAACACAAAGAGGTGATTTCAACTCAAAGCTAGACAGGAAAGAATCAAACTGAGGAAAGAAATAATTTTAAATTTCAGACGTCTTGGGAGAAACTATAAATAATGCTAAGTTGAAAACATTAGCAAGAATACATCATGGTGTCTCTCTCAAGCAAAGCAGCTAAACTTGAAAGATTCGTGAAGACAGCCAGTTCTGAATATTCAAAAGCAAAAGTGCTTATTTGCCAGGGAGGAGAAAACTTCTCGGGAAAAACCGTTCAACTCTCTAGGCTGTTAGGCACCATGATATTAATGTGGACAAGAATGATCTGGGCTCTTTCCCTTTCCTGTAGTGAAGAGTGGAACACTGTAAACACATGACTTACATAATAATGAATGAGAAAGAGCTTTCATGAGATGAAAAATGTTCAAGTCGCCACACAATATTGCCACACAATATCCCTATACAATATCCCCACACAGCATCCCCACACAATATCCCTATACAATATCCCTACACATTATCCCTATACAATATCCCTACACAGCATCCCCACACAATATCCCTATACAATATCCCCACACAGCATCCTCACGCAATATCCCTATACAATATCCCCACACAGCATCCCCACACAGCATCCCCACACAATATCCCCACACAGCATCCCCACACAATATCCCTACACAGCATCCCCACACAATATCCCTATACAATATCCCCACACAGCATCCCCACACAATATCCCCACACAGCATCCCTATACAATATCACCACACAGCATCCCCACACAATATCCCCACACAATATCCCTATACAATATCCCCACACAGCATCCCTATACAATATCCCCACACAGCATCCCCACACAATATCCCCACACAGCATCCCCACACAGCATCCCCACACAATATCCCCACACAGCATCCCCACACAGCATCCCTATACAATATCCCCACACAGCATCTCCATACAATATCCCCACACAATATCCCTATACAATATCCCCACACAGCATCCCCACACAGCATCCCCACACAATTTCCCAGACAGGGAAAGCTCATCACTCCCCAAACCTTCCCGGTGCCTTGATTTTAATGCAGCAGTGGTGCTGGCTACCTCAAGAGCTCCATCTTGGGAATGCTACTAATGGCCATCCACGATTGTGGGCTTTGAGGTGCAGGCTAGAACCTCCCTGAAGTGTTGCTCTCCACAGAAACAGCACTAAATTCACCTGGTACAAGTCTGAACTCAGCCTGGAGGGCAAGAGATCTGTAAAGTTCCCTCTCCCCAGAACAGCCCGCTGCAAAGTGATAGGCACTGGAGGAGTAAACAGTTTTCAGTGGGGGAAGAGATGATGGAATCCAGTCTAACTTGAACAATTCTCATTACACGATTCTCAATTTTATGCTTTTTTTTGAGACACAAAATTGCTTGGATTGGATAATTGGGGAATTGCTAAATTAGAGATTCTATTTAATACTCTATTTATAGAAGATGTCCCACAAATGTGAATAGTAGGGTAATTTAAAGTAAGACACAGAAAAATAAGATTAAGTTCTCAAAGTTTCTGTCAAGTGTTTTATATCCATGTCTTCTTTGCTATAGAAGGACAATAAAATCAGTGACCAGTACTAAACTAATCCTATTATCAAAAAGAGCAACTGACATTCACCGGGCCTACAGGGACATCAGACATAGTAACATTTCCACGAAGAATCTGTCAGGCTGATGTCAACATTTGAACCCTATCCCTTCAGCCCTCCCCTCACACTGCCCTAGTCTCTAGAAGATGTGCTGTGTCTGCTCCATGCAAGGCTTCAGCAGAGCCTGGCTGTCAGCTTCAATCCTCTTGGAAGCCTTAGTGTTGGGTGAGAAGTCCTGCTCTCGTGGAAGGGAGTGGATGGGGACCCTGTTGAGAGAGCAGAGGAGGGAATGCAGCTAGCAGCCTGCCAGCTGATGCCCTGTGCAGGGCAAGTGACCTGGGACAGTGACAGCAGAACACACGGCACAGTGCAGATGGCAGAACACACAGCACAGTGCAGACGGCAGAACACAGTGCAGACAGCAGAACACAGTGCAGACGGCAGAACACAGTGCAGACAGCAGAACACAGTGCAGACAGCAGAACACAGTGCAGACAGCAGAACACACGGCACAGCGCAGACGGCAGAACACAGTGCAGACAGCAGAACACAGTGCAGACGGCAGAACACAGTGCAGACAGCAGAACACAGTGCAGACAGCAGAACACAGTGCAGACAGCAGAACACACGGCACAGCGCAGACGGCAGAACACAGCGCAGACGGCAGAACACAGTGCAGACAGCAGAACACAGTGCAGACAGCAGAACACAGTGCAGACAGCAGAACACACGGCACAGTGCAGACGGCAGAACACAGTGCAGACGGCAGAACACAGTGCAGACGGCAGAACACACGGCACAGCACAGACAGCAGAACACACGGCACAGCGCAGACAGCAGAACACACGGCACAGTGCAGACGGCAGAACACAGTGCAGACAGCAGAACACACGGCACAGCACAGACAGCAGAACACACGGCACAGCGCAGACAGCAGAACACACGGCACAGCGCAGACGGCAGAACACAGTGCAGACAGCAGAACACAGTGCAGACAGCAGAACACACGGCACAGTGCAGACAGCAGAACACACAGCACAGTGCAGACAGCAGAACACAGTGCAGACGGCAGAACACAGTGCAGACAGCAGAACACACAGCACAGCGCAGACGGCAGAACACAGTGCAGACAGCAGAACACACGGCACAGTGCAGACAGCAGAACACACGGCACAGTGCAGACAGCAGAACACACGGCACAGTGCAGACAGCAGAACACACAGCACAGTGCAGACGGCAGAACACAGTGCAGACGGCAGAACACAGTGCAGACAGCAGAACACAGTGCAGACGGCAGAACACAGTGCAGACGGCAGAACACAGTGCAGACGGCAGAACACAGTGCAGACGGCAGAACACAGTGCAGACGGCAGAACACAGTGCAGACGGCAGAACACAGTGCAGACGGCAGAACACAGTGCAGACGGCAGAACACAGTGCAGACGGCAGAACACAGTGCAGACGGCAGAACACAGTGCAGACAGCAGAACACAGTGCAGACGGCAGAACATAGTGCAGACGGCAGAACACAGTGCAGACAGCAGAACACACAGCACAGCGCAGACAGCAGAACACAGTGCAGACAGCAGAACACACGGCACAGCGCAGACAGCAGAACACAGTGCAGACAGCAGAACACACGGCACAGTGCAGACAGCAGAACACACAGCACAGTGCAGACGGCAGAACACACAGCACAGTGCAGACGGCAGAACACAGTGCAGACAGAAGAACACACGGCACAGTGCATACAGGAGAACACACGGCACAGTGCAGACAGCAGAACACAGTGCAGACAGCAGAACACACGGCACAGCGCAGACAGCAGAACACAGTGCAGACAGCAGAACACACGACACAGTGCAGACAGCAGCCACTATTTTACTGCCACTGTGTTTTAGGGTGATCTGCAAGACAGAGGAATATTAAAATGTTGCTTTATAGACACACCTCATTTCAATTTCATAATACCCCCAAGAAACAGACACTATTAGCCTCCTCTTCCTACTTAGGGGCATGTGACATTCATGCAGCCACAGGCCAAAAGGACAGCTTGATTATATATGAATAGTTTTGCACACAAGCCAACACTTTCTGCTCAGGGCAGATGAGGGCCCTGTCTCCTCACCACTGTCTCCTCACCACTGTGTCTGACTCACCACTGTGACTCACCACTCTGTCTCCTCACCATTGTGTCTGACTCACCGGTGTGTCTCTTTCCACAGCACTGGAGCATGGTCTTCAGGACAGAACAATTTCACACATGCTTATATCTGAGATCAGAAGGGCAGAGGGAAGCTGGGAACCTTCTATCTCAACAGCCCAAATTATCCCAACAGAGAACCATCCCTCAGATCAGAGAGGCCGTGGTGCACAGCAGTGTGCACTGGGCCATGGCTCTTCTGGAAGGGCTCCCAACAACTCAGTGTGTCTCACAGCCCTCTGAGACCTTGAACTGAAAAAGCAATAGCACATGGAACTTTTCCCATCCTTTCTGTCATCAGATAATTTGTGTTTAGGAAATTCCTCCAACAGGAAAAACACATGGTTAATCACCTCTGAGACTCAATATTACAAAGTAGCCTAGAAAAAGTATTTTTTTTTATGATTTAAATTGTTAGTCGGTCAATCAAATCTAATCTATTCTAATTTATTCACATAGAAGGTCAATTATTCAAATGCTCTTAATTCGGCCTCCACCGATCCTGGTGGCCAGTGAACCGTTCAGAGTGCGGCTGTGCGGAGTAGCATGTTCTAGCGTAAATTAGCTGTCACATTTTTACAGTCTCCTCTTGTTCTGTTGGCTAAGCAACCAAGACTGAAAGAAGGACACGTGACTAGTAAGGAAACCATTCAGCATTCTCTGTGCTCTGGGATTCAGACATATGCTTTGCAGCCTTTCTCTAGTCGATGGGTATGAAAAACCCACCGGATTTAAGCTACCACCATCTGTTTGAAGGAAAATAGGACGAACACTCTAAGGAAATATTGGTACCACCTTCAGGGGAACCCCACACTGAATAGTAAACTTTCCAGCCTGCATATTGTCACTTACAATAGCACAGCTATGGGCAGAGCAACAGGACAGAACTCGCATAGGCTGGTGCAGGCAGGAAACCCACTGCAAAGGCCGACTATGCTGGCTCAGAAGTCACCTCACATAGGAACACCAGTCCTTGTCAGGAAAGCTCCTGCTTGTGGAGTTGCTCAAGTCTAGGTTAAAAGTTAGTCTGTCTATCTATACGTCACAGGGGAGAGGTGTCTGACTATGGAAAAATAAAAACACTGAAAGAACTCTATTATAAATGAAAGAAAGCATGGCCATCTTAGTAACAAGGGTGGCAGTCAAGGACTGTATACAGACTTTAGCTACAGAGAAATAAATCAGGACGGGTGGTACTTCCCAGGGCTGGAAGAGACATTCTCAACTCATTCAAGAACTCAGGTCAACTTCCTCTATGGTAAAGTATACAATTGCAATGTTGGCTCTTGGCCAGAAGGGCTGCTTGAGGCCTTGCTTAGCACAAGCATCCCAAGCCACAGGGGAGAGTACAGAGAAGACAGAAGGGCGCCATCTTAGTTGCTTCAACTTCTTAAAAACGGTCCCCAACAAGTCCACATGAGGCTTTTGATCATCTCTCCTTGGCCAGAAGGAAGTCACAGTAGTCAAACCAGCTAAAAGGGTAATGAAGTATCACAGAATTGGCATTCCACTGACAGCTAGCCAGTTAGGAAGAGATAAAGAATTGATGGTGGATATTCCAATGGGCCTTTTCTTGCTCCCAAATTAATGCCTCCAAAAGCAAACCACCCAACTCAAGGCATTCATATCTAGTGGCAGAATAACAAATGACAGTGGTGGCAACTTGTTGACCTTGAAGGAATCTGGACTACAAATCACAGTTTTGTTTAACACAGTCACAGAACAGTGCTGAGAATGAATGTGATAGCAAAAGTTGATACGGACATCTACTGTTCACTGAATACTATATGCTTTAATATCATACATAATTAATCTACACATCAATTTTGCAGGGCTTTTCAGTCCAGGCCATGAACATAGTATTAGCTTTAGAGATGGGAGGGCTTTCCTAAGGCTGCTTATTGCGATCCTGGCAAAGCCCCTGTCACCTGGGCGGGGTGTCCCCATCTCCAATGAGATCATGGGCATTCTCATTTCACAGTAAAGAGAACTCAAGGTCAAAGAGCTGGAGAGAGTTAATTCACAGCAATTACAGTTGATTACAATGCTGAACCAATGGTTGGGTTTGTTTTCAAAAATGCTACTTTAACAACTGGAAATGGAGAGGTTCAGAGAGGGTGTTAGGACAGTTGGCATCTCACCCTGGCTCTGCACCTCAGTGATGCTGACTTGATTGTAAGAACAACCCACAGCCACTTGGGAAGGAACAGTGAAAAAGATAGGAAGAAGCACAGAAACAGCCCACGCAGCCCCAGCTGAAGGGGAATCAGTGGGCAGGAAGGTAGTCGTGAGCACAGTCTGTGGGTTTTCACTAAGGCTGGGCATGGAGGGAGACGGCTCAGTAGCAAAGCTCTGACAGTAGCAAAGTATCTGTCCCATAGATACACAGGACTGAAGACTTTATGACAAAGACATTGCCCTTTGTTTTAGTAGACTTTTAACAGAATGTCTTTTTATGTTTCTTTCCCAAGCACTGAGATTCATGAAGGGAACTAAAATATGACCATTAACAAACTACCCACATGGCACATAAGTTTAACACCCCAAACAAGACGTAAGACTTTGACATTGGAAGTGATCTCGGTTCATTTTCTTCTGCCAACTCTATAAATCTGTTTGAATCTTAAGTGGAGATTATATATTTAAGTAACTCTGAAATTCTGGCAAGGATAAAACATAAAATATAATTAGGTCCCATATAGCTATAACAGAAGCAGCACAAAGAAAGATGTATTATGAGGAAGAAGGGGCTTGCGCATCCATCTCCATGTATTTTGGAAAATCATGCAGTATGCATCACTGGAAGACAGAGATCAGTCAGCGAAGGTCCTTCTAGCAGAGGGCTTCAGGTCCTCAGCAGCTCTGCCACTCTGGGCTGAGAATCCCTGAACTAGGAGCTGTGATCTCACCAGATAGCAGGAACTCACTCATCCCAAAATGACAAACAGATCTCTAGACGTCAATAAGTATCACCTTGAGGGCCACATGGTCTCCATTTGAGAAGCATGAAACCTCTTTAATGTGCAGAACCCAGGGAGACTTCCAGGTAAACAGTGAGGATGAAGGCAGGCTAAGTGTGGGGAAAAGTATTCTGAGCCTTCAGACAGAGGAGTTGATGATTATAATGGAAAGTAAGGTGGTGTTTGGCAGACAATCTGTGCTTCTCAGTCTCTAAATGTAAGAATTTTAGGCTCATCTGAAGATTGGCAAGGTGGTACACACCTAAATTCTAAGCACTCAAGACGCTGAGGCAGGGGGATGAAGAATTTGAAGTCAGCCTCTGCTACATAACAACAAACAGCTGATCCCAAGGGGGAAGAAAACAAATAAATAAAAATAGAATCTGCAAAAAATGGAGGATCAACTGACTTGTAAGTAACAACAAATTAAGTTTATAGAGGCTAATCTAAGAGGAAGGCTTGTGGGCCACAGCTGGGGGAGTCAAGATTCTGATTGCTTTAATTAAAGACAAACAGGGTGAAGGTATTTTAACCCTTCTTTGTGCATAGCTACTTAGCAAATCAGGCCAACAGTGTTGAACATTTACTGACCTTCAGAAGACAAATATCTTAAGATTCAGGAGCTATTCTGAACACTAGTTAGCTCTAGAACAGACCCATCGGTGCTAATTCTGCCCTGCCATCACTATTCCTGCAAGCTTACCAAAAGAGGGCAGGGTCCTGTTAACCAGCGTCACATTTCTCAGATCCGCCCCCAAAGAAAGCCTTCCGGCAAAGAAATATTAATATCTGAACACACGCATTAAAAATAATTTTTCTCTATTTACTTATTTTGTGTATTGATTATTTTGAGCATTGATACACAAGCCACAGAATATGTGTAGCAATCAGAGGACAACTTTTGGGAGTTTGGTGCTCTCCTTCCAACATGGGAGGTCTGGGAATAAAACTTAGGACATCAGGCTTGGGGACAAGTACCTTTAATTGGAGTCATCTTGCTGGATCTAAAGTATATCTTTCAAAAAGGAAGCAGTGAACCAAGGGGTGGTGGGCACATGCCTTTAATTCTAGCATTTGGGAGTCTGAGGCAGGTGGATCTCTGTGAATCTGAGACCAGCCTGGGCTACAGAGTGAGTTCCAGGAAAGCCAGGGCTACACAGAAACTCTGTCTTGAAAATCTAAAAAGTAAACAGTGAGGTAAGAGAGCTCAGAGGGTAAAGATGCTGACTACCAAACCTGAAGACCCAAGTTCAATTCCTGGGACCTACACTGTGGAAGAAATGGCTCCACACAATCACCCCTGTACATAAATAAATGTAAGAAATGGAAGCGGTGATAACAAAAGATGTAGAATAGGACAGATTTTTTTCCCAAGCATATTCACATTCCATAACTTATTTTCCTA
This sequence comes from Myodes glareolus, assembly GCF_982192425.1. Taxonomy (NCBI): domain Eukaryota; kingdom Metazoa; phylum Chordata; class Mammalia; order Rodentia; family Cricetidae; genus Myodes; species Myodes glareolus. The sequence continues at coordinate 55,689,867 of NC_142028.1, read as the reverse complement.
TAAAATAGAGAAGCAGGCATAAATTAAATTAGTCTTCTCTCATAGCAATTCAATTGTTTAAGATCTGTTAACTTTTTTCCTGACTTGCCTCTTGAGGTCAGACTGTGTCCCAGTCATACTTTCTGAGATTGTATCTAGTGCTGCTAGGACCAGGCCACAACAAAAACAATAAGTGCCACCCTACAAAGGTCAAGGACAAAGCTACTTGCCCAGATGCCTGGAAACACTGCTGCTTTCTCACCCCAGTGACAGAGAGTAAACTAGTCTCAGAGAGGAATTAACACAGCATGGGAGTCAGAGAAATACCTTGGAGCTCCAGACACCCAGGTCATTCATTAGGACCTGGAGGGCCATCCCTTTCCTGTGCGTCTGAGGCAATTTTCTCCCATGACACACTATGTTTTGTTCTTGAACATTTAACCTCGGGACTTAGACAGTAGAGACCTTGTCCTGGCCTATTCCTTTAGGAGTGCTTGAATGGTTACTGCAAAGTGACACTTTTCTAATTATTCTGTCAAGCATCAATCGCAGAAGTTCCCAGTTTCTGCATGCTCTGAGTGACAGGCAATCAGTGTGTTACCTACAGGAGGCACACTAGCCCCACCTAGACAGTCAGGGCTTGCTAGTTCCCAAGGACAAGAAATGAAGGGCTAGAAGGACAGAAGTCCGTGTGTGTGTGTGTGTGTGTGTGTGTGTGTGTGTGTGTGTGTGTAGGGGGGAAGAGGGGATCCCCAAGTGGTTGTACACACTCTCCTCCAGAACAAGCACTTCTGCATTTGACAGCCCTTTGAAATGGAGACAGCCTCAATGCCAAGGGTCAAATTTGTAAATATTAACCCTTTGGTCTAGAATTTTATTCACCGTGCGGCTAAAACCCCATCCTATCGGCACAGCACAAGAACCATCTCAGCACCTTCTCTAGCTCCAAGTAGAAATGGTGGAAGTGAGACAGGAGTCTGGATACCTACCTCAGTACCTAAGCTGAAATTTGTGCTCCTGCCTTCTTTAATGCTGGGTTGTAGGTACATGTGTGCATGTGTGTGCTGGTACATGTGCACTTGTGTTCATGCCCAGATGCCAGGGGTTGACATGAGGTGTCTTCCGCAGTTACTCCCCACACCTGGAATTCACCAACTGGCTCGACTGGCTGGCTAGTGACCTCCATGATCTAACTTCAGTCCCTCAGAGCTGGGGTAAAGATTTACACTGCGATAACTGGCCTTTTACATGGATGTCGGGATCTGCATTCAGGTCCTCATGCAGACATGGGCAGACCTTTACCAGTTCTGTTTGCTGGGTGTCTCAGAAACAAAACAGCAAGAGCTGGTGGGAAGTAGGGATTGGTAGGGAAGAATTTAGGTAATTATGTTTAGGAATATTCCACTCATTAATTTCCCTGTGTTGCCTCTAAGTTAATAGATACTCTGATTCAGATCTCAGGTTACATTCAGTTTCTATGATAACATATAGGAAAAGAAATGCGACTGATAGGCTGGTCTTTTAACTTACTAACTTAGATGTAGTGGCACAGTGCTGTGAAGGTATCTGAGGCTGCCTGGCTACTCACACTGCAGTGCTGAGGATCAGAGGACTCTCAGGAGTCCAGGTGCCTGGAGAAAACTGAGGTTACTCAGAAGCCTGTGGCCAGAGATACCCAGACTAGTGACAGCTCATTTCTTCATTGGGCTGTTCTCTTTACTCTCTCTCCACAATGGGGATTCTTACCCTCACTTAAGATTTTGTCACTCTGATGGAGGAAGTTTTTGTGAGATTTCTCACTCTCTCTAATGTTTTTAGAATAAAATCCCAAATTCCTATTTGGCCAATACATCAATCCTGAGCTGGGCCCAGCTTAAGTTTGGGCCTCCTCAGCTCTCCTCTTTGCCGTCAGTTTTTGCACTTCCTTTTCTCTCTGCTCTTCTCACTAGGTCCCTTTCTTACTCAGATCTCACTACCTCAGAGAAACCTCCCCAGTCACCCCATTTGCAGTAACTCAAGACATACCAATGAGACCCTGCTGGTGGCCATGTCAGAGGAGCAGCGAGGGCCATTTGACTTCAGGACATCAGCCCACCACAAGGCAAGGCACTGGTAGGTAAATCTCAGAGAGACAGGGCCCCAAGGATGGCTCTAGCTACTGCTATGCTTTCAGATATTTGTCGGTACCTTTTTCCTCTGGACTCTGAAATCTGGCGTGGTGTGAATGGGTGTGGGGAGATCCCCACTGCCGCTAATGTAGTGTGATTATCTCATGGAAATATCCCATTCTACTGGGCAATTTTACCTGTGAAGTTTTATGAAGATGACTTTCTCTTAAGTAGTACAGTTTAAAGTGTTGCCCCTGCTCTGATAAAGCAGGGGCTGCAGAGGATAGAAAACAGAAGCAAGTCAGCGTCACACGAGTAGGACCTCCTGGGCTAAAATGTGCAGCATTGCTTTAAACAATTGACTTTATATGTCTAAAAAGCAAAGAACTGGATGGTTAGTTAAGACAATTGGACAGGATTATATAATATGAAAAGTAAAACAAGTATCCTGCTTTTCTGGCAGTTATAAACACTACTGCCTATGTAAACAGTCACGGCTGAAAGGCTCCTGATCTATGAGAAGTCAAAAAGACAAATGTTTAACTGTATGGGTCCTTGGGGAGAATTTGATTTTCACCTGTAATATGTAAAAGTTTAATCATGTAAGGGATATGGAAAACATGTTGTTTTTACTTGTATTCATTGTAATCATTCACTTAAAAACTAGAATGTAACCACACTATAATTTTCATATTGCTTGCAAGATTATGCTGGGGTATACAAGCTGTAAGAGAGCTTACAGCAGTAAGAGAGAAGGAAGTCATCAGGAAGTAGTGAGAAGGAGACATTAGGAAGTAGTGACAAGGAAGTCATCAGGAAGCAGTGAGAAGGAAGAGATTAGGAAGTAGTGAGAAGGAGACATCAGGAAGCAGTGAGAAGTAAGTCATCAGGAAGGAGTGAGAAGGAAGTCAACAGGAAGTAGTAAAAAGGAAGACATTAGGAAGTAGTGACAAGGAAGTCATCAGGAAGTAGTGAGAAGGAAGACATCAGGAAGTAGTGGGAAGAAGACATTAGGAAGTAGTGACAAGGAAGTCATCAGGAAGTAGTGGGAAGAAGATATTAGGAAATAGTGAGAAGGAAGTCATCAGGAAGGAGTGAGAAGGAAGACACTAGGAAGTAGTAAAAAGAAAGAGATTAGGAAGTAGTGACAAGGAAGTCATCAGGAAGAAGACATTAGGAAGCAGTGAGAAGGAAGTCATCAGGAAGTAGTGGGAAGAAGACATTAGGAAGTAGTGACAAGGAAGTCATCAGGAAGTAGTGGGAAGAAGATATTAGGAAATAGTGAGAAGGAAGTCATCAGGAAGCAGTGAGAAGGAAGTCATCAGGAAGGAGTGAGAAGGAAGACACTAGGAAGTAGTAAAAAGGAAGAGATTAGGAAGTAGTGACAAGGAAGTCATCAGGAAGAAGACATTAGGAAGCAGTGAGAAGGAAGTCATCAGGAAGTAGTAAAAAGGAAGACATTAGGAAGTAGTGAGAAGGAAGTCATCAGGAAGCAGTGAGAAGGAAGTCATCAGGAAGTAGTAAAAAGGAAGACATTAGGAAGTAGTGAGAAAGAAGCCATCAGGAAGTAGTAAAAAGGAAGACATTAGGAAGTAGTAAAAAGGAAGACACCAGGAAAGATAAGGAAGTCATCAGGAAGTAGTGAGAAGGAAGACATCAGGAAAGAGAAGGGAAACATTAGGGTAGAACAGAAAAGAAAAATAATAAAGTAGAACAAGCTACTGAAAGAATGATAAAAAGAGAAGATTTATTCCCCTGAGAAGTTGGTGTGATTTTCCTCTCCAACTCTGCATCACATTCCCAGCCTCTCTGACCCACAGAAGGCTGATCCCTGTGCAAGACCCCAGAGATGGTGATTTGAAAGAAAATGGGCACCTACAAGAAGTGGCACTATTAGGAGGTATGGCTTTTTCAAGTAGGTATGGCCATGGTGGAAGATGTGTCCCACTGTGGGGGTGGGCTTTGAGGTCTCCTGTGCTCAAGCTACACCCAGTGATATAGTACACTTCCTGTTACCTGATGATCAAGATGTAAGAACTCTCAGCTCCTTTGCCAGCATGATGTCTGCCTGCATGCTACTATGTCATGTCATGTCATGATTATAATGGACTAAACATCTGAAATTGAAAGCCACCCAATTAAATGTTTTCCTTTGTAAGAGTTCCCATGGTCATGGTGTTTCTTCATAGCAACAGAAATCCTAACTAATCATCAAGAGATAGCTTGCCAGCTGAAGCAGAGCTTAGACTGTGATTTCCAAGTTTAAAAGAATACTGGGCAAGTGCAATCCTAAGAGACGTGGGTCTCTTCTGGTTGCTTCAAGACCAAGGAACACTGACAGTTTGTCAAAACCTTTCTCTGGTTGCTGGGTCAGAATGCTTCATCTTCATGCCTTCTTTCCTTCCTTCTGGATCGGATCTGCATGGCTGTCTGAGCATTGAGCGAGTCTCTCCCAACCCCTTCCAAATTTTTCCTAATATTTGCTCACTTAATCTTGTCTTGGTTGAGTCTAAGTCTATGACAAATACATTCATTCTTATCCAATTCTGGTGAAGAAAATTATCTGGAGTGGCATCCAGAAGAGTGTGCTATGCACAGCTCTTTGGGTGGTTCTCAGGCATGCTGGAGTTTGAGAAACAAGGCCATAATGTTCTTATGCTAATTGGAGTCAGAGGAAGAATAGAGGCTGAGCCTTCTCAACACTGAATTTCATGCCCCACCTTTAGGTTGCATCTCTGTTGAAACACTCTGCTCTAAAAACCAAACACTTATTCCTGTTAGTCTTTTATGTGTACCTAAAAACAATAAAAAAGCAGATTGTATACAATTGGTATTAGCACACCAGGTAAACAGAAAGAGTTTCTGGAGAGCTGGCTTGATCGTGGCTGACGGCCTTCATGTATCTAACTGGTTTTGCAGCTTTTAAGGAAGAAAAAATAAACTTCTCAATTTATAGCTCTCTCTTGTGAGGGAAGCAAAATCTGATGATCTGCCATTACTAACTTGGAAAGCAGCCACAATATCAAGATGGCATCTGACAGGATGAAGTGGCACTGGCCTTGTTGCTATCGATTTCCACGTGGCAAAAGCTGGGTCCTGGTAAAATCTCTTTTCCTTTTATAAGACGCACTCTGGTCTCCAGAGAGAAATGATACAGCTTTTGACTCCACTTATCAATGCCAACTAAATGTTTTTATGAACCAAACACATCCTGGATGTGTATCTACCTTATAGCTGCTGAAGATGAAGAAAAACTGAAATACAAAGAACTTGTTTCTGCAGAGGTCACAACATGGAAAAGAGACACACACAGATACACACACACACATGCATATAGATAAAAAGAAATCTTTTCTTTACTGGTATGTGATGTGTGTGAGTGTGTGCATGTGATGTGTGTGAGTGTGTGTATGTGATGTGTGTGAGTGTGTGCATGCGATGTGTGTGAGTGTGTGCATGTGAAGGCCAGAGGCTAAGATCAGAAATCTCTCTCTAGAGTTCTTCTACCCATTCTTTGAGGCAGAGTCTCTCAATCAAACCCAGAAATTTCCAGTATGGCTAGTCTAGGCAGCCAGCTTGCTCTGGAGGTTCTGCAGTCCAGTTTCTGTCTTCTGAAGCTAGAATGAGAGGAAGGCCATCTTACCTGTCGAGCATCTACGTGGGTTCTGGGCCTCTACATTTGGGTCCTCTTGCTTGTATAGCAAGCATTTTAAGTGGTGAGCCATCTCTCCAGCCAAAAATAATATTTTAAAACAAACAAACAAAGTCCTCACAAACTTTTCTTGTATATGTTCACAGTGTCGGATAGACTGTGTTGAAATACATTTAACGTGAGCAACAGGAGGTACAAAGCCTTCGGGAGTAGATGGGGCACTCTTTATTTTAGTGTGAGTACTATGTCAGTATTGACCCAGATTCATTTTGATATCAATTTGTGTACGGGAAAGACATGGCTGCTCTCTGTACACCATTTCTAAGTATCAGCAGTCTCAGTCATGAATTCCTAAGGACTTGGTAAAAGCAAAAATGAAGACAGGAATAGCGTGTAATAAAACCAACCACGTTAAATGAGCCACCCCTTCAAGTGAGGGCTTTTTCCTAGAGGCTGGAGTCCTTAGACATGGAAAATGGGTACACTGTAACAGATTAAAGTCGTCCAGACATTATGTATCTATATGCTGAAGAGTAAATAATTACTGCTAAAGTCCCCCAGTGATGCTGCCATGCTAACTGAATGCCGTTCCGTTTGCGGGGATGAGCTTGGTTTAAAACTGAGGCTATAATGGACCTGGCCCCATTTCAGAAGAACTTGCCAAGTCTTCCTGTATTTGCTCAAATTTAACTTGTCTTAGGATGCTGCTTTCTTTCTGATTTTGAAGCTTTCGCTTCCAAATTCTATAATTCCAAATTCTATAGCACAGAAAAATTTTAAAACAGTTTTTAAAGGCTCTTCACTTAAAGTTAGATTTAGACACACACTTGATGACTGAATGTAGCCCTCCTTTGGGGTTTTTACTGAAGTTTGTAATATTTGGGCTTTGTTTGGTTTGCAAGGTCCATGGGCATATCCAGTTCATTTATAACTTGCAGGTCTTTTGAGCTCTCGAGTTTCCTTACTCAATAAGGCTTCTTCCTGGGCTTAAGAGGGGGAAGAACACTACCCAAGGTGCCTCCACCCATTCTGTGGACTTAATGGTACTTAGAAACCAGATAGAACCAGTGCCCATCTTTGCCATCTCTGCAATCCATGCCCCGTGTCCTGTCCTGGTCTAAAGAGGTGAAATAAAGTTACACTACCCAGCAGTGAATGAAAACCAGCACAGAGCCTCAAATGTCCACTGATGCCTCGAAAGAAGATGGTAGGAATGGCCAACCAAATGTCACCAGGATCCAAGTCACCTACTATTCCTGATGTGCTAAAAGTGTACAAATAAGTCTACATTTTAGCAAAACAGAGAAACACAAATTACATAAACTCTAGCTAAAAGGAACAAGATATCAAGGTTCAGTAATAAAAATTTCATTCTTAAATTTGTGAGAAAATTGAATTATTACTCCTCCTTGACAGTAACAATGGTAGAAAATGTCCTCTGGCTTCCTCTTCTTCAGGTTAAAGGTGAATCTGTCGCAGCCCAGAGAACACACCCTTAAAACAGTCCCTAGAGATGGCCTTCAGGGACAGGTGGGAGCTAGAAATCTAAAAGGGATTTGAAAATTGCCTGCTCTAAGCTGTCCTATTATGTGTGTACAATGAAGAGAGGAGCTTTCGTTCAGAGCCTTTAAGTCACATGATTCACTATGCAGGAGATGATCCAGTTCATCACCCACAACAATGTACTGACTTGCTATATGCATTTCTTATCTCTTCCTTCAGTGCAGAGAGGATGCTTTGCTTTTACTTTAAAAATCTAGGTTGTCATAAAACTAAAACACATCATGGAAGGATAACATCATCAGTGTATGATATAGAAAGGTTCCCTTTAAACCAATGCATTTGAATAGTCTTACCTTTTTCTTTTGTCTCTCCTAAAAATCTGTATATGATTAATAAAATTTTAGCCAAATCCAATCTAATTCACAAGTATCCAATTTTAATGAGTTTACATATTGATCTGTAAAACCAAGAGTAAGACAAACTAGGGAGCACTGTGCCTCAAAGCATTCTCCTCACAGCTCTCCAGGCGGGACACTCATCATGCCTAGTAGAGTCAGGCTACAGCAGCTGAGTCCAAGGGCTTGTGTGTGCTCCACAGTGCAATGTGCACCATCTGCTTGACTCATAGACATTATGAATCCCACTACATGGACATGGCAAGTGAATAAGGGAGAGAACAAGAGCCCAAGTGAATGAGGAAAACTGAGTAGGGACCTTACTGCTATTCCTTTCAAGGACAAGAATTCCTGAAGGAGAGGTGAAGGTCCATCACTCCCAGGGTCAGGACCTCACATTCTAAAGTGTACCTTGGGGATTTTCAAAGCTACACAAAGTCCTGTGCTGACTTGCTAATTATAATCTGTAAAAGAAGCATGACCATTGGGTCAACATTAAATTGGATTTTTTAAAAAATGGTTATTTTTTTTATTTCTCACATACCTAAGGAAAACTCAGCAAAGACCTCTGCAACACAGCATTAGATATCAAATTTCTTGACCAAACATGGAAGATGATTCAATATCTCATCTTAAAACTGCCTATTATCATGACATTTGTCAAATATAGAAAGGTCTGACCATTTCCCTTTCCCCAAAGAGCAAAAGAGACCAGACAACAAATGAAGGCTGTATGCTGTAACAAGAAAAAGGTGATAGACAGAATCACAGCAAAACACTTACAAACCAAGAGGGAAGAAGAAAAGTGCTGAGATTAAATGCACGGAGAACATAATAGCAAAGAAGTCTCGGGAGAAGAGCGGCAGCTGATGGTGACTTAACAGAGACAAAAGTGAATAAGATCCACTTCAGCGACTGCACTCAAGACGTGGTAATTTCATAAAGTTTATAGAAAGTCACTTGAGAATGACACAACCCGTTATTGTGGTCTACCTTTACAGACAAGGAAAATACAAGCTCTCTGTGAGGGAACTGATGGGGGAAGCGCATCTACAAATCCACCGATGAACTGTATTAACTGGAAGATTACCCGCAGTTCTCATTTGGATAGAAAAGGCACTTTAGAATGGTAATTTCCTCTGAATTTCAAGATACATATGACACAGAAATTGAAAAGAATAAAACAGAAGGGGGTGTCATAGCACATTGGGAAGAGAACAGATAAGTGTTAATGAAGTTGAGCCTGGAGTTATGCGGAAGAGGATGCTGGTGAATTATGCTGGGTGAGCTGGTACTGGCAGGTAGGACTTGCTGTGACATCAGTGACAGAAAGGGCTTTTCACTCAAACTCATGTCAGTGACATCAGTGACAAACCCGAGGCTGCCACTCAAATTAAGCCATCCATGAGCATCCTCTGAAGGAGTTGTTAGAACTATTGGGCCCTGCCTCAAGAACAGGGGCTCAGTGGGTCTCGTTAGACCACAGATACATGTAAAGGAGATTACAGCTAATGCAGACATGCCTGGGAGAGCCACATATCTAAAAACATGTAGCCACATGATGAGTGGACATGACGGAGGTTCCATCAGAAAACTTCTCTGTTGGATCTTACACAGATTTTGCCAGTTGTCTAGACATGCAGTCTCTTGGGCCCTATCTCAAGTTCATGGTCCTAGATTCAGATGGCCCCATTCCTGAGCTTCAAGAGGAAATTCTTACAGGGACCTCTGTGACTACTCTGAAGGGCCTGCGGCCAAAACCTTAAAAACAACCTACAGGGAAACATTACATCAATTTGTCTGGCGTGAGTATACTCTATGGGTTGTATGTTTATTTGCAAAGTGGGGGAATGTCCAAATAGGGAGAATACACCAAAGTGACAGGGAATGAGAGAAGTAATCCCAAATGGACAAGAGTCAGGAGAAAGCACAACGGGCAGAAGGCAATAGGAAATATGATTATCACAGCCTTTAATCAAAATCTTCCATCAAACATGCCTGCTACGCTGCCTTTCATACGCCCATCATTTATGTACATGCATAGTGCAGTGTAGCTCATATAATCTGTGATGAAAGATCAGTTTTTAGCACATTCACTAACAGTGACAGGCTAATATTCTTAGAAGAGGCAAAATATAAATTACAGGGAAATTCATCTTCCATTTGCATGTCACGACAATGGTACTTTATAGTAAAAGTCTCTAACTGCTTATTGTCAGTTTCTGTGCTTATCATACACCTAAAACAATTCACAGAATCTACTGGTTTACAAGTTGATGCCAGTCCCCACCACTCTTAGACCTCGTGGACTGGGAGGTCACTGACATCAGTCAATACAGTATGAAAATGTTGAACAAATCTGCATCCCAACAGAACGCTATTTCAAAATCAAGGAGCTGCACTACTTGGGCATGGACTAGAGCTCTGAATAGCACTTTGCAAATGGATGCATGCAGAAATATCTGACAACCCTGAGAAAAAAGCCTGCATTTCAATAGCTTTCTCGCTAAGGGGTCCCCTCCAGTAGCACATAGCCCACACTGGTTTATACGGTTTCACGGAAGCTTCCCTGATATTCCTGAGCCAGACAGTGAGATGTGACTCCAAGAGCAAGATATACTTTGGGCTGAGTTTTTTATGAGCGTTCAAACGGATGCAGGAAAATCCATTGTTACTCCTTCCACTGCTTTAAAGGGATGATGGCAGTAAAATAACAGATAAGCAAGGCTCCGTGGGAACCCAGAGCATCAGATCATGGTAGTCTCCTACTTCTGGGTGAATCTCTAGACCCTGGCATATCACAGGTAAGTCATAGCTACCATTATGACTGTCAGTTGGATGGAGGAGTTCCATGTGATGTGGGAAAGTGCACATGCATCGAGTATGGTGGTGGCCATTACTTCCTTTCCTGGCACCTTGCTCGGCTAAAGCATTTGACATTGTTTGGCAAACTGTCACAACTTTCTGTGTGGATACATGTTCATGTATGAGTACATGTAGGTATTGGTGGAATGCATGTGTATATATACATGCAGGTGAAGACCAAAAGTTCATGTCAGGTGTCTTCCTCAATTGCTCTAGGTTTTATTTTTGGAAACAGGGTTTGTCAATATCTACTGCTCATGGTTCAGCTAGATTGCTGGCCTACAAGCAGCAGGGATCCTCCTCTCTCCTCCCCAGACCTGGAAGGCCGAGTATATGCTGCTGCATCTGGCTTGTTTTCTCCTTTTCTATCTGGGGACTAGGGACTCCAATGCAGGCTCCCATAGTTGCTCAACCAGTGCTCAATGTCAGCAATATCTTCTCAGGCCCTGCAACCCCCAATACACAGGGCTGAACAGAAAAACAAAATCGTAGATTCTGGTCCCATGGTCTAAGTTCTTCACACAATTCTTTAATTGCATTTTTTCATGTCCTTCTTTCACCTTCCTCAGGTGATTATAAGAGTTCTTTTGTCAGAATCTGATTAGCATCATCAGCATTTGGGTTAATTGCTTGGTTTGACTTTTAATAGGGAATTCACTCCATACAACCACTGAAGACAGGTTAGCACATGTCCTAAACCTGCTACCCAAATTCCAATAGGCATGGGTCACAAGGATGCACTTAAGTTCCTAAGTCACTTTTGTTTGAGTCTCAAGCAAGACAAATCCAAAAGGTCAAGGGTTAAAACTTCAGTATTACTGGTTGTTTCTGATCCTAAGGTCTCTGAGTATTACAATAGTTACCTACGTGTTTGCTCAAGAAGACTCTCCTGAGTTCTAATTGCAAAAAAGGGATGTGTTGAGAATGCTTACATATAACGATTAATGAAAGAAACTATAGATAAGCAGGAAGAAAAATAATTAACTGGGATTTATGCCAACTGACCCTTGGGAATGCTAACATGTATACTCGATGTGCTCCAATTCATAAGCCCATAAAGGGGGTAAAAAGCAGCCTCAGGAGAGGGTCACACACACACAAAAAAGATAAAATAACGAGGCATACTGAAAAATGTTCACTAACTCCAAGACAGGGGTCACCCAAATTAGAATAAGAATTGCAGTGTCGACTATTTATCCCCTCTCTGGTTTGTTATTTTCAAAGATCTGCAATACAGCAAGCCCTGTTGTCCAGGACAAGCAGGAAAGGAGGGGTAGCTCCCAGTAGGACGTGGTGGGAAGACTCACTGGTAGCTCCAGCCCTACCAGGGCATCTACCAGAGAGGGCTTTCTAAGGAAGCCTATGAAGATAACAGGCTCCGTCATCATTTTTACACTTGATCATTTTGGCCACTCTATTTAGTTCTGTTTCCCATGAGGTATTTATTTGCTCAGTAGCTTTTTTTTTGTCCTTCTTTCCTTTCTACAGTGGTAGCTCCAGGAAATAGGTTTCTCTTCCTTCACGGCTTCACCCTCAGTGCCCATCAGGGAGACTGACATACCTATATAGCTCATAGATCCTGTTGTAAAGGCCAAAGTTACATTTTAAGTTTTAATTGCTATGCCTAAGAGATCATGAAACAAAAATGACTGATCAGCAAGCCCCTTGACCAAGGACAGACAGTTCTTGAAATGCTTGAGGCTGTTGTTTATGGGAGATAACAAGCCACAAATTTTTCACTCCTCTAAACACATTTGTTTGACCCATGTGCACCTGAAGTGCTTGACCACAGGTGGGCAGAAGGTGCACAGGCAGGAAATACGTCAGAATGTACACTTGCCCCTGATCGGACCTGATGGAAAATACAATGAATTACGAGTTTTCCTTCTTAGCCCTTGTCATACTTGATTCTGGGCCATTTCCCAGAAGCCTGAGTGTGGATCTGGCCAAAGCCCATCCACCTGGCCAGTCTTTAGTTAAAGATTGCTTCAAATGTGGTTTTAAACTGTGGTAGTGGCCTTATTCTTGATCGCTGGGATTACACTGCGTATGCTTACAGCTTATTCCTTTGGGTGTTCTGCGGTTTGGAGGGCTATTTTGGATGGACATTGGGCCTTTTGAATGTAACTGTCCTGATGAAGCAATGAACATATTTTAAAGGGAAATTTGAACCCCTCCCTTTGGCTATCAGACTGTTGAGAAAATGGATCCCAAGGAATTGGATTTCCTTTGGAGTCTCCTTTTGAGAGAAAGGAAAGGCTGGGAGCCTGTTATCAGCAGAGCGTTAGCTTGTCTCCTGGAGAGAGATTTCACATATTTCTGACAATCTGACAGATCACCCTGCAGTACAAACTGGAGGAAGACAATGATGGATCAGGGGTGGGCAAAACCACATCTTTACCAGGACAGCTCAGGTTGCACACCCCTGGCTCCCTATTTAAACCGCATCCTTACGTCACTACCTCTACAATACCGAGGGAGCTGGGATCACTGGATCTCTTTTCCCAATGTGGCCACACTGAATAAATCCCCCTTTTCTGTTTATATCTTACTTTGGCTCTGGAACTGAACTACCAAGGAAAGGAGGTAGAACCAAGGGCATTAAGGCTGCCAGGGCTGAAGGTCTGGCCCTAACAACTCTGATAACACAAGGACCTGCTCTCTAACATGCTTGGGAATAACTACCCTCTCTCCCCAGTAAAGTCTTTCTGAGTATGGGATGACCCCTGACTCATAAGTATCCAACTTGTACCCATGGCTGAGTTTCTTCTTTAATACGTGGTGTCTTTTTGGAGCCTGTTTCCCTAGAACCAAATTTTCTATTTGCTTCAAGTTTGAGGCCTACAGTACAGACTGCAGGTCGTGGTACCGGCTACCTGTTGAGATCACCCCTTAAATCATGCCTGGGATTCCTCCCAATGCTTAGATGCTTATCTTCTACCATCCTTCACCATTCTCCTTCCTGGAAGGCCCCTGCAGATCCCACAGTCCCTCCTGAACACTTGTCATACATGGTCTCTAGCTACTAGACAGGAGGTCATCCCATCCTCTCTGTAAAGACATCTTCCCATCCCTAACTCTGCTGGGCTGAGTCCAGTTCTAGGCTTGTGGTTCACACTAGTCTATTTCATTGTGCTGACAGCAGTGACGGATGATTTTTTTGATGTGTTCTTGGATTTGGTTTGCCAGTATTTTATTGAGAATTTTTGCATTGATGTTCATGAGCAAGACTGGTCTGTAATTCTCTTTCTTGGTTAAGTCTTTGTGTGGTTTTGGTATCAGGGTAACTGTAGCTTCATAAAAAGAGTTTGGCAATGACTCTTCTGTTTCTATTTTGTGAAACACATTAAGGAGAATAGGTATCAGCTCTTCTTGGAAGTTCTGGTAGAATTCTGCATTAAAACCATGTGGTCCTGGGCTTTTTTTGGTTGGGAGTTTTTTTTTTATGACATTTTCTATTTCCTCACAACTTATAGGTCTATTTAAATTGTTCAGCTGGTCTTGATTTAATGCCCCATTAAGAATTAAAATGGCAGTGCTAACAGACATACCTGAAAAGTACGTCAGGTAGTACAGAAAGAGTCTCAAGTATTGTGGAGGGAGGGATCTGCTCAGAAACTTGATTTGGTCAGGAAAAGAAATGTAAAATAAACATAAAGGCACTTAAGACAGCAAGAAAACCAGTGTCAGCAAGGGACAGAGAAGAGAATCCAGGGCAGAATGTTTTCTATTTTTGGAATGAAAAATAGATTCAATAAAACAAACTATTCTATGCAGTATTCATTACATACTGCATGTGCACACTGAACAGTCAAATACCTATAAATAGATATAATTTCTATGTTTCAGTAAAAAGTGAAAATTGGCTTGTACTTATTTTTTATTTTTAATGTGTATAGGTATTTTGTCTCTAGGCATGTCTATGCACCATGTATTTGCCCGGTGCTTACAGAGGCCAGAAAAGGGTATCAGAGCCCCTGGAACTGGAGTTACAAAGGGTTGTGAGGTATTATGTGGAAACAAACCTAGGTCATCTGGAAGAGCAGCTTGTGCTTTTAACCACTGAGCTATCTTTCCAGTCTCTAAAAATATACTTTAATAAGTGGATTATCTAAGTACAAAGAAGAGGAAAGTAGATAATGGGCTTCAGATTGAAAAACACAAGAGCATCTTTCCTAGACTAAATGTTCAAGCACACTATCAAATAAAGATATTTATTTGGCTGCCTGACTCTGGGAATCTGTGATAAACAAAGCCACTTAGGATCCTTCCAGTAACACACTTAGCTGTATTCTGGAAAGACTCTAACTCAGTATATCATGGGGACATTGCACACTCACACCTCCTACAGTATTGTGCAAAATAGCCAAGACAAAGAAGTAGCAGAGTTGTTCATTAACCGATGACTGTATGAAGATATGGTGTAAATAGTAGAACTTTACCATCTAAAGACTCAAATTTTTGGTAATTTGCAGTAAAAGGGAAATGGATAGAAATCATCATGTTATGAATGGTAAGTCACACTCTGAAAGAAAAATAAAACTTTTTCTCTCATATATGGAATCCCTACCTAATTAAAAAAAAAAAGTCTTGAAAATCGAGGGCTCTCAGGGAAGATGAGAAAAGTGGGAGGCTGGATGGCAGGTGATAAATAAGGGTACGTAAGATCAAAGCACAGGATATGTACACAGGAGAATGTCACCCCAAAACCCATCATTTACACAAGGAATACACAGAAGAAAAAAGTTTGTGTAAAAGTTAAAAATAAACAAAGAAAAACAAATGACTGCCTAGACTTTAACCTTTTCAGTCCACGAGAAAACACTGTTTCCCAACAGCTCCTAAGGAAGGGAGTATGCGGCAGCTGCTCTGGCTGCTACCTAAGAAAACAAACTCCTGCAAGAGTTTCAGTGACTTAGGAAGGAAATGCTCACTTGTAGACAGGCAATCTGTCTACAGGGGCCTGCAAGTAAATGTTTACTTGTAATACTGGCTTACAGACAGGCAGCTTTGCTGTATGTTCTGAGTTGTCCTCAGAAACCCTGACCCTCAGAATCCTCATGGCATGGCAGTCCCAGGACCAAACCCGTTTGAAGCTGCCAGATTTGGGATTCCTTTTTGTCCTAATAAAGCTTTAAAATTTTATTTGCCTCAGTTTACCTTTTAACAAACTGCTTCCCTCTGATAGAAACATGAATTAATAAAAACTTTAGTATTGCTTTGTCTTTAAATATACTCTAAAAGTACCACACTTTAAAATGTTTTATTTAGCAGACAGTAATCAAAAATGCTAAAAGTAATTCAGATATGTCATGGAAAAAGGGCATGTGGTTTTACTTCTCTGGCCTTCAATTCTGGAGAAATTGAAGCACACACCACAGGACTCATAGAGATAATCTCTTCTCAATTTTATAGCAAACAATATTAGATGATTCTTTCAATCATGAACTTAATCTTCCTTTTATTAAACTGTTGTCTTGGATGTCCAATTAGAGAATCACTGCATAAGAATGAATATTTCCACCCACTGTCCAATCACAGTCAGAGGCATGAGATTCTGAGAGCATGTGAGAAAACTTAAAGAAAGCAAGGAAAGAGTCTTGTGACTTCAGTTTCTTTAAAACATGGAATTTGGTCATGGATGTGTTTTCATGCTCCTTCCAGGTACAGTAGGTAGGAATGAGCTGACTTCAGATTACTTATTATTGCTTGCTGACGATATTCAATTATATGTTTAAAATATCCTTTATGTATGTCTATGGAAAATCATGTTTTTACCATGTGCGGCTTGTCCTTGTGTCCATATTTTACTTAGGTGACTCCACTTAACCCTCAGAGTATAAATTGTCTGCAGCTCTGAATAAAGTTGGCTATTGCATGAGACTTTAGTCTGCCTCATGTTTAGGCCCCACCTTCCCAGGTCCATAGTGCCAATCAGAGTGGTGAACAGACTATCAGTTTCAAAACAGCACATGCAGCAAGCCTGGGCATGAAAGAACCTGTTCAGGTGGCTCTCAGTTCTACATAAAGACATTCAGTCTAAATCAAAGGTTACAAAATGACAGAGAACTGAACATCTAAAACAATGACACGGGTTCCCACTGAGCTTTACAAACGATCCTGAAGTAAAGCGCTGTTGTCACAGCTTCTTTATGGAGACAGTGATTTAAACAGTTGGAAGATATCCCAATGACCAACAAATACGTGAAATGTGTTCAAACTCACTGATCACTTATTAACCAACGGGGTATTGCGACACACATGCTAGGGTTTCTGAAACTAAAAAAAAAAGCCTGTCAGTAGCCCCACTGACGGCACAGGGATGATGACAAAAGAACAGGGGCACACAGCATATGATACATTGAGTTCTAAACCAGGCTACACAAACCTGTATTAGTACACAGGAAGGCAGTGGTTACCTTTCGGGAAAAGGTAAGGTTTAGAAGGATTTGGGGGTAGTATACATGGAGGCTGAGGGATATTTCATGATTTGGTTGGCAGTTTTGTAGGTATATTCAGTGATAACTCTTCTAACTATAAGTTTAAAACTTGTGTTGTTGAGTAAAAACAAATGTTGAGTTTAAAATGGTGAATTTAGAAGCACGGTAAAGATAAACAAGAAGCCTCCCTAGAAAGCCCCTCCCTGAGAGCACGTGCAAGGCAGAATTACCTCTTCCCAAGGGGTGGCTATAGTTATCCTTCCTTAAATATCTTCAATGATACCAACCAATAAGAAGTCCCCTTCAAAAGAGAATGATGTACGCACATCAATTTTCATAACCAGCAACCCTCTTTAGTGAGCGCTTTCTACAAGAGAAGAAACTAAGGCACAGCAAAGTTGAAGAAAATGCCCAAGTCTCCACAGCAGTGAGCAGTAAATACAGGTCTAGCCACTGGCAGTCGGGCTGCTCAGCCCCAGAAGGAAAGCTCTCTCCTCACCAAGGCTTTGGCTTCCCGGCAGCACATTTCCTTCTGGCAGCTGAAGGGCTCTGGAAGAGGTGCTCGTAAGCTGGAACTAAGCCAGGAAGCACAGTCCAGGCAGGCCAGGTGCTTCAGCAACGCCACTCACCTCCTCTGGCTTCTCAGAAGAAGGCCCCAGAGGGCAATGACTCAGTTAATGCAGGCTAGCTGAGGGTTATGTATGAAACTGTGCCAACCGGCCTTTGCTTTATTCATTTACACCAGACACTTCACATGGGCCAGATGTTGTATCTGAAATTCTAAACTCAAGAATTAGAAATATAAGCCAAAGCATAATTGACAAAAACAAAAACTCAAGGACAACATTCTATATAGCACTTTTCTTTGAAGCATGTCCAAATTCTAACAGATTACAACAAAGCTCCACTTTCTATTATGTCTGCTTCTGGATTTAAAAAAGCTGTTCAGAGCTCTGAAAGTCAAAAAAAAGATGGGACTGGGACCTTCCAGCCTTTCTTTTCACTTGGAAAATACAGAAATAATAAAATACTGAAAGATAAATTTCATGTGAAGTCACATGCATAGGTGAGCTATCTTGAAGACCTTGGTTTAGACAGTTCAGTAGAAGAATTCTGTCTCGTATGCTATAAACAAATACATAAATTTGTCATGCAGATGTTTACACATAAAAACAAGCATTTGGGCTTCCTAGGCAAGTCAGGAAAAAAAAAAGTAAAGTTCAGAGCTATGGCTAACACTGTGAATAGAAAGATGGGAATCCTTCCTATTTTCTTGAATGATGTCATATTTATTGCCCTACCAATAAAATTACGTTATTACAACAAACACACAGGTGTTAAGACTGTGGGTTTGGTTTAACACTAATAAGCCATTTGTAATTCTGAGTTTCTGTGAATGTAATTGATTAATTCTTGTATCTAACAAGACAATCCTTTGAAATAATTACCTGTGGGCTCTTGAAAGCGCTACTTAGGCAGACGGGCAGGGCTCTGTTAGAAACAATCACCGACAAACTACAAGCTGTTCCTTTGCTGAATCCAATCAGCTCAGTGTCCTCGTGCGCAGTGCTCTGTTGGATCCGCTGTTCTCTGACTTGCACGAACCAAAGCCAGGATTGGAATTATCCGTTACATTTCCATGCTTTTGAACCAGCTTAGGAATTTCAAGGTTTGGAAAAACGTCCTGGGAGATGAGCTATGCATTCATTTTCCTGATATAGTGTGAGGAAAATAAAATACCTCCCACATCCCTTTATCCATCCCAGGATGACAGCCAATCTTAAAAAAGTTGAAACGCTCCAAGCACTTAAAAATATTCCATAAGGTAAAGTTAAATTTTTTCAAGAGATTATTTAAACAAAAAAGGCTTTGCAAGTCATTTTTTTTTTAAAGCCCTGTACTTTTATAAAGTTAACATTCAAGAGCAGCTACTAAGAAAAGATATTTCAGCCAGGCAGTGGTGGTGTGCGCCTTTAATTCCAGCACTCAGGAGACTGGTGGATTTCTGTGAGTTCAAGGCCAGTCTGATCTAAACAGTGAGTTTCTGGACAGCCAGGACTACACAGTGAAATCCTGTTCCAGGAAAAATAAAATTAAAAATAAATAGAAAGTTCCAAAGAAAAGTCCTGATACTCGTCCAGGTAGATTTAACCCTTGGCAGCTCTCTCTATCCTTAGTATAAGTAAATTTCACAGATGCTAATAATCAGTGTTTTATCCCGACCATTGCCCTCTAATACCTGTGGGTCATGAAGCCAGGTGTTATGTGCCACAGGTTAGAAGCAACTACAGCGTGCACTTCATGTGGGGATCTCTAGGAAGAAAATAATTCTTCCCTCAGAAAGCAGTATGAAGGCAAATGCGAGACAACAGAGGATGCAAGAGCCTCTGGTGACGAATGGACCTTAAACAACACACGCAGTATAAACAGATCTTTTCCCAAATACCTTTGGTGGATGAGTGGCTTAGATTGCATTGCTTTGCTATTCCTGGATAACACTAAAGAACAGAGTACATCTTATAGATAATGACATATTAACATTTGTTTAGTGAATCAGAAGAAAAGAGTTACAAGGTAAACCATACTTGGAAAACAGTAAGGCACAGGAAATACTGACAAGCATAATGCACACACGGACCCCAACTGCACAAGCCAAACAGACTCCTCTGGTGCACTGCTTAATGAGCAGCATCCATGAAGCAAGCTGTAAAGCCGGTCTTGGTGGGGGCAGACGACAACTCTGGTTTTGCTTTCATTCATGACTTTTTCTGGGTGATGGTCTGAATTTTCAAGTTTTCAAATAATTTAGTAACCAACAAAGTATAGTAAATACTCTAACAAGATTGAGATAACACTACTTGAATGAGGTCTAATACGAATGATTATGGCATATAGAATTAGCCCCAAGCCCAGATAAGAGAATGAAATGAAAACTATGAGAAGTACACATTAAAAAAACTGAGACATCCTATGTAAGAAGGGAGCCTTGTCAAAGTTATCCCTCAATAACCAAGAAAGCACAATAACAGCAAAGCGACAAACTAACCAAGAACTCATTAAATGCCTGCAATACCCCTAGCTAGGCTACATTCCAGTCCACTACACTCAAAATAAAAAGAAAAGATTTACACGAATCAACAACAGAATCTAAAAAACTAGTCAGTAATTTACTGTTTAATCTGTATGTTACAAACTGTGATAATAAAGGATGGAGATTAAGCCACATGCAGAAAACAGCAAGGCTATTATTTCTTCCATACATTAAATACTGTGATGTGTGATCCTATAATTCTATAAATTTCTAGTACTCTGATAATATCTTCAAGATCCTTACAAAGGAATGTGAGGCTGAGTCCTACATCATGTAAACAGAAAACTAATTAATGGTTTGTGTCAATTACCCAAATGCATGCCAATCAACAGCACATCATTGCTTGACACACTGCCTTTTGTGTTCTGTTCCACTTCCCATGACTTTTAGACACAGTTTCTAAAATGAGAACCAGGAGCTGTTTATAACTTGTTAACCACACAAAAGACAAATTATTGTGCACTGCAGTGAACAGACAGCACAATTTGTACCTGAGGCTGCAAAATACATGCTGGTTTCTTCATGCTTAGCAGCAAGTGCCAAGCTGCATCACCTGGAGACCAAAGGTCAAATAATGTGCCATACACCTGCTAAAGAGGAGTTACCTTGGGATCAGATGTGAGCAGTTTGAATGCTTGATAGACTTGGGCTTCTTTTACACCACCTCCAAGGTCCAAGAAGTTAGCTGGCTTCCCTCCATTCAGGAAAATGATATCACAAGTAGCCATGGCTAATCCAGCACCATTCACTGAAATGCAAATAGCACGTGATGTAGGATAGACCAATCAGCACGGAAAATGGTGTGCAACACTTAGAGCCAAATGAGAGCCCTATCATTTCCGGGTCTATCTGTGCCCTGATTGGAATTCCATCCGACTCATAAATCCATACCTGTTTACGGTAAACAATCAGAATACATGTAGTCAAAGAATATATAAGAAAATAGGAATGAAGAGGATTCATCAACAATTCAAATCAAAGAAGCAATTTGGCTGTGGGCTCTGGAAAGGTTCCATGTAGGAGAATGGACAGAAAGAATAAAAGCTGTGAGGAGCTATTCAAATGGATTGAGTCAAGTGTGACACTTATCTTGTCCCTATGGAGATGCTCTTTGAATATGCATGCACCCTTTTGCGTCTAATCCAACTACTCAGGACTCTGCTTTTTCTTCACCTGCTGCAGGCATGCATCTTTAGATGATTTCATCAACAGTTACTCAAAGGAGAAAGAACAAAGCCAAAGCCAGCATCCCTTGATGCTCCTTCTGTAAACAGTGTAAGAAGCCTTGGCATGGTGGCACATCATGGGAATCCTGGAACTCAGAGAGCTAAATCAGGCCACACCTGAATTCGAGCCAGCCCAAGTTACACAGAAGTACCAGGACAACATGGGCACATAGTACAACCTTGTCTCAAAAGCAAAAGCAAAAGAAAGGGGTTGGGGTGGTAGTTCAGAGGTTAAGAGGATGCACTGCTCATCCAGAGGGATTGAAGTTACTTCCCAGCATCTAGGCTCACAACCACCTGTAACTGAAGCTCAAAGGGATCAAAGACCCTCTTCTGAACCCTGGGGAGCATTTGCCACTGTGTGTGTATACACAAATGGACACACACAGAGAGACAATTAAAAATCATTTTAAAAAGAAAAAAAACAAAACTTAATACAAGATGTTAATTACTAACACAGTATTAAAACTAGAATTAAAGTAAGACAACCTGTGGGCCTTTTAAGAACTGAAGTGGCATTTGAGCATTGAATTTCTGCTTTCCAGAGCTAACTCTTACTGATCAATTCAATTTCCTTTGCTTCTTATGTTTAATTATAGAAAATTACTGTCCTTGGGTAGCAAGGACTGGGGATGTCACAACTTAGCAAACCACCCTTTACCTTTCTGACCCTTGAACGGTCCTAGAAAAGCCTGTGAATTGTGATTACCTTAATCAAGGTGGAGGACACTAAAATAAAAATAGGGAGTGGGGGCCTGTATCCTTGGGTGAGTTAATGTGTACCAAGGCCCAAGCTCAGCAAATTAAGCATGTCTTGTTCATCATAAATAGAGTATATGTGTAATAAAAGAGTTTTAAGAATTGTGAAGTGTTTTAATGAGAGTCTGTGAGACACATTCATACAGAAACATCAGCATTTAATTTGTTCTAAACACACCCCTATACTGTTCCTCTTTCCAAATATCTACAGATGTCGGAGCACATTTGTTTATTGTGGCCAGAAGGATGTGAATGATCAGCACCATTCAGATAGCCTCCCATACAAAACAGAAGCTTTAGGTATCAGTTGTAATCAGATACATTTCCCATTGCATTGAACAGTGAACTGTTGAAGTCTCTTCACTTCGTAATATAATGATGCTGTTGTTTTAATGAGCAACAAATCTTTTTTATTTTAATTCCATTAAGATGAAGACCTCAGTTTCTAGGGCAATGAATTGTTTCTAGTAGAAACACAGTCATGTGCAATTAAGCTGGAAGCAAATAAATCACAGCACTAGAAGCCGTGGACAATAACTGAAATTGTATTGCCTCTACAGACCCATTCTGATCTCAGCTGCATATGCCATTTTCTCTAAATTAGATGACTATGATGGAGCCCGTTGTTTGATTAATAAACTGGGATAATGAATTAAGCATTCTGGCAAGTAGTTACCATTCCATCTGAAATGTTAGCGAAATGATTAGAATTTATGTCCTTTGCTCCTTCCTCTGTGCCCTAGTTAACTTTAACTGTTAACTTGACATAGCCTATAGTCGCCTGAGAAGGGAGTCTAAACTGAGGGTTTGTCCAGATCAGATTGGCTGGTGGGCAAGCATGTGTGGGATTACCTTGACTGATGAGTTAGGAGGGTCCACCATGGGTGGCACCATTCCCTGAACAGGTGGTCCTGGCCTGTATAAGGAAGTAATGAGCTAGCAGCTGAGCCTGTAAGTATGGTTTCTGCTTCAAGTTCCTGCTCTCTGTTCCCTCAATGATAGACTGTGGCCTGTATGCTAAATAAACTCTGTCCATCCCTAAGTTTCTTTAGTCAGACTGTTTTATCACAGACACAGAAAGCACATAAGAATATTCTGAAAGAATATCTTTGCCCTGAGTCCAGCTCTCCACAGTTCCTGGCATATGATGCTGAATGCTTAGAGAAAGCTGTGAGTTTTATTAAACAAAGTTGAGATCAATGGTTCCTTTAAAATGTATATGAACATGGACATGTATACATGTGTTTGGAGGCCAGAGGTTGCTGTTGGGTGTGTTGCTCTGCGGCTTGCCCATTTCATTTTGTAAGATAGGTCTCTTAGCAAATCTAGAGGCCACCAGTAGCCCAGACTCAGAGGACAGCAAGCCCCCTCAATCCAACTATCTTCCACCTCCATAGAATTGAAAATATCACCATATCAACATGCTCAGTTTTTAGGTGGTGCCATTGATCCAAGTTCAGATTTCATGTTTGCACAGCAGGTGCTTACCAGCTGGCCATCTCTCCAGCCACTTAGCAGTGCTATTTTGTAGTTCTGCTGTACACCACAGACATCTGGAAACATCTAGGCACTTTCCCTGTTTCTTTCATTTTCACAACTTAAGCTATCTCTCGAGGAGAGGAACACTACAGAACCTCATATCATATCTAGATCCCTAAGAACAAAAGATTATCCAACTCAAAAGCTCAGCAGTCTAGGGCTGAGAAACTGCTTTAAACCAGTAACCGTCAATCAAAGTGGATTTTGAGAGGACACTCTGCTTTCACTTGACAATATAAGAAAACACCTATTTCTACAGCTATTAGTAAACAGCACTTCAGAAATCCTATAAAATTCCAGACTTGGCGTCAGTACTTACCAAAGCAGGCAATGTTCCCGTCTAGGCCTATGTACTTGAGATCATATCTGGCAGCTTCATTTTCAATGGGCTCATTCTCTGATTTGTCATCCATAGCAAATATGTCCTTTTGTCGGAATTCAGCATTGTCATCAAAGTTTATCTTGGCATCAAAGCAGACAACTAAATAAAGAGAAAAGGAGGCCACACCTGAGTCTCGGGAGTCTATAACCTGAGTTCTTCCATCCAGCAGGCACAGAAGAGAAGAAGACAGGCATTCATTCTAATTCTCTCACACTGTAACCAGGGAAGCCTCCGATGCTTCCTTGACCTTTAGGACAATAGGACAGGGCCCCTGTTCTGAGGGGACTTGCATTCCAGCAATGACAACAGTAACTCACACCCGTCAATGTGTACTCAGTAATACAACAACAAAGGTCACCAGCATCCACTTAAAGCAACAAGCTGACTCACCTCTACCCCGAAGTCACGGTTATAACTGCATCACTTATAGTTAGTTAGTTAACAAGTGAGCATTGCCTTTCCCTTTTACAAAAAAACAAAACACAGTAATGATACCAATTCTTTTTTGTCCTCTGTCTATTCTATGTAAAGTTCTATGTAAAATTTGTATTTTATCAGTACCCTCTTACTGCTCTCTCTGAGAACTTCTGGACTTAATGAAAGAGAATGTTGAGTTGCATACATACTATAGAACTTGATTCCTAATCTTCTGCCTCTCAATATTAATTGGAATTGAAAATATTTAAGGTATACAATATGATGTTTTGACATACACATACATTTTAAAATGACAACTGCAGGAAACAAATGTACCTATCTGTCCTTAACAGATGCTTTTCTGTCTTTCTTTTAAGCTTTTTTGGGTGAGACAACTTGAAATCTGTTCTTTGAACCACTTCGAGCAGACATTACTAACTCTGTACCCTTGTTAAGATGGCCTCAATTCATCATGGGCTTTGGTTTCCTCACTTGTAAAGAACAGGGAAAGCAATCTCCAGTCTACGGCCTTACTTGACCTGGGTGTATATCTTTTATGGCATAGCAGGTCTATCAACGCCAAGACACCAGGCATCTCGGGCACCACCGTCTCCATCCTCTGATAGAGGTGGACATCCACGTGGGGCCTCCAAGCAGTGTGTGCACAGCAAAACCTACTTTCTGACAGGGCTGAGCCACAAGGCATCTTTGATTACAATGACTGCAAACAGGACATTTAGGGGGTGGCTTTAGGAAAGAGGACAGCGCCTGTGGTATTTGGACTCAGCATATTTACTCCCTTGCAGCAGAAACTTCCGCTCTGTGTCACTGTGCCATGGTGGCATTCTCTGACTGCATCTGAGATATTAACAAGCAGATGCCTTTGGACAAACATTTAAGATGTTGTACCGTTTCCTTGAGTTTTGTTGAGTACTTCACTTGTGAAATGGGAGCCATCATTCCCCAGTACTTCACAGAAAAGCAACAGCCTTGGCCAGCTAATTCTATCTGCTTCCTAAAAAAAGAAAACGGATGCGCTATGGCACCCTGAACTCATAGGCACCAGGAATATTTCTTGTAGGTTCTCTTGCACATGATGTAAGCACTTGGAGCAGGTCCATGCAGAACTGGTAGATTTACATTCAAGAAGACTTGGAAGAAAAATTAACAGGTCAAAATTGGCATAAATGAGTACTGACTGACAAAAGAAAATCTTACGTGAAAGCTGACACCTGTTTAGGTCCCTAATTTTGCCACAAATGTCCAGCCACTGCCCACACATGATAAATACATGAAGTGAATGAGTAATTATTTTCCACAATAGTGTAGCTGTAATGAAGGAATCCTGTAATTACCAAAGGAACTGGCCGGTGTTCTGTGGTCCCTGCAAAGGCACTTTCTCAGCAGTTAATGACCAGTATAATAATCAATAGAAAAGCAACTTCATTCTTGGCTTTCCACTGGGTTTATAAATACATTCTAATTAATTTATTAGTAATTTTAGCTCCTCCATTACTCAATGGCAAGATTACTTGTAAGTGACACCTTCAAAATGAATGGGCAAAGGCTATCAAATTGACTTTCTAAGTGAAGACTTGCAAATAAAAGAATTCTTGGTCAAGATCAATAAACCAGTAAATCAAAATAGTTCCAAGCTAAACTTTGCCCCTTAATTCAAAGAATACAGTTGCATGCTGCTTCAGAAAAAGGATAATTAATGGAGATGTATGTAAAGTCCAGAAGGCAGTCCGAAACAAATGCCTGCAAAAACAGATTTTCAGAAGGTCTTGTGCTTTGAGGCACATACCAAGTGCAGAAAGGAGCTTGCTGTTCGATGACCAGCTTGAGAACCCGACAGGGAACCCAGGACTTGAAAAGGAGGACTGTGGGACCACAGGGCAGCACCCACAGTGGCTATTGGCCAGTTGCTCCCTGTCTGATAACAGATCAATGTGTGTAGATCCAAGAGCTTTGAGAAGCTAAAAATACTGTGCAACTGTGAAGTTAAGTTAGCACACTCAGTTAAGAAAGCATACCTGAAGGTTGGCCTGGTGGGACACACGAAACTCAGCTTTCAACTGAGTTAGCAGGATTTCAAGTTCAAAGCCAGCAGCTGACCCACGTATAGCATAAAGGTCTCAGTGCCTCAGTCTCTCTCTTGTCTGTCTGTCTATCTCACATACTTTGGTCTGCTCAGTTAGTTCTACATGACTATGACAACATGCCTGACGCAAGTAACTTGAGAAAGGAAGGACGTATTCTCCTGGTGATGTCAGGCCATCCTAGGGGTAAGGCGTGGTTGACCAGTTGGTTATGCTGTGGGAGTGTATGGCAGTGACTGTTCACACCTGGTTACACCAGGAAGCAGGCAAGAAAACTGGTGTGGATATAACCTTCAAATATTCTAGAGAACTATTCTGTCAGTTATGCGCCATGTCCTCAGAGTCAGAGCCTTTAAACAGCTTTACAATATAGGTGGTGACCCAGTATTATAGAGTGTGCGTGTGTGTGTGTGTGTGTGTGTGTGTGTGTGTGTGTGTGTGTAGGGTTCAAATAGAAAAGACAGCAGTTTTCAAACCCAGTTTCTGGCACAGATGTCCTAAAACGCTTGTAAACTTTCTAAGCAATGGAGCTATTGGGTGCATCTTTTGATTCTAACACTTGGCCTTTGGCTCTGTTTCTTGATACAGAGCTCAACACTTCTGAGAATTTCCTAAAAATAATTTAACATTTCCTTTGTATCTGACAACAATAGAAAGTGTTTCCCAGAATGTAATGAGACATTGTAATAAATGACCAAAACTGAAGAGCAGGTTGTGAGAATACTGTAGTAAACTGGCTGGTCAAAATGTTCAAAATAAGGCCAGGCAGTGGTGGTGCAAGCCTTTAATCCCAGCACTCAGGAGGCAGAAGCAGACAGAGCTCTTGTGAGCTTGAGATCAGCCTGTTCTAT
Source organism: Myodes glareolus (assembly GCF_982192425.1). Taxonomy (NCBI): domain Eukaryota; kingdom Metazoa; phylum Chordata; class Mammalia; order Rodentia; family Cricetidae; genus Myodes; species Myodes glareolus. The sequence goes on along the minus strand of NC_142028.1, from coordinate 55,662,558 downwards.
GAGAGCTAGCTAGTTCCAAAACTACAGCGAAACCCTATCTGAAAGAAAGAAAGAAAGAAAGAAAGAAAGAAAGAAAGAAAGAAAGAAAGAAAGAAAGAAAGAAAGAAAAGCAAAACCCAACAAAAAGTGTTCAAAATAGACATATGACTGACATCAACAGAGGGCATCAGTCTTGTGAGACAGAACCCTTAATATGTGACTCTGATTTTCACTATAGGCAAAGTGTCAGAACTAAACTGAATTACAGGACACCAAGCTGGTGTCAGAGTGATGTAGGTGGGTCTTCTTTCTATGTGTTGCTTTCTTTGGTTAATTAATAAGAAAACTGCTTGGCCTGATAGGTCAGAACATAGGTGGGTGGAGTAGACAGAACAGAATGCTGGGAGAAAGAAAGCAGAGTCAGGCAGACGCCATGATTCCCTTTCCCGAGACGAACGCTGACTAGACTCATGCCGGTAAGCCACGACCTCATGGTGACATACAGATTATTAGAAATGAGTAGTCAAGATGTGAGAGTTAGCCAATAAGAGGCTGGAGATAATGGACCAGGCAGTGTTTAAATGAATACAGTTTCTGTGTAATTATATCGGGTGTAAGCGAGCCGGGGAGCGGGGATCCTGGGTGGAACGCAGCCCTCCATTCCTTTTACATCAGAGAAATGGTTACAGAAGTGGTATGTGCTATAGTCTAGTAGGAGAAAGACTGTGACATATATTTCAAGAACACAGATGTAGTGCTGAATTGCCCAAGCAGCTAGTTCTGATTGCATGATTTCTCTGAAGATCAGAGCCCTCGTCTATAAACAGGATGGGAATTGTTGGTACTGTTTGGTGTTGGCAGGAGAAACCATGCATGACAGCCAGCCTCACAGGAGAATGCGATCACCAACATGGTAGCTGCTGCATGCCTACAACTTCCCACTATTGTGCTCAGTTTATAGAACCCTCTTCTCATCTCTAGAAATTACTGTAGCCTGTCTCATTCCTTTAGTAGCCCTAGATTTCTATTTTGAGTAGACATAAGTGAATGTCTCCTGGAGCTGAAGTGAGTACTGGCTCCCTGCTGTATTTGATCAGCACTCATCTGGACACAGAAGAACTGTCTCAAAGGAAGAATCCTAATGACTAGCATTTTTAGCAGTGTAACTGTCATGGCAGGAAAGTTTTAGCTGAAGGATGTAAGGCTTTTGAAGACCCTCAAATTATATATTTTGCATGTGGTGGTTAAAGATGCTTAGAGTTTCATATGAGGATCTGCATAGGGGTGGCAAATGTCTCTAAAGCCAGCTCATCACCTGTTCATTTTGTATGTAATTTTTACATACGTATATACATGCATTTACATATTGTCCAAGGCTTCTTCACAGGACAAAAGCCAAAGTGGCGACTGCAGTACAGACCACAAGGTCCACAAACCCCCATGTTTACTGACTTGATAGCAATCCCTACTTAAACACACCTTTCAGCACATCTATATCTTGCTTCAATAGACTAGTAAATGCCCACATCCATAATATTCTTATGTAGTCAAAAACATACTTAGCTTAAGTATTATTACTATCAGGAAGAAAGAAAAAGAAAACAAACACAATAAAAACTACACATAAAAGAAAAATGAAGCCCTGTGTACTGATGGACTCTTACGTGCTGACTTCCCCGCTGATGCTCTTCCATGTACACATGCAGAGCTGTTGTGTTACAGGTGGGTGCATGTCTATGTCAGCAGCAGGCCAATAAAATCAACTTGCCCTGCTTGCTCAAACCTTAGCTTTCTCACATAATTAGACAACAAACAACTATGATAAAATGTGTTTGCAGAGGTATTGAGTTTGGCTCAGACATTAAGAATTTCAGTGTCACATAACTAAAACCTCAATTCTACAGAAAATTCATCTTGGAAAAAGAAGTCAGTCTGTGTACAAAGAAGGCGAAAAAACATACCTATTAATATTTATAAAACAATTTCCACCATCAAAGACATATTGTTACATGGTTGATAGATTATACAAATGAATTTTCCTTCTGAACAAATATCAAAGAAAGCCAAGGTACTTATATTCATAGGGTGTTTGTGCTGTTTTGTTTAGTGCTGTGAGATTTTGCAAGCTGCTAATTCAGCCACCTTGATGGAGAGCATGACTGGCAGTGAGAGGCCTCTGACCCCAGAGTTTCAACAGAAGAATATGTCACTGACTTAAACAAAAGGAAAAAAATGCACTTCAGACGGGAGACATACACATAAAAGGAACAGAGAAACAGCAGGACGTACAACTGTCATAATTAGTTTGGAAAATAATCTGTCTTGAAGCAATGTGCTGTGGCTGATTTGTGATGAATAACCATAATGTGCTATTCAAATGTGCCTTGCCAAGCCACCTTTAAAATGCTGATGCTTTAAAAGGAGCCCCGCTTTCCATTAAATATTGATGCTATGAGAGTTGTATACTTTTTAGAACTTTTCTCCAGTTGCTATGAAGAAAAAAATAGCTAGGAGGAAAGGTGGGGTGAGGGGAGCGTAGAACCGGAAAGGATTATGAAAATAGTCTTGTGTATAATGAGAGAAACAGAGGACACCCACTAACAACATGGGCACTTGTTAGCTTGAAGAAAGAAAGGGATCCAATGTGCCAGTTAGCTTTGGATACCCAGCTTTAATTCTCAAGATCTGGGCCACACACTCACTGTTCTAAGGGGTTCTTACTTAGTTCGGTGAATGAAGGCAACTCCAGATGGAGCCGACTTGCAGCATATTGGGGGAGACCATGCCATACACTGTAGAATGGCTAGTCACCTTCCTACACCTACCAAGCAGGTGTCAAAATCAACATTGCCAAACTGTGACAACTCTCTGACAAACATCTGCTGGCAAGAGATATGGTTGTCTTGTTGAAGGACCCCTAAACAGTAATCGTTGTGTGATCATAGATAGTGGAGAGGGAAGAAGAAATAAAACATGATGCAGAATCCCAGAGTGACTTTGCAAAATGAAAGGAATGGATAGACAGCCAGTTACATAAATCTGTAAGAAAAAATTGTTCTCATGTGGCTACAGATTTACTGAATTAATTTGGTACTACAATTAAATCAGGGAAGAAAGAAGTTGATTTAACTACAGAAGCAACAATTTAATTATGTTTCAATAAAGGCGAAGCCATTCCTGTGGAGGTGTTTTCACCTTATTATTCTGTTTTTCAATAGGAAACGAATGACCTTTCTCCTAAACCATGTGAGCACTGACCAGTGACTGGCCTAGGCTGGACATGTGACTAAACAAGGCTAATGAGAACCAGGTGAAGGGCTTTCGATGGCCGCTGGCAGGGCAGAGTAAACACTTGGCACCACCTTTGCTGCCAGCACAGAGAGTCTGGCTGAGTCAGAACCACTAACTCAGAGAAAGCACAGCTATTTGATTCCTCCAGCTGAGTGAATGGATTTGGGCTCCGGGATAATAAGAGAAGCCTCATTCTTTGCAGAGCACAAGCCAATCCACACTTTCAAGTACCCTGTTAAGTGAGAAAATGTAACCCATGTAGGAGCTGGTAAAGAAAAACTAAGCCAAGGTTAAAAGGCTTTTGTAGGTCACTAGAAACCATTATATTCCTAGCAAAGAGTCATTAAAGCTCAGGAAACTCGGTGTCACAGCCCCTCTGAAGGAGACTGTTAAGCGCACTGGATGGAATTGTTCTTAGACTAATTCCTCCATGTCAAACTTTCCCAGGGCGCCTCAGCAGCTTGGATGCTAATGACACCAGTGCTTTTCATTCAACAGGATGTTGTGGATGGACATGAACAATAAAGTGAATTTTTAAAAAATGTTCCTTAGCAAGCAAAGGACAAGAAGGAAAGTCTCCATCAGAATGAAAGCACAATGGCTAGCTGTTAACTCCAAGTGTCCATGTGATACACAGCTTTTTTTTTTCCTCTTCTTTTTTTGGTGGTACACGCCTTAATTTTTTATTTTTTTATAAATATTATCAACACTGCTAAGATGTAAATGCTGCACCTATAGCAACTACACAGAGGACTGTTGTGAGGGACTGTGACAACGGTGAAGATCCACCTTACATAGTCGGTCATTAATCACCATTTCCTAATTGGGTTTAATTTGACTACTGCTCATTAGAGTTATAAACCAACACTCTCATTTAATTGTGATTATAATTCAATAGCCAATCTTTTATGGTACAATGAACAAATTAATAGCTAAAGATAATTCTGGTCTTAAAAATATCATGTAAGACTTTGTGCTTTAATGAACGATACATACAAAATGTGGTTTGTGATGATTCCTTAAAAACACTCATAGATTTTTTTTCTGCTCTTATTAATTAAAAAGCAAACTTTAGCTTTCATAAAGTTTGTGAACACCTTCTAAGGGAAGTTCCTCGGGTAGTCCCCTCCCCCTACAGCCAGATCATAAGGGTGAATAAAATAGTATGAAAGCAAAACCATTATCCTATTCCATAGGAAGTTTTCCTTCCTTCCTCTCTGCATTCTGTTTTAAGATTAATTATCTGTATACACACAATAGCACATAATGTAGAGATCAGAGACAACCACAGGCTCTATTCCTTAGGTACCATTCAGTTGCTTTTTGAGCCGGAGTCTCTCGCTAACCCTGGAACTCACCAAGTTGATCAGTGAGCTTCAGAAGTGCCCAGTTCCTGCCTCCCTGATGCTAGATCTCAAGAACACCACCGCACCCAACTTTTTCTTTACTGTGCGTTCTAGAAAACAAACTGAGATCTTCCTGCTTGCAAAGAAAGCACTTTCCTGACGGATCCATCCAGCCCCTGCTTCAGTCTTCTCTTAAGGCTAGGTCTTGCTTTGTAGCCTATGATGCTCTGGAAGTCATGACTCTCCGAGGCTAGGTTTACTGACCTGTACAGCCAGGCTTGGCTTCATATATTACGTTTAAGAGCCTTGATAATAAATTCCCTCACTTGAGTATCAGCCTTCAATTCTGAGATTGCAGCATGCATCTGACTGGTGTTCTCAAAACATGGGACTATTTCTGGGTCATTATCTAATAAGAGCAAAATGCTACTTTAAAAGAGAACAACCAGAAACAACAACAACAACACAGGTAGCTTGCTCTAGTCAGTCTGGCATGGTAGGACAACCATGCATACTGGGCTTAGAGGCAAGAGTTTCCATCCCATCTTATCCATCAAGACTAATGCTAAATGCCTGATCCTCTTAAAGTTGAGAATAATGACTCTTACTTTCACAGGGCTGTTTGTGAAAATCTACCACAGTACCTGGCACATAGGTTAAAAAGCAGTTGCAACTGTTCCTCCTATTATTTATATAAAATAGTGATGGTTTTATAGCCACAGCAATCAAAAAATTAATTTTGAGGAGCTGGATAGATGTCTTAGTGGTTAAGAACACATGCTGCCCTTGCAGCAAGGAACCCAGGTATGGTTCCTAGCACCCACATGAGATAGTTCACAAATGCTTCTAACTCTAGTTCCAGAGGAGTCAATAGAAAAGCACTTGCAGGCAAGTGATGCACATATATTAATTTAGGAACACATACACATAAAATAAATCTTAAAAAGCAATCTTAAGTAAACATAACTTGCACATTTGCAACTCAGTACAGATTCAGTCTGGTGGTTATCCATGCAATACTTCCTTGAACAAGAACTTGCCATCAGCTGGATACTAGGTTTCCTGAAAATTTCTAATATTGGCTAAGCAGAGGAATATTCTTTTTTATGAAATGTGGGGATGGACCTATTCTGTGTCTCACTCTGGATGTATAACCCAGCTCATCAGTCTATAATACAAGTATGACTTTACCACTTTAATTAATAAAAGCTTTTCTTTTTTATAAATTTGAATCTTGGCCAGCAAAGTGTGCAGATTTGTAGTCAGAATATGATGGATGGAGAATATGAATTTGTCCTGAGGTCTTTCTGGGTTCCAAAAACAAAGTATTTAAAGTTTTCTGGATGTGACTCCAAAACCTCTTCTTAGGAAAAACACCATGGTCCCACGGTGGTGCCTACACATACAGATTCAACCCCTTGTACCTGTTCAGCTGCAAAGCCCTGTTTAGCCAGTGTTCACATGCATGGAAAAGGCCAAAGTTTGTGGCACTTATATTCTGGCTTGAGCTGTTCTATCTACCACCCTACTCCTCAAAACTGCTCCATGAAGTTCAAAACCTTTGCTATGAATGCATCTCTAGTAAAGACATCCTGCATTGGTGGGTATTTGTGAGGCATAACACAGTGAACTGTGGTACAAGTCACTGCTAGAAAAGAAATCATCTCCATAACACCTGCTTTACCTAAAGCAAATAAGGCAAGTGTGTTTGACTGCAGAATAGGGGCTTCTCCAAGATGGTGGAAATCCCATTTAGGACATGAGGTGAAAGTTTGCAAAATTCAAGAGCATCAAACAGCTCAGAAAAAATTAGGAGTAAGTTATTAAATCCAAGTATAGTGGTGAAAACCCACACCCAAATTCTATCAGCAGCAACTGCTGAAAATGAGGGTTCTGTGTCTGCATGAAAGAACTGCAGGGGGTTAAGGTCAGGCAAAAGGTAGCTCCCAAGAAGGCTTGGCATTTGCCTCCAGCAAACCCAAATGCTCAAACACTGAGCACCATCATGGGAGCATTCGAAATGAGCTGAAATTAAATTACTGAAAGAAATGAAGGCAGTACCACTGCTGTTGTTGCAGACTTTTTCTTGCATGTTAATTTACAGTTTATATGCATAATTATAAAAGTTCATCTGTGTTTCTTCCTTTCTGCTGTTTGTTACCTTGTCCTTCTGGAGTTTCACCGAAGGGGTTCACTTCCACCTGGGTGGCGTCAATCTTCAGGAAGAGATGATAGAGCTTTTTAATCTGGTCAGCCGCCTAAGTGATCAAGTGAGATGAAATTACACCCAAGCAATATAAGAAAGTTTATTTTGCTCCATTAACAGAATCTTAAAATTAGAAAATTATGTCTCTACTTTCAGTTATATTTTCTGAAGGGAAAAATTGAAGAACATAATTATTTTAATTTCTACTGCTATTCATTAGAAGAGATTGCTCAACTTTTCTCCAGACACTAAGAGAGACCATTATTAAGAAAACAAAATATTTTCTGTGTAGCCTAAAAGCACCATTAATCCTTTTGTGAATTATCATGTCCCTGTTAGTCATGTTAGATTGCGGTATAAGCTACAATCACCAATACAAACAGGCTCCATTTAAGTAAAAAGGTAAACAGGCTTTTGAGAGTTTATAATGACAAGGTTTTCCTTATTATGCTGGAATAAAATGGTTATTATGTTCATCAATCCAAGCCCATAATCTGCAAAGCAACGCCTGAGTGTCTGATGGAAACCGCCAGGCAGGAAGATGGAAGTCTCAACAGAGCAGCTACAGAAGCGTGCAGCTCCCGCTTGACTCAGCGCGTCCTGGAGGCAAAGACCACAGAGAGCATGCATATGCAAGCCCTCTAATGTTACCATGGCTCCACTGTGTCCCCTCGTTCCTCTCATCGAACCTGTCCTCACTCCTCACATCAGGGCAGGCTGGGCTGTATCAGTGCTGGAGCTTGGGGCAGCACAGGTGTGAGTCATGATTCCAGAAGCATCCACACTGACAGCAAAAAGGGTAAGCCTGTGCAACTAAGGTTGCATACCAGATGGCACTCATTCTTGGCTCTGTTTTACTTCCCATCCACCAAGCCAGCCCTGCAGTGTGTACCATCGGAATCACATTGACCTGCTCCTTACTGGCATAACAGAGCACCTGACACCTGTAGGGCTAGTTTCCAGGTAGCTGGGCAGCTAGCAGCTGTCCTGGCAAGGGGTAGAAGTTGATGGGAGAAACAGGGTAGAAGAAAGGGATCTTTCTATTCCTTCAGTCTTAACTCTCCCACTTCTTACAATACCTATGAATGAAATCCCTAAATATAAATTCATACTAGGGTCAATACTAAAAGCTGGCCCAGGTTTGACTAAAGCATTTCTATGGATCTCATACTATCTAACTATATCTTTTTTTTTCAGTGTGACATAATGACATTTTAGTTGATCTAATTTACATATTTGTCATTGGTTTCACCTATATACTTTGCTGTGGGACAATGGTCTTTTACTCTGTCACTTGTATTATTTTTATTTTATTTTTTATTTTATTTATTTATGTTAATAGGTTATTACTATTATTATTATTATTATTAAATTTTTAAACTATCTAAATCTTAACAATTTCAGGTATATGTGAAATTTTCTAAAACCCTGTTGAAATCTGATGTACATAAATAAATGAATGATTTCAACGTGCAAGGCTATAAAGTCTTTTTTGATTTGTTTTTCAGCCAGGTATTCAAGATGGTTCCCAAACTGAACCCCAACTTATTCACAGCCTTTCTGTTTCTCCCATCCTAGGCAGTGGGGATACCAGCATTTGCTAGTATACCAGTCCAAGACAGAATCTTTTTACTAGAAACATTTTTATGAGTAGGAAACAGATATAAACTTTATAAAGCTCCTCAGTACGTCAAGGTTTCTCATGATTCTATTTCCCAAACATAGCTTTCCAGATCCTTTAAGGTAGACAACCAATAGCATCTGTTTTGTCTGAGAAACATTCTATGCACATACTAGGATGCACACTTTCCATCTTTACAAAACAACAAACGTCTCTATCCTTATTAATAGAAGCCTTCACTGCCAGGATAAACAGGACATTATTTTAATTGTCGGATCATATTTAATTGTGTAGCTCTACTACCATTCATTATATTTATCACTTAAATAATGACCATATGGATTGTTTCTAATAGCTTCATTTAGTTGAAATGTTACCTCTCTTGTCTCTGTAATCCATGTGACTAGGTATTTATAGGGTAAATCCCCACAGCACAGCAGAATGGATGGACACATTGTATTTGCTATTTATTGTATATGTGTATGATTATGTGCATGTGTTTGCGTGTTTGTGGCTGTATGCAAATGTGTCTGTACATGAATGATGTGTTATGTATATGAATGGCATGTGGAGGCCTTGGGAATTATTCCTCTAAACTATGCATTTGCTTTGTTCTTTGTTTATTTGTTTGCGACAGGCTCTCTGGCTGGCCTGGAGACTCACCAAGTTGTCTAGACTGGGTAGTCAACAAGACCCAGAGACCCACCTATCTCCACCTCCCCAACATTTGGATGACAAGTGTATGAAACAATGCCCAGATGTTTCTCAGGACTGAACTCAGTGCCTGTGCTTAAGCACCAAAACCTCCCCACACCCTGAGATCATTTTAAATCTGAATGGTTCTATTAAAGTGCTCAGGGAACTACCCTGCATTCCCATAAGCCAGTCCAGTAAAGACCTTTCACTCACAGCACCATCCAGCATCTGCATCACCTTGGGCATGGCATGTGGGAGTAGGTATTGTGTGTGGAGCTTTAATGAAAATCTCATATTGTGAATGAGTCTGAGCATCATTATAGCTCCTAAGACAATTTGAAGTTCTTTTTTCTATGGATTTTGTATATTTTCCTGTTGTGATTTAGGATTTTTAACATTAACTTAAAGGAAGTGTTTTTATGTGAATAAAATTTGTTCTTTATTCCATATAAATTACAAATGTGTTTCTCCTTTGACATTCATTTCCCAACCAGGTTTGTGTTACTCCTGCTATATGGAAATCTAAGGACAATCATATCACTCATGTCTCGTGGCTTCTGGCCTTTTGCCAACCTTTCAAAAGGTCAATCTCATTTTGGAAGTAGTTTAAAAGATCTCACAGTTTATTCTCATTTACTTTATTGTTTCCTAGTTTCAATGTTGATACTTTTTGAAGCCCACTAAACTATATTAAGTTATAAAGCCAATCAACCACAAATTATGAAATGTGGGGATGGGAGGAAACCCCAAGAACATGGCAGAGATATGTCACGGACTGCAGTGCCTCAGACCCATGCGAGTTGGCAAAGCCTTCCCTTGGTCTGTGTGCTAATGTTGCCAGAGTGTACAGGGAGCATCACCCACACCTTCCTCCAGCATGTTTATAGTCAGAGAATGTCCCTTACAGTGAACTCTTACATCAGGGGCTAGATATAAAGTCAACTGGAGAGTTTCTGGCTTGTTGCTGTGGTTTTTGCTTAGTTGGTGTCACTCTATCTGAGCAAGCACAGCCCATCCAACCCTAGTTTTCCAAGTGTGTCTGAGTGAGGACAAAGCAGTGCAAGATGTGGCAAGTGAGTATCTTTCTGGGCTTGGGCTTTGTTTTTGAAATTGGATCCTCTGATGTTGCTGGTGTTGGGCTCATATCCATAATCTCAGAGGATTGGGGCCTAGCCTCTCAGGTTGTTGGGAATATATACACGTGGCTCCATGTCTAGGTTTTGATTTGTCACTTAGACAGCTGCAGTATATATGCATGTGTGCATGTGGGAGGGTCCTACTTACCCTACCTGGCTAACACTTAAATTATTTAATGAGTAATACATCAAAAAGGACAAAGTACATAGTAGAAATGACTTTAGGAACACAAATAAGATCTAATACAACAATTAAAAAAAACCTGTCGTAAACTATGCAGAATACAGATTTTACCAAGGCAACCACTGCCAGATGTACACACTGTCCCTTGGCCTTGGATCATGCCAGAACCAGGGACCTAAGACTGTACAAATACTTGCTTTTCTCACATGTCTCCTCTGCTTATGGCACCCTTGCACCAATCCTCACGCCTTAAAGCAGCATCAAGAATCAGAGACTCCTGTTTTCACACATGCTACAATCAGCTTTGCTGAGCACAAACAAAGGAGCTTTGCTCCTTCCTACTGTGCAAACAAACTGGGTATCCCTCAATAAATTCCAAGCCATCCACACCTCATTCGTTCTTTCTTTTTGTCCCTCCCTACCCAATTCATGTATTCTAGGGCTGCAGAATGACCTCCACTAGTCCATCAGTCCCTGGAGAACAATGGTTACCTTTCAGTACTTTGGACATAGCCAAGGGAACATGTAACTAGTGCTCGCTCAGTGAGCAAATAAAGAGCCAAAACCTATGAAGATGTCAGCCAGTGACCGTAAGACCCTGTCTTAAAGTTTTTATTTTTTCTTTCCTTTTCTTGATAAATTAACTTAAAAATATCTTGGCAATTTGGTTCCTTGGTGACCCCGAGAGGCTGCATATTCACCTTTGCTTTTCTGCACAGCACATATGGAAACGGTGTTTGGGCACCAGGGACACATTTATGCCATTTAAAAGCTATAAATAACCCTTAATTTTCTCTTTACATATGGAGGTGGCAAGGGTTTCTTAGGATATATTTAATAATATTATCATCTGTGGAGCTCTCTACTGTGTTCATACACTGAGCAATCCAACAATGGGTGGGCACCTTTTACCCCATCTAGGTTTATTCTGCTCCCACCTTCTGACACCTATCATACCCTAGAAGCATTCAATGTACAGAGCCTAGACATCTGTTTCACTTAATCTTACACATGGCAAAATGCTTCAGAAGTACATGATATACATGTGTGGTGTACTGTGCAGTGAGTTTTGACAGCACAGCATTGAGCAACATACCTACTGTGATGGGGAATAGGATCTAGCAAAGACACTATAGAACAATGGAGAAACACACATATGTAGACAGAGAGGATGCACACAGGTAGCTGAATACACTTGGAATCAAATGTGGGACCAAATAACTGCAACACCCTGACTTCCTTAGAGACTGGCTTTCAGGGACAAACATCTCTACATAAGCAGCTATCTATCTATCTATCTATCTATCTATCTATCTATCTATCTATCTATCTATTGCTCATTCTAACGACATGAAACTAATCAGCACAGCACAGAGCCCAAGATTCGCCCAGCATTTTCCTTTGAGCAGACTGCCTCCATAGCACCTCTCCATCCTGTTCTCAATTGTCTGCTGAATGCTGGCCGTTTTAGTGCAGGAAGGCCTGCCTTTCTTCTACCACCGTAAATTCTTTACTTTCACTCCTATCTTCTAATGAGTGTGGTCTTTCCTTCCTTACACACTTCTGAAGTCTTGTTCCACTTTATCCTTCTTTGACTCGTCTACTGTCACAATCATACTTTCAGAGATAGAATTAAAATCAAAAAGCTGAAGGCAGGAAGAAATTAGTGAAAAAAAGCCCCTGTTCCCATGCTAAATACAAGTTTTACATCTCATGTCTAAAGATTCAACTAACCACAGCTAGAACTAAGACAGGGCTGGCCAGCTGTGGCGAAGATTCTTCCTGCCAAACGTCATGACTGGAGATCAATCCACAGAGCTCACATGCTGGAAAGAGGGAAATGAGTCTGCAAGTAGTCCTATGATGATGCACACCATGGCACATGCATTATCACGACATATACATATGTACAAATAAATAAAATACTAAAGAAAATATTCTAAAGGAATACTGAATCTTCTCTGATCACCTGGGTCTTTTTGTTGCTGTAGTTGTTATTCCCCAAGCAATAAAATAAAACAACTGTTAACAGAGTACTGATACTTGTAAGAGTATAGGATGCCTGGGTGAGATTGTGTGTCAGTTCTGAGCCAAACACTATGCCATTTTCCTAGAGGAACATGAAATAAATTAGATTTCCATATTCTAGGAGATACTAATGGTAGCCTCCTTGGGTACTGGGGGAAAACTTCTGTACAACCATTGGGCAGGGCCAGGCTAGTAAACACTGAATGCATACAGTCACTAAGGAAGCCTCTTGGGATGACAGAGGGAAAAGGCAGGAAAGTAGACATAAAGCTATTCTGACTTAGCATGGAAGGAAGCTTGCCTGTGCCATGGGTCAGACCAAAGGCAGAAATGGATGCTCAGGACTGATGCAATACCCCCAAAGCTAGGAGTATCATTTTTTTGTCCTCAAAATCAAAAGATAAGACTACTAAATAGGCTATTTTAGTTGTTCTGAGTGAAATATTGCCTTCATTCCATCAACATTCATTTCAAATGGCCACTGGCTACAAAAGAACAGCAATTAGTCAAGTAATGTGCATTGTTAATAGATACAATGATAATCTTGATTACTTGTGGGGCAGAGGAGAAAATGCAGAGTCTTACATGTGCAAGGCACGCATTCTACCACCGAGCTACAAACCCAGCAGAGAACTCTTCTTTAATGGAGTACTGTCAACAACTGCTCTCACACAGTACTGAACTCAATCAATGTGATATACTTCTCAGATATATACATTATCTGATTACATATACATATCCCCATGATATACATTATCCCCATGATACAGATACTGGAAATAAATTACCAACAGAATGAACGTGTGTGTGTGTGTGTGTGTGTGTGTGTGTGTGTGTGTGTGTGTGTGATGTCAAGCAGCATCAGTAATGCTATAAGAAAATTTAAAAATTAAAAAAAAATTTACAAAACAAGTCTGGGGCCATAGTTTAGTGAGCAGAATGTTTGCCAACCATGCACAAAGCCCCTAGTTAGATAGCTAGCAGCACATCTACCAGGTGTAGTGGTGCATGCCTATAATCCCAGGACTCAGGAAGTGGGATCATGAGGCTCAGAAGTTCAAGACCAGCCTGAGATATATGAGACCCTGTCTCAAAATCACAGAAACAAGTATCAACAAACAGCATGAAGTTTATGTACCTGCTTGGAACACACATATAAACCTCGATCAAATGCATGTATCTGTTTATATAAATATCATAAATTTATAGAAGACACCAACATCATATATTTGTATACACATATACAATCATATATATACACATACATATGTAAGTATATATACACATAATAAAACTGCATGCACACACACTTATATCCATATATCCATAAACACATATACATCACAAAATTACAAGCATACACTATCATTTACACACACACGTACACACATGTATATATTTAGTCACAAGTCTACCATCTACACAGATAATACACACATCTCTATCATATATATGCACATATATATATATGCCTCTACCACATACACACATTCATACATACACCTTTCTACCATACACACACACACACACACACACACACACACGCACCCATCTCTTATCAGATACATTCACATACATCATAAACATCACCTCTTAAAACATCAGGAAATATTTTCTTGATCATCAACAATTTGGGGAAAGATTCAAATACAATCACCTTGTTTTCTGTCACTCACAAAGATCAGCAGCAATTAAACAAGTTACTGCAATATTTTCTGAAATGAGGCATACATACTGTTGCTCAATGCCTTATGTACCTGGTTTTTCAAAGGCCCGAGGAAGCCCAGATTTTCTGCCATCCGCTGGGCCTGGCTATCCTTTATCCCTTCAAAAATGTCAATCTGCTCCTAGTAAAAATGCATCAAATGAACAAAATTCAGAAGTCAAGTAAGAAGATTTAAACCTCAAAGCGAACGTTTAGTATTTCCTGGCAAATGAGTAATTAAAGTATGGCACCCTTCCATACAGCTCTGCGCGAGGCTACTGTCGCTGCCTATAGGCTACGTTTTAATTAGCAGGCCAGCTATGGAACAGTCCTTCCAAAACCACATAATTCTTCAAGGTGGCATGCTGACAAGATGATCTGAAGCCAGTTTTCACTTTTAATTACTACACAGATGGCATTGATGAATATTTAGTCAGTTAATTTTTCTGACATCTTTTGGAAGGCATCCAAAGAAAGGCTTTCCTGCCTAATACTGCTGTTAAATCTGGAGTTGTCATACACAGGTTAAATATTATCTTATGACTTGAGCACTTTATTCATATGAAAATTATTAATAATACTTTCACTCTACAAAGAGCCGTTCTGTCGAAAACAATGAATGCTCTTCATGTGCATTAGTTCATGCATTATGTTAGCAAATGGGATTGTTTTAGATAATGTGAGTTTTGAAAATGGCTAGACATTATGAGAAAGCCTGTGTATAAAGCTTCAATTAAACTTCCAAAGCAGTTCATTTATCTATGTAATACTGATGAGAATATTTTTAAAACAATTACTGAAGTGTGGGTACAGTATATAGAAAAGTCAATCCAGAAAATAGGATTGTTCCCCTATTTAAAGGGAAAAAAAAACAATTTCTAAGGGAAATAATAGTTCTTGTAGATAATGTTAATGGAATTAGACATTAAGAGCCCATATTAAAAACTTGGTTCATAGTTTCAAATGTTCAGTAGCTATGGTACCTGAGTATTTCTGCATATCACTCCAACTAATTCTCAGGATGCTATCATGACTTACTTTCAAAACTGAGGTTTAAAGCTTATGATAGACTTACTTCCTACTTGAATCTGACTACAGATCTCTAAAACCAGTCTTTCAAGGACTGAAAACAATTGGGCAGGATACAGACCTCTGAATGTCTATTTCAATGTGGACTGTCTGGAAAGTTTCATATCTTCTGTCTACTTGATGGGGTCTAGATTACAGAAGAGGTAAGTCTCTGGTCAGGCTTGTGAGGGTGTGCCTAGGCTAAATAAACTGAGGAGCAAAGACCCACTCTGAATGTGGCAGGTACCATTTCATGGGTCAGGGTTGAGAGCTAGAAAAGGAGACAGGGAACTGAGCAGCAGCATTAATCTCCCTCTGCTTCCTGACCGTGGAGCAGTGAGACCTGCTGCCTCAAGCTCCTGCCACCACGCCTTCCGCACCATGGCGGACAGCGTTCTCAAACTATGGGCCCCAATGAACCATTCATTAAGTCACTTTGTTAAGATTTTGTCACAGAAAGAAAAGTAACTAATACAGAGACTCACCCACATCCAGTTACACAAGAGACAGTGTCTGGACCATACCCAGGCTTAAAGGCAGGGAGGCAACCTGGCAGAAACGGGAACACAACAGTGTTCTCCTGTTGTTAATTCTTTGGTCATGTTGGACAGAAGGAAGGAAAAGGCAGAGAGGAAAGAGAAGGAAGGGAGGGGAAAGGAAAGAAGAAAAAACTTTAGGATACTGGATACTTAAATTCTGCCTGACTTCCAGTCAGTTTCCACTTAGACTCAACACTTCATGTCTTAGGTCCATTGCTCCCTGCCTTCGATTCCACATTAGATGCTGAGCAGTTACTACCCTAACCATCAGTTAACATGGCCAGCTAATCAAACATACCTTAAAGATGAGTTCTGGACTGGAAGCTGCCACTTCTTCAATATCAACGCCCCCCTGGGGGCTGCCCACTATCACAGGGCCATTGTGGGACCGGTCCATCAGAATAGCCAAGTAGGTCTCTCTAGAAATGTCCAGGGCCTCAGCAACCATCACCTAAAACAAGAAAGAAAAGTTCAGTTAACTTGGCATCAAACAGATTGGAAATCCATGCCCCTCGCCACAAAAAGCAAACAGCACTGTTCCTAGGCTCTTGACGTGTGCCGAGGCAGTGTTCAGAGGGCTGAGGCTTCTACGTAAGTGTACACGGTCTCCTGTCACCTCCTCAACTGATCTTCTCACAGTGCTCAAGTGACAGGTGTCTGGTTTGCCTCAGGAAGCCTTCCCATTCTCACCTTGGCCCTTCTTTCTGGTGACTCTCATTTGAAGAAAACTCCAGGGACACAGCTGTTCTAATCTGACACCCTAACAGTACATATATATATTATTATATTAGCTTTTCTCTGATGCCAATGGTAGAAAGCCAGGCTTGATTATCAAAAAAGAGATTTTTTTTTACAGTATACTGATGTTGAATATATTTACAAATTTCTGTGTCTTAGACAGCTGTATTTTATTTCATTTTGTATTCTCTATAAACATGATATTTGTTCATTTAAAATGATGCAGTCACTGGACTTGGTGGCACAGGCATGTAATTAGAACTCTGAGGAGGCTGAGGGAGGAGGATAAGAAAGTGTGATCTGGTTAGGATACAGCCTAAATGTGAGGCTAGTCCGGGCAGCTAACTGTGACCATGACTTAAAAAAAAAAAAAAATGGGGAAGAGCATCTTGGTGCTCAATGGTAGAGGGCTTGCCTAGCATGAAGAGTTCAATCCTCAGCGCCAAAATAGGAATAGAAAAAAGCGAGAGCCAAGGTACAAGTCAGCTACAGAGGGCCTGCTGCATGTTTAGTAGTCACAAGGTCCTGGGATCAGACTTCAGCAATGATAATAATGGAAAAACAAAACAAAACACAAAGAATATAAACCGGATACTGAATGTAGCCTCCTGCAGCACAGCCCCCTCATATCCAGATGCCTTGACCCCAACTGTCAAAATGGTACTCTAGTCACTTGAACCTCTGTAGTACTTAGGAAAAGATGACCCTTCCCCTGGGAGGATATGGCATCACTTTTCAGAACCAATCAGGTGCAAGTGGGGTGGAGAGAACTGATTCTCTGGTCCCTTCTTCACCAAGCATCTTTTTGTTCTAAACAATTCCAATAAACGTCAGAACAACTCTCATGAGCTTAGTTCATTTCATTTTTATCTGTAAGTGCTGCAGTAGCGGAATCATTTCTCACATGGCGTCATATCACACACATTATAATGCCTTGCTTTTGTTTTTGAAATTATTTATTTGTGAGACGTTACTACATAACCAACGATGACCTAGAACTTCTAATCTTCCTGCCTCTACTTCCCAAGTACTGAGAGTATAGGTATGTGCCAGTACGCTCAGCTTACGCAGTGCTGGGGATCAAACCCACAGCTCCATGCATGCCAGGCAAGCTCTCTACCAACCAAACTACAGGCCCTGCCCTGATTTAAAACTTTTAACCTTACAACCTGAAGGCCTTTCAAAGATTTTTCTCTTTCCATCATGACTATATAATACTTAAATGTTAATATTTACTTAACCATATGCATGTGGCTATATTTATATGGACATCAATATTCACAGCTGAAATTCTGCCCTAGTCATTATTTTGAATATTTATCTCTCCTCATTTGTTTTATTCCCTGTAAGAGTAAAATGGCTTGTTCTTACATGGAATATTTAAGATTTCAATTAGTATTGTCAAGTTGCACTTGAGAGAGAGGTTATGTCAACTTACAGAAATACAACCAGAATGGCAGAAATATCTTGGCCGAAGTTTTAAAGACCATAAACATGCACATAAATAATCAAGGATACAATTGAAAACAATTTTAAAAAACAAAATAACACCACTTGTCCTAAAAGTAGTTAAGTACTAGATTTTATTTTTAAAGTTATATACTAAAAGGAATTATATTTTAGCAATCCGGAACCCCTAAATGCTATTTTATTAATACAATAAAAATTTTAAAAAGCTCTAACAGAAAGATATGAAACTTCTTTTTAAGTTTTTATTGAATCTAATACCAATTAAAAACAAAATATTGGGACAAGAAAAGTGCCTCAGTTGTAGAGCACATATTCAACACATGAGGCCCTTCATATAACTCCCAAGACCCATCACCTTTTCCTAATTCCCACAAATGAACCTTCTCTTGGATAATGCTAATGTTAGGACTGTTACAGACACAGCCTGTTTTCAAATTGCTTGTTCTTTAAATGACAAAAAGTCCAGCCGCCTATCAACGACTCATCTCCTGGCCATTGGGATGACGAAAACCATCAGCTCCCCAATTCACTACATGAGAAGTGACTGACCACTGCAAACTGAGGCATTTAACTCCAGTTCTTCCTTTTCAATATGATGGCAATATGGAGCATTCAGAAATAATATGAAATTCTCCTTTATAAGCATCAACACACTTTAAGAAATTAAAATAATCATGTCTTCTAAAGGTTTCTTTAGAAGGACAGAGAGATGTTTTAAGAAATTTGATAGGGACAAAATACAGATGAAGGTAGGAATTTGAAACTTTAGGTGGGTGCAATACTGTAACTCTGTGTGTGTGAGGATAACAACATGATTA
This sequence comes from Myodes glareolus, assembly GCF_982192425.1. NCBI lineage: Eukaryota > Metazoa > Chordata > Mammalia > Rodentia > Cricetidae > Myodes > Myodes glareolus. The sequence continues at coordinate 55,643,733 of NC_142028.1, read as the reverse complement.
CAAAGGCCAAAGAGGATGCTGTGTGCCCTGTTCTATCACTCTTGGACTTACTTCCTGGAGAAAGCTTGTCTAGTTGAGTGTGGAGCTAGGCTGGGAGGCAGTAAGTTCTAGCAATCCTATGTTCTCACTCCTATAATGCAGATTACAAACAAGCATAGCTTTTTTTACATGGGTGTAGAGATTTGAACTCAGGTCCTCATGCTTGGAGAGCAAGAGATCTCACCCACCTAACCCTTCCATCATCCCTCAAGCTTAGCACATAGTTAGTCTAATACGAAGTTAGTATAGAGAGATAATCATTGTCAGTATTCTTAGAAACCACACAACATTCTAATTCTTCAGGACAAGTGTCATTCAAGAGCCCTGTTCTTCATCTTTGGAAACACTAACCGACGTGTTCTGAATTCCATCACACTTCAGTTTGGAAAGACAGGCTGCTTTCTCTAACAGTTCCTACTTGGTAGAAATAATGTCTTATTCTTAAAATAATAAAAAGAAGCCCCAGGAAAATGATGCTTAGTAAAAGATAACTTAAGAAAGTCCACATAAAGACCCAGTGTTTTCTTGTGTTACGAAATCATGTGTGACCCATGATGCTGAAGTATCTAGGGATTGTTATAGAGAACTATGAAGAACTCCATAACACACGTATCCTGGGGGAAACTCAAGGAGCTGAATTTCAAAAGAGCTTCATTTGAGTTCTACACAGATTATCTTGTGGGATCCCCTGGATTTCAAAATGTCTCCACACTCTTTGACCAGCATATCACTGCTCCTTCTCACCCTCATATCCTTCTACTCAAACTTGAAGTCTGAAATGAATACCAATGTGTAAAACATTCATAATGCAACTGCAGAGAATTAAGATTACTGGGAAATTATCTCATTGTATGTTTTCTACAGAGTAGTAACTGTTACTGATGACAGTGATCAGGGATCCCACGAGAAGTACTGCATCGCACTCCATTCCCGTACCAAGCAACATGTAACACAATTGCAGAGTCAAACAAAAATGCCTGGTATACACCAACATGTACATATGTGTATGTGCATTAAATAGCACCATGAATAAACTTAGATTAAAGGTTCCTATAAGACTGTAGCTTCAGCATGAAGATGTGGAGTTGACTATAATTTTTCCCCCTTTTTTGTTTATTCCTTCACTGCATTCAGAAAAAACTTTACATATGAGAAAACAGGAAAAAGTAGTTTACAAAGAAGAAAGCAGTGAGTTTAGGAAGCCTGAGGTCTAAGAAAGCATTCGGGGCTGAGTTCCACCTCATAAGTTAGATGTTGAAGGAACTGGTAACCCAGGAAGGCCTGCGAGCACAGACAAAGACACCCCTGGGCCGCAGGGTTTCTCTGCAGACATCTATCAAACATTAGCAGGCAGTAATATCAACAGAAGGAACATAGTGGACATGTGAACATAAATGAGCATGTGAGATTCAAAGTCCAATCCCAGCAATAATTGCTACTGATAGAAAGAAAGAAATATTAGATGTAAATCTAAATTAAAAAAAAAATACACCCCAAGCCTATATTCTAAGTTCTATGTAACTGTGAGGGCAGAATCAAGGCAGAGTTAAGAAGGAATGTTGTCTTACGGACACTGAGGTTTAACAAAGCAAACACTGATTCTCCCCAAACTAATAGACCAATTTAACACAATTTCTATTGAAAGCCCAACAGGAGATTTATTTTTCTATCAAAGAAGACAAGATAATCTAAGAACTGTATGCTAAGGAACAAGAACAGGATAAAATGAACTGAGAAATAAGAATAAAGTACTAAGACCTAGTACCCACAATGTAAGAACTTACTACATTGGCATAGCAGATCAGTAGTAAACACAGGGGACCGATGAAACATGGACAGCTAATTTTTGACAAAGGCACAAAAGCAATACAATAATGGAGTACAAATACAAGTGAATACCTACAGGCAAAAAAACAGCAAAACAAAACCCAACGGCCTCAGACTGTCACCACAATCAAAAGAAACTGACCAAAACATACACACACAGACATACATACTGAGATACACACAGACACACACATGCATGCACGCATACACGCACACACACACAAAAAGAACATAAAAATAAAAATCACTAGGAAGTTAACAAAGAACCTTGTTCTTAGACTGAATCCAAGAGTCCAGTCCACAAAAGCGCATGGATAGTTTGGACTGCATCAAAACACAGTATTTTTGTTCCACAAAAGGCTCTGCTAAGATGAGTACATGAAGCACAGCAGACCCTGCTAACGCACAGTACATACACAACAAGCCAAACTGAGCCCTCTAGCCTTGCCATGGAAGGCACTTAGAGTCTGCTGGAGCCCGCACTATGATTCATCGTTCCTGTCACGCTATGACAGTGAGCACAGCCTGCAAGGAGAGCCTACAAAGGACAAAGGAGGAAACGAGAAGGTACCTAACATCTGTAGAAACAGGGCACATGCAATTTTAAAACAGGATGAAATAGAACTACACATTTACAAAAATGGCTACAATTGTAAATGCTGGTCAGAAATTGGAGAACCCTGGTCATCTGTACGCTGCAGACAGCAATGTGGTGCCATCAATTTGCCAAAAAATTGGCAGTTTCTAAAATAAAGCAAAACAAAATCAACTGAACATACAATTTTCACAAAACTCAAAATCTATCCCCAAATAAAGATTCTATCTATACAAAAATCTGTTCATAAATGTACAAAAAAACCTCTATGTGTAGTAGCCCAACCTGAAATAATCAAGGTATCAACCAATAGATGATGACTTGAGCCACTGTGGTATGTGCAGATTACAGAATACTATAAAGCAATGAAAAAGATAGTCTCCATGAATCTCCAGAAAATTATGACAAATGGAGTCTAAAAGCTCATTTCAAAGGTTTCATTCCTGTGCTTACCTCATCTCCACTGAGATCCTGTTTAGAGACAGGTCTTTGAGAGGTGAACAGATCATGAGACAGAAGCTCGCAGGGATGGGGTTTGCACTCTTTTATATGTTAACTCAGAGTTCCCTCACCCTCCCAGCTATGTAGGAACACAACAGAAATCTGACCCTCTTCTCACCAGGCACTAAAGCTGATGGAGACTTTATTTAGACTTTCCATTCTCCAGATGGTCAGAAAAGAATTTTACTTATATACAGCCCAGTCAGAGTGTAGTAGTTTTTTACACCTACTTTTGTGGATAGAGACACAAACATGCAATGCTCTGTAGCTAAGACTTTAGGCATGTACTAACTTATTTAAATCATAATACTCAAACAACATGCTACTACCATGGAACAGCCAGGCAGTGGTGACACACGCCTTTAATCCCAGCATGAGGGAGGCAAAAGCAGGTGGATCTCAAAGTTTGAACCAGCTTGGTCTATAGAGCAAGTTCCGGGACAGCCAAGGCTACATGGAGAAGTCCTGTCTCAAACAAACTAACAAACAAACAAACACAAAAAGAAAAAAAAAGAAAAGAGAAGAAAAAAGGAGGCGAGGGGAGGGGAGGAGAGGGGAGGGGAGGGGAGGGGAGGGGAGGAAAGAGAAAAAGTGAGTCCTGACGAGAAAATGCTGGAATATCACCAAGCACAACAGAGAAAAATGTGCAGGGAACTTCATGGCTGATAAACTGGAACTCAACACCAAGTGTGGCACCTGGGCATCTCAGTTACCACAATCAAGTCTCAAATTTAGGATGATCGCAACTTGCATTTATCCTGGCTCTCTCCAAGGTCCTTACTGAATGATGACTTTAATCCCTGAACTGAGCTCTGCTTAAGAGAGAGGCAGCAGGCACCAAATATCCTGGAAAGGGGGAAACTGGAATCCTGTTGTCACTTTATCTGGGACCATCTATGGACTCTCTCCAGGTGCCTGTCTTGAAAATTAAAGGCACATTCAGCTGTGAAGCACACAGCCTTCCCAGAATATTCTGAATCTCACTGCCACACCGTCTATAAAACACTCAAAACAAATGTCTGTGGTTAGTGTGCTGGTTAACACTAATTGCCCTCACTCACTGAAGAAGACTATGTTTCCAGCAAAATAGTAGAGACAGAATTGCATGTCCGGACTTGGGGAAAAGTCTCGCAACCCACAGTCACTTGTCCAGCAAGCTTTGGAGAATCAGAAGTACAGGTCACTTTCTGCTGCATAGCAAGTTTGAGACTCTAGTCTAAGCTACAAAAGAAAAACATGTTTCCCAAACAAAGGAAGCAGGCCAATAACATCAATACTTGTAGATTGTTACAGAAATGTGACAACATAAAATGCATATCAGAAAAGGACAAAATAATAAATGATAATTCTTTCGAGGTGGTAAGGGAAAAATTGTTACTTTCTGACTTTTATTCTTTTGGAATTTTTACTAAGCTATGGAATAAAAATTCTGAAAAAAAACATTTCTCTGGTGTTTTTTGGCGATGCTTCAATTCTCAAGAACATGCTTATCTCCAGCATGTCAGGGACTTAGCTACAAGGCACTTTGCTATAGAATTCTATTACTACATGGTGCAAATCTGCTTCACATGGACATTTTTATATGCCTTTGAAAAGTTTCACAAGTTCTAATCTAAAATCCCAGGAGTTCATATAAAACAACAATCCCCACAAGGAAAAGTACTAATTATGCTCTCAGTGAACAAACTTTTAAGTTATGCAGGTAAAGGTTTCTAATCAGATTTGAAAGGGAAATAAAGTAGAATTGCAGTCTGAACAAGAACAAGCCAACCTCAGTTGGCAGTCCCTACCCCACCTGAGGGGTGGGCGGCGCAAGGGGAAAGATCCACATCAGCTTTTGCGCTTGCTCCATAACGCTTGAGATGACTTGTCTCAGTAGATGTCCCAACAGTCAGAGAGGCACACTGAAAGGCATAAATGTCTCCTTAGGAGATGGTCTGCTATCTACTGCCCCTATCATGGTTTAATAAGGACAAGCCAGTGACATCTTCCTAAAGCTGTACCAAGATTTTTTTCTAAAGTTCTATGAAAACTAACTGTACAATGTACCACTCAGTGCACCCACCAACACCACGTACATCACAACGATATAGGCTACAAGTCTCCAATGCTATGGCGACAGGACAGGATCAAAAAGTGGGGCCCAATTTACTATTAGGATGAATGGGTCTTTCTAACCATAGCTGTCTTCAGGGTGGCCACATGTGACACTCGAGGGGCTCTACTCATGAAATCACATTCTGCAACACACATAGGTCTCTGCACCATCTTTACTTTGCACTGGGGTGTGCACAACAGACAGCTTCTGCTGTTTTACACATAAAGAGAGGAAAAAAAGGCTGAAACAGGCAGCAAGAAGAGGCAGGTTCTGTATTTGGCTCCGACATTCAAAACTGCACAGCAGAGGCAGGCCATTTTTGTGGTGTGTATATGTCTATGTGCCATGTGCATGCTTGCACATGGGAGCACGTGCTACACACACTTACTGCTAGCAGTCTCCACTAATAATAGACTCCTAATAGCAAGTGGCTTAATATGGTAGTACATCAAAGTATAGCATGAGGTAATCTTAAGGATGATGACTGCAGCAGGCATTCTAACAGTGGGGCAGCATGGGAACAGGAAGGGCCCACTGAGTACAAGGCTGCCCTGCCAAGCCTTGTCAGCTTCAAGCAGGATATACCTGTGCTCCGAATGGAAAACCTCTGCTGGTCATTCACCTCACTGGCTTTTGGTGAATGTCAATGCCCACAGCCCTTCAGATCTTTTTTCAAAGAAACAAGACTCCCTAAAAAAAAAAAAACAGTTCACTGCCAAAGAACAGTGCATCATGAGATCTGTCAGAGCTAAGTCTAGCTCTCTGTTCTTTTGTTTAACACATATACAAAATGAGCAAAAGCATTCTTATTACCTTGTTAACTTTCACACCTTCTTTTGGAGTTTGTTTCGTTGTTAGATTATAACCAATCATCTGCCGAGCCAGCTGTCCCACCACATCCGGACTAAGAAAGACAAAAAAAAAAAAGAGAGAATGACAAGGAAAAGACAATCAACATATACTGTGAATCACTATATAGCAGGGCTCACAATATCCAGAGCTGTCTCACCACCCCACCTCCCTCACATCCATACAACCCAGGACCACCACCTAAACCTCTCCCATCCACACTGCCCAGGGCCCATCTCTAGCTGATATCTTCACATTTACATTATCCATGGACATTATGGTACGGGACAGTTGTATTCTGTCATTTATGATTTAAATAAACGCTGATTGGACAATAGCCAGGCAGGAAGTATAGGCAGGAAAACCAGACAGGTAGTAGAGGCGGGGCAATGAGAACAGGAATATTCTGGGAAGGAAGCTCTTTTCTGCAGTTCTGCCTAGACCACCAAAGAAGCAGGATGTGACCTGCCCCGCTGAAAAAGGTACTGAGTTATGTGACTAACATAGATAAGAATGATAGGTTAATATGCATTACAAGAGTTAATAATAAGCCTGAGCTAATGGACCAAGCAGTGTTTTAATGAATACAGTTTCTGTGTGATTATTTCGGGGCTAAACTAGCTGGATGGCTGGGTGACAAGTAGGCCCTCATGTTACACATTTACCCTCTGTATCGAGTGTTGTCACAAAGGCTCAGGGCACCAAATACAAATGAAGGAATGAGTGAATGAGTGAGGGGATGCTGAATTCTGTTACCTTCTCCTCTAAACAGATTAGTAAAGAAACGATACTAGATGCACAACATTTACTTAGAAGGGGAATGGAACACTGATACTGGATCGTCTGGGAAACAGCAAACAACGAGAGGGAAAACAAGGACCACAATCAAAGAAAAGACTGCGATGGCAAGAGTCACAGCTTGCTGCTGGGGCAGGATGCAACAAAAACGCTCAGATGAACGCAGGCATGGACTACCAGAGGCCACAAAGACAACACTGGTCACAGGGACCACAGAACATTTTTCAAGGGAATATCATAATGGACATGATATCCATCATGGACATCCCAGCTGTCAGTGATTTTTTTATTTCAAATTCTTAGGATGCATTTCAGGTTGTCTGGAAGAGAGCCAGTACAGTCTTCCTCAGTGAGGGATACAAAGCCCTCTACTGGGAGAAGGAAGTCCTGGTGCGCAGCCAGAGTCCTGCCAATGCCTTCATTTACCTTTCAATCTGTTGCACCCCACCCCACCCTAGCCCTCCTGCTCAGGAACCCTTCAGTCACGAACAGGATGCAGACCTAAACCCTCCAGACTTACTCTTTGGTTAAATGAACACCTCCTTTCAAACCGCTATTGAAGACACCTTTTCCTCTTCCTCCAGCTAAGATCTGGGCTTTCAGAACAATTTCTTTTACATCTGAAAGAGAAAAATTCAAATAGCAGTTGCTTTAAATTCTTTCCTTTCTTCATCTCGTCTATAAAGGGGAAGAAAAACAAAAACAAAGCCAATAATGGTATAGAGCCTCCATGTGGACTTTGGAAAAGCACTCCTAAGTCAGCTTTGAAAACTTCAGAAATTACAAATTAAAAAAGACGTGTGTTCACTGAGGATGATCAAATACACTCCAGCAATGTAAGCAGCTAATGCTCACACATATGTGAAAGCCAGGCTCCTGTTCCCTTGCTCTTCGGAGTGTGCTAGAAGACACTAAAGACAGGGCGGCCATATGAACTTTACTATGTAATGACACTCCCATGTGGCAGACAATCTGACTGCCTGTCAGCCTTTGCGAAGTCAAAGGGAGACTGGACTGGGTACAGAAAAGGCTTATAGACAAGACACAAGGCTGCCTTTAATAACTGTATTCTTGGAAACCAATAGTTTTCTGAGCAGTTGTTCTATATATTGACAGGGATAGCCAAGAAAGAAGGAAATGAATTAAAAGCAAAAGCAAGCAATATTTTTTTTGTGTGTGTATATATATATATATATACACACACACACACACACACACACACACATACACACACACACACACACACACACACACATATATATTGGCAAAATGAAAAAAAAATCTCCTGGCGGGGAAGGGGGTTGGGAATATTTTTTTTCTCAGCTCACACAAAAAAGAATAAACTCTCTGTTCCTGACCTTTTAGACCAGAGTTATAAACTCAAATATGTCTATAGGCCTGGCGGGGAAGTGGGGTGAGAGGTCACCAAGTGGTAAATGGGGCTTTTAGCAAGCTCAAGAGTTCCATTTCCCTATTTGGGGGGAAGGGGCATGCTCCAAATCAAATGTGTTTAAAAACCACCCAGCACACATCTCAGTCCATAGCTGGCATGGTGCGTGTGCATCCTCTTTAAGTTGGAGAACTAAATCATTTTCATTAGTCTGCCATGGTTTTCTGGTTCAGGAGCCGAGATTTTTATATCTTGATTCTAGGCCATCAATTGTTCTTCACTCAGCTACGTAGTGTTAACCACAGGCCTCTGGGACTCAGTTTACTATGTGAAACAATCATGAACATTGTTTCAAACGTTAGCGCAGACAGAGCTGGGAAGGAGATGGCTCAGTAAAGCTGTGCTCTGTAAGTATGAGGACCCGGGTAAGCCAGGTGTAACAGCACAAACCTGAACCACAGTGCTGGGGAGGAAAGAAAGGAAAGCGCAGCAGTCGGCCAGCCGTGCCGCATCAATGAGTTCCAGGCTCACCAAGAAACCTGTCTCAAAAAATAAGATGGAGTGTGACTGAGGCCGACCCCGGTACCAACCTCTGCTCCACTCAGTTACAAATTAAACGGATAGAATTTTAAAATAACTGCCATAATTCATGCTGAGTTCTATCTAAAAGACGCTATCATTGCTGTCGATGTTCTGTCAATCAGAAAGAGGTCTAAGGTGAGAGATCCACAAAGGCTATGGGGAGCTGCAAAGGACTGCATACTCTGAAGGCAAGGTTGGGCAGTGACCAGGAAAGCTGCAGCTGGAAGGCGTGTCTATTGCCTCCACTGCCGGACTCCACCTCTCATGTGAGCTTATCCTCTTATGGCCACAGCTGAGCACCTTATCAGAAGATCTTCTTAGAATACAGCCCTTCCCCACTTTTGACTCTTACTCTGCCCAACATGAACCATCCTGTCATCAGACAAACCTGTCGTAGAACAAGCTGCGTGAAAACAAGCTATTGTCACTGGTCACTCTCAGGATGCATGAGAAAAGTAATCAAGACAAATGAACTCACTGTCCATTCAGGCTACTGCACAGAACAGTGGCAATGATACTGTGTGCAATGATACTGGATTGAAACCCTAAGTTAGGGCTAGGGATTTATGTGGCTCAGCAGGAGAGCAGCGTGGGTTCTACCCTTAGTGCTATAAGACAATAAGCAAACAAAACTCTTGTAGAGGAGACACAAAAGGGTGAGAGAATATGCCTGTCTGGAACGAGGGCGCACAGTGTTATCACAGCAAGAAGGAGAAACACGACCCAGCAGCTGAAATGCTGATCTCAATGGCTAGTGCATTTGTGAAACGTAAGTATGAAGGCTACTACCACTATGATAATTCCTAGAAACTTCCCAGAACATGGTACACAGAAAGGCATTTCCTACTTGTCTTCTGAAGACCTCAAGTGGAAAAAGTACTTTTTGCTGTCCGCTCGAAGGTTTAATTACAGTCATTTCAAATTCCTTAAGAGGCTCAGGCATTCCACTGTTGTTATCATCTTCCGTGCCCTTGTTGTCCAGGAGAGAAATGCTTCCCCTCCTACCCTTTCGGCAGCACAAGTGGAATGCCAGGCAGCACCCCTAACTGGCCACGGGTAAGTGACACCATAAAGGCTAATGAAGCCAATTCTGGTCGCCAACTACCAAGATCCAGAAAAGGCTGTAGCCTTGATGCACTTTATCAATTAGCCTGTCACCATCTGCTCTCATGCCAAAGGTCTGTGCCACCCTGATGGTAAGCCAAGCAACCATTTGGGTGACTGAAATCATGTATCGGGACACTGATATTTGGGTTTATTTTGTTTTGCAGTGCTGTGGACTCAACCTGGGGCCTGACCTTTGCCCATGCTAAGGATGCACTCTGCCACTGAATCATATAGCCCCCCTTCCAAGTCAGTGCAAACAGAAAAATGGGGAAGGGGGGGCAATCAATTTGTTATCTTCCACAAATTGTACTTCACTCAAAAAGAAGCTTACTAAAATAATTAAATGCTAAGTACGTTAAGTTAGCAGCCTCCAGGATAGAAGTTTCCCTCTTTGACAAAGATTCAAGAAGTGGTTTAACTCAACTAGTATTTACTTAATTGTACAGAAAGGGGGAAAATTCTACTTAAAGTTATTTACCAAGTTCACTCCATTCAATGTTACTGTTTTCATTTCATTTAAAGATCAGACTTCACAAAACTAAAAGCTCAAACAAATCTGGCTTTCTGAATATTACCTCCTGACTGTATCAACCAGAATTAGAAAATAGCCCACACATACAGCTCAAGTTGTCTGAATAATCTTATTTACCCATAACAAAACAAGATAGAAGAAGGGAAATATGGTGGGTTGTCTAGAGAAATAGATTGCATACATACATCAATAGCCATATTAATAGACTGCAATTGGCCTAAGTGTGCCATTTCTTGCTCCTGAATTTTATGTGTAGTGACCTTAACAAGCAAGATGTTCATTGTATTTTATTCATTTACTAATGAGTTTCTGATCTTGAAAATCAGTTTGATAGAAACCATTTTATTATAACTTTTGTAATTGGATCTAACAAAGCCATATCAGACATAGTTGTTAAACCTACAAACTCATATAAAATTCTCAAATACCCTATAACCTTAGAGAACATATGTAGAGTTTCTTATGAAACCCCATCTTATAATTTTGCTTTCCCTAATGGCTGCAAATGTTACTTCCTTCTTGACTGCAAGTGTTATTCTGATTATGATACACTATTGGACCACATTTATGGTCCCTCAAGTCTCATTCTGGACAATGAATGCTCTTGGAAGCACTGTTAGATATAAATGAAAAATGTTAAAAATCATTAAGAAAAACACACTCAAAATAAATAAGATGCTTTTATTAGGAAATTTTTATAAAAATGATTCACTTTGTTCTTCACAGGTGGCATTCTGGGAATGTATTTATAGAAAACAATGGTCATGCGACATAGCTCCCAACTACAATAAAATGTTTGTCAAAAATGTCTGATGGTCAGGCATATTAGTGGATACCTTTAATCCCAGCACTCAGGAAGCAGAGGCAGGCATTTCTGAGAGTTAGAGGCGAGCCTGGTCTATGTAGTAAGTTCCAGAACAACCAGAGTTACATAGTAAGACTCTGTCTAGAAACATACACACACACACACACACACACACACACACACGTCTGAGAATACGTTATCTTCAGCCATCTTTTAACAGTTTGCCAACACTGAGAAATTGCACTACGAAGCTGGCTTGTATTCCAGGTTACCTTCTTTCCAAGCACAACCCTGCCCCAAATGCAGAACACAGGGCATCTCCAACAACCCTTGCATCAGTCCCAGCACTGGGCCTGTTATGGGAATTCTAATTTACATGATTCACCAACTGGAGCAAAATGCAAACAGCCGGCTTTCGACACAAGAGTGCTGTCTAGGTTCGTGTGGTGGTCACCTTTCAGGAGGCTTCACAGAATTTAACTGTTAAGATCTACCTCAGCACTGCAGATCTCCCTACAACCAGAAGAACAAAGGACAACAGAAGGCAAGAAGAGAGGACAGTATTATGGGAAGATGGACTTTTTATTAAGAACCTAAAATGAGAGGGAGTTAAGTTTGAGGCCTAAGTATCAAGTTACCAAAGGAGTTGAGTTGCTTTCCTTAGGTCTGAGGGTTCCAAGTTTTAAAACTGAGAGTCATCTGCAGTCATCACTGTAATGTAATGTACCCAGATACCTACTTCTATAAGCTATAAGAAGGTCATGTGAAGAACAAGACCCTGCAGTGACCCTTTCTGATGCCCAATGGCAGCCTTATTCTAACCAATCACCTCAGCACTGTCCACACCACTTGACTGAGCTGGATCGGGTTATCGGCCTCACATCAAACAGCTAACCTTCAGGCTTAGGCCACGCATCCCAAGATAGCAAGTTTAAATATAAGTAAGAGGTAGACATGGGATGGTCTGTAAGACAGGCTCTGTTACAGCTGTAAATATAAATGCTAGTGGATTATAAATGACTCAAAGCAATGGGTTCATTGTGATAGTTCAGGCAGATGTGTAATGCATTTTAATTATGTTCACCCCCTTTTTCCCTTCTCTGAATTTGATTCCTCCATCCCTTTCCTCTTCCCTTATAATTCCCCTTCTACTTCCACATTACCTTCTTCTCCAAAGATTCCATTTGTGAGAGAAAACACATGGCACCTGTCTTTCTAAGCCTGCCTCATTTGGTCTAACAGAGTCCTCTCCATTTCTAGCCTCATTTGGTCTAACAGAGTCCTCTCCATTTCTAGCCTCATTTGGTCTAACACAGTCCTCTCCATTTCTAGCCTCAGTTGGCCTAACACAATCATCTCCATTTCTAGTCATCTTCCCAAAATTTAAATGATTTTGCCTTCTTTATGGCTACATAATACTCCATATGCACAACACACTCGCTTTATCCATTCGACAGATGGCACCTGGCCTGCCCTGCGGCTTGGCTGTTTTGACGACTGCCAGGACAGTATGGAATGCAGCTATCTCTGTGGTTTACTGCCTTCATTTCTAGCTCAGGAATTGTGAGATTCAAACAGGAAGCTGCTCAGGGTGAACTTTTAGAAATACTTTTATTAATAAGATGACTTTTATGCAACTTTTAAATCTAAAATATTATATGGGGTATAATAACCAATTTATAAGACATTATGAAAAACATTTCATTCACTCAGATTTTATGGAGGCATGATAAAACTAGTTTGAGCAATTTATTGATCATAAAACAGTCGTAACATACTATATTAACACAAAACATGCTTATGTTTTTGAGGGAATCATTTTCATTTTGGTCCCTACAAAACTCCTGAAATTGGTTTCTTAAATCACTGTTTTCTCATACTGATATAGTTTAATATATGTATATATTTACTACTATGCTATAGCCCTCATCCAAATTACTGTGGTCAGTTCATCTACTCTTTTATACTTAGCTCTGGCATTATTTATCACTTGCATAACCATTAATACCTAACTGATGATAAAAAATTATTAACACTAAATAAAAATCATCTCTAAAAAGAGTCCATTCATTGCAATATCTTATAAGCCTAGAAATAGATAAAATCTTGCTCTTTTATAGAAATTAATACAGTAATCTTAGGTTTGTTAAAATAAACCAAAAACTGTTGTTTTGAGAGGAAAATTTAAGCATACAATCTACTACCATGAGGCCCCAAATCCCTGTGACATTACTGACACACAGAAGGCTTTTCTGAGACTATGTAACACTGCAGGGCTATGGACTTGGTCACTAAACTTCTACACACAGAGCATGAAGGCACTGGAAGAGAGAACATCAGCTCTTCAGAAGAAACCTCTAGCATATCTAGTGCAAATTCCAGGGTAGACCACAAATCAGTAGAAAATATGACTGTATGACATTCAAGACCTCGGCAGGGACCAGAAACACTCATGCAAGATAAAAAGCATTAACACCCAAAGCATTTCCACTCTATTATAAGGAGATTTAAAAGAAGAAAAGTAAGACTAGAACTAGCCCTACCCCAGCTGCTCTCTCACAACAACTGACAACTCTGGTCCCAGTGCCGATGTCCTTAAGCTCACTGCAGCCTCTTCCAAGCTCTTTTTCTTTGTCTCCCAGCATGATTTGGAACAGTCTGCATGATGCATGCTCTAAAAGAATTTCTCAGGATACCTGTCCGAAAGCTATATACAACCCTCCAAAAGGAGGTGCCCCATCCTTCCACAAAGGAATCCAACTTTTACAAACCAGGGCTTAAAAATTTGCAGTGACTTCAGGACACTGCCAAGTCTCATGACACAGATGTCATCTCCCCACTTTTTTGAAAACCCTTCAGTGATGCCACACCAACAGGGTCTACAGGTGAGGGCTGGGGAGGAGGCGTAAGCCTTACCTGATGAAGCCACTCTCCAGCTCTGCATGGTTCTTGCCTCACACCTCCAGTGTGGAGTCTCTAACCTAAGGGTCCACACAGCTTCAAGCAGGGTAAGACTGCCTGACTAGCCCTCCCCTCTGACACACACACACACCAAATAGTCAAAAGAGAATGTCTTGCCTGGAGTGGGCCCTCTTTCTAAGGCCATCCATTCATGATCACTAAGTCCTATGCAGTGTGAAGTCACACTCAGAGATGCATTGGTCACTTTCTGGTTGCTCCAATGAAACACCTAACAAAAGGGGTTGTTTCAGCTCACAATTTGAGGGTTCAGTCCATCACAGTGAGGGGACTGAGTGGCAGAATGGCTGGAGTGTGGATCCCATTGCACCCCATCAACAGTGGAGAGGATTGCTGGTACTCAGCTAGCCTCCTCCTTTTCACTCAGCCCGTGTAACTGTGCCACTCATATTTTAGCTGTGTTTTACCAGCTTAATGAGCCTAATTTAGAAACTCCCTGACAGACATCCCCGAAGTCTGTCTCCTAGGTGATTTCAGAACATGTCAAGTTGACAGCATTAAACATCACCACTCCATTCCTTTTCAACTTAACACCAGTCACATTACTAGGGACCCTGGGAATAAGTTGTGCATTAAATACATGCACTGTCTCCACTTAACTCCTGAAATAGCCCAGTTCTAGTTGAGGTTCCCAGAGTCAGGCAGCTAACCAGCAGTGGATAATCTCTATACAACAAAGTACACTCAGAATTGTGCATGAACCCACTCCACCAGAACCTCACAATCCGGAAACACCCCCACCCCCTGCCAACAATGCATTTCAAATTTCTAACCACACAGACAGCTGAGCCGTTACTGTGAGAATTACCTACATCCTCACCACCAAGGGTCTACAACGGCCCACTCCTGCTGTATGTGTTTTATGACACATCTCTCCATCTATCATAGCACATTTTTTTCCTCACCCATTTTTAAGTAAACTGAAAAATCAGGACAGTTGCCCTTAAACTCTTCAATAAGACATCAGTTACCAAAGTTCAATATCTGTTTCTTTATGAAGTGAGGAAAAATTTAAATACAGTGCAACACCCAGTTCTGATGTCTTACCATTCTATGCCACGCTGTGAGCCTACACTCTTAACAATCTGAGGTTTTACCATTCAATGCCATGCTGTGAGCCTACACTCTGACCAAAAAGGGTATTCTATTCCTGACAACTCATCATGAAGGTAGCCTTAGGATAAAGAATTTAAAAGGGGGACAGTGAAAGGCTCAGTAATGACACTTGCCACAAAAGCCTAGAGACTTGTTACCCAGAATTTATGTAAAGGTTGAAGGAGAGAACTCCAAATGTTGTCCTATGACAGTCACATGTGCTCCCTAACCCAGCAATAATAAACTTAAATTTAAATTTTTAAATATACAAAAAGAATAGCAGTGGCAGTCTTGCATGGTAGTTCATGTAATCTAAGCACTTGGGAGTAGGAGACAAGAAGATCAGGGGTTCAAAGTCATCCTTGGCCATAGAGTAAATTCTAGATCAGTGTGGACTACAAGAGATTTTGTCTTAAAGGAGAGAAGGAAAGATGGAGAAGGATGGTGAGAGAGATGGGGGCAGGGAGGGAGGGAGGGAATAAACAATAGCACTGAGAGTCCCAGGCATCCTAGCCCTCTTCCTGAGTCTGTGCTGTCATGGAAACATGAAAAGCCCTCACCTTAGTACAAAACTCAATGTCTAATGACTGACCTAAATGTTCATTCCTAATAGCAAGTCATGAACCCAGGGGTGCCTCCTTGCCATGACTTCTAAACAAAATCCTGCTTGAAACTTAAGCCAGTCACAAAAAGAAGGAAGGGAGGGAGGGAGGGAGGGAAGGAGGGAGGGAGGGAGGGAGGGAGGGAGGGAGGGAGGGAGGGAGAGAGGGAGGGAGGGAGGGAGGGAAGAATACTCTTTTACACTTTTACAATATAGAGGGAATCAACTACTTTAAACATGGCCTTTTCTGGCAGTGTTGTTTTGTAAACTTGCTGAAATCTAGCTGACCTAAGTGTTTCCTTGAGTCTTGTCTATCTAGGTATTCTCACATGCTATGCCACTTTGAATGAGGAGTGAATTCTCCCAGGAACTTTTCTGAACACTTGTTCAGAAAAGTTGGAACACGCCTACAGCTATGACCTGATGCTTATATGATGGAGTGACGAAAGTGACTGCATGCAAGGTTTTCTCTGCCATGGTGTCACTGTCACTTGTCTCACACCTAAGCTACCTCAGGACTCCAGACTTTCTATAATCACAGGGTAGTTGAAAGAAAACTACCAGACAGTACTTAGGAGATAAAAGTCAGAGAATATTTGCATTACAAACTAGACTGTATTACTGTCTCACAAACTTTAGAAAAACTACTGTAAATACCCCAAGAAGCTCAAATGACAGAAAGCACACAGCAACAGAGATTACCTGGCGTTCAAGTCATTTTTTACTTCTTCTTTACACTTGTGATAGGACCTGCATTCTAATTACTATTTAAAATCAGAGAAAAACTCCAGTTTTAAAAGAAAGCTGGAAAGAAGAAAAGGTGTGATGTGGGATTTCACTCTGTATGTTGTGAATACCATTGGTGAATAAAAGAAACTGCCACGGCATTTTGATAGGGTGGAACTTAGGTAGGCAGAGAAAACTAAACAGAATGCTGGGAGAAAGAAGAGAAGAGTCAGAGAGATACAGATTAACAGAGGTTAATAGAAATGGGTTAAATTAAAACGTAAGAGTTAGCCAATAAAAAGCTAGACCTAATGGGCCAAGCAGTAACTTAATACAGTCTCTGTGTGATTATTTTGGGGCTAAGCAGCCAGGAACCAACATGTGGCCTCCTTACTACAAAAGTGTGTTTTAGTTGCAAACACAGATCATTAAACACAGATACACATGTGTGTATATGAATACTGAAGGTGAGTATTAGCTCTGGTTAGTGGCAGAAGATAATTGTTATACACACACACACACACCCATACCCCCACCACACCACCAAACACAGTGAGAATTTGCTGCAGATCTGTAAATAAAGGAGAAATGGTATTTTTTAAATTATCCACTAGATCAAATCAGGAACCTGAGAAGTAAAAAGGAGCAGAGAGGTGGACTTAGGACCACTTCTTCATGTCATGGGAGGTATTGAAGAACACAGAAGAAGAATAAAACATTACCGCTTTGAAACTCAACAGTCAGTTTTCTGGTTCAAGACCAAGGAAACATCCTTGTTCTATGTAACAAGTATCTTCACTGGTAAAAGTCAGCTGGTCCTTCCCATGTGGGTAATGTGAGGCTGTGGCCTTGCCTGAAGCCATGTGATTCCTTATGAGTGCCAAAAAGGAGTGGCGTGACCTCGTGAGATGGTGTCCAATACCAGTGTAAGGACCAAGCAGAATTACTAAACTGTCTCCTGTATCCATGCATTTCCACCCCTCCTACGGCCCCCTTCTACGTAGAAAAAAACACCCTGGTAAGGATAGAGTGCAATGCAAATGTTCTTGGCCATGGGACCCACGGCTTTGGACCAGAGCTGAGTTTCTTATCTTTGTGAGAGACTCTGGCCAGGAATCAGAGCCTAAACTTTAGAGTCTGCAACATAAAGTTGATCCATATGGCACTGACACTCCAGAGGTGCTACAAGTTATTATACGTGGGGGAAAGCATGAGCAGTATTTCCCACAAAGCTTATACAGACTCCAGCTTATATTTTATATCATATGAATGATAAAAGATAGTAATGATAATGAAAATACCATTCGCTGAACAATTTTTATAATAAGTCAAACTATAATTAGATTATATAATAATAATCTGATTTTTGCAAGAATATGCTGGATACTTATGTGCTCTACTTCCTTCTGTCATTCAAAAATGACAGAAGATCAAGACTGATAAGCATATACGTATTCTCATAAAGTTGGGGACAGAGCTGCCTTCAAGTGCAGGTTGAATGCCAGACATTCTGCACTAACGAATACTACCTCCCAAGGGAACTGACCTTTCACTACTTATGAATGAAGACAGGATTCTCTTGCCACTAACACACAGTGTGTATCCATTTATGCTGGACACTCCATTTAGTTGCAGGGCCTGTGTGTCCTTGTTTTCATCCTGACAGCTATGGTCATCATCTAGCACCAGTGCCTTGGCCCATGTGCCATGTGTTCTGGCAGAGAACACATCCCTCTACTCCACTAGGGGTCTCATGAGCAGATTGAAGCTCATATCAGTACAGCATTTCGTCCCTCAGCATTGGCGCTGGGGGGTCTCCAGCTCTGTAGTGGCCTCCAGGGAAGGGAACATGGTCAGGGCAGCAAACCAGATGCTGATACACGCTGGCATTTAGTACAGCCAAATTAGGGCAGCTGGCTACCTGTCCTTTTGTGTCAGCACTCCTGGCTTGGTACACATCACACCACATAGTCAACACTGACTATGTTGATATAGTCATATCACATATCAAGTTGATATAGACCACATATCAAGAGCTGTCTTAAGGACTCTACATCAATCTTCTGTAGTAGATACTGTTCTTTGAGATCAGCACATCAAAACTCAAAGACATACTTTAACATATAAAAGACCACAGAACTGTAAATTCCTGAACAAATGATACCTCTTTGAAAGTGGCTGCAAGGAACAATGGCGAAAAGACATGTCACTGTGAATATTGCATGGATGTGCAAGTATCACCGTGCTATGCTGACTTAGACATCGACTCCTGCAGCAGTAGAGCTGGGTCACATGGTAGGTCTACTTTTAGATTTTGAAACACTTCCATACCAATTTCTATATGTCGGTACCAGTTTACAATCCCATCCTCTTTCCCCATATCTGCACTGGCATCTGTTCCTTTTCTTGACAACAGGTATACTGACTGAACTGAGAAGGAATCTCCTAATAGTTTTAATGCAGATTTCCTCAGTGGTTAAGGATGTTGAACATTCTTTCAAATCCTTACTGGCCATTTATATCCCTTCCTTTGAGAAAAGACTATCTGATTCTTTAGTTCATTGACTGATCGATTTGCTTAGATGGATAAGAAAATGTGGTAATATACACAATAGAATTTTATTCAGCTACAAAGAAAAGAAAAAATGAATGAAATAAAGTCATTCTATGCAAAGTAAGTCAGACTCAGAAAGGCGAATATCTTATGTTTCATCTCATAAGCACAATGTAGATCTGCACTGATGTATGGAAAATAGATAGGTAGACAGATAAAGGGAGACACAGAACATGAAAGTAGAAAGGGATTAACAAAAAGAGATGGAAGGGGGAGGTTTAGAGACTTCAAGGGGAAACAAGTGAGTCCTGGGGTATATGTGCCAGGAGGGTCTGTTTGAGGGTGAGGGACAACTGAAAACTAGAAGGACATACAGATGCGGATGTCAAGATGACAACTATTACTTTGTAGGGAGAAAGATGGTAATATGGAGGTCAATAGCATCATCTACAAATCTCATTTTGAGCCCCACAGAAGGTTGTACCCATCCTTCCAACGTGGAACCCCCAGATATTAATAGTTCAGGTCAGAACTTTACTATCTACATGGCTATACTGGTTAGTTTCATCAACTTGAGACATCTAGAATGACCTGAGAGAGAACAACAATAAGAGTTTGTGTAGATCAGGTTTGCCTAAGGACATCTCTGTGGTCAATTATCTTGATAACATTGGAATGAGAAAACCTACCCACTGGCACCATTCCCAAGGAATGAGCCGCTGACTGTGTACGTAAAGAAAGCATGATGCTTCATGCTCCTGAGCGACACACTCCAGATCCCTTGACTCCCTGCAATGAAGGACTGCAACATGGAACTGGGAGCAAAAATGAACCCTTTATCTCCCAATGTGCTTATTTATATGGGGATATCTTATCTAAGGAATGGGTAAAAAGCTAAGACAAAGGCCAAATGCTTTGTGAATTAATATACTCAATCACATTACAACAAAATAAAGCCCTGGGACTGGAGACAGACTCAGCAGGTAAGAACTCTTCCTGTTCTCGCAGTGGTCCAGGATTGTTCTCAACATTCACACTGGGTGGCTTACAACTGCTATAACTCCAGTTCCAAGGGATCTGACACTTTCTAGATTCCTCAAGCAGCTGAATGTATGTAGTGTGTACACCTGCCCATCCCCCCTCCACATATATAACTCCTCAGGTACACACAGACAGACACACTTTTTTAAAAGAAGAAAGCTCAGTCCATTACTGTATTTACCAACTATTTTACTATGTACACAATGTAAAAAAGAAAGCAGTCAACAGACACAGTACAGGAGTCAGACAGGAACTCTGTAGTCAAAGGCACTGCCTTCTCTGCAGCACAGGTGGGTGAGAGCATGCGCCTGTGTCCACCAGTCTTGCATCCCACTCAGCAGATGCACACTCCAGTTCAAGCTAGAGAAGCTACCGAAGACCCTAAACCTCCGTTCCTTTCTCTGTAAAGGGGAGGAACTAATAGTCTCTCAGGTACTTGGAAATGTCCTACAAAGCAAATAAATGAAGATCCACTACACTAGGTTTTAAACCTCAATCGCCTTTCTGGCCCAGACATTCCCTATGCCACCCCTCAGCCTCTCCCTCCTCAACAAAATGCCATTTTTGCCACCTGAGCTTGCACTGGATTTCTAAACCTCCCAATAACCACATAACTAGGAAATAGCTAAACCCAGTTCAGTAGAAAGACATTGAAATTCCTGTTGAGTTGGTGGCCCCCAATCTTTCCGATATATTTCCCATACAACCAAGGTCTGAAGTGAATCTGCCTGGCTTCCCAGTACAGCAGCTCATGAATGAAGACTGAGAGGCCCCATCTTGTCCTGTGAGGCCATGTGCTGTCACCAGAAATCACTTTAGCTATGAGGCCTGTCAGGCCTGCAACCTCTCCCACCACAGATCCACCCTCGCATCACTGCAGCCAGGGGCAGGTCACTGCAGCCTGTGCAGATCCTAGGGTTGCTCTGCTTCAAAGTAGAACTTGCTCAATTAACTTTCCTTTAGAAATGTAATAAATACGTAAAAATCCATTTCACCCCATAAAATTGCAAATCTTGACGTTCTACTTCTAAGTTTAAACTTGTAATTCACTTTCAAGGAGGCCTTTGATTAAGGTTCAATCAACCTAAGTTGGACACTAAACTTCCTTCAGTAATCAGTACCACTTATGGATTTAATTTCCTTTAAACATCTGAGACGGCATTTAAAAATCCAGTTTATCCATTTTCTTATAAGTGCTTCAAATGTCTGACCCCAGAAGCAAAACCTTCTCAAGTACTAAACCGAAAAGATTCTGTGAACTTTTGAAGCAATGTAATATTATTTACAATCATGGTCAAAAACTTTACCCTTCGACATAAATATTACAAAGTAATGTCAATTATTCAACAAAATACACAGAGCAGAACTGATGTCTACCCAATTACTGGCTAAAGTGCCAAGCTCTCTCCATGCAAACACACAAGGGAACCAGTGGAGAACATGACTGACCACTTCTAAGTATTGACCCTGTTTACCAAATTTCAGATTGTCCCAGGGCCAAGGTTGTGAGGAAACACTTTCAAGTCCTGTGTTCCAGCAGAGGTCACAATGCCGACATCTGCCTCTCAGCCAGGGTGTTTTGAGTTCTTGCAGAATTCTGGATAAGGATCTGGGGGAGGATGACTAGGCACAGCGAACAGCTTGGGTGTTCATCTCTGTCCTTTGGGACAAGTTCTCTGTGCTTGGATTAGAAGATTCTATTAGGATGGCTGGCCACTGAGTTCCAAGGACCCAGCTCCTCAGAACTAGCTTACAAGCGCATGGCTGCCACTGCCAGCTTTTCATGGATTCTAAGAACACTCAGGCACTCAAACTTGTGTGGCAAGTAATTTACCAACTAAACCATCATCCTCACTCCCAAAATTATTTTTGTTAATTGTTTTTATTGAGCTATATATATTTTTCTCCACTCCCCTCCCTTTCTTTCCCCTCCCCTTCTACCCTCTTCCAAGATCCCCATACTCCCAATATACTCAGGAGATCTTGTCTTTATCTACTTCCCATGTAGATTAGATTCATGTATGTCTCTCTTAGGGTTGTCATTGTTGTCTAGGTTCTCTGTGATTGTGAATTGTAGGCTGGTTTTCTCTGCTAAAAGACACTTCTGAATGAGTACATATGATATCTGTCTTTCTGGGTCTGGGTTACATCACTCCATATGATGTTTTCTAGATCCATCCATTTGCCCACCAATTTCAAGGTGTTATTATTTTTTTCTGCTATATAGTACTCCATTGTGTAAATGTATCCGTTCTTCGGTAGAGGAGAATTTAAGTTATTTCTAGGTTCTGGCTATTATAAATAAAGCTGTTATGAACATAGTTGAGCACATGTTTTTGTGGTACAACTGAACATCCTTTGGGTATATACCCAAAAGTGGTATTGCTGGGTCCTGAGGTTGGTTCTTTCCTCATTTTCTGAAAAATTGCCCTACTGATATCCAAAGTGGCTGTACCAGTTTGCACTCCCACTAGCAATAGCGGTCGGTGGTTTCCATGGCTCATGCTTGAACAATACTTCAACCCCAATGTTTCTGCAGCTGTAACTATTGAGTACTGCACAGTAATAAATCAGAATTACAAGACTTAGGAACACAGTTCCATGTTTTTAAAGAATCACATCGTGGGTATCCATGTACACCTAAGTTTGGTTAGCTCTAACTTTAAAAACTATTTCCAGTTCAATTAAGAGCTCACTACACCAGTTTGAAAAATAAAATCAGTACTTTTGCTATGCAATTCAAAAGAAGGCTGATGAAACCATTTAAATATGAGTAAACTCTTCCCTATTCCCTGGGTCTGTGAACAGTGAGGAATGGCAATGCTTGCTGTGGCATCCATGACTGATGCTCTTCCTTTGCAGGCCTGTCCCTTTGACCTCTGTTTATCCAGGCCTGTCTCCTATGTGAGCTTCTAACTACTTGTTATTATGTGCAATTACACCATGCTGAATGAGAGGACACCCCACAAGCTGTTAGCTATATTAACTTAATAATAGATTTCAGGGTGTGATTTCCAATTAATTTCATTTTCCGTATGCACATGTAGCTCCATGGGATGCCAAAATTATAGTGTAGCCATATGGTGCCTCATAAGTAACAATTAAAACTAATTTTCTATTCTTTCACACACACGCACACATACACAGAAATCATACGGCTTAAATGCCAGGGAGAAAATTGAAACTTGAACAGCATCTGCATCTCTCTAGAAAGAGGATGCCCCACTTTCCACGTCTATGGCATGGGTACAGGACACCTTGCTTGGCTGGGTAATATCTACTGTTCCAGCAAGATTTTAGCACATTGGCGCTCCACTGTTCTAACCCTGGTGAGTGTCTGAAGGGCGGTTCTGAGAAAGTGGTGGGCCTTGCACCTTGTATCAGTGATTGGGCTGAAATGGAGAGTTTTGTTTCCTTGGAAAACAGGTGGTTTCCTGTAGCCCAGTGCTATGGCAGGCGCTGGTACAGGAGCCTGTCTGGACAGGTGATGCTGTTCAGCCACAGCTCTGCTTGCTCTGAGTTGAGAAAGAGCTGCTCCCTCTGGAAACGAATAGAAGATATCCATCTATCAGCCCTCAAGGCTCCAATTCTGGTAATGTAGCAAGGAGGGTGCAAACAAAAAACTTAAGATCCCATCCATAATAAGAACAATAACAGCAAAAAAAAAAAAAAAAGCTGGCAACAAATATATCACAGTGTGGATTTGTTCTAAGGAGTGTTCTAACTACATGCTCTGCTGAGACTACGGAGAATTCTCCTCCCCAGGTAATGGAAGTGAACTGCAGCTGCGGAAGAATCTGAGGAGGCAGTCCAGAAGGACAGAGGTCCCTCCACTCTGGTGTGAAGAGAAGAGAAGCCATCTTCATGTCTTCCCACAAAAAGAGTAAGAGAAGAGTTACCAGAGGTAAAGCCCTGACAGGCAACAGCAGAGCCTCCATGCAGACAATCAGAGAGAGCTAGAGTCTGGAGGACTAACCCTGAGCTCAAGCCAGTCTGGATTAAGGAACAAGTCTCAGCCTCACAACTCAAACACACAAACACACGCATGCATGTGCAAACAACCTCAAGAAAGCAGACTATTACCCAAAAAATGTTGGTCTACTGCTATGGAACAACCTTTATACACTGTAAATGTGCACTGCTCTCATTGTTAATAAAAACCTGTCTGGCAGATAGCTGAGCAGGAAGAGACTGGGTGAGGCAACCTGACACAGAGAGAATTCTGTGAGGAAGAAGGGCAGAGTCAGAGGAGTAGCCAGACAGACAAAGAGGAAGCAGAAGATGAATGCATCATACTAAAACAAGTACCACCACATGGCAGAGCATAAATAAGGAAAATGGGTTAATTTAAGTCTAAGAGTCAGCTATTAATAAGCCTGAGCTATCGACCAAGCATTTATAATTAATATTAAGCCTCTGAGTCAGTTATTTAGGAAGTGGCTGTCAGGTATTTGGGAACAGGAGGGTGGGAGAGAAACAGCCTGTTACAGTTCACACGTCTAATCCCTGTATTCAAGTGGCAAAACCAGGAAGATTAGAAATTCAGTGCCAATCCTGGGCACACAATCCTCAGGCCAGCCAGAGCTGAAACACAAAGAAACAAAAGCCGAGAGCTGGGATTAAAGGCATGCATCACGACCACCCAGCAATGTTCCCCTGAAATCCTACAGATTTCATTAAGCACAACCGTACTGAGCTCTGTACCTATTGATTATATAAGATGTCATAGTTTGGCTATGAATATCCCTCAAGGTTCATGAGTTAAAAGTTTGGTCCTCAGTTAATGGTGCTATTGAGAGGTGATTAGACACGAGGGCACTAACTTTATTAGCAGGATTAGTCACTGATGAATTCAAAGTTGAACAGACTATGAGCCCTCTTACAGTAAGGGGGTCACAGGGTGGGGACAGGGGTATCCTGTAGGGCTTATCCTTCCTCTGTCTGTCCCTGTGCTTCCTGTCATTCATGAGATGAGTCACTTTCTTCACTATA
Source organism: Myodes glareolus (assembly GCF_982192425.1). Lineage (NCBI taxonomy): Eukaryota > Metazoa > Chordata > Mammalia > Rodentia > Cricetidae > Myodes > Myodes glareolus. The sequence goes on along the minus strand of NC_142028.1, from coordinate 55,618,622 downwards.
TGCTTCATGCCATGGTGTTCTGCCACACCACAAAAAAGTCCAGAAATGATGCAGTCAGCTGACCATTGACAGAAATCACCAAAACATGAACCAAAAGAACGCTTCTCCCTTGAGTAATCCTCTCCGAGATTCTGTCACAACAAAGAACTACTAAATGCTAAGCACCATATTGTTTTCAGTTTATTATTCTTGCATGTATATGTGCATGATGTGTTTGCAGTGGTGGGGGATCTGTGCCTAAGGGACTGTGGAGGTCACAGAACAGTTCTGTGAAGGTGATTCTTTCCTTCCACTATGTGTGGGTTCTGAGGGTAGAACTAGGCTGCCAGTTTGTCCAGCACACTGCTTTCCCAAAGAGCCCTCTCCATCCTCAACACTACAACTCTCTTTTCTGGGCACATGAATGTGTGTGTGAGTGTGTGTGTGTGTGTGTGTGTGTGTGTGTGTGTGTGTGTGTGTACATTCCTGTATGTGTAGTGTATATGAAGGCCAGAGGACACTCTTGGGTTGGGTGGTCTCTCAGACACCGTCTAGCTTGTTTATTCAGACAAGGTGTCTCACTAGCCTGGAACTCACCAAAGAGTTCCAAGGCTCTGCTTAGGAGTCCCAAGGTTCTGCCTTGTCCTGTCCCCTGGCCCAGGTAGCATTACAATTGCATGGTCACTAAGGGGTTTATTTTTGTCCTAGAGATCAAACCCAGGTTCTCATTTTTATAACAAAAGCACTTTGCCAACTGAGCCTCCAAGCACCACAGTTACTTTGATGCAGGTGAACTCTCTGAACAAAAACAGAAAGAAAAAAAGAAATTACTTTGCTGCTGTTTTGCTTTGTTGCACTGATTTTTCAATTAAATGTTGCCAACATTCAGAAAACACTCTATGTGTCATCCTACAGAAAGCAAATATTCAAGTCTTCAACAAATAGAAAAGAAAACATACTTTTGTCTGGCAAAGAAGACAGCTACTACATCTTTCCTGCCTTGCTACATAACCAGGTAAACAATAATGGGCTGGCAGATTCAGTGTATTTTCATCTCTAGCAAAACGAAACACCTGCTCCAAAACCCCTCAAAACAGCCAGCCATTTTTTTTATTCAATCTTTCTGTTAATTCCTTCTTCTCTCATCTCTCTGCATTCATCTTCAGTAAAAACCACTAAATAAAGTTTTTGAAGGTTTCACTTTTCAGTGGGTCATATTCAAAATTCAAAGAAAATTAAATACAAAATTAAAGTAGAAAATTAAAAATATATTAAAATTGAATATATCTAATCATTATATTTATTCTAAATTTCTGTATTTCCAGTTTTTAAGAGTATAAAATGGGGGCTAGAGAGATGCTCTGTAGTTGGGAGAGCAAGTGGCAGAGGTTCTCAAGACCCACGTTGGGCAGCTCACAACTGCCCTCGTGTAGCCTCCACAGGCGTGCGCGCGCACACACACACACACACACACACACACACACCCCACTGGGGGGAGAGGGGGAGACAGGGAGAAATAAAAATAAGTCTTTTGTTTAATGCAGACAGACTAATGATGCACAACCATACGAAGGACTTGATATGTGCCGTGTGAATATGTGCCAAGTGTGGTCACTGCTTTAATATCTGCTTTAATAATCTTCACATGTTGAACTATTCCTTCATGCTCAGTCTTCAAATGCACTTTAAGTCACTGTTCTTGAATTTAGGTAATATTGTGACAAGCACTACCCCAGTTTTCTGGAATAAGGAAGGTGCTCTGCCATCTCAACAGGCTGCGCCTGGCTAAGACTAAGTCACTTCAACATTTGGTTTCCATCCGGGAAAGCCCTCCTCTTACATTCCTACACCTCCTTTTCCCTTATTGCTTAAATGATAACAACAATACTAATTAAATTTACTTATCTGTGCATTTTGTGTGTGTATAGGTATGCAATACTATGTGTGAAGTAGTCAGAAAATAATATGTGGCAATCAGTTCTGCCCTTCCCCCATGTTTGCCAGCATGCTCCTTTCCCACTGAGCCATCTCACAGGTCCTCCCTTAGCATCCGTATTGCGGGAAGGGGTACAGTCAACGAGAGCCAGAAGCACCACAACAGATATTTTAAGTCACATTCTGAGACCTGGGTCCTGGTCAATTCTCTGCAAATATTCTACCTTAGCACAGTCTTCAGTCACTGTACGGTTACTCCAAGCTTACTGTGTTAATACACCCTCAGAAGCCTGGCTCCTCAGTTCCGAAACTATTTGGAAAAACACTGCTCCAATTTCCCGAAATAAAAAAGCAAGCATTACAGTTAATGGCCAAGAGCATGTCAAGCTTCATCCATCTCTCAATATCAATTTCCCCATGTGTAAGAAGGGGACAGCATCTGTCACCTCATAAGGCTGCAGAGGAATGATAATGACTTGAGTTTTATAACTGCCTGATGGTCAGATGAGGTGGTTCCCTACTACTAATGATTAACAGTCACACACAAAAGGTGAGTGGATTTGTTATGAGCGGATAAAAACTTATGGAAATTTTAATATTGCAATTTCTAAAACATAATTACAAAACAAACTTTAATTAAGTTAATGAAATGGCTGTGTTTATTGTAACTTAAGCGATAATCAACTGGTTTCTTATATTCTATTATTTATAATTAGTTTATTTTATATCGTGACTTTTATTAGATTTGTTTTCTAAAACTTTTGCATTATTATAACAAATGACTAGAAAGGCTTGTGCTGCCCGTCCAGTTGAGCAGCCCTGGCTTTAGAGAAGGGGTTGGAACTGTGACTAAGTGGGGCCACAGATGTGGTGTGTTCAGAACCAGGCCACCATCCTGGATGAGCAGGGTCCTGACTTGTGGAAACTGCACCCCTTCTCTTTACTGAGTTTCAGAGATCTCAGGCAGGAGAGGAGGAGTCTTCTTTGGACTTTTTAACAAGAAGTGAGGTGAATGCAGCCTGCCGGGGCGTTTACATAAAGAGAAGTAGAATATATTAAGCTGTGTGAAAAGAATGAAGATGCTCCTGTATTCTGACCTCTAAGATATGGTCCATGAGGAAGGCACAGTACAGCCAAGCTGACCAGGCCTCCCTGAAGCATTTTAACCTTAAGCAGAATTAAACCAAGAAAGGGTCTGCCTGCCCAAAGTTCCCCCTCACCAACTTAATATCCAAAAAGGAAGAGAGCAGACAAATAAAAACCTCAAGAGAATTATACTCGTTCATTCAACGGAAGTCAAATGTATCTGCAATAGAAATTACAATTTGATCCAATCAAACACATTCTGGTTTTTATGAACAAAGCAGGCTGTTCTTCACATTCACAGTGTTCCCCTTGTAGCATTATCCTCAACGTGCTGGACCAACACTGTAGGGATGGTGTAGATTCTCTTCCCTTTCTGGAGCCCATTACAGACTGGCTCATAGTTGATCTTAATTTCTAATTTTGGCAGCCTACAACACAGTCTGCTGGTGGAGGAAGAACACTGCAATGAATAGCATAATGACGAACTCTTCAACTACCATACTACACAAACTCGCTGAATAAAATCCTTTTCTGCGGGAATGTGGTATCTGTGTCTTACAAGCTAGGGCTTGGAATCCTAGTATTTCATTTAAAAGATAAGGATGATATGATAATGTAGACAGACAGAGAGAGTATTAATAATCAATACAAAGCACGCCCTGCTCTCTGAGGTCTTAGAAGACTTTTTCATTTCATAAAAAGACAAAACCTAACTGGTATGCTCATGCTCTGTTCTTCTTAATGCCCTGCTGCTGTTAACAGTATGTATCAGGCTGTCAAACTGGGGCACTTGAGAAGTAATGAGTAAGTCCTTGGGCCTAAAGAAATCAGTTGAGGCCTGAACAGAATGCTGTGTGGCTATACTTAAACACAACACCATATGCCAGTCACACGTCAGGTGCTGAGGATACAGAAGCAAATAAAATAAGCCAATTTGTGTTCTCCCTGGGCTTATGTGTAGAGGAAATACAACCCACAGGTAATTCCATAACCCGCTAGCTGCAATGTCCTACACTCTATAGCTCGTGACTTACAAGGTAACTGCAGGAAGAACTCTATGGCACACAGTGGTTTTCTTAGTAGATGCTCAGGATGCCTTAGATACGTCCCAGAAAAACAAGTTATCTATTTAAGTCACCTGGCATTGGCTGCTATAATACAAATATGCCATGATTAAAAAAAAAAGAACATATCTCTCTGATCACTAACCAATGTCCAAATTATTATAGAATAACTTCCATCAGCATGAGAAATGCCACTTTCCAAGAAACCTTCCTGACTCTCTAGCCCAAGTCTGTGGTCCCTCACTGCTAAATGATTCATCAAAATGTCTAATACTATGTTACAGCATCACGCTGAACAGCCCACTTGGTAACCTGTGAGTCCTTGTACACAGGAGCATGTCACAGCTACAGTGTGATCCACAGTGCCTGGCACACTGTAGTCACTTAACACTACTACAACCGAGGTGTCATCCCAAGCACCCCAGGTGCCACACATGGCACACGCACCACTTAATCTAGAAATGTCCCACAATCCTGGGTCACTTCCCCTGTCCACCATACGTGTGACTCATTCCATCTGTTTCTCATCTTTGATTTACTATATTGTATTCAGGATTATGGGGTCAATCAGACAGAGTGGAGAGAGCACAGTGCAGCAAATATCACATTCCTGTCCACACAGGACAGAATTTTCTATTCAAGGAGAAATGTTTGCTGCAAGATGCCCAAGCAGCAAGCAGATGATGAACCCTTTGTTCTCTGAACACAGCGAATACGCCACTGTGTTTCTCAGCTTATGAAGATAAGTCTACTGTAGACACATAGAAAACACCCAAAACTCTTACATAGAAAAAAGATGAAATAAATATGAATTCCCCAAATGACAGACTTTAGTATAATCCTCAAGACAATATTGGACAAAATATCCAACTCCATGGAAAACAGTTAATATAGCCTGTTAGTATAATATCTGAGACCACAGCTTTACACAAAAATTTTAATTTGGAATAAAAATGTATATAAAATACAAAAAATTTCTTTAAAGTTCCTCTGATTTAATATTTTCTATTTTGATTGTGTAATATGTTTAGAAATTCTGGTAAAAAAAGTATGCTTTTATTAAGAAAAATACGTTTTATCGACAGACCCCATGATATATTCAGAAATAAACATTTCTTCTAGTTCCTACAGTTTTGCCCAATAAAAACCTTTTTTATTTTTAAATTATATCTTATTTATGAACAATACATATACCAAAGATTAAAATGAGCCATTATGCCTCTTTCTACAGTAAACAAAATGAACTTTTAATAAATTTAATAAATGATATTTAAACTTGTTACTGGTTTTTTATTTTTTGTTTTGTTTTGTTTCACTTTTCAAGACCAAGTGTTGGGAGCTACAGATCCCTGGCCCCTTGATTTTTCTTCGCCTGCTTCAGATTCTTTGCCTGCTGGAGTGAACTGATCAGGAGACCTCGCCTACAGCTGCTCTGAGCAAGGGTCCTTGATGGCAGGCTGATGGGCCTGCAGCTGAAAGATTCCCGAGAGCTGGGTATGGCTAAGGATCCTTATATAAGCTGCCCCCCCAGCACAGTAAAGTTTGACATTTGACACTCTTGTATCAAGGATGACCGGTGCCTGTGTCTGTCTCTGTCTCTGTGTGTGTGTGCATATGATTTTAAGTCTCCAAGCTTAGTTCCCAGCTCACATATGGGTCCTGTAGTGGCATAGGAGCTCTGAGACCACTGGGATTTTACAGGACCATTTAGGGTTTTTACAACCGGGTTTCTCTGTGGCTTTGGAGCCTGTCCTGGGACTTGCTCTGTATACCAGGTTGGCCTTCACCTCACAGAGATCTACCTGTCTCTGCCTCCCAAGTGCTGGGATTGAAGGCGAGTACCACCATTTTCCGGCAAGTTACTGTTATATTTAGGCATTTTTTTTTCTATTGTGTGGTACAATAAATAACCAGGCTAGCTCAAGAATAAGTTATATTTTAATGGTTAAAGAGGGGAAACTCACACCATAAGAGTGGGAGGTCCGACTTCCAATCGGTCTGGTGGGCACCGCGCAGAGAGAGCACGCACCTGGATCCTCCAAGTATTTCTACCTGGACTCCAAGTAGCCACACCCTAATTAGATGTGATTCGTTGATAGAGTTTCCCCATCAGTTGTGGGTTTTTATGATTCCTGAGTGCAATGTGTTTAACTAACCTTTGGAAAAGAAGGACTGCATCAATGGAATTTAGTAAAATACTTTTCAATATAAGGCAAAAAAGTAAATACTGCATTTAATTATTTCAGAGCTCTATTCTATAAACTGCCCAGGGAGGAAAGCAATTTACAGTCTTACCCAGCAGTCACACCTTTGAACCACAACAACTGCCTTGGCAAGATATCCATAAAGGCACAATAGTGGCACTCTCAAGTTGGTAATAACCAACAGTTAACTGGACTGGACGTATAGCTCACTCAACAGGAGGGAAAGCATGCCTGGTCCTAGAAACCTGGGTAACTATCTGGAGCTAATAAGGTCAAGGATCTTAGAATCAATTCCCAACACTTTTCTAGACCAGTATATTTCTAAACACATTCTAAATCTTATCCTAACAACCACAAAGAACTATAGTTATTGTCCCTCATAAACGAAGTTTCTCTTTATGGCAAATATAGGGAGACCACTTCAGAAAACTGTAACTGGCTACAATGCAGAGATCGGGGAATCGTGTAGAAGTCCAGCCCCATGAATATATCTGCAGTACAGCTCCGGCATCTACAGCTCAGGGAACATTACGGAAGACAGGAGAGAAAGTCCACCCACCAGAATACCAGGAAGCCTGCTAGGAGATTGTCTCTCTTAGAAATGGATGTATAAACAAGATCTAAGCAATGGCAGTGTCAAGAGACATGCTCACAGAGAAGGGAATCCGCGTGGGGCCCTACCACTAGACAGTGAACTATACACAACTAACGAGTGCTGAGAAAGGAGAAGACGCCTCTCCCAGGAATGAGCCCACAGTTAGTCATCCAATACAAAGTGGTCAGCCCTGAAACCATATCCATATGAGAAAAAGGACTAAAAAGTTGTATTTATAGATCTGTGCATATATGTTTGTGCATGTCTAACACTGACAACTAAAGGAAAAAGGCTATCCATATGAGTCAGGGATCATGGGCAGGGTTAGAGGGAGGACACATGGGAGGGTTCAGAGAAAGGATAGAGAAAAGAGTAAACATTTAATAATATTTTAATTTAAATGTATCAAAATGAATAAATGCAAAATAAATAAATAAGGAAGAACTCTTTCAGGAGTTTAAAAAATACCCTGAAAAAGCATTTGACAACCTGTATATGTGAGTCATTCTTTCAACTTTCAAAGAAGTGAACTTCTATGTCCTTTAATTCACTCGATTTGGGAAGAGACGACTTAAATGCACAGGAGAAACAGCCCCAGTCAAAGGACACACCTTGCCTTGTGAAGACATAAACTTTTCCCTTTGATCTTTCTTGCATTTGAAGAACCTAATATTGATTTTTCCCAGTTGAGTCCAAGGAGAAGAGAGACAATGTTTTATTTAAAGAGCCTTCCATCTCCAGCATAAACTGACTTCTTTATTTATATACAAAGAAAATCTGTCTTTTTGTTCCTGTGAAAATGTTTTCAAAACTGTCATTCTGGAAAGTTAATTCAATAGTACGTAACTTGAAACTACAAAAATTAAGAAAATAAAATAAAGATGCTGGTGACAACATTATTAGGAACCTGGGCAAAAGATAAAGACTTGTTTCTACTCAATTGTGATGATCAGCTCTCTCAGGAACAGATGAAATTTCACCAAAATGTAAAAACCAAGGTACTCTCTGGAGACCCATCTTTTCTGACTTTTGCTGTGTGCCAGGAAGGGGCTAAAACAGCAAAAAGGTTTGCAGCATTAAGTCAAAGATACTGTGAAAAGCACCGCTGAGCTTAAATAAACTGAAGATAAGGATATTCATGTGACACCAAAAGCCATGAGACCAGGAGATGTAAAGTTGAGTCTCAAAGGCAGCTTTGAGAAGATGAGGAGACACAGGTTGGAGCAGATAGTAATATCCACTAACTAGTGGGAAGAGAGATAAGGTAAGGAAAAGGTGAAACATAAGATATTTAACCATGGTAGAGTCCCTGACCTTACACAAGCCTGTGGATCCACATAACAGACCAATGAGAGGAAAATAAGAGTACAGGAATGCTTGTCAGTTTTCAAACTTCAGCTAAGTTTTTAAAGAAAAGCTACAACTAGTTTTTGAACACAAATGCTGAATCATTAAATTTACCTTTACTCATTCTTCCTCGATAATCGAGCTTTTAAAAAGTGAATACTGAAAACATCAGGAACAAATTTAGCACTATATGGGAAATAATTCGTAAATGAGATCTAAGCATAACACAATTAAACTCTATCAGAAACCTAGTTAAGGAAGATATCAGACAGTTGAGCTGCGCAATTATGCCTCCTTCAACTCCTTCTCTTTTGGATTTCTGAATCTCAAGCAAGTGCATTACCACTCTCATTTCGTGATTCATTAATCTAATCATTTCTTAAGAGATATGAAACCAACAAAAATCTCAAAATATCCCTGAGTATATTCCAAGTAAAGACTGCTAAACTCTCAGACCATAATCCTTCTAACATTCAAAAACTGACTATTAACCTGTTAAAATAATTTCTGTATGTGATTCTTCATAAGTAGACCCCAATTCTAAAAACAAGAATCCATCAAGCAGGACTCCAATTCCTTGTTCTAATACACAGATATAATCCTATTTCCTCACACTGAGCTTTCCTGAAGCAGGCTGCCACCCAGGTCCTCCAGAACACGTGTTTCCCAGCGGCCACTGAGGACTGGACTTAGGTTTCGGGAAAGCAGATCATCGAGGAAACACAAAGGATGACTCCTGAGAAGAAAAATCTCGGAATGTGCCGTCTGCTAGGTTTACAACTCCCTCACATCCATGCTCTCCTTCTTCCTTCTGGATTCTCCCTTTAGGAATGGTAATGGGACTCTATGCCATCTCTGGCTTCATAGGTTAGAAGTTAAAGAGGAGTAAATTATACATCTTCTCATGCCTTGTCAAGAAGAAATTTTTGGACTTGGGTTTCAAAAGCAGTTGGGAAGAGGTGTATACAACTATCTCTATGTTATATGGTAGAAGGATATAAAATGTGGGGTAACACAAAGGGAGGAATGCTATAAATTAAATAGTATATCCATCTCCATACTCATATATTCATATATTCAAAATATAAGCATTGAGTAATATATTCAGTTAGCAGTGTCAAGCACCCCAGAATGCATTTCTATTTAGAGCTAAGGTCCTGTATACTGTGCCTGGTAGCATGTTACAGCACCGCCTACTGGGGAGGCTGAGGCAGGAAGATTGCTTGAGATCAGCAATTCAAGGTCAGCATAGGAAATGTAACAATCACCTTTAAGAAAAAAAACAGTAGTGATCAAATCTTCAAAGAGATGAAGACTTTAAAATGAGGTCAAAAGAGTAGGAATGCAACCCAATACAAATGACATCTTTGTCAGAAGACAGACACACAGTTACAGTTGTATACAAGAGAAAGACCATGTGAGGCCACATCAGGAGGACAGGCCTAGGCAACTCAAGGAGAAACGTCTGCTTTCACAACACTAAGAAATAAATTTCTGTTATTTCAACACTCCGGCTGGAATAGTTATGGAAGCTCTCAGTAAATAATATCCCCGCAATTTGTAGTCCCTGAACCGAGACGTGTGCTTAAGTCCACCACAAATGCATGTCTCCTCCTTTTCTTGGGATTGCGAAGCAAACTCTAGTTTGGTCATTGCTAGTCCTATCTTCCGGATATAACTATGTTATACATGATAGGAATGTCTTTATTTAAGGCTAAAACTGTTACAATGAGGTCAAACATATCCAAGAGTCTTATGGCTATGGGCTAGTCTTGAAGAGATCAAAATTTTGGGTAGGGGTTTCAGAGAACACAGAGGCTGAGATGAGTTGTATAAACAATCAAACACCCAGCAAGCCTACATAGTAGAACTTCAACAAAAACAGTGAACACCAGGGCTCAGACAGCCTTCCCTGGTCTAGAACACTGAAGAGCCATCGTCAAACATCAGTACAAGGTACAGAAGACAGGACATCAGGGAAAGTAACTGAATATAACTACCCAGAAAGTATAAGTGACCACTTAAGTAACTCCCTCCCACATGACTGTCTTCCAGAAAACTATGCATTGCCCCACAAGAGGGATCATCAAGATCAACAGAACTAACAAGGCTTGCTTTGCATATCTGCATCTGGCTTCCATCGTTACCAACTGGAACAACTTTCCCCTGTCAGAACCCAAAACCTAACACACCACCCAGTGAAATGTGTGTTAATTCGACTTTGTGGATGGAAGGGAGAACAGATGAACAGATGGCTAAATGAAAATAAAACCTAAGAGTGAAGACACAAAAAAGAACAAATAATTTCCTGAGTGCCGGAGGCGCTGACTAGCTCCTTGAGGCTACAGAAAGTGCTATGAAGTAGCTTCTTTCTCTGGATTCTAAGCGGGATTGTTACCAAGTTTTGTTTGAAACTAAATAAAAATAATACATTGGTATTCCCACAATAATGCACGAAGACATAACTGTTCAACAGAAAAAAAGCAAATAACAGCCATACATGGTGAAGGAGATACAATCCTCTCCCAAGCTTCATGAATCCCACTCCTCAGAGAACAGCTTAGATTCTCAGGGAACCTTCTCTAAAGGGTTCCCATTAGAATGGCCAGGAATATAGTGCGCATGACACTGAATGGAGAAGGAATTAACATTCTTCCCTTACAAAGACAAAGTAAAGAAATGCACTTCTACCATTTCCACTCAGCAGAGCACTCCAAGTCCATGCCTGGGAAAGCAGGCAAAAGGGAGACTGGAGGGAGAAGCCTTGCAGATGGGATGCCGAGAAGTAATATCATTTATTCATAGTCTCTGTCTGGCTCTTCCATACTAAGAGGGGATGGGGCTTAAATATTTAAAATTACTAGAAGAAACAAATGCAGTAATGTCACAGATTAAAAAAAAAATCAAGACTGCAAGAATATGAATTACTTTCTAAAGTAACAAATTGCTAGAAATAATTAAGAATACAACTCCATTCTCAATAGATAGTAACAGAGAATAAAGTACTCAGAAATAAATTTACCCCCAAAAATAAAACCCTAAATACCTTAAAACTGAAAAATACTGCAGAACAAAATGAAAGAAGAGTAAAGTCAGTGGGAAGATATCCCATGTTCATGGACTGGCAGGTGGACTGGCAATAGGTCACATTGCTATCCAGGTGGCAATGTGACCTATGGGGACTCTCACCCAAACTTCAATCAGATAATTTTCAGAAATGGGCAAGCAGATCTCAAAATGTGAATGGAAAAGCAAAATATCAAGAATTGCTAAGTGATTTTTAAAACAGAGAAATGGAAGAGCTTTTACTTTGTAATTTCAATACTTACAAATACATACCTGTATGTGCATGTATACACACACAGATATAATTTCATTAGTGCTTAGAGTAGGAATCCGGTGGTGGAAAGTCTCTGTCTCTGATGTCTTTGTCAAATCAGAACAGAATAGGAAGACTTTACTTACCACGTGGTACAATTGTAAAGGAGCATACACACACACACACACACACACACACACACACAGATCTGTGCTAGTGTGAGATGTTTAAGACACACTTTGTCAACTGATTCTGTTTTACAGTAACATCAGTTCTCTGTTCACCCAAAGAACCAAGGGCTACGGCAGTGAAAGAGATCCTCCTTATAGGTTTTCCCAAGAACAACAGAAGAAAGAAAACAGTCAAATTTGTAATTCAAAAACTACCTTGCAGCAGTTAAAAGGAACTGGTGAGAGTACCTGGAGTTTGGGGAAAGTCAGTGCTGACTTTTCAAGCTTCCCTTGTCTCCTTAGCTTCTAGCTCTGCCTTGGTCAACTAACATTTTAAATTCCTACAAATTCATAGGTCTGTTATTTTGCTTTGTTATTTGTTTGTTTGTTCTGTTAAGATGATTGATTATATGATGTGTAATGGATAAACAGCATAAATTCATTACATACTAAATATATAGTAATCTATGTATTATATGTAACATGAAAGGATATTTGTGTACATTGCGAAGTAAAGAAATGGTGGCATCTAATCAAGAATAAGTTGATACCAAAAAATCAAGTTACCCAAAATAAGAATTTAAACAAAATAATGATGGGAATTTATCTCACAGTATCTGGTATTTTCTTTCCTAAAGACCAAAAGCCTCTAACAAATGTGCATGTTCGGGGAATTCTGAGGAAGCAAGGGAAGAGTCAGGACATGAGGTCTCTGAAGAAAGAATGAGATGCATCCTGTTAGTTGCCATGGTGACCAGGAAGCACCAGCCAGCAGAACTGGTTGCTTGGTTATAAAAGATGGAGCTTTCCAGTTATAAACTCTGTGTTTGGGGCAATCCTCAGAGGAGGAAGTGTAGAAATGACAGGGTGACCAGACACATAGGAACTTATCTATAATCATTTCCTGTTTGCTGTCTTTGGTCTATGTCTACCAAAAATCAGGGAGAATGGCCTGAAATTCAGTCTGTGCAGGTTAGCTTTGCCCTCAGCAGAGACAAGGAAGCCCACCCAAACCAGTAATGTGGAATAAATCCAAAAAGGCTAAGGCGGCTTTGGCACGACATGATAGAATCCTGTGACAGCAATTTAGGAGCAGCTACCATGGCCTCAAGTGAGTTTCACATAATGAGCTTCTAAAATATCATATTTCTACAGAATAGCGTTTATATCAATAAATCCTAAAACTTTATTTAAAAATGAAAAATTAGAAGTTCTAGTATGTCATCGCAAAGACGGCGAATAGTCGAATTTATCATTAAAACATGGATGGGAATAAAACTGTTTCATCCTAAAGTGAAAATGTTTTCCTTCCTCATTAATAGATCCATTTACAATTGTGTTTTCAGTAGGTTACAGGGTCTAAGTTCACAATGTATAAATCATGGCAAAATGAGGCAATTATGAGTTTAAGGGCAGAAGAATTTAGAACGTCAAGTGGCATTAATTTAAGTGAGAAATAACTTTTTTACATCTAATTTAATGAATACCAAGAGTGGGTGGAACTTTGCTTTGCAGAGACGAAGCTTGGAGTTGGCTGCAGTGTGCCAATTCCAATCAGTCGGGTGTGCCACCCTTCAGAACCATAAACTCAAACTCTCACTCTCACCATTCTTAAAATGGATCAGTTACATGGTACACATTATAAAACTGGGAGGAAAAGTGCAAATATATTTTACTGAGCTTAATGCCATTAAATCACAAACCACAAGATGCTCAAAGGAGAGCTCTCTAACCTGGCTTACCTTTCTATTTAGCAGTAAAGGTTATTCTGGTTGCCTGGAGATAATCCAAGCTGAACCCTAACTACTTTCAGCATGACACCTCAAGGATTTTGAACAAGTCAAGATAGTATTAGCAATGCATAAATAAGAGTGTGTATGTATGTATGTATACACACACACAAACACATACACACACACACATATATATCACATACACACATGTACGCTCATACACACACATATATACACACAGACAGACAATTTTTTGAATAGGATAATATTGCCAAATTACCCAGGTAAATATCAGCTTGATGGTGTGTTTATATTTTTATTTGTTTTTATTTTATACGTATGCATGTTTTGCCTGGATGTATGTCTATGCACGAAGTGTGTGCCTTGTGCCTGAGGAGGCCAGAAGAGGGTGTCAGACCCTACTAGAATTGAAGTTGCAGATGGTGTTAGGTGCCATGTGGGTGCTGGGAACTGAATATGGGTCCTCTGGGAGAATAGTCAGTGCTTTTAAATTGAGGCTGGAGAAGTAGTTCAGAGGTTAAAAGTGTTGGTGTACAATCATGAAGCACCAAGTTAGAATCTCAGCCACTACTAACAAACCAGGCATCCTGCACATGCCTGTGATTCCAGGTCTACAGCAGATGGAGACAGGAAGATGAATGGAGCTCACTGGATTCCAGCCAGTCCAGAATACAGGATGCCCTGGTTCAGGGAAAGATCCATCCTCAAAAATAAGGGAAGAGTAATAAAAGAGAGCATGTGATGTCCCCTCCTGGTCTTTGTTTTGTTGGTTTTTTTTTTGACTTTTCACCTTATTTTTTTAATTAATTAATTTATTTGTTTGTTTATAAAAATTTCCACTTCCTCCCCTCCTCCCCATACCCTCCCATTCCTCCCACTACCTCCCCTCCCCCCCCACTCCCTCTCCTCCTCCCTCTCCAGTCCAAAGAGCAGTCAGGGTTTCCTGCCCTGTGGGAAGTTCAAGTTCCTCCCCCCTCCCTCCAGGTCTAGGAAGGTGAGCATCCAAACAGACTAGGATCCCAAAAGGCCAGTACATACAGACGAAACAAGACCCAGTGCCATTGTAAATGGCTTCTCAGTCAGCCCCCATGTCAGCCACATTCAGAGAATCTGGTTTGATCACATGCTCGTTCAGTCCCAATCCAGCTGGCCTTGGTGAGCTCTCATTCGATCAGTCCCCTTGTATCAGTGGGTGAACGCACCCCTCGCGGTCCTGATTTCCTTTTTCATGTTCTCCCTCCTTCTGCTCCTCATTTGGACCTTGGGGGGCTCAGTCCGGTGCTCCAATGTGGGTCTCCGTCTCTATCGCCATCCATCATCGGATGAAATTTCCCTCTGGTCCTGCCTATCTTGCTCACGTTTTCCCTCCTTCTGCTTCTCATTTGGATCTAGGGAGTTAAGTCCAGTGTTCCAATATGTGTCTCTGTCTCTATCTCCATCAATCGCCAGATGAATGTTCTATGGTGATATGCAAAATATTCATCAGTATGGTTATGGGCCAAGGCCAGTTCAGGCACCCTGTCCTCTGCTGCCCAGGGAACAATCTGGGGACCTCTCCTTGGGCCCGAGAACCCCTTCAGAAACAAGTCTCTTGACAACCCTAAAATGGCTCCCTTAGTTGAGATATATACTTGGCTGCTCCCATATCCATCCTTCCTCTCCCCATCTCATTCCCCCACGCTATCCCCGGTGTTGGTGTATTGTAGGCGTTGTTGGGAATGTTGGATTCCTTGGGTTGTGATTTTCCTTCTAATACATTCTGTAAGGCTGGATTTGTAGCTACGTATTGTTTAAATTTGTTTTTATCCTGGAATATTTTGTTTTCTCTGTTGATAGTGAACAATAGCTTGGCTGGGTATAGTAGTCTGGGTTTGCATCCATGGTCTCTTAGTTTCTGCAGTACCTCTATCCAGGACCTTCTGGCTTTCATGGTTTCCATAGAGAAGTCTGGTGTAAGTCTGATAGGTTTACCTTTATAAGTTACTTGATCTTTTTCCTTTGCAGCTCTTAATATTCTCTCTTTAATCTGAATGTTTTGTGTTTTGATTATTATATGGCGAGGGGATGGTTTTTTTTTTTTTTTGATCCAGTCTATTCGGTGTTCTGTATGCTTCTTGAACCTTCATAGGGATATTGTTCTTTAGGTTAGGGAAGTTTTCTTCAATAATTTTGTTGAATATATTTTCTGGACCTTTGATCTGCAATTCTTCTCCTTCTTCTACCCCTATTATTCTTAGATTTGGTTTTTTTTATTGTGTCCCACATTTCCTGAATGTTTTGTGATGAGAATTTGTTGGATTTGCTGTCTTCTTTGGTCAGAGCGTTTAATTTCTCTATGGTGTTCTCAGAGTCTGAGATTCTTTCTTCTATCTCTTGTATTCTGTTGGTTATGCTTGTTTCTGAAGTCTCTGTTCGTTTACCTAGATTTTCCATAGCCAGACGGCCCTCGACTTGTGATTTCTTCATTGACTCCATTTCAGTTCTCAAATCTTGAATTGTTTCCATTACCTGTTTGATTGTTTTTTCTTGGTTTCCCAGAATTTCACTTACGGATTTACTCATTCCTTCAAACTTTTTGTTATAATTCTCTTCCATTTCTTTACTCATTTCCTCAATCTTTTTATTATATTTATCTTCTATTTCTTTATGGCAGATTTTCACCTCCTGTTTAAGTTCCTCTATTATATTCATAAAGATCCGCTTAGAGTCCATTTCTTCTATTTCTTCTGGAGTAGGGTGTTCAATTCTTCTAGTTTCGTGATCCCAGGATTCTGGTGATGTCATGTTACCTTTCAGGTTGTTGGAGGAATTCTTGCATTGGCACCTGCCCATCTCCTCCTCTCTGGATGAAACTCCTCAGCACTCTCTGGATAGAACCCCTCAGCACTGAAACAGGGACATCTGGTATTCCAAGGACACAGGAGACAAAAGGGCCGCAGTGTAACATGAGGGGGCTGGCTTGTTGGGGTTTCTGTCCTGCCCAGTACCCCAGCAGCCAGCAAATCCCAAAGAGAAATTACACACAGGACTCCATAAGGTTATAAACTGATTGGTCCATTAGGTCAGGCTTCTTGTTAACTCTTATAACATATATTACCCCATTATCCTTATCTATGTTAGCCACATGGGCTCGGTACCTTTCTCGGTGTGACAGCTTACATGTTGCCTCTTCGGTGGTCTGTACAGGAATGGCTGAGAGAGAGCTTCTGCTTCCAGAATACTCCAAGTCTCTTTGCTCCACCCCTACTTCCTGTCTGGCTTTCTCGCCTATACTGCCTGCCTGGCCAATCAGCGTTTTATTAAAATATGATTGACAGAATACAGATAATTCTCCCGCATCATTTCCCTCTCTTTTTTTTTTAAACAAAGGAAAATACCCATAATCCATTTGTTGGGAATGTGGGCGTAGTATTTCAGGCTACTTCCTGCTGGTTGGGGGCGCTGATAGTCTTAAGGGGACCTAAAGAAAATTTAGAGTTATAATCAAGTCATGACTGGAGTATCCTGTGAGTCTCGATCATCTCAGGCAGCAGTCTTGGATCAGTTCTGGATGTAGACCTCTGTCATCTGGGCCATCTGTTCCTATCGGAGATTTTTTAGGTGGCCTCCCTTGGTCAAAGGTGATTATTTTTAACTCTGAATAAATCCAGAGACTCTCGTTTTCTGTGGAAACAAAAGAAAAATCTCTTCTCCAAAGTAACATACCTTTTGACTTCAGTTTTGAAGCCAAGGTATTTTTAAAATTTTTATCTTGGGTTAGTTTAGCAGCATTTATAAACAAAAGTCTTTTAGCAGTTGTTGCTCCTTTCTCAACAATCAAACAATTTAAAGAGAGCATAATAGCATACAGTATGAAGATTTTCTGTGCATTTTCCATCTTTATGTGGCTTTATTTTAACCTCTATTTTTTTTATTTTTACTTTTACTTTTTGCTTTTGAGACAGGTTCTCTGTATATATCTTTGTCCTGGAATAACTCTGTGGACCAGGCTGTCCTTGAACTCACAGAGATCCTCCTGTCTCTGCCTCCCCAGTGCTTGGATTAAAGGTGTATGCTACCACACCTTGAACTCACAGAGATCTGTCTGTCCCTGCCTCCCAGGCATTGGGATTAAAGGTGTGTACCACCACACCTAACTACTTTCTTTTTACTTTAAGAACTTTAACTTTTATCCTGAATTTATTTGTAACACACTATAAACCATTTAGAGGTTTTCTTCATCTTTGAATCTCTCTTTACTATTTATCTCCCTTTTCTGACCACATGAGCCTTTAATTTACTAAGCAATATGGAGAGCAGTGGCTTTGACGGCTAGATCCAACCCACTCCCCAGCTCTCCAGTCTCATGGCTGAGATACCAGCCAGAGCTATGTTCATTGCCACAACTCTATGGCGTTTCAAGGTCCTTGCCAGCAAGCAAGCTGCAGCATTCTGCTCACAGACCACACTCAGTCAGACTGCCTGCCTGAAAGAGTCAGAGATTACCCTGTCAGGACAGCCCAGAAAGCCGGCATTGTAAAACAGCGCAGCTTTTTTCCTGCTACGACTGAAAACCGAAAAGCATGTGTTCCGCTTTTCATCAACACGGTTTAAGTGCTTCACGGCAGGACCTCTTTAAAGAGCTGCAAGGTTTTGCAGCTAAAGCTGAGTCAGGAAGCCTCTCTCAGATGAGAGTGCTTGCTTGCCTCTAGCAAGCAAAGTAGACCCAAGAAATTGCTGCTACCAACAAAACATGCTTTACTCTATTCTTTCCCAAGCTTTCTCAGGCTTTTTGTGGATTCAGTTATCCACGTCTGGGCGCCATATGTAACATGAGGGCCAGCTTGTTGGAGTTTCTGTCCCGCCCAGTACCCCAACACGCCAGCAAGTCCCAAGGAAAATCACACGGAGTCTACATCAGGTTATAAACTGATTGGCTCATTAGGTCAGGCTTCTTGTTAACTCTTATAACTTATGTTACCCCATTATCCTTATCTACTTTAGCACATGGCTCCGTACCTTTCTCAGCTGGGCAAGTTACATGCTGCCTCTTCAGTGATCTGCGCAGGAGTGAAGGAATGGCTTCCTGTTTTCCAGGATACTCCTGTTTTCATTGCATCACCTCTACTTCCTGTCTGGTTTTCCCACCTATACTGCCTGCCTGGCCAATCAGCGTTTTATTAAAATATGATTGACAGAATACAGACAATTCCCCCGCATCACCGCAGCAGTGGAGGCAGGGAGGCGTCCTATGGAACAAAGAAGACCCTGCTGCAGAAGCAGAGGGGGGAGGGGCTGTGCTCTCTTCAGGGCAGACCGACCTGGCAAGCACCCACTCACCTCTCTGGATAGAACTCCTCAGCACTGAAACAGGGATAACTGGTATTCCAAGGACCCAGGAGACAAAAGGGCGGTGGTAGTGGGGGCAGGGAGGAGTCCCGTGGAACACCGAAGACCCTGCTGCAGAAGCGCGGGGGGGGGGGGGGGGGGGGGGGGGGGGGGGGGGGGGGCTGTGCTCTCTTCCGGGACAAATCACCCCAGCGAGCACCCACTCACCTCTCTGGATAGAACTCCTCCCCCTCCTGGTCTTTGTAAATGTACACTCAGACACAGGCATCAGCAAACACTTTTGAACATACACTCACACAGATACACACACACTTAATATAAATTAATAAATAAATATAAAATAACCCCCTAAAACCTAAGGCAGGCATGGTGGTACATATCTGTAACCCTGGTTTTTGAGAGACAGTGGAAAGAGACTCAAATTTGAGGCCAGGTTAGCCTATGTATAAAGAGCTTGTCGCAGAGAAAGTAAAAATTAGAGTTAAAAATGGAGCTGGAGAGCGATCCTGTCTTGGATCTTCATGATTGTACACTAGCAGTTGCTACCTGTGAGTCAACTCTCCAGCCTCAGTTTAAGAACACTGGCTGCTTTTCCAGAGGACGCAGGAACAATATAGCACTTGTCCAGCACTCAAAGACACTGAATCTGATCTTCACCATTGCGAAGTTAATTTAATCACATAAATAAAAAATTATTTACAAAAATATACAAGACATGTTATTAAGTTTCAAAGTAAAATGGTTCTTACCTGGCTTTATATTTTAATTTTATAAATGCATATTAATATTTAAGTCATACTTGATGGAGAATGTAGTTAAAACGTCCACTATTTTTTTTCTTTTTCTACATTTCAAATGAACAGCACATAAAAGCAAACACACCATCACTTGCCTTGATATGTATGGGTAGAGAGAGGAAGGAAAGCTGAGCCTGGATTGTATGCCAAGCCTTTCCCAGAGGAGTATGGTCTTATTCTGCCGAGTGTACTACTCAAGTTCAAGGTCTTTGGTGTCAAACAGAACAACTTTACATTCTACTCCAATTGCCAGATGTATAGTCTGAGACAATTTCTCTGTTTCCCCATTTGTAACACTGATGCTGAAGAATTTATATAAGTCCCACTGCTAACCAAGCATGGTGATGCCCACATGTAACCCTAGCACTTGGGAAACCAGGGATGGTCACAGCATACAGAGGGGAATCCTGCATTATTGGTGAGCAGTTTGTAAGTCACCAAGCTGAACTACAAGGTAAGTAAGTTCCAGGCCAGCCTGCCTGCGCCTGCAAAACTGTCTCAAAAACAAATCTAAAACAACCAACAGAAAACAGCACTATGCTTTCAAATAAAAAGTATGGTCTCCTTTCAGGAAAGTTCTAGTTACCCCTCTGTTGCTGCAACAAATGTCATGACCAAAAGCAACTCAAGGAAAGAAGAATGTATTTGGCTTACACTTCCAAGTAAAAAAATCCATCACTTAGGGAAGTCAGGGCAGGCACTCAAGGCAAGATCCTGAAGCAGAAACTATGAAGGTGGCTCAATGGCTCACGCTTGGCTAGCTTTCTATGCATTGCAGGACCAGCTGACCAGCGTATGGGCTGGGCCTTCCTACATCAATGAGGACCACCAAGATAATTCTCCATCGACATCTCTACAGGCCAATCAGATCTAGGTTCATTTATCAATCAAGGTTTCCTCTCAGATGACGAGGCTAAAAAAGTTATCAATAAAAGCTGAGTAGGACAAGGAGTGTACACAAATCTGTTTTATTACCTAAAGAAAGCCTTAGTTACCAAGCCTGTGCATTATAAGGCCATTTACTTGCCGTCACTATCAGCACTGGGTTGAACTGGCTCTCCAAAACATGTCTACCCAGAGCCTGTGCATGGGACTGCACTTGGAAGACGGGCTTTGTACTAAGTTAAAGACTTCCATGTGAGATCCAACTAGACCACCTGAACTCTGACATGTGTTCTTCTTTGAGTGCCCTCATAAGAAAAGGAAGGGGGAGACTCAAGACCCAGAAACACAGGAGTAACAAGGATGCTGAAGTAAAATAAGGTAAAAAAAAAAAAAATTCCTAGATTCTGCTTTGTTGATTTATTTAGCGACTTAAGAGAAGCACTACTTGCACTGTCTATTTGTCAACCATGACTTTACTTGCTAACTGAACAGAAAGACCTGAAGAAATAGCTGAAACAATGGGTCGTTGCCCATAACAACCTGCTGACTGTCACAGACGCTTATGTAATATCTTGCTTGCTTGCCACTCACCTTGTCATTTTAGAGTGCAAAAGGAGAATGCCTACTGGATCTGGGACTGAGACCTTTCAAAAACTATGCTGAATTCCGTCCACAAGTGACTACATCTCCTCTCTTCTAATCTCATTGGTGTCAGAGTATGTATTCCAGAAAGATTCCCACAACGCAAAACAGAAGTAGAGACAGGAATTACACACCTACATATCAAGGACATCATGACCGGCTGGCAGTCCTCAGATGCCAGGAACTCATTTTCCCCCCAGAGTTTCCAGAAGAGACCAAGCTACCAATGAATCAGCATCAGACTTCTGTCTAGAACCAATAGTAAAGGAGTTACTAGCTCACTGTTATTATATGTATGTTACTCACTTTAATGCTAACGTGTTACAACAGTCATAGACACTCTACCAACATACCTATCTCCAAAGAACATCACACTCAAACTGCATGAATGTGAAGTTACATTCATGAAGATATTCAAGATGATATCTGCCACTTCAGGGTCAATCGCCCACAGTAGCAGTGAGTTTTCCCTCTACTGCCTCTTACCCTCAGTCCAGCCCCATACTGCAATGTCCAGATCCCAAACCATCCACTGAACCAAAGATCAGTCACTTTCCAAGAAGCAAACACATAGTATTACCCTGGTACTGATAAACAGACTGAGTCTCTCCCCTAACCAGAAGTTCACCTTGCTGTCTTTGGCCACTGACTCCTGTTCCATCATTCCACAAACTTCCCCAGTACTCACTGCATTCCAACAGCTTGACTGAATCTTTTTTGACTGTTTTGTTTGTTTTCCCTGGAAGATAATGAAACTTTGTTTCTCCATTACACTATAACTTTTAATGAGGTTTTGAAATCATGAAACTTCATTCCATTGTAGAGGATTTTGTTAGTGTTACCTCTGATAAACAGCTTCAGGAGGAAATAGGACTTTCCCAAATCACAAAAGTACAAGAAGAGGCAGAGATAGAGTAAAATCATCAGTCCTAGCTAAGAAGTGGTGGTGCACACCATTAATCCCTGCACTTGGGAGGCAGAGACAGAACTCTGTGAGTTCGAGGCTAGCCTGGTCTACAAGAGCTAGTTTCAGGACAGGCTCCAAAGATGCAGAGAAATCCTGCCTCCAAAAATAAAACAAAACAAGACAAAAAAGAAAAAAAAAATCAGTTCTGCATCTATGCTTTATTTCATTTTCTGCCATGTTCAGGTACATTGCACAAACTGTAACATAACCACCAACTTCTGAAATAAAACTCAACAGGTACTTGGTGTTAATAAAATACCTATAGATTCTCAAAGGTTAAAAGTCTTAGGAAGAAAGAATTCTCCAGAACAGCATAAAACTATACTAACTGAAAACAGAAGATGAAGTACACTTGAATACATAAAGACATTTGGCTAAAACGTTAAGCATAAAATATGAGAAAGCAAACAGAAAAACATAGAAGAATGATGATATTTATATATTTGTTTATTTATAAAAAAGGGGCAAGGACGAGTAGGGCCCACTTAACTAGATATATAAACCCTATAGAAACTCACTATTTTGTAAGCTAATTATCAAATGCAGCTTTTTAGAAATGTAAACATAGGCCAATGCTTCCCCCAGAAGAAATCAAAGAGCCAAATGTGAGGTATTTGTCTATGAGTTATTGGTCAAAGAGGCCCCAGAGGACGTCTAAACACCACAGGCTGTTGCCACTGCTTTTGGTTGTCGACTATAACTAGACGGTAAAATCCTACTGTCAAAGACACAACATACTGGTTACAAAATATAGAAAAATCATCTGGAACTTATCTACAACCTCCTTTTCTGACAGCTAGCTTTTACAGTGCCAGAAGGTGCTATGTAGACTGATGGAGGAGAAAAGTCATTAATAACATGCAGTGGTGAACCCTGAACACCAACCTGACAGACAATTCCACTGGCACAGCAATGGCACAAAGGTTATAGGGTAAACAATCACCTTCTGAGGAGACATAAAGCTTGCTCCATAAAAAGGAATCCATGCCTGGGATTGTAGACCCAGTAAAAATCCCATGAACTGGGACTGTAGGCCTCAGAGGGGAACCTGCTGTTACTGTTTTGCTACCTGGGAATGCTGTCCAACTGTCTTCTAAATAGTCATACTTATACTCATGGGTTAGTGCTGTCCTCACCCGTGGTCAGAGAAGCATCTTTCTTCAGTAGTCAACACTTATTACAATGACTCCTAACTAGACAAAGTGCTCAGGATATGGGACTGTTAAGTTCTCAACCATTACAGGTACATCTGCACCAAATCCTACCCCAAAGTTTAGGGCAGACCTCAGCAGAAGGAGAGGAAAGAACGTAAGAGACAGAGCACATGGAAGAACGCTATGAAATGCTGTGTTCTGAACACGACATGACCATTGCCCTGAACTCACTGCAGCTGTGCTTACCTGCACAAGATCAATGCAGCCAAACCATTGAACATTCCAGCAGACAGCTGTAACTGGATTCAGTAGATTAATAAGAGGAGGAGGGCATGAAAAAAAGGAAGAAGAGAGGGAAGATGGGGAGGAAGGAAAGGCTAATACATGAAGAAGGGAAGATGGGAGGGGTCATGTTGGAGGGTGTCCTAGGAAGTGAAAAGAGGAAATTAGAGGTGGATAGCATAGAGGAGGCATGCTATAAACATGCATAAAATTATCAAAGAGTCTATAAAACAACAGCAACAAAAGAAGCACTAGGGAAAATGCCCATACATAGGAATTGGGGACATTTACAAGCAAAACAAACTGAAACTTCCTCCACTAAAAAAGTCATTGGACTTTTGTCTACAGTCTCGTACCACATGCTTTAGGTAACAGGTTCAATATAAGGAAAGCTGCCCAAGTCCTTGAGGAGCTTATATATTGGGCATAGAGGTACAAGAAGGATTAAAATAAAACAGTAGTCTGGGTCTTAAAGAATGTAATGTAAACTCTATGACAGGGCTGGAGTATAGCTCAGTAACCAAGTGTACATTGAGTATGAGGAAGATGTAGGGTGCAATATTCAGCTCCAAAATAAATAATAGTTTAAAAAATCTATAAAGGTCTATAATAGAGTGGTTCTCAACCTTCCTAATGCTGTGACCCTTTAATACAGTTCCTCATGTTGTGGTGACCCCCAACCATACAATTATCTCCACTGATAGATACTTCATAACTGCAATTTTGCTATTGTTATGAATTGTAATGTAAATATCTTCTTTGTAACATATCTGATATGTGACCCCTATGAAAGGGTCATTCGAATCCCCCAGGGTCACGACCCACAGGTTGAGAATCACTAAAATAATAGACCACAGCACAGATTAGTAGTATTCTTGACAGTGAAATGGCTATTTGGGTTAAAAACTCCAGATCTCTGAAACACAACTTCACATAGGAAAACAGGCTTAGTCACTAACATTGGGAGTCACTGAGTCGTTGGCTATGATTATGAACATGCACTGCTACAGTCTTCAAGGGATGGAAGAATCAGATGGCTTTCCATTCAGGCCCTCAGCAGCCAGCATGTCACTCCCAAAGCACTACTACTTTCTGAATTAGGGTTCCTATTGCTGTGACGAAACACCACGACCAAAAGCAACCTGGGGATGAAAGGGTTTATTTCACTCACAGATCCATACAGCAGTTCATCATCAAAAGCAGCGAGAGCAGGAATACAGGGCAAGAACCTGAAGGCAGTAACTGAAGCAGAGGCCAAGCAGAAAGAGTGCTGCTTTCTGCCTTGCTTCCCATAGCATGCGCACTCTGCCTTCTTATAGAACCCAGAGCCACAGCCTAGGGATGGCACCACCCACAAAAGACTAAGCCCTCCCACATCCATAACTAATTAAGAAAATGTACTACAGGCTTGTTTACAGCCTGATCTTATGGAGACATTTTCTCAATTGAGGTTCATCCTCTGATGACTCTAGCTTGTGCAAATTGACAAAAAACTAGCCAGTATAATTGCTATAAGTAGAATAAGAGCCTTCAGACCAAGGTGATTCATACGGTATTGTTTATAATAGAGGCAAAATGCAAGTATCCTACACCATTGACTAAATAAGGTCAGGTGTGACTGTTAACAACTTTACATATGATTATATGTGCATACGTACGTGTGTGCGCGCGCACACACACACGCACACACATGCACACACACACACACACACACAGAACAATAGAGAAAGCCACAGTAGGTACACTACGAGTATATTATGTAGCTCTCTGTACATACTTTTACATTCAAAGGCAAATTTGAAGGTTACAAAACTGAGGTTACAAAACTGTGTTCTGAATTAGATTCCAGCTGATCTTTCCTATACTTATTTTTGAGAAAAATCTCCAAAAAACTGTGTGTGTGTGTGTGTGTGTGTGTGTGTGTGTGTGTGTGTGTGAAGCTTAAAGTGGCTGCATGTGGTTTACCATGCTGAGGACCTCTTCACTTCAGGTGTACAGGCAGGTCAAAGTTGTGCTCAGACACAGAGCTGAGACCCCAGTTGACCAGAGACCATCTTTTGTTTAACCTCTCCTCCAGGGTTAGAATGTTTTGTTATCTATGGATCACAGAATTGGGAGGTGGCTCTTCCTCCAAAACCACTGCCTGATTTCGAAGCAAGTTGAGCTTAACATTATAGTAGTGTCAATCATAGCTTTACAACTGAGTTGTCAGAAAGAAAAAAATGTCTACTGTACTCGGAAATGTCAAGTACGACCCAATAAATGTCAAATAAAATTGAACTGTTTGCAAGAACTTCTGGGAAGCCTGAGTAAGACCCTCTCTAACTATGACCTGTATACTTGCTTGAGTTTGAGGAGCTGAAAACAAGGCTCTTCTCACCTTCACGGTTCCTTGCACATACAGCCAGGTAACTTCTGAAGGGAATTTTATCCTCTACACCCTTGGATATGCAGTGAACATGCATCCCTGTGTACAAATGCAGCGGGGTTGTTGGCAGGTGGGGGTGGGAGCAGGGTTGTGTTACTAAGGCATAAAAATATTGGATAACACCTTCTTTGGATGTTCCCATGATAGTCATTTCTCAAGAGCAAATTTCAGGAACGTAGCCAAAATTAAGAAGGCACAAGGCCAAACGTGCTTTACACATAGCTGTGTCTTTACCCTGAAATGTCCATAAATGACCACATATCTGTGTGCAACAAAATGAAGTCCCTTCTGCCAGTTTTTTTGTAAAAAAAAAAAGGGGGGGTGAGAAAACCTGCCAATAGGAAGTGACTTTCTCCGGACACAAGAGTAAAAATTAAACATTTTCTAAAAGAGGAGGGTGAACACTCACACGACATCAGTGCCCCTTTGATTTAACCCAATGAACATTTACTAAGCATTTCTCCGTGACAAGTTCTTTATATTAGAGAAGCAATACGGAGCCTCGATCTTCTGAAGTTCAAACAGCAGTTAGGAAAGCAGAAGAAAAGTAGACAAAGATAAAAGTCATGAATGTGAACTGACCACACAGCAGGATCCCAAAAAGATGCCCAATTCAAACACAGAATGACAGAGAGGCTTCATGGAGCACCACCTAATGAGGGAATATGCGCACTAACGAACCAGAGGAGAGAACAATGACTGTAAAGATCCAGAGGTATTGGGAAGCTTGCTGGTAGGCTTTAAAATGGCAAGAATAAAGTCTACCAATATAGAACAGTTAGGCTTTTAGATGTAGAAAGAGATGGAGGTGGTGGCCCATGCCTTTAATACCAGCACTCGGGAGGCAGGGACAAAATGTCTGTGAGCTCGGGGTCAGCCTGAGCTACACAGTAAGACTAACTGTTGCTCCATGTTAGAATGCCAGAATGTTGTTAGTTGTTTTTTTGACTCTACTTTTTTTGCCTTTGTTCTTTAGCTCTTTTGGAGGCCCTACATGCAGCTCGCCCCCCAAAAAACACACACACACATGGAAGTTTATTCTTAATTATAAATGCCTGGCCTTTTCTTGGCTTCTTTGTAGCCAGAATTTCTTAACTTACATTATCCCATCTACCTTTTGTCTCTGGGCTTTTTCCTTTGTCTACTTCTGTAAACCTTTCTTCACTTCTATATCATTGGCGGGCTGTGTAGCTGTGTGGCTGGCTCCTGATGTCCTCCTCTCCTTCTTCTCTTACTCCTCCTTCTCCTTGTTTCTCTTTCTATTTATATTCCCTGCCTGGCAGCCCCAGCTATCCTTTCTCCTGCCTCACTACTGGCTGTTCAGCTCCTTCTTAGACCATCAGGTGTTTTAGACAGGCAAAGTAATGCAGCTTCACAGAGTTAAACAAATGCATCATAAAAAAGTAACACATCTTTACATTATTAAGCAAATGTTCTGCAGCATAAACAAATGTAACATACTTTAAAATAATATTCCACAACTAATTATATGTATGTATACACATATATACAGAGAGAATAATCAAAAACAATTTTTATTCATTTTAAAAATATGAAGAACTAAATTTTTAAATATTTATTATTCATTTATGTGTACGTGTGTGTATATGCCATGTGTGCTTGGGTGTCCACATAGGCCAGAAGAAAGTAGCTTGAGTTGGAGGTACAGGCAGTTATGAGAGCCTCCTGCGAGTGTGCAGAAATCTGAACTTGGGTCCTCTGAGAGCAGCAAATGTCTTACATGCAGAGTCACCCCTACAGCCCCTGAAGTACTACATTATAACGTGTAATACTAAAATCAGAAAGGTCAAATATAGGGGTACACACCTGTGGGCTTTGAACTGGGGAAGTAGAGGCAGGAGGATCAAGAGTTCAGGGCAAGCTACATATTAAGATGTTAATCAAAAGAGGACAGATATTAAGAACTATTGCTATTTCTAACATCATCAATCAAATCTGTTCTTGGGTCATTTGGAAGCTTTATGTTCAGAAGGTACTAAAGAAAGTTTGCAGAAAGCATCACATACATGTACACCTCATTTTTAACACATTTACAGAGTACCATTCCCTGCCCCTCCCTAAACCCCACCTTCGATTCCATTTACATACAACCATTTTCCCACTGAGCCACTCTGAGTTTATTCATTTATGAATAGTTCCTTCTGTCAAATTCCCAAGAACTCTCACTAGTAGTTAGATTGTCTCTGCAGGCTACTTATACGCATTGATAAAGCAGAGAATACCATATAGTCGCTACCTTTCATCCCTGAAGTCAATTACAAACCTCTTCTTCAGCTTCTACCCGAAATCCACCAGTTTGGGTTATGTATTTACCAATGGCTCTTACACATGACCACCACTGTCCACCATGCCGCCTCCTGCCATGTCACTGCCCACCACGCCACATCTCTCCTGTTCTGACTGCGCCCTGGTCAGAACATCACTACCTGGCAAGCCTTGCCCACTGCTCTCCCTGCTTCTGCTCTGGCTCCTCACAGGCTAGTTAGAACACAACAAAGTAGGTCTGAAATGTTAGCTCTTGCTCAAATTAGTGCAAGGCTTCTAAAAGTGCAAATTTATCACTACTCTCTGAAGAGTCTGTCTGTACTTTTCACTTTTGCTGTTATAACAAATGACCTGAAGCTTGATGGCTTAAAACTGAATTAAAGCTCACAATGCGTAAAGGTCAGAAGTTAGGCACAAAGTAAGGGGATATTTTGCTTGACAGTCTGCAGAAGCTAAATCAAGCTATGGGCTAGGACTTTAATTCTCTTTTGGAATTGACAATCCTCTTTCCACCTCATAATACCAAAAGTATTATGTTCCTCTGACTAAGGGACTGAGATCTCCACGTCCTGAAGTCAGTGTGGCACACTGCACTCTATTCCGGGGATTGAGATTTCCATGTCCTGAAGTCAGCGAGGAACACTGCACTCTTCTCTTGCTCTCCTCCTTTACAATTTCTACACGTCCTGAATTCCTCATCTGCTCCTGTAATCACGCTGGCTCCCCTTAGTTAGTCCAGGGTAATCTTCCAATCTCAAGGTTAACCAATTAGTGCCCTCTGCAAAGTTACATCTATATAAAAACTACATCTGCAAAGTTCTTTTGAATACACAATATCACATATTCACAGGTGTAATACCAGCAATGAAAGTCTTGAGAGGGAAATTTTGCCTATCACAATACCCAAAAGAAATAAAAGCATAGCCTGCATAACTCAGGACTGCAACGATAGTGCAGCAGTTAAGAGTGTGTACTGCTCTTCCAGACAGAAGCTGAATTCCCAGCATCCACATAGAGCACCTGCCTGTAATTCCAGCACAAGGGGATCTGACACGCTCTTCTGCCTATGTGGGCAACTGCAGACACATACACAAACTGAAACACAGAAACACACAATTTAAAAAATAATGTTACAGTAATTTTTCTTTTATGAATCTCAAACATATACATCCATAGCAGCATTAATCATAAACACTGGAAATTCAAAAAATATAAATATCCACCAAATGGGAGATGGATAAAAATGTGCTCTGTCAATACAACCATATGCCATTCAACAACATAAAGAACTGACGGATACATTCAAAAGCATGAACCTCAGCAGCATCACATTAAAGGGAAAAAGACATACACAGGGCCACGGGTTATATGACACTGGGCGAAAGCCTGGCCCACGTAATAAGCAGCACACAGTACACTGCCCCATTTGGAAGGTAGAAGCATAAAGACAGATCTGAGTCAGCTACGAGACCCTGTCTCAAAAAGCAGGAGAGGAGAGAAGAGGAAAGGAAATGAGGAACGGGGGGGGGGGGGGGGCACGGAGAGTGGAGAAGGAAAAGACAAACCAGTAAGGACAGAAAGCACATCGCAGTAATCTGGGACAGGGCAACAGCAAGATTGGCAGGGAGCAATCATAAGGGACTTTCCTGGGAAGTACACTGCTCTAAAGCAGGACGATGGTGAGGATGGAATAACTTGGCATTTACTACAGGTCACAGAAATGTACATCAGATGGGAGTAAGTCTGTGACAGACAAACATAACTCAGCTTCTTCAAATTAAAAAACAAATATGTCTGAAAATATTCTCCCTTTTCACGTTAACTTATGGCCTAGATATTCACACTGAGTGCACACAAAGCCCTACCTAATTTCTGTGCCCCAGGCCCCAACCTGACTTCACTCCACCCTCTTGCCCAGTAGCCTATTCCTGTTATACTGACCCAAATGTCACCTGACTACACAAGGTAGATGCCTATCTGGAATCTTCCAATAGATCCCTTAGGATTAGGCAAACACTACTGGGAGCTGGCTCTCTCTTGAGCTAACCTGGCCTTGCCCATGTAAGAGCTAAGATCAAAACAGTCACAGCTCCTCTCAGTTCCTTTTTATCCACTATGGAGAAAAAGAATGATTAATGAAAAATGGTCACATGGTAAAAGGATTCAAGCTGAACACTGTAATATTTAGAGATCAGGCAAGGGGCATTTTTCAGAACAAGAACACTCCATCATTTGTCTCCAGCTGCTAGCAGGTTACAATAAGTTGAGGAAATCTAAGAACTAAGTGCACAGCCAATCACCACAATGAAATGCCATCTCCCTGGGGTTGCTCCTACCACTACAAGCACTGCCTTATTACAATTATTTCTATGATAGATTTCCCTCAATATTTGCAAAATAATGCCAACTTCAACCAATCCTTACCTAAATTAGAAAAAATTAGCATACACTATCATAACAACAGAAGTAGCTAAATAAATTGCAACGAGTAACCAAAAGAAACTTAGGATTTCTATTTATTAAGCCAGTTTTTGTTTGTCTTTTTTTTCTATAAAGAAGAAAAAAACATTCTTCTTGGTTCTAATTCTTGATGACTTCCACAGAGGCTTAAGCTACTGAACCAAATCTCCCAGCCGACATCCACAGGACAGAAGCAAGAACATTACTACCAAGACCCAGAAACCACAGAAAGGCATTGGATACTCAATAAACTCTAAAGTCTACATGTAACATAATTCTCTTTCTGCAATGAAATATTTTATAGGGAAGAGAAGGAGGAGGTAAAGAGGGCTAGCCTGGTTCAGACAGCTACACACAATAGACCCAGCCTCAAACAAAGTAAAAGGCAAAGACTAACACCCAAGATTATCTTCTGACTTCCATACACGCAGGCACATGTGTGCTTATACTTATACACACACACAAAAACAAGAAAAAAGAAAAGAAGGGAGAGAGGAGGGTAAGGAAAGAAGGGAGGGAGGGGGAAAGAAGGGAGCTGGAGAGGGGGAAAAGAGAAAAGAAAGAACAGGAATGGGAGAGAGATTAATGAGATTTATTTATTTTGAGTAATCAGAAATAAGCAAGTTTTGCAGTAAAAGTGCTGTACCCAATGTCTGGGGTGTGATACCTCTTTAAGATGTTAAGGGTGTCTATGGCTTCGCCTGCTTTAAAATGCTCCATTCGTTGAGCTTCTCAAATGTTCAACATCTAGAACAGACTCTGGCTATTTTAGCTTTGTCTGGTAGAAGGGGACAGAAGCTCAGACAGGCTTAGGTTCAAATGCAAAATCTGACATTAACTAGTTTCAAAGACTAAGTAACTTGACAAGGTGGTGGGAACAGGATTTGATTCAAGGCAGCCTGACTCCCACCCCAGATCCAGGAGCGGTTATTCCCTCATGGGAGGGGTTTCCCATTTCCTTAGGTCACAGATTTTAAGCACCTCATAACTGGCACCCTCCCAACATAAGCAGTCTCAGCACACTGGAGATAATAATTAAACATGTTTGTAATATATTAAGTCTTGACCTCTGAAAGTCACAATCAGCAAACACCTTCCAATAAAACACACAGAATTCATTCATTCTACTGCTACTCCAGTGAACAAGAGAAGAAAATGCTATAACCCTTATCTTACAGACTGGAGACGACAGCTAGAAATGATGAGGCCTCCTAGTAGCGCCTGGTGACTGAGAGGCAGAGAGAAGTGATGACGCTCCACTCTCTTCACTCAGCACGATCACTCATCTTAAGAACATTTAAGCTTCCCAAATGAAAACAGGTAGCGCTATTTCCAACCATCTGATCTACCTGGAGAGAAACAGGGCCAAGCTGCCTTGCGAGGAACACAGGAATAAATAAAGTATTAAGACATGAGTAAGGGCCTATCATAGCGAATTCCCACACTGTATCTGCAGTCAGCATAATAACATGGAATTTCTTTCCGTTCTGCATTCTGCCTGCGTAATTCAGTGGAGCCTTAAAAGTGAAAAATGAATGTGAAAAAAGGCTGACATCTCTTCCAAGTGTGAGAAGATGCCAAGAGGACCCTTGGAAAGTGCAGTGACAGCTGGACTGGAGGAGGAGAGAGTTTGAAAGGAGTTTCATGCTTATTTGGTATGCTTAGCTTTAATTTTAAAAAGGCAACCAAAAACTAGCATGGTGGCACAGGCCTGCAGTCCCAGCTATTAGGGAAGCTAAAGTAAGAATATCACAAGTACAATACTTATATGGCTTCCATAGTCATTTTGAGAGCAACATAGACAACTTAGTCCCTATGCCAATAGACTGACAGACAGACAGATAGGTAGATAATGAAAACCAAGGAGAGAAAGACAACAGAAAAAACACAAAGTGATAAAAAAAAATCAAAAAAAATTAAGTAAATTACTTCTTACTTATATACCTAATAGTACTAAATCTGGCCCAAAACAAAAGGAATGACTTTCAAAGTTGTCACTAATGCCCACATTTCAGTATCCTGTCTTGGAAGCACCTTTGTGTGTGTGTGTATGTGTGTGTGTGTATGTGTATGATGAATGAGAGGGGTATGTTTGCTTGGTTTTTTTAAGATATTGTCCCATATAGCCAAGGACAGCCTCAACTCACTTGATATGTACCCAGTACTGGCCATGAACCCCTGTTCTCCCTATGTTCAACACCCAATTACAGAGATTATAGGTGGTGCTTGGCATCCAACCCAGGCCTCTACAAACTAGGCAAGCACTCTACCAACACCACCACATGCTGAGAGAAGGTCTTAAGACATGCAGGCTAGCCCCAAAGCTGCTTAAGTAAAGAAAGACAACCTTGCATTTCCCCTGCCTCCGTCTCCCAGGAACATGGAGCACAGCAAAGCACCACTACTCCAAGCTTAAAATATAAACTCTGAGATCAAGGGGGATACAAATCAGAAAAGAAGAAGTCAAACACCAGTCAGTGGTGGCACATGCCTCTAATCCCAGCACTTGGGAGGCAGAGGCAGGTGGATCTCTGTGAGTTCAAGGCCAGCCTGGTCTGCAAGAGCTAGTTCCAGGATGGACACCAAAGCTACAGAGAAACCCTGTCTCCCAAAAAAGTCAAACTCGCACTATTTGCTGATGACATAAAAGTATGCATAGGTGACCCCAAAAGTTCTACCATGGAATTTCTACAACTCATAAACACCTTCAATAATGTAGCAGAATACAAGAAAAACTATATAAAAAAAAATAGTAGCCTTCCTTTACACAGATGATAAATATGAGGAAAAAGAAAACAGAGAAACATAGAAACATCATCCTTCACAATTGCCACAAAGACCATAAAATATTTCGGAGTAACTCTAACCAAACAAGTGGAAGACCTATATGACAAGAGCTTTAAATCTTTGAAGAAAGAAATTAAAGAAGATGCAAGAAAATGGAAAGATCTTCCATCCTCTTGGGTAGGTAGAATTATCATAGTAAAGATGACAATCTTACTAAAAGCAATCTACAGATTCAGCACAATTATGCCCATCAAAATCTAAGCAAAACTCTTCACAGACCTCAAAAGAGCAATAATCAACTTCATATGGAAAAGCAGAAAGTCTAGGATAGCTAAAACAAGCCTGTACAATAAAAGAATTTCTAGAGGCATCACAATCCCTTCAAACTCCACTACAAAGCTACAGTACTGAAAACAGCTGGTATTGGCATAAAAACAGACAGGATGACCAATGGAATCGAATCAAAGACCCAGATATCAATTCACACATCTATGAACATCTGATATTTGACAAAAAAAGCAAAAAATATAAAATGGAAAAAAGAAAGCATATTCAACAAATAGTGCTGGCATAAGTGGATATCAACATGTATAAGAATAAAAATAGATCCATATCTATCACCATGCACAAAACTCAAGTCCAAATAGATCAAAGCCCTCAACATAAAACCAACCACATTGAACCTCATAGAAGAGAAAGTGGGAAGTACACTTGAACGCATTGGGACTTCCTAAATATAAGCCCAGCAGCACAGACATTGAGAGAAACAACTAATAAATAGGACCTCCTAAAACTGAAAAGCTTCTGTGAAGTAAAGGACATGGTCAACAAGACAAAACGGCAGCCTACAGAATGGGAAAAGAATTTCACCAACCCCACATCGAACAGAGGGCTGATCTCCAAAATGTACAAAGAACTCAAGAAATTGTTTATCAAAAGAACAAATAATCCAATTTTTAAAATGGGGTACAGACCTAAACAGAGAACTCTTAACAAAGGAATCTAAAATGGCTGAAATAATGCTCAATATCCTTAGTCATCAGAGAAATGCAAAACAAAACAACTCTGAGATTCCATCTTACACCTTTAAGAATGGATCAAAAACACTGATGACAGCTTACGCTGGAGAGGATGTCGGGTAAAGGGAACACTCCTGCATTGTTGGCGGGAGTGCAAATTGGTATAGCCCCTTTGGATATCAGTGTGGCGGTTTCTCAGAAAATTAGGAAACAACCTTCTTCAAGATCCAGCAATACCACTTTGGAGTATATACCCAAAGGACGCTCAATTGTGCCACAAGGACATGTGTTCAGTTATGTTCACAGCAGCATTGTTTGTCATAACCAGAACCTGAAAACAACCTAAATGCCCCTCGACCAAAGAATGAATAAGGAAAACGTGGTACATTTATACAATGGAGTACTACACAGCATAAATAAATAAATAAATAAATAAATAAAATGACATTTTGAAATTTGCAGGCAAATGGATAGATCTAGAAAGCATCATATTGAGTGAAGTAACCCAGATCCAGAAAGACAAATATCATATGGACTCACTTATAAGTGGCTTTTAAACATAAAGCAAAAAAAAAAAGCCTACAATTCACAATCCCAGAGAACCTAGACAACAAAGAGGACCCTAAAAGAGAAATGCATGGATCTAATTTACATGTGAAGTAGAAAAAGGCAAGATCTTCTGAGTAAATTGGGAGCATGGGGATCATGGGAGAGGGTGTAGGGGGAGGGCGGAGTAAAGGAGGGAAGTGAAGAAATCTATATAGCTCAATTAAAAAAAAAAAAGCCATAACCTCTTAAATATGCTATCTGCCCTTCGATGGCAAGGAGAATATAAGAGCTTTGCAGCACTGTCCAAAAACGGATGCCTCTTACACTGTTAACAAGAGCAAGAGCTCACTAAAACAAACCTCTTAAAATTAATAAGTTACCTGTCAAAGCCTTCGAAACAGATGGTCACTGGGAGACAGGAGATGATGCTATCATTCTGTTCCACACAGCTGTTCAGACCAGGGAAAGGCCATTTCAATTTCCGTAACATGTAATACGCTTTGTCTAAGATTTCCAATATGGTGCATAAAAATGAAAATTTCATGCAACCACTTCTGTTACACATCTGGTTATTATTGAGTAAATGCCTTTAATAGTTTAAAAAAATCATAACAATAAATATAAACTAAAATTGGCCTCTGTGTTTTCTTTTAAGCATCACAACACTTTACGTTCTCTGCTCCCCACAAAATGCAAACTGCTGAGCCTTCTCTACTGAGGCAGTCTGTATAGCATCTAACACAACTAACAACTTCCTAGCGAATTCCTGCTAGTAGGAAAGGACAGAAGGCTGATATCTGGCGCCTCACTGTTCCTTCCTGTTACTCGCTTCAAGAAAATGTTCCAGTAATCGTATCAGAAATCTAACACATGAAACAATAAGTCAACACAGCATTAGTGTCACACATCTGAAATGAGATTTTGATTTGTTAGTCTCCAACACATTACTCACATTCCTATAAATCGTGTGAAGGTGAAGACACGTGGCACCTAGGAACAGCTCTGAAATAACCCACAGCCAGAGCGGGCTCTCAGCAGAAGACGAGACGCCTGGTAGTTAAATGCATGGCCAAGCCTTTCACAGTACTTGGGAGGAGCACCCATGCGTAGAAATCTTGAAAAGGACCACAAAAGGATTGTAAGAGAGGGAGGACATACAGTTCAGGAGGATTCACTGAACACTGCTAAAATGATGAAGGCTTGAATAAGTTACTGTTAAGTCATTCTAGCAGGAATGTAACATTCTTCCATTACAAGTGACAAGACTCATTAGAGCAAAACTCACACCCCTTTAC
Source organism: Myodes glareolus (assembly GCF_982192425.1). Lineage (NCBI taxonomy): Eukaryota > Metazoa > Chordata > Mammalia > Rodentia > Cricetidae > Myodes > Myodes glareolus. The sequence continues at coordinate 55,582,290 of NC_142028.1, read as the reverse complement.
AGGACCTAGTGACCTAGACTTCACCTGTCTCTACAACCTGAACTTGTTCTACTACCACAATCCTAGCTTTCATGACCACCGTCCTGCCCCTTGAAGCCACCAAGCTCATTCCCCAAGCATTCTGTCTTCTTGCAAATGTCCCAGAATCACATGCCACCTCCCTCAGCATTCACTCTACCCCTCCCTCTCCTCACTATCTCACCACCCTTTTATTTCCTCATAGCTTTGATATTGCTTTATAATTGCTCACATTTTTATCTTCTATCCTTTCTTACGATAATTTATAACCCCTCCCAGGATGATTTCCTCTGTATACTGTTGTTGTGGGAGTAACTTCCGCTGCCTCAACCAATAGTCGCTGAAATACGAGCCCACAGTGCAGCGGGGTGCGACTTCCGCTCCGTCAGCCAATAGCTGCTAAAATACCAGCCCACTGGGGCGTGGTATATTTCTCTTTTAAAAAGAGAAACATATCCAAATCAGGCCCTCTTGGTTCCGGCTCTTGGTTCCGGTGCTTGCTCCTGGCTCCTGCTCCCGGCTCCTGCGACTAGGCTCCCTTCCTGACGGTTTATGGTGTATATAAGTTTTACCCCCCAAAATAAATAACCCTTAAAACATAACTGGTGTGGGATTGATTCGCCGATATACTGTAAATATGCTTTACTACTATTGGTTAATAAAGAAGCTGCTTTGGCCTATGGTAGGACAGAATAAAGCCAGTCAGGAAATCCAAATATACATACATACATACATACATATACATATACATACATACATAGATACATACAGAGAGAGAGAGAGAGAGAGAGAGAGAGAGAGAGAGAGAGAGAGCGCAGGCAGAGTCAAGGACATGCCATGTATATGCCATGTAGCTGCCAAAGGAGACAAATGCTGGAACTTACTGGTAGACCACAGCCTCGTGGTGATACACAGATTAATAGTTAATTTAAGATGGAAGAGCTAGTTGAAAATATACCTAAGCTATTGGCTAAGCAGTGTTGTAATTAATATAGTTTTTGTGTGATTATTCAGATCTGGGCAGCCAAGAACAAAAGAGCAGTCTCTGTCTACACCAGGATATACTGCGGTTACATTATCCAACACCAAATGCCTACAGACAGTAAGTGCATGCTGGCTGAAGAAATAAGCTGTTTACACTAACCAGAATACTGTAATTGCTGCAGACAAAAACAAATAAATCTATTTATATTTGCTCTAGTTTCAGTCTATTGCTATGACAAACACCATGACCAAAAGCAAACTGGGGAAGGAGAGCTTTTATGTGGCTTACATTTGACAGTCCCTTTCTGAGGGAAGTCAGGTAAGAAACTCAAGCAGGAACTTAAGCGGGACCTTGAAGCAAATCAAGGAGGGATGCTGCTCGCTGCCTCACTTGCACATCCACGCTTAACTTTATTATAAACCTAAGGACAGGGACTGGATGGAGAGATGATCCAGTAGCTAAGAGCATTAACTGCTCTAAAGGCCCAGGTTTGATTCCTAACACATAGATGGCAACCCATAATTATCTGGAATCCAGTTCCAAGGGATCCAGTACCCTCCTGTGCACCTTTTGTTCTCTTTGGGCACCAAGCATTCAAGTGGTACACACATGTTCATGCAGGCAAAACACCCAAACACATAAATAAATAAATACAAAATAAAGACTCCCTTCTCAGGAGATTGTAGCTTGTGTCAAACTGACAGTTAGAGTTAATTGGAACAATATTCAATTTGTATCTTTGATACCTCACTACTGGCCTCATAATCTGACTCAATTCCACAATGAGGTGAGAAAGCCTAAAGGCTGGGGGGATTACATATGCCCTACCACACACATTCATTTTCCTGTAAATATTTAGGCACATGAAATTTTCCCCCAAAAGACTCATGTGTTGAAGGTTTGGTCCCCAGCTGATAAATTCAATCACCAAGAGGTGTAAGTGAGTCATGAAGACTCTGGCCTAATCAGTTGACTTACCTGCCAATATCATCATTTAGCGGTATAATTAAGAGATGGTGAGACCTTCCAGAGGTAATTAAGCATGTGTCTTTGGAAGTGATACTATGGCCCCTGGCCCCCTTCCTGTCTTTCTCTCTACTTCCTGGCTACCATGATATAAGATACTTTGCTGTTAAGGCCTTTTGCCATGATACTCTGCTCCCACAGCCCAGAAATGACAGAGTCAGCTAGCTTTAGGCTGAAGGTTCTAATACCCTGAACTAAAGCTAATTTCTCCTCCTTTTAACTTCTCTCCATGAAGAGTCTTCCGCCTCAGGGCTTACAGTGTTAGAGATAGGCCCAGTCTGCTACTCTGATAAGTTAACCAATTACTTGAAGCTCACTACATATATTTCCTCATTTACAAAACAAAAGTAATTCCTTTCCTGTCAAAGGCAGTTATGTGAAGAAAAGATAAGCATAATTTAAAAAGATGTCTTTCTCACACACCTCCTAAATGTGCCCATTAACAGAGGCCAGGGCAGTGTCCACAGCCCATCTCCAGGCTTCTGAGTCACACTGGACAAGGCTTTCACTGCACTGTCTTCACAGAGTTCAAATACTTTTGAAACTGTTTCTCCATGGTTTAATGCTTCACATCAAAAATTACTTCACTGCCCATGACTTCAGATATTTAAAAAAAATCTGGATTTTGTTTTTTTATTGTATGGTTTGTCTGTCTGGTTGTCTACAGTGCATGAATTAAATCCAGGGCATACTACGTGAGTGATATATTCAGCTATGAATGTTCTTTAAACAGATAATAATAATAAGGAAAGAATTTATAGGAGAGACCTGCCTACTGGGAAAAAAAAAAGCCTTCTCTGCTCTTCAGCCCCTGAACACAGGCCAGCTTTCCAGGAAGCACGCAGAATACACTCAGTGCCGCATGTTTATTGATCCCTTGTCAGTTTCGGTAGTAAAGAGAACAAGAAGTACCCCCACGGGGCTGTTCAGCTCTCCCAGTCTGTCTGTCCAGAGCCTTTCTTCCCATCTCAAAGAAAGGATGATCTCAGAGTTTGAATAAATCAAGAGCACAGGAACAGAATACAGGAAGCTAAGGCACACAAGGAAGCCAAGGACTTGAGAGAAGAGAGCGCAACAGACGGAAGGCCATCACAGAGAAAGCAGACTCTGACAGTGCAGAACAAGTGGAAACTGAGTCAGATTTTATTTTTAATGGACTTGAACTTGAAAAGCAATTGCATTTCAGATTATCAAAAGTTCTTTCCAAGTATTTATCAAGCAGAGGTCAATAATCTATGGAGATTATTCTAATAAACCATAAAAACTAAGTAATGGAACTGAACCGCAGGTGGCCCTTCAGAGTCAGTTCACCAGGACAGTGACTGCCAGTACTCCACATAACTAAATACTCAGGCCTGCAAATCAAGGAAGTGCAGCAGAAAATCTGCATCTAAATAACAACAGAAATAAAAATGGAGCATCTGACATCCAGTGAGAACATGGATAGAGTCTCCGATCCTCAACACTGGTCTAACTGTGCTAACAGAAGAAGAAGACACTCACAGCAAGTCTCCAATGCAAGCACCAGTCCAAGTTACTTATGCAGGTAGAAAAACTAGGGCATGGAATTTAAAAAACTTGCCTGAGACCCCAGCCTGCTAAGTAGCAGGATGAATGTATGCAGAAACCGACCAGTTTTACCAGTTATACCTTCCACAGGTATATGCTTCTCAGTAGCAAGTGCCATGTGCTGCAAAACACGGCACATGACAGAAATGTGTGGGAACTGCAGCCCCGAGTTACATATCCCTGCCCCCATTTGAGGTGCTTATCTGCAAAGAAAACATAATAAATTCCCTCTGCTCCTGGAGTTGGGAAAGGAATTTTGAGTGCATGGAGACCATTCCTTGATCCCTGCTGGGGTCAGGTTACAGTCCCTTCGCAGCCCCCTCCTCATTTGGTGCCATGGTATAAAAGATAGCCCCAGCAGAACAATAAAAAAAAAGCTGTTCCACCTCAACCTCCGTGCTCTGTGCATTCATTCAACCTGGACACCCTCCGCCGAGATTCTTGGTTCCAGCCCGCGCTGGCGCGGCAGAAATGCAGGCGGTGTGAGTGCAGGTCTAGAAATTGAAATGTCCCAGTGCAGAAGGGAGGGGAACTGACTGCTCAGAACTCAAAAGACAGCTTCATTTCAATCTCTCCTATACTTACTTATAATATACCCACTTTGTTAGTCCCCATCTCAGAAAGAAATCTTAGCCAAAAATGCTATCTTAGTTAGGGTTTCTGTTGCTGAGATGAAACACCATTAACAAAAAGCAAGTTGGGGAGAAAAGCATTTGCTTCACTTACACTTCCGTGCCACTGTTCATCACTGAAGGAAGTCAGGACAGGAAGTCAAGCAGGGCAGGAACCTGGAGTAATGAACTGATGCAGAAGTCAGGAAGGAGTGCTGCTTACTGGCCTGCTCCCTATAGCTCATTTAACCTGTATTCTTATAAAACCCAGAAATGACATCACACACAATAGTTTGGGCCTTCCCCCACCAATCACTAATTGATAAAATGCTTTATAGCTGGATCTTATGGAGGCATTTTCTTAGTTGAGGTTCCTTCCGTTCACATAACTCTAGCTTATGTGAAGCTGACATAAGACTAGCCAGCACATATACCAAGTGTACTATATAAGGTACCAAGAGTGCTGTGTAGCATTGCCTACATAAAGAGATGGAATTACTTCACTAATAATGGGACCTAAGTGAACAGGACCTCCATGTTATTCACCCAACATCCCCAAATGGTTCGGGGAGTGGGACCTTGATGCACTCACCCTCTGTGTCAGTCAACGAGAAATAAAACTGATAATACGCAGAGTCTAAAAAGGCCATTCCGTCCCCCAAAAGAACATGAAAGCATTCAAAATCAAAGTAGCAGTTCAAATACAGACTTAAATCTGAAGTAAGGAGGCCACTTGTTCATCCCAGCCGCCCAGACTCCGGGATGATTAATTAAATCACTACTTGGCCCATTAGCTCTAACTTCTTAGTGGCTAACTCTTACACCTTAGTTTAACCCATTTTTATTAATCTGTTATCACCACTTGGCTGTGGCTTACCAGATAAAATTCCATCTGGCTCCCATGAGCTACATGGCTTCTCGTTTTTGTCTAAATAAGATAGTTCTAAGTCTGATACAATGTTATATACAATAAGAACAAACATCAGATATAAAAATTAGAATTACAACCAGCATACACAATATCAAACAAGAAACGTGATAAATGTTTCAATAATTATCCTACCCTAAGGAGTTTAAGTCTTGTATAATAAATAACTTGGCCAAGTCATGAGAGGAAAGTAACTACAACTATCTAGTCTTCAACCCCATCAAAGACCCAAGAAGGGAAATAATATTACTTGAGTAAGCAAGAAATGTAATCAAACAATTTCCAAAATGTGCAACAAATGACAGAGACAACTGGCTACCTGAGCAATCACCCAAAGTCTCGTTTGCAATGCTGGAGCAACCAACTTTGGCTAAGGGCCTAGAGTAACTGACAGACCACTATCAGAGGCAAAAGGGTGAGGTGCTGTAGGAATTGCTATAGTCAGTAACCTTTAAGTTGCCTGCCCACTTGGGCACGGCCTCTTATAATATAAATGCTGATGTAAAGTGCATGTCCAGCCTCTCTTCCGGCTGTGGGGTTCAGTTGCTGTTACCCGTTCACGCAGAAGACTGTGATCTGTAAGTCTACCCTAAATAAATAACCTTTTATTTTACTCAATTTTGAGCTAATGTGGGATTTCTTTTTAGCATCTGACTTCATGAATCCTATTTAAATTTCTTTCCATCACACTACGTACACTATCAGATATTGTATACAAACCTGATGTTATAATGCAAAATGTTAATCTTATCCAGGGTTAGCTCTTATCATAACTGAAATGAATAATATGTCCATTTTCAAATATCTAAGGCTTCATTGGTTACTGTAGAAGAAAATCAGGAGGCCATATATGGTAGTCCATACCTTTAATCCCAACACTTGGGAGGAGAGGCAGAAAGAGCTATAAGCATTTGCTGATCTGATTATATTCCGTATACTAAACTTATACATTCATAAATACTTTCTTAAGCAAGGTGTGGTAGTACATAACTGCAATCCTAGTGGTTAAGAGGTTAAAGCAGAGGGGATACAAATTTGAGGCTATAGAGGAAGACTCTGTCTTAAAACAACGGCAACAACAACCTTCTGAATTAAGTTATGAAGACCAAACCTAATTGGTTAAAAAATCTTTTAACCTGGTAACCTTTTGATATGAATTCTAAAGAGTCTCATCACTAGAAATAGAAGTGAAAATCAAAAAGATAATAAAGGGATAACTTTTATTAATCATTCCTTTAAAAAGTTCTACACAAGTTTGATCAAAAAATTTTATCTGAATATAATGTTTAAACATTCATAAACAAGTAGATCAGATTTATAGTTGAATTCTTCTTTCTGAATGAAATAAAACCTCTATATCATACTGCCCCACCACCAACCTCCACCAGGTATGCCAAAGTGAGAGGAGCTAAACACAGGAAAGTTGTTTGTCTTGGTGCAGATGAAAGTCTTTAGCTACAGAAGTCAGAACAAAAGCAAGGAAAGGCAGAGGAAAGCAGGAGTGAGAATGAGCAGTGAGTTCTAGGATAGGCTCCAAAGCTACACAGAGAAACTCTGCCTTAAAAAACAAACAATAAACAAACAAAAAAGCTATCATATTCCTTCCTGAAGAGGACCAGCTGAGAGTCCTTAGTTGAATATGGAGATACACATCTGTAATGTCAGCACTCAGGAGGTAGTGGCAGGAGGATAACAGAGTCAAGACAACCTTAGGAAGGATGGACAAACTGTCTCAGAACACAAAGCAGGACCAACGCCAAGGTCAGCCATAATGTGTAAGAAATCACAATAGTCATACAAGTGGTCTATCTCACGGGCCGGGTTAAATCAAATCAGATATTGGTAGGTTACTCCCACAACCTGTGTCACCAGTGCACTAGCGTATCCTACAGGTAGGACACCATGGTAGATCAAAAACTTTGTGCCTGGGTTGGTGTTTACGCTTCTCAATAAGAGGGGGAAGAAGTCACACTGTAGAGAAAAAGATATTAACAAAGACGACAAGAACACGGCTGTGGACATGCAGTGAGCATCACACAAAGTACAAAGGGTGATGAGTTGGGAAAGGCAGCCCCTGCCATGTTGTACACAGTGTCCATCCAGTATAACACAGTGGGTGTAAACAGGGTCCACACAGGAGGACAAAAGAAAGTCTGAACAGGGTCCTAATGTGATCTAGACTTTTTACCTGTTTATGACGCTAATCGACGTATTTATCTGCAGTTGCTTCTTCAACCACATGCAGCAGCTGAAGTCACTGAAAAGTCTCACTTTGCGTATTGAGTACTTCGGGTGTTATTTTCCCCTGTTAGCTATGCCCCATCTGTTTCTTTTCCTCATACAGAAGTGACTATTACAATCACTCAAATAAAAGGCTAAAGACAAAAGAAAAATTCCAATACTGGGTTCACATTTAATTTGAGAGAAATAACAGACTCCCAAGCATCTTAGTTTGTTCCACACTGAAGAAAAAAATACATAATCGAGGCAGGTTGTTTACACATCAATTTTTATTCTGAGGCAGATAAAGTGGCATCGTTCCTTTATAGCTTCTCATTTATTTCCCGAGTTTCTATCTTTTGTAGATAACCTAGGAAACTCAGGTGGAGAGTTAGTGCTATTTACGAGCATGTTAAACATTGTCAGTGTCTCTAATAACCACCTTGGAGAATAGCAGAGCATCTTAAAAGCATAATTCTTCGGGAAATATTTATTCTGTTGCAATGTAAAAGCAAGGACAATTTTCATTTTCTTTCAAAATTATGCAGCTTTGGACTTCATAATACCATCTTCCTAGAAACTACCAACCAGCAATATATATGAGTAACAGTACGCTCAATATCAAGTCATCTGAGAAAGTAAATAAGAGTTTAACACTTAGCTATTATCACAAACGCACTGAGAAATCTTATTTCTTATTTTGCATTGTGCTTATGGTGCTGTTAATAACTATTATATTCCTCTGATGAAAGCTCAAAACATTGGTTTGGCTCAGTCTAAAAAGGAAGAAAAAGGAAAGGAACTTAGTCAGCCCCCCACTGATGTAAGGCATGTACTCACTTTTCTTATTCCTTAATCTCAATCGTCCTTCGGGTACATATTATCACTCTCAGTTTTATAGCCAAGTAAACTGTGTGTGGAAATAACCAGCAAAGTAGAGGGAGACGAGCACTGTGACTGTGTGGCCCATTATCACATTCAGCCTCAAATCAAAGAGCTGAACACTCTCTCACCGGTCTAAAATCCAGACCAAGGAGGTCAGGGTGCTTGCCTATAAGCCTGATGATCTGTTTGACCCCCAGAGCCCAAACAGTGAAAGGAAAGCCCACTCCTATAAGTTGTCCTCCACCCACCACATAAGTGCCATGGTGTATGCACATGTGTACACACAAACACACACAGAAATAAATAAAAGCAAAATGAAGGAGCAAGAGGAGAAAAATAAAAAGAATTTAAGTCTAAATACTGGGCCAGCTGTGGTGGAGCAAACCTTTAATCCCAGCATTTGGGGGCAGAAGAAGGAAGATATTTTTGCGTTCAAGGCCAACCTGGTCTACATGGAGCCCTAAGCCGGCAAGGGTTGAACTGTGAGACATTATCTCGCTGCTGGGACCGTAAGACTAGTCTCAGACAATGGAATTAGGTGAAAGTAAGGCATGTAGTCCAAGCAAATCTCTACTTTCAGCCCTACATGCCTTCTTCCCTGAGTGGCTGCCATGGCAAGTTTCCCAGGTCATCTCTGGAAGCCACTTGTTGAAGATGGCAGAGTGAAAAGATGAAGGGAGTATATTTTGCTGGGATAGCACAAGAAGATCACATGGGGACTCTACAAGGGAATTGTTCTATTATCCTGAGCTACTAAAACTGGGCAGTACATGTGCTAAAGAAATGAGCATTCCTCGATATGCAAACATTGAAAGGAAAAAACACAATGGGAAATATCATAGTCAGTCTAGAGATTATTATGTACTGGTGGAAATAATATTTTTAAGAAAAAAACATTATTTGGGTGATAATCATATTGTAACACAGATTTTTAAAACTATTTGTGCTTCCTAACCTTATAGGCAAATTCATCATATTGCAATTACATTATTTAAGCATATAGGTAAAACAATAATACTGAAGAAAGGTATAAATAAATAGGAAAAAGTGAAAGAAATGTTAATATTAATACAAGTTTCCTTTGGATAATGGGAATAAAGATTTTCAGTTTTTCACTTTTCTCTATTTTCCAAGATTAACAATAAACAGTATCTAAAGTTTATTTTAAAAAGTCAAAACAATCAGAAGAATCCTAAATGAGCCCCTGTGCCATTTACTCCAAGCAAAAGTTTTCTGTATTTTCAACTGTGTAAGGCATTCTATGAATACTCAAAACTACAGTTCACAAATAAAATAAATTAGACCCAAGGACATAATGGCTGCTGAGGTTCTGGAGATAAGGCCACATGGAACATAGCTTTCCTATTCATTGCCAATAAGGAAGTTTTCAAAACAAAGTTAATACCTAACTCCATTAAAAGCACACTAGTGGCAGAGACACACTGAAGGGTAAACAGAAATCTCCTGATACTTTTCCTTTGGTTTAAATGAGTATTACATGAAAGAAGGGATTCAAATATTTGACAGGATGACAGGCACATAGTAAAGGCCAGGAGTTGAGCTTCCTGCTCCTATTTTTGTTGTTTCAAATGTGTTGCTTTCATGCATTGCCAAACTGAAGTTGAAGCTCTGGCTTTCAAAGCAGTGTTCCCATCGGTTTCTAGGGAGACTGAAAGGAAGCTCCATGTCCACTCTCCGGCCTGCCTCCTAAAAGCCTGTCCAATCTAGCCAGAACTCTGCTGCTCTCCTGCTACTTCTGTTCAGAAGCACAAGACGGTTACTGAAAAAGACAAACCTACCCTGAGATATTCCAAGGAGAATACCATCTATAGATGAAGATTCAGGAAAAGAGAACATTTTAGAAAAGAGAATTCTTTGGAAAAATACATATAATGGGAAATGTTATTAAAGCATGATGAATAGAATTATTTCCATAAACATCATTAGGACCAACCATTAATCTCAACTCAGGGATTCTTTTAGGGTACACAGACAATTAAGATTTAGCAAGTGAAATTGCCTGCACCACAACAATGTCTCTGGTGCACTTCCATGCTTAGAACCTATGATGAGCACTTTGCACCTGGATGAGTCAGGATTACTAGTAGTAAGCAAGAGAAATTGAGTCTATGGGCTAGGGATATAGGTCAATAACTACAATGCTGGCCTAGCATTCATGCAAGCCCAGGTTCGAGCCTAAACACTACATAAAGAAGAACAGAGGGAAGAAAGTAGAAGGAAAGGAGAACCAGGTGTGGAAACTGTGAAAACATCAAAGGGGCCACTAGCAGGCAGAAAGACAACTGAATCAGCACAGAAACCCTCTTGATGTTCCCAGCGCTGAGAGTCCTAGAAAGCAGACCAGCTGGAGCTTTGGTGTAACACATAAAACATGGAACTGAAAGCGCATCTTTGCATTGCTGATTCCAGGGTCAAAATAATGGAGAGGGATCTACTTCACAGAAATCAAAGCTCTCCTTGACTATCACTATAAGTAAAAAGATCGTCTCAATATAAAGGAAGATGTTAAGCACATACCATCACATGGCAAAGCCTCAACAGTCCAGAAGGCTGCTGTATTTAACTGTCTACAGGATTAAGAGTGGCTGTCAATCAGTGTTGATAGATATCAGCCCCCTTAGGACAAGAAGCAGAATCTATTAATGGTGTAAGTAATCTGCCAGGCATCAGGATGGAATCATATAAAACCAAGAGTTAAGTTCTCATGTTGATGAATGGACACAAGCTATAGCTGAAAGCAACCCAAGCTAGCCAATTCCAGTGAGAGCTCCATCTGCCTCTGAGGAGGGAATGTCAGTGCCTCACAGATTAATCTCTTCATTTATATTTCAATCCTCTTTCCTGATTTAAAAAAAAATCTGGAGTTTTTCTTAAATATACTTTTTCCTGCTTATTGAAATGTTGAGAGTTGCTGTCCATATGATGGAAATAATTAACAAATTGTAGATAATCCCAAAATGGAAAGAGAGTAGTCCAAGAAGTTTCATCTCTGTTTATATTCAAGTACTTCTGAGTTATACTGACAGTCCTGAGTGTACCTCAAAGAGAACTGAAAGGCAATGCACAGATCCATTTTATACACAATAGATGTTCTCTCGCAATCTGTGGGTTGCACTTATGAAATTTACTTCATATGAAGAGAAAGCATGCAGCAACATGCCTGATTAGGACACCTGAAGATGACTCTGTGTGTGTGTGTGTGTGTGTGTGTGTGTGTGTGTGTGTGTGTGGTGGGGGAGGGTGTGCGGGCAGAGGACAGAGGACAATGTGAGGGAGTCAGTTCTTTACCTCTAACGTGTAGGTCTTAGGGTCCTCAGCTCATCAGGCTTGAATGTACCTGTAGTCAACGAGCTGTTTCTCAGCCTAATCTTCCTTCTTCAAAGCTTGCTAAGACACTATAAACTGCGTCGTGAGAACCATCCACATACTAAAATCTTCATTTACCAAACTACATTTATTCTCTCAATCAGATATAAATCTATTTTAGTGCAAGAAAATGAGGATCTCGTTCATTCAATCTCTTATCATTATAAACTGTATTTCAGACACAATAGCTATGCACTGCCCACTGTAACAAATGTTCAAGTTGACAAGCTTTCCACAGCTAGACAGCAAAATGTTCTGTTTCCCAAAGAGATACAATGAAATGAATCATTAAGAAAGTATCTGCAAATTATAGGTTTTATAAACTGTACCTAAGAACCTGCCATATCAAGTTAATACAACCTTCTAATTTTATTTATATTCGCTTTCAATTTTAAACACGCTGACCCACACAAACCATTCCCTAGACTAGTACCATCAAGCCAGCAAAGAGGGAATGCATGGAGGCACTATTAAATCAATCAGAGCTGGGGGCAAATCACATCTCTGCTGATTCTTAGCTCGACAATGCTGGCCACGTTTTTAACCTTATCTTGTCGTTTCCTTGTCACTAAAGTAAAAATGCTACACTAAACACTGACAAGCTTTGGCCACTGACTAAATATGAAAGATAGAAGAGGCGTGACAGAGGACAAGGACAATAAGAAAATCTGGGGCAGTTGAGAGGTAACATACTCCATTTGGTCCAGGAGAGTTATAAACATAGCTGATCTGATCCATAGATGGCAAGACTAAGGGTTCAGATACCCAAACTGTTTAGAAAGAAACAGATGGTAGGATAGGGATTCATTAGAACACAGGTACACCTAATATCAAGGAACATTTTTAAAAGCTTTGGTAATACATCATTTTATTTCAAACTATCCACTGTAGGTAAAATTTAAAATACCACCCACAGGCTCATATTCTAAGCCCCCAATTGATTGGGCTTTTTTGGAAAGTTGTGCTTCTTAAGGAGGCAGAGGCTCAGAAGAGGAAGAAAACCTCTTGAGGTTTTATAGCCCGACCTCACTTCCCACCTGCTCTCTGAATCCTGTCCTGTGAAAATTAAACTCCCTCCCTATAAGCCACCTGCAGCCATGCCTCCCACCACAACAGACTGTATTCTTTCAAACTGTGAGCCAAAATAAATACTGGCTCCCTTCAGTTGCTTCTGGTTAGGTATCTGGTCACAGCACTGAAAAAGATAAGCTAACACAGCATCTGAATCTAAGAAAAGTAAATAGAACTTTACAAACATTATACACTAAAATATGAATACTCCTATCACAAGAGTGACAGGACACTACTTATAGACATCTGATCTATGCACAAATTTGCATTACGACTGGAATTAGATGTAGTAAGTCTTCTGAAATTAGATGTCCCTGATGATAATGATAAAATACAAACTCATAAAATGCTTTCTATATGTTAGTATATTAATATTTATATAATTTCTTTCCATAATATACGCATATAAATGGGAGATCCCAGCAGAGTCAAGAAGACACATAATTCAGCTTTAATTTTACCCTCAAATATATTTGGTGAAAGTGTGTCTGCGTTCCTTGTCAATCTTGTAGTGGCAAGAACCCGAACACTATGGCTGGGCTTTCTGCACGCAGTCACAGTAACACTGACTCCTACACTTCCTTTCTTCTTACTATCAGCTGTTTTCCTGGAAACCTTCTAGAACTGGTAGCATCTCCTTTCACAAAGTCATCAACTTCCTCTCAGAGCAACAAAACTTAACATCAGAACCTAGACGAGACCTTGCTTCTAAGACAGCTCCTCACTTAGTGTGACTCTTGGTTCGGTCACAGGGTGAGCTGCTGATGACCTTCTCCCTCTTTGTTATGTGGGCTTAAGGGAAGTGAACTCAGGTCCTAATGATTTCAAGGTAAATACTCTACAGACTGACTGAGCTGTCTCCCCAGCCCCAAATGAGCTTGTGATTAGTTCTCTGAATTCTCACAGCAACAGGCAGGATCACTGAAGACATCACAGGTGCTCACAGGGAAATAGTACTCATGTGCACAGCAGTGCTTGTTCACTGTCATTGATGTGTCTGTTTTTCTTAATCCCTTTCCTAGTCTCAGTTCCTTCCTACACAAGGAATTTCTTGAAAACCCTCAAAACTAAAGTTTAATTTTTTAAAAAAGTTTATTTTCATTATTTAATTTTTATTTTCTGTTAAACTCACCCTATTGTCCATTTTCTCCCTTCTTGTAAATGTAAGTACACAATACATGGTCAATTTCCCAAGAGCAAAACTTATCATAAAAGCATAGTTTAGAATCTCTGACTGTTAAAACGATGGCCAAATAAGCTTTTTCTAAAAGATAGACCCAAGAGTAGGAGGCGAAGTGGCTCACTTAATTCCTAACTCCAGAAAGATCCGAAAAGCAAGCTGTCTCTCAGCTATGCTGTGTCTAAGCTGGTTAGAGACACGGGAGCCATCAGTGGCTTCCAGCATGGCCTCAACACTAGTACACAGGCCTGCATTGAAGAAATAAAGGAAAAATGAAAAGCAAAAACTAACTTGATTTTACTACAATTTTTGTTTCTCATTTTTCAATCCCTAAAACAAAAATCATCCATTCCTGGAAAAAAAAAATCCCTTATCCAATCTGTCCCCAAGGTCACTGAGAGGGGTGGGGATCTCCTCCAGGCCTAGCAGAAAAAAATTGTTCCCCAAGATTATCAGCACATGCAACTCCCCACAGTGTCCAGAGCAACACTGTCCTATATAGCTGTCACAGTGTCTGAGTCTCTGACATGAGGCTCATATGAAATGGAATATGCTATAGTGTAACTAGAAATATGATTTGTGACAATTACGATCCTACGGATATGTCAGATATTAGAATACTCACCTCCCATGATATACAAGACTCTGGGTTTGAGATCTAGACCAATGAAGCATGCCTAAAATCTTACCAGCCTGGAGACAGAGACAGGCAAGGAGTTCAAGGTCATCCTCAATAGGATTATTTTAAGGCCAGTCTGGGCTACATGAAACCTTATCTTAGAAAAGAAACAAAGAGAAGAGAAAAGAAAAGAAGAGAAAGGTAAGGAAAAGAAAATCTTGATATTCATTAATATTAGTCTTATGATAAAATGCTGCTAGCTGGATATATTAAATATGGTGCAGGAGAATTGTCTATATTCTGTCCATCATGTTTTAAATAATTATTGATTGGCCAGACAGGAAGTAGAGGCGGGGCAATGAGAACAGGAGAATTCTAGGAAGGAGGAAGCCCATTCCTCCCAGTCCTGCCCAGATCACGGAAGAAGCAAGATGTGACCAGCCCCACTGAAAAAGGTACCAAGCCATGGGCTAACATAGATAAGAATAATGGGTTGATATAAGCTACAAGAGCTAATAAGAAGCCTGAACTAATGGGCCAATCCATTTATAATCTTCTGGAGACCTCTGTGTGATTTTCTTTAGGGCTAATGGGCTGTGGGAACTGGGCAGGACAGAAACCCCAACAAGCCGGCCCTCATGTTACAAAATATAATGTATCATCAAAGTTAATTTTACCTATCACTTTTTTTCTTTTTAAAGACAATTAGAAATTTTAAATATTCTATGTGGCTCCCATTTTATTAATGCTGGATATTATAGCCAGAATGCCAATCAGAGACTCTTTATGCCACCACACAGAATCGTCAGTGGAAAGAAGATAGCAGGACCTGGTTCTTCTCCATCCACTGCTAGAGACATGGATGAGACTTTCCATCCCTACAATGAATGAGGCCCTGGAAACAACAGTGATGGCAGGGAAGCACAGCTTTGCTCTACAGCTGAGGAACCAGAGGCACAGAGAGGAGAAGGACCTCCTAAGCAGTCAGAACTGGAAACAGGAGGGCAAAATAGCTGGACTTTAAATCTGTGCCCTTAGCCAGGCTCTGCCAGAACATCTGTGATGTCAGCACTTGCTCTCAGGAGGAGGATCACAAGTTCAAGAAAATGACAGAACAAACGGAAACTGCTGCCTGCCTCCCCTTCTTCTCCAATCACTCATCCCAGCTTTTAAGAGGCTTCTAGACGGATGTCACTCTCAGGCCTCATCTGAGCCCTATTTCTTCCCACCTCTAAGCCACAGTTGATAGAAGAGGGTGCAAAGGAAAACTTAAGAGAAATTCCCACAACGTGACCCCCATGTTCTGCTATCTCAAGAGAAAGAATCAAGTTTTCCTGTTCAAGTGTTCTTCTGCTTTAGCAATTCGCTGTTCCCACCCAGACAGTATAACCTGGGGCAAAGACACAAATATAGGAAGCCCCGTCTTAGCTTTCACTGATGGCCAACACTCATCCATTGGATCAGCTTACTCAGTCTCTTCGCTGCCTCCAGAGCCTCCTTAGCAGTGCTGGCGACAAAGAACCTCTGGACTTTCACTCCATGGTCGGACATGAGCTTCTTGCTCTGGTATTCCTGCAGGTTCAGCCATCTTCTGGAGGTTAAGTGACCAGCCTAGGGAGAGGTGGAAGGATATTTAATAAGAACAGGAAAAAGAACACTTGGTCCTGGTAGCCAGTCTTACAGGTACTATCAACCAGAACTGAGCAACACTCAGCTTAAGACACCAATCTAAGTAAATCCTCCACAATGCCTTTTTAGTTGAAAACATCAAAAAAGTTATATACAAATAAATGAAGACGTTTTTTTAAAAAATGGTAAAAGTACAGCTATGATTACCTGCACATGGTTGGGCAAATCACAGATCACCTTTTTGTCATGTGAGGGAGGGGCTAATCAGGCTTCTTCCAACCCTGAGGACTAGGCATTTAATAATTGTTTGGGACAGATCAACATTTTCATAGGTGATATCACTGGATGAGTTGGCTATTCTAAGTAACCCTGATTAAACTCATTGAGTCATTGGGTCATAGACTCACATTCTCCTCTCTCTCTCTCTCTCTCTCTCTCTCTCTCTCTGTGTGTGTGTGTGTGTGTGTGTGTGTGTGTGTGTGTGTGTGTGTGTAGGGGAGAGAGGGAGAGAATTAAGTAGAAGGATGCATGGAAGTTGAAAAGGAACTGACTGGCAGGGAAGATGAAGGGGGGGAGAAGAGAGGGTAATAAAGAGTAAAGATCACAATATTATACACATGAATTCAAAAAGTCATAATGTGATCTATCAGGAAATCTTCATACTATTATCAGTCTGAAAAAATCGTAATACATATAAGTCTATACATATAAATATACCTATGTAGTTTAAAAGAAACTCTCTTATATGATTTGATGATGCTCCTTCTAAAAGCCAAAGACCATCTAGCAAATCCCTTATACTAGGCATAAGAAAGTCTCTTGAGTTGTTGGTCAGGGTTGACCAAGAGACTCCCAAAACATTACAGCCCATGGTTATTACCCTTGGTTGACCCCAGAGGTGGAAGATAAGTCTGTATTGCTGAAGACACCATGCATTTCAAATACAGGGACCTGGGGCCCCTGAGCTGGAACTGACCCAAAGGCCTCCTCCCTGAGGACTAGCTTTCTTGGTACCACAAGGTACAACAAAAGGTTCCAAAGGAAGGAAGCATCCAAGAGTCCTCCCTGGGTATGATGCCATGCCTATAAACCACAACAACCAACATGACAGGGTAACCCTAAGAGTGTAGTAGTAACACACATGCTTCAGCGGCAGCCACCAGCCCTCTAAGTAGAAGACTCACTCAAGAAGAGGGAAAATCCCAACAATCCAGGGCTGATAAAACCATGGATCTCAGAGGAGAATCTACAACCACCACTTCACTAAAGCACCATAATTCCTAACTACATTCTAAATATGTATTCTTACATCCAGAGAGAAGTGCAGTCCTCATCCATCATCAAGGAAACTTCTTTTTGTGAGAAGACCTCTTCAGAAAAACCACAAATAACCAAAATGAGTTGCAGAGCCCAGTCTCAATAGGTATATTTACAGAACAACTCCCTCACCTACGGCTGAGGAATCAGTGTAGAAGACAGTAAGAGCCAGAGGATTAAGGAATTTACTACAATATTGTGTCTCCTAACAATGTCAGTACCTGCAGCCATCCATAAATTCTCACTAACACAACTGCCTAAACAAGAAATGAACAAGGATAGCAACAATAGACAGGCTAATGTGGAGAGGAGAAAGCTCAAGAGGTCTCACTATTCCCAAAGAACTCCTGGCAATTAAGAAATGCTGAGCATTGGAGAGACAGTCTTCCCAAAGAGTCAGTCCTTGAGACATACATAAATGTAACATTATCCAGACTGAGCAGGTTGTGTTTAGGAATAGTATATATATATATATATATATATATATATATATATATATATATATATATATATATATATATTCAACAATTAATGGAGGAAAAAGCCATGAGTTAGAGCAAAAACTGGGCAGTGGTGGTTCACACCTTTAATCCCAGCACTCAGGAGACAGAGGCAGTAGGATCTCTGTGAGTTCAAGACCAGCCTGGTCTGCAGAGCAAGTTCCAGGACAGCTAGGGCTGTTACACAGAGAAACCCTGACTCAAAAAGCCAAAAAAGAAAGAGAGACAGACAGACAGACAGAGAGGGAGAGAGGAAGAGAGAGAGAGAACGGTTTATGGGAGAGTTTATAGAGAGGAAAGGGAAGGGGAAAAATGATACAATTATAATCTCAAATTTTGACTGTCATAGTGAAACTCTTAACAGATGCTATTTAAAAAAACTCAAAAACAGTACTTTTTTAAAAGTTCAATAGCTTAGGTATAGAAAGACATCTGTGTAAATTTCTGGTTTTAGCATTGTTCTAGAATTGCATCAGATGTCAACATTAGAGGAAGTAGGCAGGCAAAGGATGCACAGGGCTGCTACTGGGTGTTTCATTTTGTTTTGCTGTAGCATTCTGTAAGCTAGCAATTATTTTCAAACAAATTATTTTAGAAAAACATTAAAGGTCCACCCATACCGTTATGCCTCCACTCTCTGACCTGGCTCAAGTAGGGAAAGTTCATAGGATTATCTTAATGGCTAATATGCACTATTAATCACACTCAAAAAGATCTTAGGGAAATCGTTTTAACTCTATAAGGTCATGAAGCAACAGACTAATGCACTTCTTTGTTTTTCTTTATAAAGATTTTTTTTCTAAATGTGTATGTATGCCTGTATGGTTGAGTTTCTGTGTACCACATGCATGCAGGTGCAGGTGGGAACTAAAGGGTGTCAGATACACCAAAGTTACAGGGCTTTATGAATCACCTGATGTGGATGCTGGGAACTGAACACAGGTCATCTGCCAGAGCAGTGCTCTTAATGGCTGAGCCATCTTCCCAGTTCCCTACAGTACTTCTTTAGTTTTTAATAGATAGATATTTTGAAGGGTAAGGTCTTATTCAAGAACCAACACTGACTACAGAGTCTTCATTACCAGACCCCTGCTCAGCTGCAGCTGGATAGGATGTAATCTTGCTTTAGAATTCAGTAGAAGTGAGGTTTGTTCTGAAATACACTATCAATTACTTTTTAATTCATGTTCAAAGACTATAAAGAACAAGATGACCCTCAGGTAAATTACTTTTGTATTTTATCCAATAATTTTAACAGCATAGCCTACCAAAACCATAAATCTCATTTTCAATGAAAACAGAAATATATTTAGTTATGCTTATACCCATGATTCATAGTGTTAAGGAACTTATAAGAGATGACTGTCCATTGGTGCAAAGTAAAAGTTTAATAATAGCTGGATTTCAAAGTGGCAGGGTGTGAAAAATCACCTGATAACTGACCCCTGCCAGCTTCTATCCATGGTCTCCATGAATGTCCAAGGCAATGTCAGCCTGACCACATTGCTGGGGCCTAAGGACTGTGGACAGAAACTTCATTCACTTTCAGAAGCTCTGAAGCATTCTTAAAATGTCATTTCCTGTAACCTCCAAACTAGGAAGTACTCATGAGCTCTTTCAAACAGGTGACCCAACAAAGCTCATAGATATGCCTGGCCTGAGACCTGCTGACCACATGTGCCCCCGGACAGCTATAAACATGGCCCAACACATGTGTGGATCACAGTGTCACACCCCAGAGTCACAAGGCTGGACACCCCTGCTAGACCCTCACAGACAGATGAGCTTCTACTCTAAGGCAGTGTGTTCTAAACCTGACATTCTTGGGAGAATATCTTACTTGTCAAATGGAAAATACCAAAATAAATCATCGAGATGACAAAGGGAACAAACCCTGCCCTTTGCCCCCAATACAAAGAATGTTCTACTCCCAGAAGCTAACTACTTCTAAACTAGAAACATAAGTCATCCCTTAGGACGTGAAATAAACAAAAAAAATCATGTATACTTGAAAAGTATTCAAGCTTTGACATGATCAAACATAAAGATCATTCCTCCCATCCATCCATATATTAATATTATATATATACACATATATTAATATAAACAATATACAAATATATTGTTTACAACATTAATATTGAAATTGACTATAATTACTCTTTAAAAATTAATAATACTTAAATAAAACTGAACAGCAGGACAAACAATGCTCATACCATCTAGTTTTTTAGTACTTCTTAATATTACTTCTGACTTTCTAAGTCTTAATGAAATATTAGAAGTTGAAAAGACATAAATTTGATAAATGAACACACTCAGAGGCTTAACAGTCTGTTGCATTTCACACAAGATTCCAAGAAAAACATGAGTTTAAGGTTTTTAGGAAAAGCTACCTAATGAAAGAAAACATTAAATGTTACACACATGTCTTTATCAGGAATTGCTTTTAAAAGGTAAATGGGAAAAATCAATAGATTAGGCCTATGTTGACATATCAATTTAAAGCCATTAATTAAAGAAGAAAAAAACATATAGTTTGAAAAGCACATTTGAGAGAAACTAAAAACAACCACCATGTGGTCAGGGTCAATTCCTTTTCATTAGACCACTGGCTGTATTAATTTCAGATATGTTAATGCAATCTGCTGCAAGCTAATTGCAATTGATCCAGAGACCAGCATCAAAGACATATAATATATATTGACTGCTTCTACATTGACCCAAATGAATGCCAGTTTAAAGTGGCTTGCTTTTAAATTGAAAACCAAGACAGTGAGCAGACTTGCAAGGCCTGTGCTAATGCCCAGCCTATCACCTCACAAAATAATCCTCTTACAGAAGTGTCAGCTGACTGTGCTCAACCAAAACCTTGAAAGAGCAGGGTCACTGACTACGTCTAAACTTCATTAAGCCATCTCCGCTTCTTAAGAATTTATGCTGGGTTAAGGAGATGGCTCAGTTGGCAAAATGCTCTCTGTACAAGAATGAGGACCCGAGTTCAATCCCAGAGCACACATAAAGGTAGGCATGGTAGCATGTGCTTATAATCCTGGGGTCAGGGAGGTAGAGACGGGTGGAAACCACAGCTGCTAGTCATCTAGTCTAGACGACTTGGCAAGCTGCAGACCAATGGGAGAGAGCCTGTCTCATCCACCCTAGACGACTTGGCAAGTTCCAGACCAATGGGAGAGAGCCCGTCTCATCCAGCCTAGACGACTTGGCAAGTTCCAGACCAAAGTGAAAGTCCATCTCAAAAGAAAAAATAAAATAAAAATATGTATCTAAAGATTATCCTGTGGCCAACACACACATCTACATATACATGCACGGTCATACGTCCACCAAAACACACGTTGCATACACACGTGTGCATGCATGTACATACGTATCCATCAGTGTGAGTGTATGAATTTCTGCTAAGTCCATTCAAGACCCACTTAGTCTACCTTCTGCATTTTTAAGGGGAATAAGAAAAAATTTGCTCAACAAGTGGATAGTGAACAGTATAGTTAAAATGTAATAGGAACCAATGGCTATTCATAATAATTTTTCTGCTACCGTTGAGCACTGGTGCTGTACTAGCCATTTCACTATGTGCTAATGTAATCTAACGACTGAAGGAGTCATGAAGTCAAGTAATACTCTCTACATGTGTAGCTATCATGAGTGCAAATGCACAAATACTTTCAAACGTCTTCCTTTGGTTGAAATTAGATGAGGTCATGTCAATAACTCTAGCCAATAAATCCATGACTACATATTATATGGGACAGAACCAAGAAACATTAGATTACCACCCCCACCTCAACTTAGTTCTCCCCACACCTCTTCAAGAGGAACAATAGAAAACAATCTATCAGCCTGCAGTGTGAAAGAAACTCATGCAGAGGTGGCTTACAATTAACATGCAGTGAAGATTAAACCCCTGTGGACATGCAGTAATGTCTGTGGACATTAGATACTGTGATTCTGGGGTTATTACTATTGTAGACTGCTGTGAACTATTACTTTAAATATGCAAAGATGTGTTACATTTGCTTATATTGCAGAATATTACTTTAACTATGTAAAAGTATGTTGCATTTATTTATACTACATTTATTTAACTGGATAAAAATTTGTTATATCTGTTTCATTTTGCCTGCCTAGGCACCTCACTGGTCTAATAAAAAGCTGAACAGCCAATAGCTAGGCAGTAGAAGGATAGGTGGGGCTGGCCAGCACAGAGAATAAGGAGGAGGAGGAATCTACATTTGAGAGAAAAGAGAATGAGGGAGAAAAAGAGGCAATGCCTGGGGCCAGCCAGCCGGGGAGCCACCAGCCAGCCAGACATGGAAGAAGCAGAAAAGTAGGACATACAGAATGAAAGTTAGGTAAAAAAGTCCTGAACAAAATGCAGATGAAGAAAACAGGGTAAAGTAAGTTATAAGAGCTAGTAGGACAAACAAGGTAAGTCCAAGCATTCACAAAGCCTGCTACAGTAGACCCAACTTACCTAGAACACAACCTGTGAAAGCTGTGTTTTATAGAACCATCTTGCAGATAAGAAAACCCAATGGTAAGTCACTAGGCTAAGATCACAGGCAAGAGTAAACAGAAAAAAAAAAGCCTCCACGATCACAGCTATTGCTCAACTAACATGGTTGGTTCCCTGTGTTTGTATTCTGTTCCCATTTTTCCAGGGATCCCTTGGGGATACAGAGTGGGGTAGAGATGAGCAAGATGCTGTGCTCTTCAAAAGACCAAAAGTCTACTGCAAATGAACCTGCATGAAATGTTGGGACAGCATATGACCAGAAAAATGCAGCTGCTGCAGGCTGGGAGGAGGGAGGTGGAGAATCAAGCACTGTCCTGAGAAATACAAGAATACCATAAAAAGTGCTATGGCCTACAAGAGTATCTTCAGTGCAGAAGTTTAGCAAGGTTCTAAAGTGTCCACCAACTCTGGAATGCAAATGACAAAGGAAGTTTACAAACCCAGGGCCTTCTCTTGTTTCTGCCAGTTACCATGGAGCCTCCCCTTATCCACAAGGAAAGCTGTTTAGAGGATATGGTTTGAGATTTGAGGCTTCCTGAATATTTTTGCTTTCCTATCTACACTTATTTATGGTAAAATTTAATTTACAGGGATGAAAATAAACTAGAATTATAACATGCTAAAATCGGCTAGATAAACCTTGTGAATTATTTCTAGTTTCCTGTTTAGTGTTTTGGACCATTGACTACAAAAAAAATAAAATGGGTACCAGGCAGTAGTGTCAAGTGCCTTTAATCCCAGCACTTGCCAGGCAGAGCCAGGCAGATCTCTCTGAGGTCGAGGCCAGCCTGCTCTATGGAGTTTCAGGTCAGCCAGAGATACATACAGAAACTCAAGTCTTGGGGTGGCGGGGGGAGGAGACAGAAGAAAAGAAAAAGGGGTGAGAAAGAACTCTTCTTGCTTGCCCTCAGATCCTTTCTTCATGTGTCTCTGCTAATCGGTTTCTGCACACCTTTGAGATTCTGCTTGGGGATCAACCAGTGGGAAGAAGATGCCAGACCTTGACTTAACTGTCCGAGTGTGGCAGTGTTTCCAGCAGAACTGACTCTCCTGGGCGCTCTAGGATCCTCTGGCTACCCTTTTTCCACCATCTTTCCCCATCTCCCCTGCCATGACATGCTGGTCCAGACTCTTTCCTCTCTAAGCACCCAGAATGCTCAGTCGCCCCAGTCCCCCTGCCTTCCGACACTTCTAACGACCTTCAGAACTGAGTTCTGTCCTTGTCAACAGTAAATGACCTGATGGACTGTGCACTGTCCTGTGGGCCCTGACTGACACGGACCTTCCAGAGAAAGGAGAAAGGTGTGGCACTGACTCAAGACAAGAGGGGCTGTCTTGACCCTGTGCTGAGGAATTGTCCAGTGTTATATCTCATACTGAGGTCCCAAGGTACAAAGGATCCTCAGGATCCATCTTCCTCCTCTATAATCAGAAACCTTGAGAAGGAGAAGTTGTTACTTGCCCAGGATCATATATAGAACCAGAGGTAGGCTAAAATCTGGGCTAATTCCTATTTTCTGCCTCATTCCCCAACCAACTGAGGTAAGCAATCACCCAGGTGGAGTGGGACTTTCACAATAGCCTTCCCATTTCTCCATCCCCTCTGCCTTCCTTTGACAGAGAAGCTCAGAGGGAAAGAGGAAATACAACTTAAAAGAAAAGTGACACAAAGATTTCAGGGCCTATGGGAACATGGGAGCAGGGATGGAAGAAAATTGAAAATGAGAAAAAGGACAAAGAGAACCAAGAGAAGACAATGACGAAGCAGGCAAAAACTCACAGGAAAATCCAAAGCACAAAATTAGACAGCCACACAGAAAAGAAAAAAAAAATGACACGACCGAGAAATCATCTTCACCCTGGGGTTTCAAAATTAGAGGTGTAGAGACTACTGAAATAGCACCACAGAGGGAAAGGAAAAAATCAATAGAGGAGAACAAAAATGCATGTCATTGAGCCAGGCGCCCCCCTAGAGTCAGAATCTGTGAGCTACAACCCCTCACGGAATAGAAGACCATCTTGGCTTTGCCCAGAAGTCTGCCCCACTCTGGAATACCACATAAGAGAATATTAGAAAGATCCTGCACATGCCATAAAGCTAGAAAACTAGGAAACTAACACATAGGAAAAGCCTCCCTGCCAGAAGGAATGAAGATGTCACTGGAGGGGCACAGGCTGAGTTGTCGCTGCTTAAGTCATAGTGAGATATGCAGTTTTAGATTCTTTTTTTATTAAAATACTGAGTTTATTTCACATGTATATTTTTGTCTCCCTACCATTTCCACATCTGACCACCACTACTACGATGTCCTATCATAACATTCCATACATATTTAAAACCAAGTAAAGGGTGGAGCTCCATCCTTGAAAACTAAACAGGCATTTTAGATAACACATTCTTGGCAATGGAACAGTAGGGAAAGTTCTCAGTTTGTATTACAAAAAGAACAGTACTCTTAACATCCACACAAAGCATGGTGTAAAAACCTTCAAGGACAGTTTAACAGCATTACTAGTGGTGCATGCCTGGAATCCCAGCACCTGAGAAGCTAAAGCAGGAGGGCCTTAGGTCTGACGCTAACTTTAGTGACACAGAGAGGTATGTCTCAAAAACACATTTAATTACATTTATGAATCATTTAACTACATTTGTGAAAACTGGAATACCTATATTCTCTCCCTGGCACGTCTGTTTTTCATGTCTATACTAATACAACATGCACCTGAGATACACACAAGATACTTCTGAGTATAGTTCTTCGTAATAAAAAGGGGGCTGAAAATGATCTAAATGACCACCAAATAGGTGTGGCTCCAGCAGTTATAATATGATCAAAAGGCAGCTGGTCCCAACTCGCAATAGCTTCTCACCTGACACTCCATCAAATGTGTACCGGTGGGAGTTTGCCCTCCCAAAACCATTCTAACTTCCCCTTTGGGTATAGGAGTCAACAAACTAAGTGAGTTACTCAGTACATTATTATGAAATGGACTTTGCTATAGGAAGATCTGCCCACCTGTAAAATGAAAAGCATTCTAAGAGTGCTTAGGGTGAGCTTCTAATGGGGAACTTCAGCCAATCACAATATTTGACAACACTCTGGCCAGACCTCCTCAAACTACTCAGAGACTATTTACAACTTTCTCACACCAAAGGTTTATATGAAAATTTTACCATCAATTATTTTCACAGGACCCCCCTAGGAGAAACGTCGCCCCCATGAAAGCTGGAAGCAATTTTAGAGGACGACGTCCCCTCTCCCAGTACAATTTGCCCTCAGGTTTAGGGACATCATTTAGGGGTTGGTTATAATTGATATAGGGATGAGGGAATGGGGGAGATATTTTATAAGCTCAGGGGTGTTTATCAAAAAAAAAAGGGGGAGATTGATTGGTGATGGGATAATAATATATTGGTATTTGTGAGTTATTGTTTTAAGAAAATTGTATTGGTGTTGATTTTTGTACGTTGATATATTAAATATTGTATGTGAGTATGCTTCTACCTCTATTTGTATTGATATATATACATATATTTACATTCCTACCTCTGATTAAGATATTTATATAATGATATACATTGTTTACATTTGGAGGTCATTGTCCTCACTCATTTCACAGTTGTTCATTCTCTTAGTCTTCAAGTTAGATAGATAGAAATCAATAGTCATATATGTTTGTCATATTTATATTTAGGCTAATCAGGTTATTTAGGTGCATAGAGATCATACTTAGTATAGATAGTATAATCTTCAACCTCTTCAAAGAGCTGTAGAAAATGGCCTTTAATCTAACTCATAGTTCTATAGTAGTGAGACACAATCGCTCCTGGCATCACCACTCTACTCCCGAGAGAACGTTGAGCACCAAAGACACTCCACCTGGAGCTTGTCTTCTTCCTGGCAGAACTGGCCTTTGGGCAAAGAAAAAGCCCATACCTCGACCACTGACAAAATTACAAAATATCCGTAAATGGATAAAAGCAGGATTGTCTGACCTTGCCAAGACAGGGTGAGAGAGTCCTAAAAGGTTTCTTGCCTTTGAAAAATGGCATGTCAATTACATCAGGCCTTAGCCAAAGTTGGTTGACTCAACATTGCATACGAGACTTTGGGTGATTGCCCAGGTATTAGTTGTCTCTTCCATTTGTTGCACATTTCGGAAGTTTCCTGCTTGTACTTCCGGGCTGCTTGAATAAAATTATTTCCCTTCTCAGATCTTTGATGGAGTTGAAGATTAGATAGTTGTAGTTACCATCTACATCATTTAGACTCCCTAAAATAGAATGTTTAATAAAACTTTTGTTATATGTTTCTTGTTTAATATTGTTTGTTGTTTGTAACTTTATATTTATTACTTGCTTCTATTGTATATAGTTGTATTTGGTTTGGTTCTGTCTTATTTTAGAAAAAAGGCGGAGATGATGGGGAACTTCAGCCAATCACATTCTGCTTAGGGTGTGTCCCCCTGGGGCCACACAAAACAAATAAAAGATCCAGGTGCGCTTGCCTCCTCCTCCCTTTGCCCTCTGCATTCCTGGATCACTGGAACCCTGGTTTTTGTAAGTTTCCTTTCTTCTGTTTATTAAAGCTGTATATTTTGTATTAAGCTAGTCTGGCAGATCTTTTTATTACCGATCACACCATGCCATCTCAAGCTTCCCTAGGCTAGGGATCTTGGCTTACATGTGTTTATATGGGTAAACGTGTGTGCCTGCAGAGATCTGAGTGGCATTATTCAGGAGTACTCCACCAAAAACTCATCCACACCACTAGGTTAGCTGTCAGGGAGTCTACTGTCACTACTGCCCCAGCACTAGACTGACAAGTGTGCGCTGTCACATGCATGTTTTTTACATGGGTTCAAAAGATCAGACTCAGGTCCTCAGGCTTGTGTAGTAAGAACCTTAGGAGCTACGCTACCTTTTCAGCTCTGATTTTCAATTTATCATAAGTTTACTGGTATGAAATGCCATTGCAATAGAAGAAACACCTGCTCCAGAAGCATGTTAAATATCTGTGACTGCACGGGACTCCTAGTATCCATATGTCCCCTGGCCTATAACAAATGTGCCAACACTTTTAAAGACTATGCATGACACTCCAGAACTCCTGGAAGCCACAGAGTTAATAAAATGGAAGAGTAAAAGCAACCTGGACTGAGTTACTCCATGGGAAATCCTGTCCTTGGGTTACTGTGCCTAAAAGTCACACAGATGATAAATAAATCTTTGATGTATTAGCCACTGAGTATTTGAGAATAATCATTATAGTTACTCCTAGCCTATTATATCTAAACATACTAACACAGATTACTCTCTATGGCAGATTGCAAAGAGAAACTGCCAGAACTAAAGAAAAACAGCAATACAGAAAAATAGATTCTGACTAACTGGGCACACTCAAGGTGGTATGACCATAGACCAGAACACTGGACTCACTGGGATATCACTTTGATTTCAGACATGTACACGTATGAAGCAGTGTCCTGTATAAATAAATAAATATATAAGAAAAGACCTCTTGTCAATCATCTGGCTAGGGCTCTTCTACCCAGGTGGAAATCGTAAGTAAGAAATCACAAATAAATTTCCTCAGTATTGGGCCAGGTTGTTAAATGCCATGGACTACTCATGAGCTGGGACAAACTCAGATGTGTATAGCTCTGAGTTCTGAGAACTAGAGGTGTGTAGCTCCAAGCTCTGAATTCCAGAGACCCTAACAGCTCCAGGTGCTTGGGCCAGAGGCTGATGGCTCTGGGCTCTGATTCTGAGTGACCCTTCATCCAGCTAACGGACAGGCAGAGCAGAGACCCCAGCAGCAGCCAGCATCACCAGGCTGCAGATGACAGCAGTATTATAACTCTCAAGGTCAGGATGTTAAGACCCTCAGCTAACACCAGCTTGTATTAAGACCTTGAATCTTAAGTATCAGGGTCCGTAGCCCCTAGGACTCGTCAAGTCCCTGGGACCCTTCCAGTTGCCAGGACACTCACTCTCTCACCTTCTGAGACACTTCCTTCTACAGCCTTGGCACCACTTCCTCTCACCTTTCCCAGCTGTCGTCTCGGCTGCCTCTGCTCCTCACAGTTACTGCTCCCAGTTGCTTACTGGAACCCAATGTTGTCTACTATGCATGCCATGGCTTCCCTATTATCAGCTCAGTCTACTCTACCCATAAAAAATGTTCACAAGTAGGCAAGAAAAGTGAAGTTTTTTAGTAGCCCTAACGCTGCAACATAGGGAAGCAGTGTTAAGCTGAATCCAAAAGCGTTAGGAAGAGCCTGATTTAGTCAACTAAGAGATGGCAAAGTAGGTGTGTTAGGTTCTTTTCCATCGCTGTAACAAAACACCATGATCAAGGCAACTTGGAAAAGAAAGTGTTGAAGTGAGCTTACAGTTTCAGAGGGCTAGAGTCCATGATGACACAGCAGAGCCAAGGCGCAGCACTAGGAACATCGGAGAGCTCACAGCTCAATCCACAAACAAGCAGATACACAGCACAGTGAGCACGGCAGTGGTCTCTGGAAACCTCAAAGCCCACACCCAGTGAACCATTTCTATCAGCAAGGCCACACTGGGTAACCCTTCCCAAACAGTTCCACCAACTGGGAAACAAGTATTCAAATATATGAGCCTATGGGGGTCATTCTCATTGAAGTAGCAATGAAAGTAATTTTAAGGTTGGGGGTCACCACAACATGAGGGACTGTATTAAGGGGTGTGTTAGGGAGGTTGAGAACACTGCTCTAAAGAGAATGTCTATTCTCCTTTGGACCTAACTGAAGACAGTTTCTGCAAGGTCTGGTGCAACCAGAGGCATGGCTCTCTATAGTAGCTACCCATGGTGGTCACCCCAAATTCACCAAGGCATTTTTGTCCTGAAATGGGAGTTTCCTGAACTGTTGTAGGCTGTGACTAGAACATGCCCTCTTGTTCAGCAGCCATGGTTATAGTCTCCCTTGTAATTGAGTGCAGCTGTCTCTGGACAGTTTCCTGCTTCAGGCTGCCTGGCACAAGGGAAGAGTCTGTCAAGCAGTCTCCTCCTAAAAGCTTCATCCATTCACAGAAAAACATCAAAGAAACTTGCAGAAAAGGACCCAACATTTTACAGTGTTTAACAATGCATAATGCTTGCCCCAGTATCCTAGGAAGGGTTGGGGCCAAGCTAACAAGGTCCGTGAACTCAAGGAGGGGAAACCAGGAAAGCGGAGGTGACAAAAGTTGCAAGATAATCTATGCTTTCAGTGTTTTAAGGAATGCAATCATTTCTGTGATGGAAATCAATCTACTTTAACAAGGCACATGGGAGGGAATAATCAAATCCAGGCATTGACTCAACTAAGTTGGGTCTAACTTGCTTGAAAAATAAAGAACTTGAATTCTCTAACTGTAAGAGAACTCTTTGCGCTCGGGATGAAACGGAGGTGGGAAGCTGTCTTTTTCTGTTCCCTGCACATCAGCTCCTGCCGTTAGGTATGAAGAGGCTCTTAAACCTCATTTCCAGCTCTCAACAGCAACGACAGCAGTGGAATGGCAACAAGGAATTAGCTGTAAACTCCAGGAAAATATATTTCCCTCTCATTACAGGCCCAGTGACGAAGGCAGATGCTAAGTGGGCTGTGGCAGGCCAAAAGTTAGTGTCTGTGATATTTTAGTTTTGCCAATGTTGTTCTGGATGCAAATGAGGCCTCATAAATCTACCTTGGTCACATTACTTTGGACATACTGAGCTCAAATAAATGTGGTGGTGTCAATGAAAAGACAGATATAGCGCAATGTGTCTCAATATGAGTGTCGTAAAATAAAAGGCTGGCTCACTTAAAACAGGCTCTAATGAAGCAGCCTCTTTAACTGCACTGCCTCATAAAGAGATTGAGTGGAATCCTAATTGTAAGAGGAATAAGAAGACCTATCCATGTGGGCTCTATGTGACAATGGAGACATGCCACCTCCTGCAGCCTGAGAACATGTCAGATCAGGAGAAAAGCCGTGGTGACAATGAGCAGGACACAAGTGCGTGGAAAGGAGCATAGAGGGATGGCGACAACAATGGGCAGTTCAGGGTCTTCATTTGGAATTACCTTTAAAAACAAACCAGCCTCTGGCCAGTCTCCATTTAGACAGTCCCTGCTTTGCATGCTGTAAGGAAATTAATTAGCCAGTTAATTAGCCCCCTGTGGCTAAGTTCTTAAACTCTAAACAGAATTGAGAGATCTTCCTGAACCCCATCAAATGAAAAGATGGCAGCTGAGCCAACGTTCTTCATTTAAAAGAAGACTACCAGACCCCAGCTCTTGCCTGTTGTTGATTAGATGGGTTAATACATGCAAGTCAATCAGAACAATGCTCAAGATAAGTGCTCAGAAATGTTGGCTGTTATTATTTAATGCAAAACATAATGGAGTAGAAGTGCTGCATGGAGACACCCTGGAAGCCACTGAATAACATCCTAGGTGATCACATAAAGGACAGGAAAGTGCCCATGGGGTCCTGCTGCTTGTTTTAAAAGCATTTGGGAAGGTATTTTTAAACTCTAACTGTGGAATCCTTGGGCCTGAATTTCTCAACAATCACAGAAAGACAGATCAGTAATTTACAACGGGAAGAATCAAAAGTCTCTTTTGGTAAGTATCTTACAACAAAGCGAGTAAACTCACAGAGAACTCCACTTGAGCTAGGACTTCCATCCCACAGACAAGGAACTCTGAAAGTCAGAGACTAAATTGACCTGTATAGGATCACTATAATGGTTAAGTAATTGTCAAGATTTCAATCCAAGTCCCTCCTAAAAATCCTTTGGCCTTTTTAATATAACAGTGGTAAGCATACAGGAAAAAAAAATGTGCAAACTAATATGTGTGCACACACAGGCATGCATGCATGTGTATATGTGTAATATATATTTTGTGTGTATACATATGTATACATATACACATACATATATATCAACTAGTCCATACCAATAACACTGGAGAAATGTCTGTGAATTCCATGGTAATAAAAAAGATCCAGAATTAGGGCTGGAGAGATGCTCAGCAGTTAAGACTGCTTACTACGTTGCAGAGAACCTAGGACCAGCACCTACATCATGGCTCACAACCTATACAACTCTAGCTGGACTCGAGCCTCTTTGGCTTCTCCAGGCACCTGGACACACATGGTACCCATACATACATACAGGCACCCACACTGATAAATTATAAGAAAATAAATAAATTCTTTTAAAAAAATAATATTACCACAGGTAATGGCTCTGGTGGACTATATCATTCAACAGTTACAAAAAGAGAACACAGAAAACAGTGATTTACAACAGAAAAATCTACCCAATATTTTATTCCATCTTAAAGAACAGACTGACTATGGAGATGCTAACAAATCAGAAACAATAACCTTGATGCTGTGGGACCCGAGAAACCAGCACTGATGGCACATGAAACTTAATTAGAACAGATGTTCTTCACGGTTCCCTGACCAAGAAAACACACAGAAAGGCAGCCTAGGGTTGGACTCAGAGCCTCAGGCCTGCCTTGCTCCACTTACTACGCACATGGCACATGCATCTCTGACACATCAAGCCTGTAGACGCAAGGTCCAGCAGCAAGGCAGACAGCATCTACAATCTGTCCTACAAGAGAAAGGTTGAGAGCTGAGTTTTTTGGCCACTCAGAAGCTTTGTTGTGCCAGATTCCTATTTCTAATTCATTTGTCTTGGGGTTCCTTTACAAGGTCTTAATTTTTTTATTTTCTGGGTTATTTTGCTTTAGTGTTTGTTTCACTTTTGAGACAGGGTCAAACGTATTCCTGGAATCCCTATGTAGTCAAGGCTCACCTCCAACTTTGAACACATACCAGGATTAAAGGACTACATCATCACACATCTGGTGTATTTGATGCTGGGCTCCACCTGGACCTTCCTGTAAACAGAGGACTCCTACCTGCAGACACCGCTACCTGAGCCACATCCCTGGCCAGGATGACAGCTTTAAACCAAATTAAATACTTGTGGACATCTGATGACCATGAAGTTCCTGAAGCTTCTATATCTACTTCAACATTACTTCCTTTAATTCACCGAGCAAGGACTGCCAGAAATCCATTCCATAGGAGAGCAAATGAAGGCTCAGAGAGACGAAAAGCTCAGGATGAGGGTGCTGCCGGGAGGAAGAACCATACTTCAAACCCAAGTGTCTGACTGTAGAGCCTTTGATCGTCAGCTGCCGAAACTGGTGACGGTACAAGTGGCTCCTGAGCCACGAAACTAGCTGGAGCCAGGGGAGGAGAGGCTGGGGAGAGGTGGAAAGCTCTGGAGGATGGTCTGTGGTGAACACATGGCTCAGTGGGAAAACCTGGAGCCCAGGGTGAAAAGGGGTTGCTGGATGGGTTTCAATAAGTCAAAAGACTTAAGATTCAAAAAGATACTGACTCTTTTTTTGTATCCTGGGTTTAGCGGAAAGTAGCATAGTGTCTTAAACAGCAGAGAATCGTGAAAACTCTTTGCAGCAAAGACAAATGCCCAAAGGAGGGTTCCCTCCCTAATTCTGCACAGCTCCTCTGCCAGCAGCAAAGAGAGGAGGCAAACATGTGATCTTAATAAACACTGGCATGTTAGCACAACAGCAGAAACAAATGTGGAAAGGGCTCTAAAATATGAGCACCATCCTTTCCAAATGCCTGCCTGTCCCCGGCCACAGAACATGCCAGCTGATGCTGGGCCGAAGAAAAGCACCTTCATTTTGCACTGTGAGCAGAAGTCGGCAAGGCTGATTTGTAGATAAACAAATGAAAGCAGCAGATACATATCCTGGCACTGAATTCTGCTGTGCTTTCAATGTCCACAGCAAAACTCAGGTCAGAGTTTAATCCTTATCGTGAAGTATTAAGAGGCGGGACCTTTAAAAGTGATTAATTACTAAATGGATTAATCTGTTTGTGGATTAGCAGATTAAAGGCTTATCTGAAGTAGGTCTGCTATCAAGCCAGTTTGGCCCCATCTCTTGGATATACTCCTCTCGCCACAGGGAACCAGTAAGAAGGCTCTCAACAAGCAAGATGCAGGTCCTGGCCTTGAACTTTCCAGCCTCTCAAACAGTAGGAAATGAATGTATTTTCTTCATAAATTACCTATGATATGATATCCCATTATAGCAAAAGAAAATGAAGACAAAGCCCACCCAAGGAAACCTCCAGAAGCTACACGTGTTCATGTACATAACAGTTTCCACTGATCACCTAGAATGTGGTGGCTGTTGAATCTGACATTCCAATGTGTCAGTAAACAGACAAGTTCTCTGCTATCACAGTCACTGTCCCAGGAGTGGGGACAAGGTAAAAGGAGGGGACACAAATGGTGAATGTAATTAGATAGGGTGGGAAGTGCTATTGAGGAAATAAAGCATGCATGATGAGCTATGTGTGCCAATTACAGACTGAGTGTCACTGCCCCGAAGGAAATGACATCTGTGTGGGGACCTGAGGCTAGAGAAGGGGTAGGTATGTGAAAAGACGCCAAGAAGCACAGGAGGTTGGCAGGCCTCAGTGTTCCAAGGCTCTGAGGAGAGAAAAGGCTAGGATACAGAGAAACTAGCTAAGGATGCTGAGAAACGGGAAAGGTGAGAGAGTACCAGGCCATGCAGGTAAGTCTAGGAGGCTGCTGTTCAAGCCAAGCTGGAAGCAGGGTAACAAGATCAAAGCCATAAGCTGGACATGGTGGCCCACACCTTTAATCTCAGCGGAGGGGAACTTGAGAGGCACAGGAAGAGGCATGTGGATCTCTGAGAATCAGAGGCCAAGACTGTCTATATATAAGAAGCTCCGGGACAGCCAGATCCTGTGAGACCCTGTTTCAAAAAAACAAACAAATAAACTATCAACACCAGAGTTTGGAAAAGTCACTCTGTCTTCTTCATAGAAAATAAAACCAGTTAAGTGACTGCTGCAATAAACAAACCAGGGTCAGCAAATTTACAAGCAAGGCCCAGAATATAAGAACAGTAGATGTTCTCTGCAGTAACTAACCATTCCTGCCTCTGCAGCCCAAAGTAGCTACAGGTTAACAGACAAACGAATGGCCATGTTCTGATAAAGCTTTACTTACAAATAGGACGGTTTGCTGCCCTCCCAGCTACACCACAGAGGACAGTGAAGACAGACTGCGGTGAAAGGACTCTAAAGAAAACGGCCTGGAGAAGCAAATGCTTGCCCAAGTGATCAGACAGACAGACGCTGAAGAGGAAGGAAACCTAGAAATGAGACATGTACCCGGTAATGTTGCTGCAAATGAATGTGGTGAATTTAAGAATTTTCCAGCCCTTTTTAAACAGATTTCTTTAGAAACAAAACCTGGTGTTTGACTCAAAATGGCCTTTGTAATCCACTTAACTATTAACATCCCTGTACACCATTCCACCACATCAGAGCTGCCCAGTCTTTGATCTTGCAACTTTCTCCCATTATTTAATATTAATCCTTGTGGGTGATGGTGAACTGCTTGCTGTGGACCCAGCCTGCTACAACAGATGGCCTGAGCTGCTCCCCAAGGAGAAAGCACGACTCTGATGACAATTTGTAAAAATAACTGAAAGGAAATGAGGAAGGATCGATGCCACGTGGTGACACCACAGTTGGACACTATGGGAAGAGATCAGGAGTTCAAGGCCACCTTCAGCTGCAGAGCAGGTTGGAGGATAGCTGATGCTACCGGAGGCCTTATCTGAGAGAGAGAGAGAGAAAGAGAGAGAGAGAGAGAGAGAGAGAGAGAGAGAGAGAGAGAGAGAAATATGAGATAGCATATGCAAAGGAAGACTGAAAATGTTTCAAGTTAATGAAACAGTTCTTGAAATGCATTGATGCAGGCAGGTATTTTCCAAAGCAAAACAGAAAAGCAAGCAACCAGGAAAGGGAGAGCCATATACAACACTTACACACACTTGAACACAAAGGGTATAGAAGAGCTTCCTATGAAAACATCGACGCTGATGTATTAAAGGAATCTGGAAACAGAAGGTTTAGGACAGCGGTGGCTCCCAGGAGAGACTTCAAGGGTTCTGAGACAAGTCACCCAGACATTTTTTCCATTATGTTATACTTTACGCTTTTAATTGTACAGTGATCCAAACCTGAACTACTGCACACATAGGTAACTATAGTATTAATCAACTACTTTCTCCACCTTTCTGAATAAAAATATTCACATGCTAAATGTAATAACCACATTTGACTCCATGAAGACTTGATTCATTAATCAAAAAGAAAGAAACCTAAAAAAGGTAATTTTTCTAATTACCTCAAAAAAGACCAATAATTTTTCCAATTATATTTCCCATTGATTTTCTTTTCTTTCCTTTTTTTAGTTTTTAATTACTTTTAAAAGACTAATGAGATCTGGAGGAAATCTCAGATCACAGCACGCCAACGGTTCATGTTATCAATGAGGAACTGAGGTGTAAAGGTGGGACACACTTCCTTCAAGCTGATGTTTCTCAGCAAGCCAGTGTGAGCATCCAGCCCTGGGGCTGGGCACTGGCCTTGCATCAATGGGACATCTTTATGGGACAGGTGAGCCCACACAGAAGGAAGGATCATGACAGCCATGGCCTCTTGACTATTAACTTGATGAAACTCAGAATCATCAGGGAAACAAACCTCTGGTATTTGGGGGAAGGGATTCCTAATGTGAATTAACTGAAGTAGGAAGACACAACCTAATGGTGGGCTACAGCATTCTCTGACCTAGAGTCCCAGACTGGATAAAAATGAGAAAGCAAGCTTCACCCCTGCCTCGTAACTGAGGATGCAAGGTAAGCAGCCACTTCTATTTCTCCCACCATGCCTTCCCCACCATGATGACTGTATCCCTCACACTGTATGCCAAAAGCAGACCTCTTCTTTCTCAAGGTTCTGGGTACTTTGACACAATGAGACATGGTATGGCATGTTGTTTAAAACGTGAGTTTCTGCTCACCTAGAGTATGATTGAATAACTCTAGAAGTAATTTCCTGAAAATCAGCGAACTGCTTCATACAGATTTTATAAATTGTGTGTGAGTGGGTGTGGTGTCTATGTGTGAGTGTCTAAGTGTGCATGAGTAGGCATGGTGAGTGTCTAAGTGTGCGTGAGTGGGTGTGATGAGTGTCTATGTGTGTGAGTGGGTGTGGTGAGTGTCTATGTGTGGTGAGTGTCTAAGTGTGAGTGAGTTAGTGTGGGTGAGTGTCTAAGTGTGTGTGAG